>NC_085962.1:993157-2193157 GCF_910591565.1 Cydia splendana
ACTTAGGACAGTAAACAATTGATTTAATTCAAGACACGCTATTTTGTCAGTATTTCTCTGAAATTGGCTTTATTATTTAATTATAGCCAAGCTATTATCAAAATATGTGTCGCTTAACTTCAAACTCGGGTAAATCCATTCGACCCTCTCAGGAAATATCTACCCTATTGCCTTTTCTTAATACCAAAATCGCATAATCTGACAGATGGATTTACCCGAATTTGAAGTTAACCGACTCATATATGAAAAACGTTACAATGGTTAATATTAATCAGTGGTAATAGTCGGACACAGTGAATCACCGCACTGGTCTGATATAATTGACCGCAGCTGCATCTGATGAATTTATAGTGCATAAATCAACTGCAGCTTTACGCCGTCGACGGTACTGCGTTGATTATGCTGTCACTACATGTATGGCGTGTTCTGTACCCCTATACGGCTACCACCAGTTTTGACATTGACAGATACGCTCGCGTCTACGTAAATTACTTTCTATGGGAGACGAGGTGACGGAAATGCCCGGGTCACTCGAAACGCGCACAAAATAAAGACCATCCCTCACAAACTCAAAAAGACGGCAAAGTCTATCCATATTACAGCACCTGTACGGTTACCATCAGTTTGTCACTGACATAAACGCCGTCGAGAACGTAATTTACTTTCTATACATCTCGCTCGCACTCGCATATTAGTGCAAACGGGATGTATAGAAAGTAAATTACGTTCTCGACGGCGTTTATCTCAGTGACAAACTGATGGTAACCGTACTGTAGTCTATAATAAGTTGCCAAAATTTATAACAGAGGCTGTAAGTGATCCAAGTTTTAAATATAAATAGTTTTTTAAATCATTTATTTACATACAATATATATACAGTGGCACTACTAAAATATAAATTAAAAAAAATGGCTTATTGAGAAATGTTTCTACAGTTATAAAGTTTTTTTTTTTTTTTTACTTAAGTCTATTTATTTATTGAACATAAAGAAATAACATTCAATAATGTGTATGTATATTAAATTATAACAATTAAATATTGATGTATAAATAATTGCAATCTATTATCTTTATAAGTTGTGACCGTAATGAACAAATAAGTTATATGTAAATAATATGTAAATAATGTCTTAGTTACAATAATTGAATAATATGTAAGTTGTGACCTGTAATTTATCATTACCAATAAAGAATGTCTATGTCTATGTCTATGTCTATGTCTATGTCTATGTCTATGTCTATGTCTATGTCTATGTCTATGTCTATGTCTATGTCTATGTCTATGTCTATGTCTATGTCTATGTCTATGTCTATGTCTATGTCTATGTCTATGTCTATGTCTATGTCTATGTCTATGTCTATGTCTATGTCTATGTCTATGTCTATGTCTATGTCTATGTCTATGTCTATGTCTATGTCTATGTCTATGTCTATGTCTATGTCTATGTCTATGTCTATGTCTATGTCTATGTCTATGTCTATGTCTATGTCTATGTCTATGTCTATGTCTATGTCTATGTCTATGTCTATGTCTATGTCTATGTCTATGTCTATGTCTATGTCTATGTCTATGTCTATGTCTATGTCTATGTCTATGTCTATGTCTATGTCTATGTCTATGTCTATGTCTATGTCTATGTCTATGTCTATGTCTATGTCTATGTCTATGTCTATGTCTATGTCTATGTCTATGTCTATGTCTATGTCTATGTCTATGTCTATGTCTATGTCTATGTCTATGTCTATGTCTATGCGAGTACGAGCGAGATGCATAGAAAGTAAGTTACTTAGACGCGAGCGTATCTGTCAATGTCAAAACTGGTGGTAGTGGTTCTAGTGTAAATTTCATTCGAGAGCGTAACGCGACGTACGTGTTTGCGTTAAGTGTCATTTTGTATGGAATTTTGAGTTTCCGAACGTCGCTTGGCGCGCTGTTAAAAATCCCATACAAAAATAGACATAACGCAAACGCGAACGCTCGTCACGCTATCGAATGAAATTTACACTAGGGGTTCTGAAATATCAACTAAAACTAGTGGCTCTGTGAGCTGTAGACCTCGCGAGCAGAGCTTGAAATAACATGGTGCTAAGAGCTTTAAATACACCGTGTTTTTTTTGATTTCCGTTAATTTCAAGGGTGCATTCCTGAGCTTAAATCAAGTAACTTTCTCAAAGACACCGATGTTCTAATTAAGTCCATTTCGGAGATAATCCATAATTTATTTTTTTACTCTACAAGCGTGTACACTTGCCTTAGGGCCGGCTTACATATTGATTAGTGTTTAGAATGAGTTCATACATTTGCTACTAAACTTAAGTACAATCTCGGTCGATTGATGTACGAAATGACATTGATATGTCACAGATTTCAATTGTTTGGTTGAGTTAAATGTAATGCCCGTGTTACAACAACGCTATATGCTACATTTAATTACTTTTTAAACAAAAAAAAAAACAAAAAAGAAAACAAAAAAAATTTTTTTTTTTTTAAATTAACTATGCCATTTAGTTCTTATAAACGTACTTAACTATACCCCGAAGTTAACGGAATTCAATAAAAACACGGTAAAAACAATTAAAGAAAAACAATACGAAATTTATGTGTAAAAAAATACAAAAAGTTATAATATCCCAGCATACAATTACTGGGGATCGAACCCAGACCCTCTGTGCAAACAGAAAAAGCGAACGTTTACAAACTGAGCCAAATAGTTCTTAGATGGGTTGACGAAATTTAGCTACTCCTTCTCAAATTAAAATTAGTTAAAATTAAATATCTAAATACCGCCTAAACCAGCGATAATTTTTTTCTGCATTTTTTGCTATTAACTCTGTAAACATGTCTCAAAAAGAAAAAAGTCTTATGATATCGATACGACTATTTGTTTAGGCGCCAGGTATCACGACTCCGCCATTTTTAAAAATTTCCAAAAACCGGATTGACAAAAAAATTTTATTTAGTCATAAAATTCGGTCACAAAATTTCACGAGAATCGGTTAAGAATTGCGACCTGTAGAGGAGAACATCCGGACATACGAAAGCAAAATGCCCGAGTCAAAACGTAGACCTTCGCTTCGCTTCGGTCAATAAATAAAAGAACCGTGAAACTCATGAACCGTAATAGATAGGCAGTTGAAATTTTCACAGATAAGGCTCCCATACAACAAACGTGATTTTTCGCCGCGATCGCGCGCGAGTCCGACTCGCACTTGGCCGGTTTTTTCACGGAAAGTTTTCCTCTTAAAGCGTATTTTTAGCGCGGTCCCGTAAGATTTTCCTTAAGAACGCAATTTTTTTATTTATATCTCATTAAATTTTTACGTGTTAAGAATTTTAAGAATCTCAATAAAATCATGCTAGATTTTTATTATAAATTGTATGAAGGTGACATTTATCACTGTGTCAACACTATTTACAAAATATTGGAACTTTTTTTAACCGATTTGTTCAATATAAAAGAATACCCTGTATACTCTTTGTGCAAGCTGAGTATAAAAACGAAAACTGTAACTTCCTATTTCAGGCTCCGAACTGTCATAACTGTCGGTACAGTCAGCTCGATAACTTGTCAAAGTTCGCATATTTGTTCACTTGAGAAACGAGGCCAAGTTTCTTCTTTGAAAGTTTGGTGGTGACGTGTGGAACGACGTAAAATATGGTTATAATTGTGTATAAGCATAAGTACACACATGTACAAACTGAATTGAGTTACATTTTAGAAGTCCCTTTGATAAAAATGTTTACCTTGCAATCTTTAACCTCCTAAGACCCACCATATAAAGCTTTAATTTTTTAAATTTGAACCTTATTCTATAAGTAAATTAGAACGAATTTCGTTTGTTTTAAAAAGCAATGAAGCAAAATAAATGCTACTTTATTTGGTTCATGACAGGCTCAAATTAGTTTGCACGAATATGTACATTGTAATGTACATTTAGTCTCAGGAGGTTAAATATTCTTAAATGAATCCACATACTAACAAAACCAGCAACAAAACTAACCGTAGTTTTGTAGAAAGCGACTAACTTTGTCAAAGTGACACCATAGTACCTAAGTGGATATGGTCGCTTTCTGCATTGATAAAAAAATGAAGTTCGTAGTTTTCTGCATAACTACGGAAAATTAACGCTTCGGCCATCTTATGTTAATATAAAATTGTATGTAGCTTGTAGTATTTCACCCTGTATACTCGTAAACGAGGAACTTTCGCAGCCATGTTCGCGAAACCTCGAGGCTGCGGTTTCGTAGCACCTCTACGAGCTACGACGTAACCCTCTACGCCGCGTAGCACACATACTTGTGTGAGATTCATAATGAAGTTAACGGCCCGATTCGTACTTTAAGATACATCAATTAATAGATCTAGGAACGATATGGATTAGATATGTTATGTCAGTGTCAAATGTGACGTTTTTTCAAACAAAAACCTCAGTTTGAACACTGACACATCTAATCCATATCGTTTCTAGATCTATTAATTGACGTTTCTTAACACATTCAACACCAAGAACCCGACTGTCGGGTACACTGTTCGTAGCGACTACGCGCTACATACGACGAAACCGTGGCTACGCGCTACGAGCGTAACCCGTAGCACTTAGTGGTATTGAATGTGTTAATGGTCGAATTGGGCAGTAAGTACGGTATGTTCAGTAGCTAAAGTCATGGAGGTGTATTTCAGATATCAAAATACAGGCACGACTGACATCCTTTAGGGCCGACGTTGCAGTTGGCGTGCAGTCGGCATGCAGTTCCCATACAAGTTGCAGTCGGGTTGCAGTCCGTCTGTATCGGCCCATAGAAATCATTTTGATGTCAGATTGGAAGTTTGAATTTGCGTTCAATATAATATCAATCGCCACCGTATCTCCTGAAATTCCTGAATACAGCTTTTCGTATTTCCTGTCTGTTTAGTCCGTCCGTCCCTATCCTTACATTTTGGTATATTCAAACGGCCGCTGGCGGCCGCTATGAGGTTTAAAAGTGGTCACGTCTTTTTATTTGCCGTCTGCCTCGTTTTCAATCATAAAACCTACATAAATGTGATGAGTGATGACTTTTTTTTGTACACAGCTTCATTCTAGACCTGCTTACAGCACCTTAGTTAATATGGAAGCAGTATTTTTATTATATCTCCTAAACTTTACTATTTTAATAAAAGGGACGTCTGTTTCACCCATAAAACCGGACTAAACTTACTACAGTCGCCATCAGATATATCGGAGCGGCCAAGGTGTTCACAATATCTGAACACGCACTCTAAAGCTTTGACAATACAGGCGTGTTCAGATATTTGTGGGCGCCTTGACCGCTTCGATATATCTGACGGCGGCTGTACAAACTTGGTTCAAAATGAAATTTCTCAGATATCATCCTCCGTTGAAACGCTACGTTAAGAAAGACACGTAATAATCACTTCGCAACACAAAGGCACTTACGGCACTCTTGAAAAAGCACTTTGAGACACAAATGTTGCTTTTGCTTCTAAATTTATCTAGTAAACCGGGACGTTGAAATAGGTACCGAAATAAGTTATGACAGCATTTTCTCTAGCGGGACTAGGGTTTCTAAAATTGTTCTCAGTATATAAATAATAAGGGATTGTACTGTGTGTATGGAAGTTTACAATCTGTTAAGAAATGTCTATATACTGTGCCTACCTAAAATAAACACTTAAGAGGATAATATACCACTTCTCCATACAAATATAGTTCCAATTTTTCTCCCTGGCTATTAGCCTTATGGAAAATAATAATATTTTTACACAATTTATTACATAAATCAACTATAGCTATTCGCCTTCTTTCAAATATATTCGATTTTTCATTATAAAATATAAGAATGAAAAACAAATTCCATACAAATTTTTAAAAGCTATGAATTAACATTCTAATAATGAAAAGTAGAAAATAGAAAATAATAGACTAATCTAATTAATATTAATCGGCAAACACTGAAGGCAATATACTGTGTGAAAGGTCTCTAACACAATAACACTACAATACACAAAAACAAAAGCAGACACTTACCCTGAATAAATAAAAACACCCAACATTTAACCCTCTGCTTTATTTACTTTACAACAGCGTGTACAATATTTTCAACCCTTTCCAACAACTGACTTTATATTTATACCCACACTAACGACCAAAATTGTTATACCCTATCCATTGCCGCTTTAAAACTTTCTACCTTTACTTTTTTGGGCGTTGACTCCGCAATGGTTAAGGAAATTAAGTTTGTAATTTTGTGAACTGCGAAATTGAAGTGTCTAGTGGTAGAGGGTTTCATATGCCGTGGTCCGCGATGATAACGGTGGGTACTTACCTTTTTAGTGTCGAGTTGTTTTGTAAATGTACGAATGTTGGAGGTTTTTGTTCAAATTCTGGGCTTTGCAGATTAGTCAACGAATTTGGTGTTCTGCCTTTTCGAAGTGTTATTCTCTGTACAAACGAAGTTACGCTTCCATTTTAAAACTACATTCTGATTACACAACTCCTTTTCCGATCACTTTATCACAGATTAGGGGCTGTCAACACCCAATGTCCTTAAGCAGTTTTTTAAGAAAAACTATTTGTTTTAGTAAAGCAAAAAAATATGTTAATATTTATTACCTATTTATTTCAAAGACCGTGGCTGTACTCGATACGTGATGGAATTAAATCGGTTCGATAGAAAATAATTTCAAAGATTGATCTTAAAATCACCATTATATTACGGTTCTGTCTTTATTTTTTTAACTTATGGGTCTGCAATTCACAATTTCAACCTCATACCTAAATTAAACAAATAATCCAATTTTTTTTAATTCAATTCGTTTTCTTAATATTCCCATGCCCAGGCCCAGTAACATGCGACAGTGCTATCTCATTTACTCCGATACAAATAGACAGTGTGCGCACTTAAGGTATTGAAAGCCTCTTAAAGCCTTCTACATGGAAAAGGAAAACATATTAAATCAAAACATTTGCCCTTTCTCAAATCCCAAAAGGAGTGAGCTTTGATATGTATTTTCTTATCTTACCTTTTGACTTGTTACCTGAGATCGTATCACTTGCTTAAAAATCGCTTCAAGATAATATGAAATGTGACTTCATAATTAGTAACGAATTCATTTTTTTACAAATAAAAAAAAACTGAAATAAAAGAGAATATTAAACGATGATCATCGATCCGATCCGATGGATGGTCCGGATCCAGGCCGAAGCGTCCGACCCTTCGTTTTCTATGATGGGTAATCGGTGATTACGAGATGCTTTCAGATAAGTTTTTGGCAAAAAATTCATTTTTGGTACAAGCTTTTATCGCTGACTGTACTTTTCTTACGACAGACAACTAATACTCATCGAGACAATTCTAACACAATTAGGTTGCGTTGTTTCATCAGATCACCTCGATGGTACAGTAATATTATTGCATTGTCATCCGATTTATACATGCATGCAAAATTTCAGCTCAATCGGAAACCGGGAAGTGGATCAAATTTAACTTGCAAGATTTGATTACAGAGAGAGACAACGGTCAGGTGAAACTAAATAAAAGCTTGTAAAAAATGAGGTGTCGGACGCCTCAGCCCGGACCCGTACCGTAGGTGTTGGTCAAGACTCTTCGCTATGTTTGACTTTTTATTATTGTAAAAATTAGGAGCGAAAAACAGATTTCATAATTTTTTTTAAATGCGCCTAACTTTTATAATAATTAAAAATTCGAAAAAATCTAACGTAGAGGCATAGCGGTGGTTGATATAAAACAAATTGTGTAAAAATATTTTCAATAATGTCAATATCAGCTGTGTTGCCGCCCGCGATCCTCCCGCGCGCGCGCCCTCCCCCCGCCTCCTCCAAATCACGTCATCGTGTTTACGCGGATGTCGTCGCCGGTCCGAAAGTCGCACCGAACCGGGTTAGTGTACCTGTAAAGGGTACTGAAGATCGAGCGGCTCCCAAGGAGAAGCTCCCTGTTACCAGTGTGGATGAGGAAGATTTCACAGTGGTATCAAGAAAGAAGAAGGCGCGCACGGCGCCTCGTAAGACTCAGTGTGGTACCGCCGAACCGGCTAATTCTGGCTTGCGGATTGCTACACCGAGTAAGGCGCTGTACGTATCGCGCCTGCATTACACCGCCACGGCTGCTGAAGTGGTGGAGTATGTACACCAGAAGACCGGCTACACGCTGAGGGTATTCCAGCTTCGATCGCGCCACTACGTGCACTTCAACTCTTTTGTGGTGCGCGTGCCGCGACCGCTGCAGGGAACCATCGAGTGCGTCGACTTCTGGCCGAAAGGTGTCGTGTTTCGGAGGTTCCGGGGCAAACTGCCGAATCCGACACAAGAGCAGCCGATGCAACGGAGCCACGCCGTTTTGTCGACTAAATAGTGTTTAGTTTTAAGTTTATAAAATACATATGTATGTTAGTCTGTAAGGTATTTGTAATATGGGCCTTGTTGCCTGAATTAAATTTCTAAATAAAAAAAAAAAAAAAAATATCCAGAGAGGAAAATGAGGACTACCTACGTTTGTAAGAAATGGTGATTTCGCGCTTGAATGAGTGACGCGCTGACTCGACTATTGGAACATTGATCGTCGAGTCAACATCCCACATGGCGGTTATCTCGTGAGCCAAGTCTAGGTACTTGCTGGACTTGTCCTTCTCGGCTTTCACGAGATTCTCATTATGAGGGATGCTGACGTCGACGAGTACGGTCCGGCGCTGCGATGGGTCTAATTATTAATTAAAATACGTTACTATTAAGGAGCCCACTGATTAACAGTCCGCCGGACGGTATCGGCCTGTCAGTTAGAACAAAATTTTGACAGTTCCGAACAACTGACAGGCTGATACCGTCCGGCGGACTGTTAATCAGTGGGCCCCTTTATACTGGTCCACTGGTATTATAGGCCAAAAATAATCATTCTAAAATGTCTCTTTTCTTTTGTATTGTTTTAGTTTTAGGACTATACATTGATGATTCGTGTATTTTTTGATCTGGACCAGTAAAAGGCTAAGCGATTTCTCGCTTAGCTATAATAACAAGATCGCGAAAAATAAGGGTTCGGGCTAAGTGGAACATTGCCTCTGTAAACCCGACAAAAGGAACTTCTTGAAATAAAAGGCCATAAGTGTGAACTTATACCTTTCTTTAAGGAAAATTGATTTTGACCCCAAAGGACATTGAACTTGCACATATAGATACTTCGATCGCTGTTGGAGAGTCAAACTAGTGTTAGTGACTGGTCTAACGCGATTAAATATCATTATTTTACCTTTTTTCCGTGACAACGCTAGTGCAACCTGACTGTAACGTCGGGAAAAATGTAAAATAATGGAATTTAATCGCATTAAACCCATTTATGACATTAATTATGACAAACGGAAGAGTTAAAAGTGTTATAGTGTTAGTGATTCTGAGAATTAGCTACATGCATGAATTCTTAGGAAGTGTCAATCTATTCTACTCGTGATATTTAAACCCGTATAAAAAAGATACATACATATTAAACACACATAATATATTTACACCGATACAAAATCTCCAATCATTCGTATCATTGAAACCTCAAATATCACGGGTAGGTAAGTTAACAAGGCCAAAAGCCAAAACTGAAAAGGCTTTGAAGTTCCGGAGGGCGCCATTATTTGATCGAAAGCGGAAATCATTCTGGCATTACCAATTTTCTTGCCTGGAAGCGTATTATTTATGATTTTAATTACAGGTAATGAATTTGATTTGTATTTGTTCGATGTGACCCTGCCTGTGAAGCCGATGGTCCCGGGTTCAAATCCTGGTAAGGGCATTTATTTGTTATTTAAGTATTTGTATATTATATACGCTAATAATTATAATCGTTGTCTGCATGAGTACCCATATACCCACAACACAAGCCCTCTCGAGCTTACCGTAATAGCGTCAATTTGTGTTAAAAAATGGTTAAAAATGACCTATAATATTTATGTATTTGTTTTGGATAAGTAAATCTGTCAGTGTCACCAGTGAAATTTCTGCGGACTTCTATTTTCTTGGTATAACACTTTTTAACAAAGAAAGGACTTCTGATTCGAGCGCCATTTTGAAACGAACTTGATCGCTCACGCTGTTTGGTGCATGCGAAATGAAATGAAAGTCGTGCGTGAGATGCACCAGTCATCCAGACGATTGTCAAAGTCGTATCAAAACCAACTCAAAACCATATTTACTCACTTACTACGTTAGGTGCGCCACTTTTCTCGGTCCTGTGCAAGGTCGCCAATAGTTGACTCGAAGTTCGCGCAGATCCGCCTCCACCATGTCGCACCAGTGGGGCGCATATTTAATTACAGAAACGGGTCTACCGCGATATAATTTCATTGTTTTTACCTTAAATTCCGACGTTTCAGCTGAGTTGCACCTGAGTTGTGACATGGCGCGTCCGATATGACGTCTTCGTGCTAGGCGGCCCTTGTATGTTCTTTTCACGTTCCGATCTTCTTCCATTCTCTCAAGATGGCCCAACCAATGAAGTCTGAGCTTTAGTCTCCCCCATGATGTTAGGTTCAGCCACTAGGTCTTCAATCAAACTGAAAAGTCTCAAAACCATAACAAGTTGGTAAATTTTAATCGAGCTTCTGATGATGATGATCCTTCCGGCCGGTTTCGACCAAGGCGACCACTTCGACTCCTAGTTAGCTCGGCGTTCGTGCGCCCGAATATGGCTGACGTAGCCGATCTTTGAGGTGAACCCCCGCGCACATTGAGGGCACGTGAGAATACCAGCCACATAGTGGTAGTGAATGGAAACAGGCTGGCGTGCTTTCAGCTCATCGCGTTTAACGTCGAGGTCAACTTTACGTTGCTCCTCGAGCTTCTAGTAGGGCGTTGATAAAATGTGTTCAGGGACAACTCAGCCTCATTTACTGGTATTTATTATTCAAGCGACGGCGGGACGTTAAAGGGGCTTTTATGCACAAGTGCATCTGGCTTTATTCAGGACGATAACAAAACCTAGTCGAAGTATAAAGACTACTTTATAGCAAACGGCCTGTTTCGAACTTTATTCGTTAAAAATATATTTATTAAAGATGTATTTAGTAAATATGTCGCGCTGCAAAACTGCCGCAATACTGATTGTAGCCAACTTCATTACTGCAGGAAATGTCATCAAGATCGGTTCGATTACACGCGTTTAGGACCAAATGAAGGAATTAAAACGATTTCCAGCTTGCTAGGAATTAATTCTCTGAAAAAAACTAATTTGACTGACCTTAGAATATAAAATATAGAATAGGAATTAAAATATCAAATACAAATATCATTCAAATCATATAATTTAACGTTGCACTTAAAATATATTAAATATCTTGTTAATTTTCATTAACATTATTTTAAATTTTGGTCGGTATATCGTCTAGCGGCCCATGTAAAAAAATAAGTCGTTGAATAAAAAAAAATTGTTTTGTTTTAAAATCGAAAAAACTCTATAACCAACTAACTCTGTTCCGTTTAATTCAAATTTAATTGGAGGTAATTTGTACTAATATTGGGACAGTGGGACGAAGAGGTTATTGCAGCGCACGGTGTATAAATCTAAAGTGCTAAAAGCATAGCGTCGTTAATGTGTTGAATAATAAATGGCGCTAAATGCGGCCCGTTGTTTATCGCCCCTGGTGCCATTTAATCACTGAGCGTTTTCTTATGAATTATTTAATAAGTTCAGTGTAAATTTAATTCTATAGCGTTTGCGTTAAGTGTCAGTTTGTATGGGATTTTGAGTCTCCAAAACGTCCCGCTTGGCGCGCTGTTCAAATTCCCATACAAAGTGGACATATATGCACAGACAAAACATCCTCCAGACTTAGAATAGTCGCGCTACCCCCTCTGCCACGCATACGGTAATTTTACTCCATGTTCGAGTCGAAAGTGTCTTTGTGTGACGTCCGTGTATTTGAACGGACCAATCACGGCACGGGATTTCGCTCACCTCGTCCCGCGCACCCCCGCATTTTTGGCATCATCGGTTGCATGAAATAATTGCTCTAAACTCGGTCTCGAGGATTCCTAGTCTATTGATTCGGTGAAGTTGTGTGGGGAAGACAAACAAATTATAGCCAGCCTTTTATGAATGTACGAGTAGTATGATACCTTTGGGTATGGTGCTTTACCCACGCTAGCGTCACCTTCCCTCCCCTGGCGCACCCCCCCCCCCCCCTTGCATGAAATATGTCCCGGTTGACGGTTTTTATTACTTTTTGAGACAAGTATTAGAATTAGGAGTAAAGTGTCAAGGTAAGAAATAATCCTTAATAAATTCTAAACAAAAAAGGTTACATGCAACTTTTTGGTAAGACTCACCATATTCATGTATTAACTGAAGTTCAATATAAATAACATAGTACGTGATAGTACTGAAAGAAATCTTATACGGAGAATAAGCTTGCAAGGTTATTCTCCGTGTAGGATTTCTTTCAGTACTATTACGTACTATGTTATATTGAACTTCAACAAGTTTTTCAACGGTTAAATTTTGTCGAAGTTCATCTAGCCATTTTATGAATATGGTGCGTCATATCAAAAAAATGAATATTACCTTTTTTGTTAAGAATTTAATAGGGATATTTTTTTTTATTGACACTTTTTTCCTATGTTGTATACTTTCCCCAAAAAATGAAAAAATCTGTGAACCGGGACATATTTCATGCAAATAGGGGGGGTTGCGGCAGGGGGAGGGAAGAGGACGCTAGCGTGCGTAAAGCACCATACCCAAAGGTATCATACTACATTCATAAAAGGCTGGCTATAATTAGTTTTTCAAAAAACACAATTTGACCGAATCATATGCATATATGTAACGCAAACGCGAACGCTCGCCACGCTATCGAATAAAATTTAGGGGTTCAGAGGGCCTACCCTTGCCTCCCTGTTTCACTTACGTACAAATTTACAAGTGCGACAGAGAGGCAACATGTCGAACGTGGTTCGCGGTAAGCCCTCAGAATCTATCTATGTACATTCAATAGGCCAATTCGAGCCATACACTGACATTAGAATGAAACAATCAGCTTGTTTAGTTATCGTGCGTCTCGCCCGCGCTAATAGGAACATGTACAAGTGTGAGCGAAATGCACGATAACTAAATAATATGATTCAAATATCATTCTGATGACAGTGTACGTTCGAATTGGCCTGTCTGTCATTGTAGAACTATTTCTAGTTACAAGTTGGTCCCATTTTTGTCAATGTTTTCATTGTTTCTTATCGAACTGAACTCAGCAGCTTGGCATTCGTTTCGACAGTGTTTTGACATTTTGGTGTTTGGCTTGGCACTGACTTCAAACATATCGGTTTCTAGCGCATCATACATTAATATTATTATTTTATTTTATCGTTTTTTTTTCAAGTTAATGGTAGAAATCGATGGCCTCTGGGGCATAAAGTTTCTTGACTGGCAAGGAGGATACAACCTTAACAAGGTGGTTTGACGATCTTCAAAAAAAAAACGCATTCAAATCGGTTTACCCGTTTAAGAGCTACGGTACCACAGACACATATACTAGGGTGATTCACTTTTGTATGGAGAAAAAAAAGTTGTAATATTTTTCCTGACTTTGCTCACCAATGGAGTCTCCCCACACTAAAAACTATCTATTTCAATTTTCAAAAGAATCGAATAACGTTTAGAGGTTGCACAAGTTGAAAAGGTAGAGTGAGAACCCCATACATTGCGTGAAAATGAACTATGTTCTAAAATGACAAAATATAATGATCTAATACTAAAATCGAATGAGAAAACTGAATTTTGCGTCTAAAACACGATAAAAGCACTTTTCCTTTGGAAACAGGTGGAAAAACTGGAAAATCTTAATTAGAACATTTATCGAGTAACCAAAATCCAAGTTTACTACTAATTTTAAAATTGATTTATATGTAGAAGGTTCAGTATCACACTACTCTCCGTTTTGATGGTAGCCGCTTAAACCATTTTCTACCCTCTGATGTAGAGTCGTTGGTTATTTGAAAAATCTTTGTTGAAGTTGTGCAACCTCTAAATGTTTACCGATTTTAATTTTTTTTAACGTATAATATTTTCTCATCAGTTAGAACAAGAATTCGAGCAAAGTCAGATGAAAATCGAAAATTCGGAAAAATGAAACACCCTAACATATACCAATCAAACTTAATGTCACCCCTCTTTTTACGTCGGCGATAACAACATCTTAGAACATCCAGAAATACTTACTCGAACTCTATGATGAATATTTAAATAAAGCCGAGCTCCAAATGAAATCACTATCACAAGCTGAAATTAGCTAATCGTGGACTTAACTAACACAACTTAGCTGCATGGAATTCACATTTAACCTAACTAGCACATACGTTTCCACTAAATAACTACCGACTATTTTCCAGAAATTGAAATACTCGGAACCCACCAAGTTAAACAGTCACTTTTGGCTGCTTTCCGTACGTCTACCATCAGTTTTGACATTGACATATACACTCACATTTACGTAACTTACTTTCTATGCATCTCGCTCGTACACGCATATTAGTGCAAGCGAGATGTACAGAAAGTAAATTACGTAGACGTGAGCGTTATTTCAATGTCAAAACTGGTGGTAGACGTACAGGAATAATTACTCGCATTGGGAACGTCACATACACCTTTCACCTTTGAATATCTTCGCAGAACCCCAGTTTTGACATTGACATAACGCTCACGTCTACGTAATTTACTTTCTGTACATCTCGCTTGCACTAATATGCGAGTACGAGCGAGATGCATAGAAAGTAAGTTACATAGACGTGAGCGTATAAGTCACTGTCAAAACTGATGGTAGAGGTACTAGTTTAAATTTCATTCGATAGCGTGACGGTATGCGTTTGGGTTAAGTAGGTATCATTTCGTACGGGATTTTGAACAGCGCGCCAAGCGGGACGTTTTGGAAACTCAAAATCCCATACAAAAGACTTACCGCAAACGCGTACGTCACGTCACGGTAATATCGAATGAAATTTGCACTAGTGGTACTGGTACATAGTACACAAACATTAATTAATAAATCCTGACTGTATTTCACACGCAAGCCGAAACTATACAGGATGATTCATGAGACGCACAGAACACCGCCTCTAGAAACCTAATATTGGCCATTTTGTTTCCGACGCAAATCACCAAACTGTGAGGTGCGGGAGGGGTGCTCACGGCGTTGCGATTGATCGTTTTAAACATGGCGCACTAACACGTGTAAATGTAGGGATGGGACATGTTCATTACAGGTAGTGGGTACTGCTACCAGTGACATCGAAATTTATTGTGGTAAAATTGTTACCAATTTAGTATACTTAGAGTAAACTTACTTAATAATTATACTTATTGATTAATTTAATATTTCTTTAAGTAATTTAACAATGTACCTGAAATTTTTACTTAACATATTAGGGCATTTCTGTTTAAAGTACCCAGAACTTGAATTTTAAAGTTTAGAATTTTTATATTATTTCCACTCAGAATCGCAATCTCTTTCGATACGAGAAAAAAGTGTCGCCAAAATCTCATATAATTATTTTCTTTTGTCCGTTTTATTAAGGTCATAGAAGGTTGTATTGAAAACATATTCAAATGGACCAATAACATATGTCTATTACAAATCAACTCCGAGTTCTCTCGCACTTCTTTGAAGTTCATCATCAGGTCCATCTCGTGACATGAGACCTAACTGCTCACCTAGAGGATTCTAAAAAACCCATACAACATATGTCTATCACAAACCAACACCGAGTTCCCTCGCACTTCTTTGAAGTTCATCATCAGGTCCATCTCGTGACATGAGACCTAACTGCTCACCTAGAGGATTCTAAATAACCCATACAACATATGTCTATCACAAACCAACACCGAGTTCCCTCGCACTTCTTTGAAGTTCCTCATCAGGTCCATCTCGTGACATGCGGCCTAACTGCTCGGCTGGCCTAGAGGATTCTAAAAAAACTTACACAACATGTTACCTATATATTATGTCTAAAATGGTACAATACGGTATGACGAAGCACGAAGTTTCCGCAACTGAAAAACCATCATCGTCACATCACTAGTCGAAAGGGAAAGGGATAGCGCATTGCATTTTCAAGTTGACGAAAAGGGACGGAAATACTTCGCCTCTGCTTACTGACCAGTATAAAATGAACCCCGCGGACAAGAAACATTATTCAATGAAATAATGAATTTCGCTTTCCTGTGGGATGTTATTCCATCTGTTTTGTAAGTAGAAGTCTTAGATGACTTGCCACACCATTTTACGCTGCAATATCCCATGATTTCCCAATGAATTCAATAGTTTACGATTTATTTTCATAGACTCGTGCACACTGCTAACAGGTCGTAACCTTGGGCGCAACTGATCGGAGCGGCGCGCGAACAATCTTATATTTGACCTATACACCATACGGGCGGTGACCGCGAGTCGTCCTATAAGCTCGGTCTATAGGGGTTGGTCTGTGATGAGACGTGAGCAGGACTAATCCTGCACACTCAGTAACTGATAATTAATCGATCACCGTCGTATTTAGGAGAAACAACCACACTTTTTCCTATTTTTTAACTTTTTGGTGAGAGCAAATTTAATTCTCAACAATCATGGTCACCCTACAGGACCTAATTAATAAACATAAAACCTCTTTAACCGTAATGGCATTTTGATTACGAAGAAAATAAACCGTAAAACTTGAGTGAGATACGAGTTTTCAAAAGTAACCAGACCGTGATGACAGTGATGACATTCCATTTGAAACAGAGTATCGGTAGTTTAGTAATATTCTAATTTTAGGGTGACCATGCATGTCGTAAAAAAATTAATAACTTTTTTTTTTCAACACGACTAGAAAATTAACGTTAACCTCACTAATACTGATACGAAACAGTTGCTTATAATTAACGATATGCGCAGTGTTAGTCCTGCTCACGTCTCCTGAATCACCCTGTATATACCACCACTAAACGTCGATCTCTAAATTTTAGTTAGCCGCCGTAATTGAAGTACGAATACTAAATTGAAGAGCAAAATAATTGGTTGGATATTGAACACGGGCAGAAATGTTTTTGATGGTAAATTGATTAAATTGATGGTGTGTTGGAATGGTAAATTGGAAAATAGATGGGCCGCTTGTTGATGGATTAATATATCATAATATTCATTATGAAATTATTGTTGGAGAGCAAATATAATAGTGGTCCAAAAATACGTTGACCACGACACTTGACGTACATTTTTACTGCGGCATATTTTTTGATATTTCAAAAAAAAAAGGCGTTTGTGTATCAAGGTGAGATCAAAGCTAACGAATAATATTTTGAACATACATTTAGTTTTAAGTTTTAGTTTTAATGTTTAATGACGTTTTGTTAAATACATAGATGTAAGTAAGAATAAGACTCTTGGATTTCAATGTAATTTTACATACAACGTATATTTTTCAACGTACGTAATTTTATATCTGTATAATATTATATAAAAAAAAAAATATTATCTGTAGATACTCATATTTGAATGAGGTGTGTTAAATCTAAATCACGATATGATATTTTGCTGAACTTTATTGTATATGCAATTATGCATACAAGCATTGTCATATATCATAGTCACGAACCTAGCCACCGAAATATAATCGATGTAAGTACCTCATTAACCCTTAAACAGGTTGTGTATCTATAAGTACCACATAGCAAATGATTTTTTTTTGGCGCGCGGTAGTTGTATGTACTCAACTACCGCAAAATCTCACTGCCGTAAAGTCTATCAAGTGGGTGATATCGGAACGTAAAAAAAAACAGGTGTCAAAACAAATTTCTTTGACAATTTAGTTGTCAAGTTTAAATCGACAACAAATGGCAGTTTTTGTTCGTTTCTCCCGCTGTATAAGTTCGCTACGTCGAAAATAAGTACTGTAAGTATTTCGTTTTGTATTTTTATTGTAGATTATTAGATAATGTATGTGTAGTAAGTCATAACTTACCTTAGTCATTGTTTTCTGATAAAATATTCGATCTAAAAGTTTGTGGTTCTTATGAACCTTCTGCCCGTCTGGGGCACGTTCGAGTGGTTTATAAGTGGCCTCTGCCCTGCAGGGAGTTTACATGACATTTAAGGGTAAGATTAATTACTATGAATTAACCCTCATAGTACAAAAGTAATATATTTTCCTTTGGTTTTTAAATTAAATATTTATTCAAATCTTACGAGCCACGACATCCATGCGAGCCAAGAAAGTGCTGGCAGTTAGTGCATTTTGTGACGCAAGTGTAAATGTGATGTGCACATGACTTACCCTTAAAACTACTCTGTATGGCTAACAAGGCAGTGGCCATATAAGGACCACGTAGCACCATTGGTAACGAGCAGTGGGCATATATGTAAAAACCACCGGGTTTATTTATTGTATTAAGGGTAATAAATAAATAAAAAATAACTTTTCTTTTAAGCTATTACCTACCCGAAACAGTAATCAAAAGTAAAAAATGCGTCAGGCCTGTTTAAGGGTTAACAAGCTTTTATTAGGTCGACCATGCATGTAACTAACTTTGTAATGGAATCTAAGGTAACTAATTTAACCATCTTCCAAGGATCGTAGCGTCATGAAAATTGGCAGCTGTATGTAGTTCTGATGACAATACAATAATATGGTACTGTCGAACTGATCTGATGATGGCGACAGGAGGTGGCCATAGGAACTCTCGACCTGTAAGTAAATAACTATGCAATGGAATCTAAGGTAACTAATTTAACCATCTTCCAAGGATCATAACGTCATGAAAATTGGCAGCTGTATGTAGTTCTGATGACAATACAATAATATGGTACTGTCGGATCTGATGATGGAGACAGGAGGTGGCCATAGGAACTCTCGACCTGTATGTAACTATGTAATGGAATCTAAGGTAACTAATTTAACCATCTTCCAAGGATCGTAGCGTCATGAAAATTGGCAGCTGTATGTAGTTCTGATGACAATACAATAATATGGTACTGTCGAACTGATCTGATGATAGAGACAGGAGGTGGCCATAGGAACTCTCGACCTGTATGTAACTAACTATGTAATGGAATCTAAGTTAACTAATTTAACCATCTTCCAAGGATCGTAGCGTCATGAAAATTGGCAGCTGTATGTAGTTCTGATGACAATACAATAATATGGTACTGTCGAACTGATTTGATGATGGAGACAGGAGGTGGCCATAGGAACTCTGTGCAAACGCAACCTAATTGTGTTAGGGGTTTTTAGAATTGTCTCGATGAGTATTAGTTGTGAGAACAGTCAGCGATAAAAGCTTGTACGAAGAATGAAATTTTTGCCAAAAACTTTTTTTAAATGATATTCTGAAATATTTGAGAGGGCTGGTGGCCTAGCGGTAAGAGCGTGCTGCTTTCAATCCGGAGGTCGCGGGTTCAAACCCCGGCTCGTTCCAATGTTTTTTTCGGAACTTATGTACGAAATATTCTTTGGTATTTACTAGTCGCTTTTCGGTGAAGGAAAACATCGTGAGGAAACCGGACTAATCCCTAATAAGGCCTAGTTTCGCCTCTGGGTTGGAAGGTTAGATGGCAGTCACTTTCGTAAAAACTAGTGCCTACGTCAATTCTTGGGATTCATTGTCAAGCGGACCATCCCATGAGCCGTGGCAAAATGCCGGGATAACGCGAGGAGGAAGATTCTGAAATATTTGACATGAACATTCAAGTAAAATATATCTATGCCTACAAAGAAATAAGAGCAAGTAAAAGTTTATAAAAAACGCCTAAGGTTCAGGAAGGCAATTTAGACTGCGAGGTAATTTAAACTAATCGAAATAATTTCCATGTTTTACATTATTACCTAGAGTGCCATACATATCCAGATAGCGAAAAAGATGTGTTGTGTGTGAGTCTAGTTAAATTTTATTTAATTGTAAAAGACAGTAAAAGGACAAATAATAATGTAATACATGGAAGATATTTTGATTAGTTTAAATTACCCCGCAGTCTTAAATTGCCCCCCTGCACATCACTTTTTTTTTCTTAATATTTTTTGCTGCTAAAACGATGTTAACATAAAATAATATCTCAATATCGTGAACTAAATCCAATAATGCTCCATCTTTCATCGTTCATTTAACAATGTCATCGCGAGACCAATAGCTCCCTAGAGGATATAACGAAATCCTTCGTTATTACCAGAGACTAGTTAATAATGAAGACAGTTTTCATGCAGGCGGCGGTCAGAGTGAAGAGAACAAATAAAGAATGAATGAATGATGCTTTTATTCGGAGCACACATACACAACAACATTAAAATAGGCTTAAATCTAGGTAAATTAGAAGTTACAGTGCTGCGAGATAACACAGCATGTGTCGCAGCACATGACTAGTGCTACGACGCTGATTTTCAGGGTACCCATCACGGGCGTAGCCAGGGGGGGGGGGTTTGGGGGTTCAAACCCCCCCCGAAAAGTTCAGAATATTAACATTCATAGAATTAAAATAAGAACAGGCGTGCGGCATATTTCATTGATTACTAACTATTACCTATAGTATACGGTGGTTTGGATTTTGGATTTCTCCGCCATCGTCGATTACCGGATCGCATCAATTACTTTCTAAGATATGATAAAGGTGGGTGTCATTCTGAATCCCTAACAACGTTTGTCCTAAAGTCACTTGCCCTAACTGGTTTGTCCTAATGGGCACATGCCCTAACGATCAATTGTCATAACGATTATTTTCCATAATGTAATGGTTAGCCTAAGACTCATTTGCCCTAAGCATTTGTACCATAACTATCAAGATCCCTAATATTTTTTACCATATTCTTCGAAATTCCTAACAATGTTTGGCATAAAATAACATGTTCTAACTGTTTTGACCTAATGGCTATTACCCTAATGATCAATCGTCATAACAGTTACTTTTCCTATTGATCAATTATCATAACAATTACTTTCCATAATGAATGGTAACGAACTGTTGCCACAAAAGTGGGTTAGGTTAGGTTAGAACCGTGACCCTCGCAAAAACGAACTGCTGCCACAAAAGTGGGTTAGGTTAGGTTAGAACTGCGACCATTGTAAAAACGAAATGTTGCCACAAAAGTGGGTTAGGTTAGGTTAGAACTGTGATCCTCGCAAAAACGAACTGCTGCCACAAAAGTGGGTTAGGTTAGGTTAGAACTGCGACCATTGTAAAAACGAAACGCAATAGGGAAATCAAAATTAGGGCATACGAGTGTTAGGTCAAGCAACGATAGGCTAAGTGAAATTAGGTAACATGATGTTTAGGATATATAATTTTTAGGCCTAACAATAATTAGGCAAAAAAAGAATTATGCTACATAACATTAGGATAAATACTCAATATGGAAAGTGTCTTTAGGGAAAAAGATATTAGGACAAAAAAAAATTGCCCATTCGATAATAGGGAAACCAAAATTAGGGAATACGCGCGTTAGGACATCTGATCATTATGACAAACAATATTAGGGAATGCAAATATAGGAGAAAAGATTTTAGGGATTCAGATATAGATCCGATAAAGGTGACATTCGGGTGGCGACTGCAGCAGCATTATTCTGTTGCAATGTTACTGCTGCAGCACTGTCAATTTTCGTGATAAAATGATGTGTCTGATTTCCATACTAAAAGTAAAAATGTAAAACTGTCTATCAAATTGCGTTTTTTATATCGATACATTTTCGCGCTCGCTTCGCTCGCGTTTTCAATTACTTTCTAAGATATGACAAAGGTGACATTCGGGTGGCGACTGCAGCAGCATTACTCTGTTGCTACGTTACTGCTGCAGCACTGTCAATTTTCGTGATAAAATGATGTGACTGATTTCCATACTAAAAGTAAAAATGTACAACTGTCTATCAAATTGCGTTTTTTATATCGAAAAATTTTCGCGCCCGCTTCGCTCGCGTTTTCAATTACTTTCTAAGATATCGCTCCTTGAGAAACATAACGTCATTATCCAAAAAATTGAGTTTTTGAGTTAATAACGCCATCTAGCTCGTATGATCGTAACGCACGCAATACGAAGACACCTATCGCCCTAGCTCTATTAGAACCGCCAGAGGGCGCTAATGTCGTTATGGCGAATAGAGGGAATAGGTGCCTGTCTCATAGGAACAATGTCATTAAAGGGAAGTAAATTGTATTTTTTTGCTTAGTGACGGTTTTCTATGAGATTCAATGGTAAGTACGTCAATTTACATAAGAAATAGTGTATCTATACGTACTATGTCACTTTCAACTTATAATATGGTATCAAAATCAAAACTCAATTTAAAGCAATATCGTACTTTTCCCTTTAAGGACACTTGTACTTTTGAATTTAATAGAATAGAATAACGTTTTGAAATAAGTAAAGTGACATTATACCTATAATGACGGTTTTGCTTAAAACTTAAAGCCATAATGCTGACTAAAAATAAAAACGTACTGTTCTTTTACTTTAAGTGACATTGTGATTTTAAGAAGCTGACAGAAGTTTTAGCAGGTCGATCGTCATTATCTGTGTAGTGTCAATATGCTAGCTTAGTTTACCATAGCGACAGTTGCCATGCTTAAGTGAAAAATGTCGTTTTAAGTCTAAAGCCACTACAACTGGTACAGAACGCTTATAACGGTGTGGTTAATGAATGTCACTCGTTGTTTAATGTCACTGTGTTGTATTTTGACATTGGAAATGTCTTTTCGTTCGCTCCAGTATACGGTCCGATTTCACGAAAAAGTGCGATCCCCTTATATCTCGGAAAGTTGTGAAGATATGATATTAAAAAATAGGCTCAAAAGACGCATAATCACGAGAGCTGTAAGGTGCAAAAATAATTATTCGAGAAAGTCAAAAACAAAAAAAGTTATGGTCGAAATAGTGAAAATAAAATTCAATTTTTTCCGAATTTTTGATTTTGGTGCTCGATAATTTGGAAACGAAGAATGATATCAAAAATTTGAGAAAAACGGCTCTGGACAATTTAGTCAGCTACAATTTGAGCCTAAAACAAAGACGATCGGGTTAAGGGTTTGCCCTGTAGCCTAACCTTAAAATAGTCAAAAAGTCAGAACGACATTTTTCACAGGACATTTATGACTTCATGTTTCGCAGAGTTCGTTATCGGTGTTTGTTGTGAATTATCGGGATTATGACGGCAAAATAACACTTGCACTGCGTGGGCTTTCAAAATCGCTGCAGATTACTGCTACTCTATCTATCCTGTTTGAGACGGGCGTAGATAACGCACTATTCGACAATCTATGCATTCTTGTGGTGGTGGAAATAGAGGCAGAGGCAGAGGCAGAGGCAGAGGCAGAGGCAGAGGCAGAGGCAGAGGCAGAGGCAGAGGCAGAGGCAGAGGCAGAGGCAGAGGCAGAGGCAGAGGCAGAGGCAGAGGCAGAGGCAGAGGCAGAGGCAGAGGCAGAGGCAGAGGCAGAGGCAGAGGCAGAGGCAGAGGCAGAGGCAGAGGCAGAGGCAGAGGCAGAGGCAGAGGCAGAGGCAGAGGCAGAGGCAGAGGCAGAGGCAGAGGCAGAGGCAGAGGCAGAGGCAGAGGCAGAGGCAGAGGCAGAGGGAGAGGGAGAGGGAGAGGGAGAGGGAGAGGGAGAGGGCAGAGGGAGAGGAGGGGAGAGGGAGAGGGAGAGGGAGAGGGAGAGGGAGAGGGAGAGGGAGAGGGAGAGGGAGAGGGAGAGGGAGAGGGAGAGGGAGAGGGAGAGGGAGAGGGAGAGGGAGAGGGAGAGGGAGAGGGAGAGGGAGAGGGAGAGGGAGAGGGAGAGGGAGAGGAGGGAGAGGGAGAGGGAGAGGGAGAGGGAGAGGGAGAGGGAGAGGGAGAGGGAGAGGGAGAGGGAGAGGGAGAGGGAGAGGGAGAGGGAGAGGGAGAGGGAGAGGGAGAGGGAGAGGGAGAGGGAGAGGGAGAGGGAGAGGGAGAGGAGAGGGAGAGGGAGAGGGAGAGGGAGAGGGAGAGGGAGAGGGAGAGGGAGAGGGAGAGGGAGAGGGAGAGGGAGAGGGAGAGGGAGAGGGAGAGGGGAGAGGGAGAGGGAGAGGGAGAGGGAGAGGGAGAGGGAGAGGGAGAGGGAGAGGGAGAGGGAGAGGGAGAAAATAAAAACTTATACAGAGAAACATAAAAAAGAAAAAGTGCCACGAAATGGTCTCACCTCAGCATGTTGCTGGCGGCTGCTAGCAGATAGCTGATGCTGAACCCTGGCAGTACCTAGTGGAGCTCGGGTTTAATACAACATAAACACACGCTGTTTTGGTCATCGGACTCGTCTCGATGAGCACTTAGGACAGTAGTACCCAAGATAGAGCTGATGCTGAACCCTGGCTGTACCTAAAGGAACTCAGGTTTGTTGCAACATAGGCACACGCTGTTTTGGACACCCGATTCGTCATGATGAGCATTACCCAAGATAGCTGATGCTGAACCCTGGTAGTACCTATTGGAACTCAGGTTTGATGCAACATAGACAAACGCTGTTATGGTCATCTCTCGTCGCGTCAAACTGCTGTCAAGAAAATTTCATATCTTGCAGCAAATGGGCCGCTGCCGATCACCACTTCTCGAGTTGACTACGGATTTGCCGTGTAATAATTTTCTTGTACTTTGAACATTAATATATCCTGCTTATTAATCGAAAAATGAAATATGTACCTGTACTTATGCGCCACGGCGACAATTATTCAAACTTGGATACGCGTGTGGAAATTTTGCAATTTGTTTGTTCACATGCGTTATGTCCAGGATACTTGTGTTAGTCTAAGAATAAAATAATTATCATTCAACGTTGTAGTTTTATTTTGTAACTTTTTCCTTATCCAGACTTTCTCGTCGCTCAGCGACAATATTTTTTCGAATTCCGTAGATTCATTTCCAATGTGCTCGATAGTCGTGTGAGGCACGAAATCTGTGAATTTTTTCTATAAGGTTCATAATAGAGTTGTATTATGGGTACCTACTAGACGACTATTTATAATTAGATAGATATAGCCACATTACGAGCCCTATTGATCTAACTGTGGAACTAGGTTGGTATGTGTAAGATTCCCATATTTATTAATTATAATATAATATTATTTATGTGTTGTGTGATACTTTTTCATTCATCAAAATTAGCAAGTTATTTTTGTGATGTCTGTTATGTTCCAATTTTATTTCTGACAAGGTGACCCAAAACACACATTAATTATTATTATCACTACGTAGGTACTTACCTATTAATTACCCATAAAACTATTGTTCTCTTACAGTAGAAAATGTCTCAATGTGTCTTGAATGACAAAAAAGTTTAAAGCTATTTTAATAAAGTTAATACTTCTGTTTTAGTTGAAACTGTTAATAAAGTTAATACTTATGATGATGAAGAATACGTACCTCCTTCAGAAGAGCTAGTTCTAATAACGTAATGTGTCGCTTGTGAGTTTTTTGTTGTTTTTCCGGGTTGGTTTAATTTTGCTACTAGATGTTTCTAAAGTATTTATAATGTTGTTATTTTGAATTTGAACTTCTGAATGTGTATTGGTGGTATCTCTTCTTGTAAGGTGTCAAAATTACTTCGTAATTCTAAGTTAAACTGATCGTGGTTACAAATAAGAGTGTGTTTCTGTTTAGGTGTTTTGCCTATTTATGAATTAATTGCTTACGGTGGATTTAAGTCTTAAACTTTATTTTTGCTCTCACGGGTCTGTGATCGGAACTAAATTTAAACCTATTGATGTACCTAATACCTACATAAATAAATATCTAATTAAACTTTTGTCAGATGAAAATATTATTATATAAGTAGTCAATTTCGTGTGTGATATTCCGCCAGGCGAAGTCCAGGTCCAGCGACTTTGAAGTTTTTTTGAGAAAGAAGGAATTACTTATCTACGTTCATGTTTAGACCAAAGGCAAATGGAATAGACCTAGAACTACGGTCGTTTCTGCTGCCAAGGCCATATGTGGTCCAACTATGTATGTGTGCTTGATCTGACTTCACCATGGACAATGGTCCATGTTTCCTGCTTTTCATCAGTAGATTTATTTAGAGGGTCATAATCTCGTAATACTCTTCAATCTTATCATCGCAATGTGTAGATGTTGATGCGTAGGCTTTGATTGCAGTTAAGGTAGGTATATAGCTTTGGGACTTGGGATATGCTTAACGTCAACACAGCCACCTTGTCGGAGTAATTTGATAATCCGACAATGTTGTCCTGCCACTTCTTTTTGACGACAAAGCGTGTGGGTATCTTCCGCCGGGTAGTTTCAAAGTAGCGCCAATAACAGAAAAGCTAACGGAAAAACGTCTGAGGTGGTACGGTCATGTACAGAGGCGTCCTGTAGACTACATGGTTAAGGTAGCGCTCGATATATCAACGACGAAGCGAGGACGTCGAAGACCACCTGCCACCTGGCTGACGACGGTTCAGCGAAACCTGAAAGACCTCAATATAGACGCCGACGTTGCACTCAATCGTGCAGAATGGAGGAAAAGAACAGGGAAGGCCGACCCCAAGTAAATGAGAACAAGGCCTAGCAGGATGATGATGACGTGGGTATCTTCCGCCCGGGGATTCTTAGCACCACTTTTACAGGGTACTTAGCGCCGTAACGAGAAGTCGTACATGTCAAATGAGATTGGGCCATAAGCCCACCATGCTGGTTCAGTGCGGGTTGGTGGATCGCCAGAGGCTTGTTTGGTATTCCACAGGGTGACCACGTGCAGGAGAGGCTGGTCTGGGGTCCGTTACATGACATTCGGGCCCCATACATCGCATACCCCAATTATTATCCTCCCCTTTGTTTATTTACTTTGGTAATTTTTGATCGTAAAAATATAGCCAAACAAAACAAGCTAAGAATACTCTAGTTTTAAAGAAAAACTAGTCTTATTTGCTAATTTTTTAAGACTGATTGTCGCTTACTTTAGTAAATATTAATTAACATCCATGTAAAATGATTCTAATTGCGCTTTTTCTTTGAAATAAACGTTAAGTTATATCAAATAACTGGATATAGTGTCACTGATCCATAAATTGAATCAATATTGCGAAGTCGTCATGTGACATTAAGCAAAACTAAACGGAATAGTGACATTACAATTTTCTTTTAATTGAATTATCTTAGAAATTAAACAAAAAAAACACAGTTTACTCAAATGACTCACAAGATTAGTTTAAAATCTAACAAAATATAGCAAAAAACTCTTTCTTTTACCTCTAGTACGGCAGTTTTAGACGTTTGAAGATTTCGAAAATTTTAAAGCTCTGTACCCAAAAAACACGTTTTTCGCTTAATGACACTGTGTTTCTCAAGGAGCGAATGACAAAGGTGACTTTCGGGTGGCGACTGCAGCAGCATTACTCTGTTGCTACGTTACTGCTGCAGCACTGTCAATTTTCGTGATAAAATTATGTGACCGATTTCCATACTAAAAAGTAAAAATGTACAACTGTCTATCAAATTGCGTTTTTATATCGAAAAATTTTCGCGCTCGCTCCGCTCGCGTTTTCAATTACATTCTAAGATATGGCGACTACAGCAGCATTAGGTACTCTGTTGCAAAGTTACTGCTACGGCAGTGTCAATTTTCGTGATAAAATGATATGACTGATTTCCATTCTCAGCTGTAATGCGGCAATGAACGTCACTCAATTTACCAAAAAAATTCAATGTAATCTTGATGACCCTAGGGAGAGGGGGCACCAAGGTCTAGAAATGCTTAGGGCATCAAAATATCTTAATCCGGCACTGGTCGTTTGCGGAGTCAAACGATTTGGGACTCGCATTTTATACACATTTCCATGCCTTCCCGAAAAAAATCGAATCATTCGCGAAAGTCTCGCAACGCATTGAGGTTACAAACGGCACGCGCTCTTCCTCAGGAGTCTGAAGAAGACCACGGTGAGTGGCGCTCTAGCCAGGCAGGCCGCTTCGCTTTCGCTCGCGTGCGTATACCTTACTGTATCGTCCGATATACACCCACTCTGTGGTTAAAATCACGTGTAAAATTATAATAAGGCCGAAAAAAACTATTGATTTTGGAGTGTAGTTTTATTTAGTGGTACCTAATAGTACATTATTGTCGAGGCTCGGAAGTAGCTACTTGCAGGCTGAGGATTCGTTTTAAACGGACGACCTTGGGAGTCCGTTTAATTGAATCCGAAGCCAGCAAGTAGCCTTCCAGCCGAGTCATATACAGTGTGTTTTTTTTAAGTGGGACAGTATGGGGAAATCCCAAAGTATAAGAGATACAGGGAAACTGTCTTAGGAAACATTAGGTACTTTTTTGTGAAAAAAAAAATGGTATAGTCAAAATTTTGGTCAAGTGTGAGTTGTCCCTAAAAATGATTAATTTTGATGAAATTTTTTTTTGACGCACATCTACTCAGTTTCATGAGGGGATCATTTTATTGTATGGGAAGAAAAAAATCGGGACAGCAGAAGTTAGTCAAATTTAAGAAAATCGTTTTCATTTTTACAACCCGTGTAAATAGGCCTGATGACAAATTTTGAAATCCCTTTTATTATTGTCGGTACACTTGTATTGGTTCCGAAAAACACAATATTTCAGCTATACTCATAAGATTTAACATAAATAATTGCATTTTATTATAGCTAGTTTAAAACTCGCGCGAAAACGCCTCGCACGACATTTGTGACGTCACTATTTAGTTGGTGGTAGGGTGGTAGACATTGTTTACATACTTACAGTTACGAATTTCCCTTAAATCCGAATGATATTGTTATTTCAGCACCATATATTACGATTAGGGATGATAAATACATTACAAAAATTATCACAATAACTCATTTTAGACAAAAACTCTCACACGGTTGCAATTTAAGATGAATTATTTAGATACAAGTAAATTTTGAGTGAAAATCACCGAGCGCCGGTTTTACTTTTTAATTTTTAATTTTTTCTAGTTACGACAGCCAACATGGCAATGATAGTTCCATTCAGCCAAATAATTAAAAAAGTTTGTTTGTGAAATATCGTATTATTTAGCATTTTATTTAGATAATAACAAATAGATATCTCCTTTATATCGTGTAATAATATTTTTTGGACGTAATAAATGTTTAGTGGCGAAATAACATTTTTTTTTGCACCTTCGAACTCTTTGGTGAGAACGTATGGATTTCGGTCAATGAGGTTGTCTATGTTGCTCTAAGAAATATGTTATAGATTGATGACGTCACTGTTTGGAACGCTTCTGATTGGCGTTTCAGTAATAATGGCCGATTGGAGAATTTTGCAGTTTTATTTTATTGAATATATTAATAATCCTTCAGTTTATACTGAGATTGGGCCATTTTTTAGAATCATATTAACATATATGTTTCTTTGAAACCATTATTTCCGTGATTCTTTGCTACTTGCAACAGGCCTATTGAAAACCACTGCCCACTGCAAGGTTTTTATTTAAAAAATATTACCTATTCCAGTTTTACATTTGAATTTGGAACACTTTATTTGGTTTAAAAAGGATTAAAATACTTTAAGATATTCTTACGCGAGCCTTACCTTACAAATCTAATTAAAAAAAAAACAAATTTTAAATTTGGAACTTCTTGAAACAAACAGTATTTTACTTGATATTTCATTGTTTAAAGTTAACATTATGTTAAGTTTTCGTCATGGAATTACCAAACTCGCATAAAGTAGATTTAATTGAAGCGTATTTTGTAAATTATCGTAGCTCTGTGAATGCGTTACAGTGGTATCGGGAACGTTATCCGGACCGCGATCAACCGGACCGCAAAATTTTTGACAAACTGGTGAAAAATTTAAGAAAGGGAGGCTGTTTTAAATTAAAACGGAAGAGACGAGCCACAGTAATAAATGAATTTACAACTATCGCAATCTTAGGATATTTTGAAGCCTACCCAAAAGCCTCATTGAGGGAAGCTGCTAACACTATCGGTGTGCATAAATCTACAGTACGAAAGGTATTGAAGGCTTACAAGTACAAGTGTTACATAGAAGGTCATCTTGTACAAGCATTGCTTCCAGGAGACACTGACCGGAGATTAGCATTTTGCCAGTGGTTTGTAGCATGCTCGATTAGAAACCCGTCTTTTCCAAGCCGGATTATTTGGACAGATGAATGCAATTTTTCAAACAATGGCATGTACAATAGAAAAAATAATCATTTTTGGGCACGTACAAACCCCTTCCGAACTACGGCAACCCATAACCAGGTCCGCTTTTCCTTTAATTGTTGGTGTGCAATATTAGATAATAAAATCTTTGCCATTAAAATTTACCATGGAACATTGAATAGTCAAAAATATCAGGAAATATTAAACATGGCTGTGGATTTAGTAGATATGGCAATTCCATTAAATAATTTGAATAATATCATCTACCAACAAGACGGCGCCCCTGCCCACAATAGTATCGCTACGAAACAGTTTTTAAATGAACATTTTCTTGATCGCTGGATGGGCACAAATGGCCCTATTAAATGGCCACCACGTTCACCCGATTTAACACCGTTGGATTTTTTCATTTGGGGGTACCTTAAAGGTCGAATTTATGCAGATACTTACAACTCGGTACAAGAGTTAAAAGACGCAGTGCATTATCATTTGAACAACATACATCACAACGCCTTGTCTAAAGCTACCAGAGGTGTTCTGAAACGCGCTCGTGCCTGCATTCGACAAGAGGGAGGCCACTTTGAACATTTACTTTAATGTAAAATTATTTTATTAAATTTACCTAACTTCTGCTGTCCCGATTTTTTTCTTCCCATACAATAAAATGATCCCCTCATGAAACTGAGTAGATGTGCGTCAAAAAAAAATTTCATCAAAATTAATCATTTTTAGGGACAACTCACACTTGACCAAAATTTTGACTATACCAATTTTTTTTTCACAAAAAAGTACCTAATGTTTCCTAAGACAGTTTCCCTGTATCTCTTATACTTTAGGATTTCCCCATACTGTCCCACTTAAAAAAAACACACTGTATAGTGCTTTTCTCAAAAATGGTGCAAGAAATATAAAGGCTACAAATATAATGACCACCAAAAAATACTTTGGTACCCTAAATAAAAAAATCATGCTTACCAAAAAAAATTACTGAACACCAAAAAAATAAGGCCTAAAATTACAAAAGTACCACCGTTTTAATTACGACTGCACTTCAAATTGTATTCGAATACCAAATATATTGAATGATCACCAAAAATCATTAATGATCACCAAATCTTGAAGACCAAATTAATGCGATATTTTCACCTAAATAAACCACTATGATTACCAAAAAATGTATACATATTACCAAATAAAGTAAAATAATGCCAAAATTACTAGCCCCTCCCGCTCAACCCCCCGTACCCCGCACCGCATACCTACCTAACCTAATCTACTCTTCTAGTAACATACTGAAATGCTACTAGAAAAGTGGGTTAGGTTAGGTTTGAACTGCGACCCTTACAGAAAAGAAATACTTACTACTAGAAAAGTGGGTTAGGTTAGGTTTGAACTGCGACCCTTACAGAAAAGAAATGCTACTAGAAAAGTGGATTAGATCAGGTTTAAACTGCGACCCTTACAGAAACGAAATGCTACTAGAAAAGTGGGTTAGGTTAGGTTTGAATTGCAACCCATACAGAAACGAAATGCTACTAGAAAAGTGGGTTAGGTTAGGTTTGAACTGCGATCCTTACAGAAACGAAATGCTACTAGAAAAGTGGGTTAGGTTAGGTTTGAACTGCGACCCTTACAGAAACGAAATGCTACTGGAAAAGTGTGTTAGGTTAGGTTAGAAAAAGATGACGAAGTGGATTAATTAATTTAATAGGATAACGATATATTAAATATTTGCACATTTTTAATTAAAATGTCGTTACAATTTTGGTGGTCATTTACTATTTATGGGTTTACAATGATTATTTTGGAGTCATTTGCTTTAATAGGATAGCAAGATTTAAAAATTTGGTTAGAATATTACATTAAAATGGAGTTCTAATGTTGGTGGTCAATTACTATTTTTGGGTTTACAATGATTATTTTGGTGTCATTTTATTTAATAGGATAGCAAGATGTAAAAATTTGGCTATCATTTCACATTAAAATGGGGTTTGAAATTTGGTAATCATTTACAATTTTTGGGTTAATAATGATTAGTTTGGTGTCATTTCCTTTAATAGGATAGTAAAGTGTAATAAAATTGGTAATCATTTCACATTAAAATGGTGTTATAATTTTGATGATCGTTTATTATTTTAGGGTGGTAAAATAGATTTTTTTGGTATTAAATTTTATTAAATCTGGTGATCAGTTAAATAGCAGCCAAATATAAATATCATATAGAAATATTTTACAAAAGCAACTTTCTTACGTATATATTTTCACAAAAAAAAGTAGAAACAATTGAAAAAATTAGCTTTGCCGCCTTTTTATTTTTTTAATAAAAAAATAGAAGTGTATTTTTCTGCCGAAAATACGTCAACCTATTTGAGACAGCTAAATAGTCGCGGTACTAATCATCTGTGTGGCTGTTTAATGGGCCTGTGCCTTCATTTGATATGGCCATTTCAACTTTTAAAAAGTTTGGAACTCGACAAATAATGGAATTTGTATGCAACATTGCAGTCCCAAAATCGAGACTGCAATGTTTTTAACTTTTTAATTTTTGACTGACCATAAACTACGCGCTTCGCGACCTATTTTTTAAACGGCAAAGTCGACTTTGCCGTCCATTTTTGAGAAAAATATTTTATCTGGTCTACTGTCCTCTAGCATATCCATCTGTGAACTTTACTTCAAGTTCCGCCTCCAGGGGAGAGGGAGAGAAATTAGGATTAGAAATTAGCCGCTTACTGACACAGACAGAATTCCGCGCGGGCGGAACCGCGGGCACAGCTAGTCTCTAATATTTTTCTTGTGTAAGGGTTATTTTATGTACTTTTAGTCGTTTTATTTTCTTGACCCCCCCCCCCCCCCCCCCCCCCGATACTAAAACCTGGCTACGCCCGTGGTACCCATTGACACGTAAAACAAACAAAACAACACAGAACATAAAAAAACCGAAATAATATGAAAATTTTTATGGTGATTACGATCCTCAGACTTTAAATGAAAACTAGGTTACGTAACGTTTTTTTGTTACATGTGCCTTTTTGTTTGTATTTATAGTAATCGATTTTCTTTCCATTAAAAATCAAAATAAAAATGATCATGTAAGCCTAGCAACGAGCACTTTCAAATTAGCACAAATATCATCTAGTAATCGTTCTTGATGATCGATTAAAAATATATAAATTGTATCTCACACTGCTACTCAACGTTTAAAGGCAGTAACTCTATATGCATCCCATACATAGATACCTACTACACTTTACTTTTGATTGACAGAACAAGATACGAGTTTTTTCAAAGTAGTGCCGATATATAAAGTAGTTATAAAGATGTCAAACTTACTTAAAAACTTACAAAAATTACTTCTCTCACTAGACTCTTCTTTTCTCTCTTTAACATTTGGATTTTATTCTAGAAACTAGTAACTTTTCAAATGTTAAGAAAAAAAAAACCATTTACAATGTATTTATTGATACAGTCTATACTATTTTTTCGTCTCTGGTTATTATTACGTTGGTTAGGATTTAAGATAAGCTAGGTCGCCGATAACGGGTAGAATGGGGACTAAGAGACCTCAAACTTCAGACCCTTAAGGTTGTTAAGGGACTTTTTAAACTTTGAGAAGTTTTGGGAATTTGTTTTTAGGGACTATTTCAACTGTCTGACATCTTTTGGCATTTTATTTACCTTCTATTTTCTTGTATTATTTTGTGAAAATGGTTTTAAAACTCGAGTGACTTAATGTTCACAATTTACTTAAAAAAAAACACAAGGCTTCAGATTTGAAAACTTAACAAATGCGTGTAGCATCACAAAGATTTTTTTGCTGCACACAAGCACTAAATTCTCAGAAATGCAGGAAAGTTTTCGGAAGTTTCTGTAAACTTACACGCAAATTTAAAGCAAGTTTCCATTCATTCTTCCAATCATTCGATTCTTGTGGGAATATAAAATTAAATTTGGAAACTTTCTCAAACACAAAAAAACATTTGAAGTTTAACCGAAAAATCGAAATATATAATCTATTTTCCAATCCCATTTTCATTTATTTTATAGTTACCTAGTACCTACCTACAATGAAAATTAATGAGCTTTTGCAGTCATAATATAATACCTACATTTTCAGCTCAAAGCATGTTAAATGAATGTCGGGACCAGCATATTGTTTTCCATTTGTGTACATCCAGTGATAATGTTAGTTTTGAATGTGAAAGGTTATATTGCTGTTTATTCTCTTTGATAGTTTCATCTAAATTCATGTTGAATTTATAACAGTTCCTTTCATTTAAATATATAAAACCGTTCTGTTATAAGTATAAACAGTTGAAGGTAAGGGCCTTGAAATTTTTTTTTTTTTTTTTTAAATTTATTTATCGCAAAAAAACTTACAGGGTATTTACATATTTATATTCCGCCAAACTGAGGACAGAAATACTTTTGAAATACTTAGTTGTTTTATGACTGCTACTTAATGCCTAATTATTTATAATGTATCATTCTATGGAACTTGCTAACTAAATATGTAAACATAGGTCACTAGTAAATTCATCATTCTTTGAAAATTTCAATATGGCGGTTTGTTTACATAGTTAGCAAGTTCCATTAAATGACACTTTAGTTACATACACTGTTTTATCTACACACATTATTATAAGCTCTCTAAAAATGTGAGTGTTAATTGAAGCTCGAAGCCGAAAGCGAGGGCTTAATAAACACGACGTCGTAATTCCTGTACGCCCGTTCACACTTGTGTGGAAAAAAGGGACATAAACGTCTGCTTAATTTCGTATGTACGTTACAGCTCTGGTCGAAATTTAGGACTTACGGACCGCATCGCCTACGTGTGATAATAACACATTTTACGAGCAAGTGTGTGTTAATAAAATTAATGAAACCTCTCTCAACAAGCTCTTATTAAATAACACAACATTCATAAACAGAAGCCTCTACAATAACCTCATTTACGGCACTATTTGTCTGTCCAACTTTAGCCTCAAAGGTACTATAAACTACTAACTCACACCTCACCGATACGCACAACACTACTTAACTAATTTCCCCTTGCCATTTTAATATCAACCTTAACCAATATACTTTAGAGTTTAAACTCGCTTGTTTAATCAGTGGTGGATATGCTGTTTAGAGGCGGGGAGCATACACTTGACAATAACTTACAAAGTGACTTAACTAACTTCGCCTTCTCAAGCTAATATCAACCTTAAATCTTAATAATAGAGTATAAATTCACTTGAGTGATGAGTGGTAGTTGAGCTGTTTGGGAAGGGGAGGATTGTTTTTCAAAGCCGCCTCTCTAGTTGATGTTTGCGTTTAGAAATGTGGGCGACCCGGATAGTGCACTTTATACACTTGAGAGCAATGGAAACGCGTCACTATGTATGGAGATGCAATGTGAAACTATCATACAGTAGTTACATGTAACTGGCATTGATTAAGGAAATGTCAAAAATCCGAACGTCACCTTAATTAAGACCACTAAACTTATCTCAAACGGTCAGTAAAAAAAAATAAGAAGGCAGCTGAGCTTAGTTTAATTACAATGACATTTAGTTTGTCGCTAATGTCTGTCCGTCTGTATGTGCCATCGTAGCTCTCAAACGGATGAACCGATTTCGATGCGGTTTTTTTAATGTAAAAGCGATTTTCTTTGCGGTGGTTTTTGGCTATGTTTAATAAAAATCGATTCAGCAGTTTGAAGAGTATCAGCTCTTTTCAAAAATGATGAAAGGCGTTTATTTCTAATACCATTTTGTTCCCTTTTAATCAACCTGGCTGGCCTGGCTATCTACTAATACAAACTCCATTCTCAAACACATAAAACACTGGAGGGTGAACTAGCGACACAGACAGATAAACAAACCCTGTTGACTTTCAAGAGTTTCAAGTAACTTGTTCAGGTAAGAGGTTGGTGTGGGTCGTGAAATGTGAGCATTTACGAAAAGTCGGACACTTTCCAATCAAAAGAGATATATTTTTAGATTGTCACAAACCTAGCTATATAGTAGGTATAGTCAAAGTTACTATTTCAATAAAAGAAAGCTCTCATTACAAATATTCTAGAGCGAGTAATAGTACATTACGATTTACGATACAAGTGCGAAAAGTGGGAACAACTCGTGTCGATTTAAAACACTCGGTCGTGTTTCAATTTATCGCCACTCGGTGCGAATTACCTTTTCGCACGTGTATTGTACAACGTTTTACAGTACATATGGCCCTTTAAATTTTTCACATTGGCACGTATTGTCGTTTATCACGCCCTAGAGTGGTAAAGTAGCATCATATGTACTGTAAAAGTTTTAAAGCTTCTACTCGCTCTATTTTCTTTATACAACAATTTTTACAAGGAAAACTAGTATCAGAACACAGATATTATAGGTACGTTGTATGGAAGCGGCTTTTTGGCGTTGGTATCGTGTGTCTTAAAACTATTTTGTAAAATCGCTTGTTGATTGGTTAAAGATTAGCTACTTCGATCAAGATTCCTTTAAAGGGAACTAGCTTATCCTTACTATCTTCACTTGCGCCGCACCTAAGCAAACTATAAACATTTGTCTCCGGGACACCAACAAAAACATGTCCCAAAACTTTGTCCCGAATGTCCCAAACAACCTAAATGGGACAAATTAAACACCAGAAGCCAGAACTATTTGTTCAGGACGGTAAGATTTGTAAACCTTCTGGCAAATTTGTTAGGAAGAATTTTAGAAATGCTGCTAAAATGTATGTAAGTAGAAGTTATTTCGGTGGCATTTCTGCAAAGTAACGCCTGATTTTCTTAATTAACCAATGAAATATTTATTGTACGTTCTAGAACACATACTCTGAGGAAGCAATCCAATAATCAGAGCAGTATACACTTTAGCTTTACACTTTCGGACTTCATACTTTCTTTCTTCGCACTTTCTTTTTAGGGGTTTCATGTGTACTGTACTGTATACACTTATTGGAAAAAAATAATGGGCCCTGGAAGGAAAGTACCTTAAAACCTTAATTTGCCTCATTTTCCTTAAAGGAACATTCTTTTATTTTTAAAAAGAATCAATCAAAACTGCATTCAAACATTTTTTCAAATTCGCTTCCCTCGCCTGGGAATCGAACCAAGTAAAAATTCAAAGTATAGGTACTTAATATTCGATTTTAAGGATATTTTGTACGACAGACCGCTGTAGGACCTAATGTTTCTTGGGAACTAGTGGAATAAAATAGCAAATTTTTTTATTTTTTATTTTTAGTCGATTCGATTCCCATGTGATTTAAAAAAAAATCTGTGAATGCAGTTTGGCTTATTTAAAAAAAAACAACGGGTTGCACTCCGAGAGTGCCGACAGAAGTGAAAACTCAATGACTAGTCCAAAATGTCTGCAGCACTATGTATAATTGACCCATCCTCCTTTCTATTGAAAAACTTTAGGTCCGAAATTGCTGGTCAGGGAGCTTGTTTAAAATTCGAAATTCAAATGTGTAGCGTTAATTGTTTAAAATTCGAATAGAAATTGTAAAGTTACCTTGCAGACCTCGCATCTAAATATATTTGGTCATGATATTTTGAGTTTTATTCACTAACTAGAGTTCACTTTTATTAGCGATTTCATCAAGATGTAGCTTTATTGAATTATATTTGAATGATATAAAGTTAGAATGTAACTGTAAGATTCTCGTATTTCAACCCGTACAAGATTAGAACCTTTTTCATGTAATGTCATTGAGTTTTTCTTTATTGATTTAAATGCCATCTAAATGAGTGGCCATTTAAACGTTACGGTCACGTGATCGCCTTCCGCTGTCTCGAGTTTATCATTTTTTACCCATCTCAAAAACTGCCTAGCGCCGCTAAAGAAGTTTTCACTTCAAAAATAAAGGAATAGCTCATATTGCTTTAGGTAAAATGAGCTACCTAACTTAAGGATTTAAGGCACTTTCCCTCCAGGGCCCATTAATTTTTCCACAGTGTATACATAGTTGACCTTATTAATAAATTGAGATATTTTTCATATTTCCACAATACATTTCACCTCCTTTAAGTTAAGTCAAAATATTAGCAGCAATTTACTTGTTCCTAACGATTCACGAGAACAAAGAATGGTGAAACATTACCGCCATGACTGCGCTTGATGAGGCTTGCAAAAACATTCCCGGCGTAACTTTGACAACCTCTCATTAAAATTAACATGTTAAGGTAAATTAAACCTTATAATCTGTGAAATAAAGTGTGAATTAAAATGCGTTTTTTGAAACTTATGATGTTGAGACCGTTCGCGCTCAATACGCTTTTGTAACAGATTTGTATACAAAAGGGAAATGTAGTCAATATTTTTCTTTTCTATTGTTTTGGTTTAATATACCTACATAATAACTAATTACTGGTAAGTATAATTACTAATATGAATAGCGTTTGTCTCCATGCTAATGCTGTCACTTATTTCGGCCTCCCAACTGAATGGACTGAAATATGCGACCGTGCTAGCGCCGCAGGTGATTCGTTTGCTTTTTTGCCGCCTACTATGTCATAAAATAAAACTTCGGAACTTATTAACGAAATATCATTTGATATTTACCAGTCGCTTTTCGGTGAAGGAAAACATCGAGAGGAAACGGGACTAATCCCAATAAGGCCAAGTTTACCCTCTGGATTGGAAAGTCAGATGGCAGTCGCTTTCGTAAAAACTAGTGCCTACGCCAATTCTCGGGATTAGTTGCCAAGCGGACCCCAGGCCAGGCTCCGATGCGCCGTGGCAAAATGCCGGAACAACGTGACGAAGATGTTGATCATTAAAACATTTTGGCTCAAACGGAAACTCATCTCTTCGCACTCCCTTGCTCAACAAAATGTAAATCAGACAAATTTAAACAACGGCCTCGAACAATAAATCTCCATCCAAAATCGCTGTTCAATCCATGCATTCAATTACAATGCACAACCACGCCGAGCGATTTTAAACTTTAATCCATTGTTTTAAAGTCCACCGTGGATGCGATGTAAAGGCGTGAACACATCAAAGGCTATTTGCGGAGGCCCGTATTTGGGCTGAGTTAACAATGTTGTGTAACCACGGCGTTTGCTTTATTTGTGTACTGGCTTTAATTGATTTGATTGAGACAAGGGCTGATCACATCAGCCGTATAACTGAACAAATTACCTACTCCCTTACAATCGACGACGAAATAGCAGCGATCACACGATATGTAAATATTACTCTGACATTTGTATAATATTATATTACTTATTAATTTACTGTAAATTATGTGTTTTTGTTATGTATTTTTGTGCAAGTTCCAGCACTGGGCCAGCGTGGGGACTATAGCCTAAACCCTCTCGTGCTTGAGAGGAGGTCTGTGCCCAGCAGTGGGACGTATACCTATAGGCTAAATTATTCATTGAAGTGAAAACTTCTTTAGCGGGGCTTTGAGGTGGGGAAAAAAATGATAAACTCGAGACAGCGTAACGCGATCACGTGACCGTAACGTTTAGATGGCCACTCATTTAGATGGCATTTAAATCAATAAAGAAAAACTCAATGACATTACATGAAAAAGGTCTTCTACGGGTTGAAATACGAGGATCTCACAGTTACATTCTAACTTTATTTTATCACTCAAATATAATTCAATAAAGCTACATCTTGATGAAATCGCTAATAAAAGTAAACTCTAGTACTGGTGAATAAAACTCAAAATATCATGACCAAATATATTATTTGGGCCAATTAGTCTCCTTCCAGGCGCGTCAGGAAAAAGAGGTCGAAAGACGGATTGAAAACACCTGGAGGAGCTATTGGTCCATGAAACACCAGTACGGCTACCACCAGTTTTGACGTTGACATAACGCTCACGTGTACGTAATTTACTTTCTGTACATCTCGCTTGCACTAATATGCCAGTACGAGCGAGATGCATAGAAAGTAAGTTACGAAAACGTGAGCGTTATGTCAATGTCAAAACTGGTGGTAGCCGTACTGATGAAAGGTAATCTTCCGATGTCACTAAAACGGAAGCTCATGGACATGTGCATACTCCCAGTTCTAACCTATGGTGCACAGACTTGGTCTATGACTAAAGCTCAGAAGTCCAAACTCGGGGTTTGCCAACGATCTATGGAGCGTAGCATATTAGGTGTCAAATTGGTGGATCGAGTCCGAAACAGCACGCTGCGCTCCAAAACCCAAATCATCGATGTAGCTCGGAAGGCGGCCAAGCTAAAATGGGACTGGGCTGGTACGTCTGCCGAATGCCGAATGAGTTGTGGGGCAAAATCGCTACATAGTGGGAGCCCGAAAACTCAAATTGGGGAGCCCGAAAACTCAATTAGACTTACGTTGCTATACCCTCGCAGGGTTCATGTTGAAACTGTACTTAACCCTAAGATCCTCTGTACACATGAAATGCAATAAAATATATTAGTATGAGTTGGCAGACCCCGCCGGCGATGGCGGGATGAACTTGACTCCTTTTTGAAGGAGTGGCCAGACACAGGATCGGAAAGAGATCTGTGGAGAAATTGGGGGGAGGCCTTTGCCCAGCAGTGGGACACGCAAGGCTCCAAATAATAATAATAATAAGAGAGATTGTACATCCCACGGAAGTGTGGAGGCCGAGGCTTCCTAAACGCCAAGGATCTCCACAACCGCGAGGTGTACAATCTCAGGAACTATTTCCTTAACAACGAGTGTGGGATGCATCGTGATGTGGTGGCAGTAGATAGGAACCTCACGCCGCTCTCCTTGGTAAACGAGAACTGGCGCAAACCTGTGGTACTAAGTACTGCGGATCGCAAGGCGGCATGGGAGAGTAAGGTGCTACACGGGCGGTTCTACAAGGCCCTCACGGGACCCGATGTAGACCTGCTCGCGTCGGTGAACTGGTTACGATTCGGGGACCTCTTCGGAGAGACCGAGGGTTTTGCCTGTGCAATTGCAGACGAAGTGATGATGACGAACAACTATTGGAAATATATCCTGAAGGACGGTACGGTCGACATTTGTCGGGCATGCCGCCGTCCCGGAGAGTCACTCAGGCATATCATTTCCGGTTGTTCTCATCTTGCTAACGGCGAGTACTTGCACAGACATAATCTCGTAGCCAGGATTATTCACCAGCAACTTGCTCTTCTATATGGCCTTGTGGACCGCGAAGTACCGTACTACAAGTACTCACCTGCGCCTGTTCTCGAGAATGGTCGTGCCACGCTCTATTGGGGTCGATCTATCATCACTGACAGGACTATTGTAGCCAATAAGCCTATAATTAGTAATAATAAGCTAATCTTACAAGATTTTTTAACGTAGATTTCATGAACGCTCGATATTGGTTTGGTCTGACATTGCTTTTTAGTTAGTGTAGCCACCGTTGGCGCTAGTAGTATATACAGCTGTAATGCTCAGCCAAGATATGGTCGGACCGGATCGATACAGCGATTTAGAGCACGATGCTTGTTTTTGTATTAATTAATCTTAATTGTAAATAGTCGTTATGTTGTATCTTCTTGCTGTGTAACTTTTTTCTTATTTAACTAACTGTTTACTGTATGTTATTTCTGTCTTTTTTCTTCTTGTCTGTTACCTTCCGTGATTCTTCTCACTTGATGGTCTCATCGGAAGATCAGCGCTGGAAGCCACCAGCAACATGCTGAGATGGGGCCATTTCGTGGCACTTTAATCTTATTTTGTGTTTTCTTTTATACTATGTACTGTTCCGATTGTTTGTGCTTACGAAGCAAAAAAAAAAAAAAAAATAGCAAGACACGTTCGTACGTTTCCGTGAAAATACGATGGAAAATAATTATGCACTTCATCTGTACCTACATGTGTTGCCAACTCATATTGTACCATATTTTTATCCTATTTCTTGGAAGTCGGTCAAAAATAACGGGATAAAACCCTGAATATAAATTCATCACGCCGCGGTTCCTTGGAGGATAAATCATCTCGCTACCCACATTAGGTGATTTAAGGAGGTACTACATAAGCTTTATCGCTGCTGAAGCAGAGTATGTGGGCATTTTTATGGCACACTAGTCCCTACCCGCGACTTTGGTAATCACCAGAGAGAGAACGAAATATCAAAAGTATGAGTAAACGGTAAATTACTTATCGAAATCTGAACTTAGCAATATGGAGAGTAGAGGTAAGGAGAATCCTTTATGACTTTATCGGAAAACTCCTTTATGGGCGAATATTTGCAAAAGTTGGGCCCGCTGTCAGCTATTATAATAATAATTATCACCGTCTGCCGGAAATAAAATTGCATACCGTTTTATTAGGCAGGCGTCCGGTTTTTTACCCCATAGCTCAGTACTTAGTCCATCGCTTTCACCCAATAACCTAGTTCATTTTAGATTCCATCAACTCTCAATAGCCCTTACACCCTGGCGGGTGCTGCCTCTGCGTGCGTCCCATGACACGGGTAAGGGCAGCATCCGCTCGGTGTACCCCTTACATTTCATTAAAGTGTCAAAAGGGCCTCTACGTGTTGGCTTCGGCTCCGCGCACGCCTCCCAAAGGTCCGGAACACCATTGTTCCGTGATGGGAAAGACATTATTATAATAGTTCCAAATCTCTCCAGAGTAGCGCTAGAGTAGCTAAGAACGTAGGCGTTATTGACGGAGTGAAGTGCCCTGTCAATGATTTGATTTTTTTCCGACCAGAAATTGGCATGTCGATGAAATTACTGTCTATCATTCAAATGTAAGGAATATTTCTTTTTTTTTATCTGAGGATTTCAGATAAAAAAAAAGAAATATTTATGGATTATTAAAATCCAGCAAGCGCTGGAGCTACAGTAATGTAGCGGCCATCCAAATGTCAGCTTTGATGGCTTGTGTCATAAGCGCATGTACTAAAGTTAGACCAAGAAAAGTCTGCAGCGATTTTGGTAGCCCACGCAGTGCAAGTGTTATTTTAAACGTAAAACTTCTGTGAAATTATGACGTATAAATAACACTTTCACTGAGTGGGCTATCAAAATCGCTGCAGACTTTTCTTTGTCTAGCTCTATGTCAAATTATCACGATCTGTCAAAACGGAAAGTCAAACGGGTACCTACTCATTTTCACGTCGTTTAAAAACAATAATATATCAGTTGGATTAGCCGTGAATAAACTGAGTTCATCAGGGGTAGCCGTGGTTATTAATTATCACCCTTTCTACCTCGATAATAGAGTTCAATGTAAATTACTAGCAACTGAATAATTCATACAAACAAACCTGTTGCCAGCAATAAAACAAAGATAATGGCTGACAACAAAGCACTTCGTATGCCCACTGAGGGCCTACCGCGAACCATGTTCGATGTGTTGCCTCCCTGTCACACTTATGTACGAATTTACAAGTGCGACAGGGAGGCAATACGTACGTTTATGATTTATCCCCTGATCCCTATTAGCCGGTTGAAAAACGGGCCGTTCGTCATTTCGACGGATGCCATTAATCAACTTTTGGCGCAATTATTAACCAGAGTTAGTCAAGTCTGACTATATTTCTACCTTGCTTAACATTTTGGACATAGATAGTAAAGAAATAGTTTTAATAACAAAAGTTCCGTGAGACACAGACATATTGAATTCATTAAGAACGTTTTTCGACTTAAAATACGTGAGTGACCCGTTCTTAATATATTTAAGATAATAGTTGTAAACAAAGCACTTCGTCTTCGTGTCATCGTGTTCCCTATTAGCGGGCTGAAAAACACCGTTCGTCATTTCAACGGACGCCATTTACAAATACGAGTACAAATGCATAAATTTATTTCATTACTTTTTACATCAGTCAGGTATCAACTACATATTAGAGCAATTATTAGCCAGAGCTACAGTGTCATTCTATGGAACTTGCTAACTATGTAAACAAACCGCAGTATTAAAATTGTCTCTGAATGTCAAATTTACTAGTGACTATTGTTTACATAGCTAGCAAGTTCCATAGAGTGACACTTTATGTAGGTTTTTGAGCGTAAAGGAAACCATTAAGAATACGCAATGAATAAATATATTTTTCGGTAAAACATTGCAGCAGAGAGATCAATTTTCAGTTAAGGCGTCTCGTGACTGTTTCATCATATAAATGAAGTGATGAAGAAAACGTAACGCCGGAAGCTCTGGCCCGGCCCCGGTCCGGTCTAGCGTGTATCAACGAGTTTCAAACTTAGTTGTCTTCTTTTGGCAACCAGCCCAATATGGTCCCCATCTTATCTTATCTAATAATGCCCAGCAACACACGATATAATATATACCTATGTGTTTTTTTGGATTATAAACTAAGTATAATCATTACCATAGAACTTTTAATCATCATCAAAATTTAAGAGCATGGCTCTTGTCGGTGGAGTATGCGCCAGTTTTCGCGGTCCTCGGCCAGGTTTTTTAGGTCCCTGTAAGAACTTTTAATACAAGACCGGATTTAATAAAGAATATATTAACGTAACTTTGTCTTCCCAAAGTTTCCTATTTTCTTAACATAATTTTAAGATTACGGTCCGCTCAAACTTTAAATCCCTGAATTTAAACTTCACTTAAAGTGCAAAAACTAAAAGACTAATAACATTCAATTAGTCTAGAATCTAGATAGCCAGATGAGTCTAGATAAGAAATAAGTACTTAGAGGAAGTTTAAGTCGCTAAGTGGTCAAGAGCCCGATTCAGATGTAGCTAATTGTCGTGGTTTTGATAATATTTGATACGACCTCGAATATCGCTTACAGATGTAATGCATAATTATTTTCCATCGTTTTTTCACGGAAACGTACGAACGTGTCTTGCTATTTCAGTCAGTCTCGGTACAAAAAGCACTGAGGTTGACTGAAGTAGTATGACAAATACGAACGCTTCCGAGAAAATACGATGGAAAACAATTACGCACTACATCTGTAAATAAGAGTTGTAGGCTGCCCGTACTGGCTGGGCCTATAACTTGAAAAATAGACGAAAAAAATCAGTTCAAATAAATAAATAAATATTATAGGACAATTTTACACAGATCGACCTAGTCCCACAGTAAGCTCAATAAAGGCTTGTGTTGTGGGTACTAGACGACGATAATATGTGACGTCCCACGATTAAAGGTACCTTATGGCGGTTGGCGCTTACGCTATTATTAAAACCGCTTCAGTATTATTGCGGCACTATGCGACGTAAGCGCCAGCCGCCATAAGGTACCTTTTGCAGTGGAACGTCACATATATGTATATAAGGTGCTAACAAATTAGTCACGGATATTTTAAGAGATGATACATTACATTAAAACAATTAACTTTTAACTGTAATTAAGGAACCATTGTATATCATTTTTTGTTTCCATTTACCGAACAAAAAAAAATATTATAATTAGTTTTTAAAATAATCACCCTATTATGTACCTGTCAAGATGTTTAACACTGTCTGTCATGTCACGTCAAAAGTTGTTTTTCTTAAATGTCGTTACGATTCGATGGGAAATGATAGTTTAAAGAGGTTTTAGAATGTCTAAAGAGATCTCATTTAATTATCTAATTAACAGGGTGTTTTAACGTAGCAAATTTGTTTCCTATTTTTCTCCAAAAAAACATAACAAAACCAATGATGTTTCATACTTAAATGTAAGACTCCGAGAACCGAGTACTATCAGTTGTAAAAATATCCGTGACTAATTTGTTAGCACCTTATATAATAGGTTTATTAAATACTTATAAACATAGAAAACATCCATAACCCAGGAACAAATATTTGTGATAAACACATATAAATGCCCTTACCAGGATTCGAACCCGGGACCTCCTGCTTCGTCGGCAGCCTAGTCGGCAGGGTCACTAGTGTCACTACCGACTAGGCTAGGAGGCCGTTAACCCGTAACAAGATGTTAAATCCGCATCATACTCCAAGACGACTGCGGTTTAACCACGAAGTCAGTTTTCGAAGTTAGCGTTTTCCGTCTCTTTCACTCTTACAGTGAAAGAGTGATAAGGATAAGTGAATTTCGAAAGACTTAGTTTGCGGTAAACCCCCTGGGTCGCTTGTTTTATTCGAGAGGCTAGTGTGAAACTTTTAAGTGCCGGGTAACTTAAAATTGTGGTTTTTCATCTTCCTCGCGTTATCCCGGCATTTTGCCACGGCTCATGGGAGCCTGTGGTCCACTTGACAACTAATCCCAAGAATTGGCGTAGGTACTACTTTTTACGAAAGCGACTGCCATCTGACCTTCCAACCCAGAGGATGAACTAGAGCTTATTGGGATTAGTCCGGTTTCCTCACGATGTTTTCCTTCACCGAAAAGCGACTGCGATATTTCGTACATAAGTTCCGAAAACATTGGTACGAGCCGAGATTTGAACCCGCGACCACCGGATTGAAAGTCGCACGCTCTTACCGCTAGGCCACCAGCGCTTCTACAAAATTGTGGTTTTTATATTGGATTTTAACACATTAAATTTTAATCAAGGGCAAATGCTGTTAAAAAAATCACACAGAAACTAGATTATATTCGTAAGGCCAGATCCAACCGAATTTTGAGATGTTAAAGTTGGTTCGATTTAAAATATCCTGAAAACATGACATAGTTCAGAGCCAACAAGCATACAAAAGGGTTAATTTTATTCATAACTTCCTCCTTTCTCTAAAGTAGGTTAAGAGTATCCAGAAAAACATTTTATTTAAAGCAATAGATCGTATTACCTATTTAACCCGTCCGCCGCAGCGAAGCCCCGCTGCGCCGTCAACCCTGCCGCTGCGACTGGCAGGAACGAGCTCTGCTAGTGACACCCTCTGTAGCTCCATTGTAGATACTCTGAAGTATCTACTCGAACTAGCTCACTCTTGATTTAGGTATTTGTTTAAAAACAGATGTATTTCTAAGATAAGTCAATCAAAATAACATTTAGTGGCCAATCACATTTTTGCCCTAGGACTTTCACGTCCTGCCTGGTCTCACGATCGGCCACCGACATATATATTCCGTTTCTGGTTCCGATCGCCATAACTGTGTTATAGCATGTAAATGTCCAGCTATAGATATTGCTGGATCATGCATAAAATAATACTATACCCGCCCATCCTAGCCTAAGTGCGTCGTAAATAATGGCAGCTTTACACTGCATATATCGCAGCCATTCCTGTCTCTTGCAGGAGTGTAAACTGACATTTCCGTCCGTTGCGCATCGAGTCTGATTCAGATTTAACAACATGTTACGGTTTTGATATTATTTTGATACGACTTTCAAACTTCAACATTTATTCAGCAAATAGGCCACAAGGGCACTTTTACATGTCAACATTGAATTTACATACAAGCAAAAATAATAATAATACATCAATAATTATATAATACAACTAACGATCTTTGTAGATCACACGCTGATTGGTGCATGCGAAATGAAGCGAAAGTCGTGCGTGAGACGCGACAATCACCAAGACGAGCGTCAAGGTCGTAATAGAACTAAATGAAAATAATAAGGCTGCGGACTGGACGTAAGCTGTGCGCGGCGCGGCGAGCGACAAATCAAGGCCGCCGCGGCGCGCATCGCTTGCGTCCAGTCCGAGGCCTAACGAGTTCGTTTAAACCTCCATAGATAATGTGTTATTCATAAAACTTTTTGGCCTGATTTAGTTAAATTATGTTTTATCCCTTTCTTACACATACATAAGTCAAAATGACAGATAAGGACAAACGATAATTAGCTAATTGAGGTTTGTAGCGCGTTTATGAATAAGGGGGTTAGTTTATAGTGGTTGGCAAGAAGTTCTAATGTTAAATGTGTTCCGAATTATGTCCCTCTGTGTCAATATGTACCTAATGATGTTTATTTGATCTTGAAATATTCATATTGTAATTATTACGGTTATAAAGATTTTATTATTAGAGTTGTTAAATAAGTGCGTTTATTTCACTATATTTTATTTATGGATTAAATAAATTGAAAAAAATCAGAATCGTGTTCCAGGACGGTAAAACCGACGTTGCCGGCCGCTACACATTGTTGCCACCTGCAGGACATTTCCTTCCGGTCGTGCAGACTTTATCCAATGCTCTGTTTATGTGTACCGTTATACAGGATGATTTTTTTGCGTCGGGCTATAACTACTGAAGTGGAACGGTTAGCTATGTTGTATAAAGGTGACATTCGGATGTGAACTGCAGCTGCATTACTGTTGCGACATTACTGCTGCGGCGTGGACGCGGCCGCTATAACTATCAATTTTCTTAGATAAAATGTGTGAAATCGACAGTGACCGCGTCAAGTCCATAAAATTTATCTTCACTATTAATATCGGACCAACTCCGAAAACGCCCCGCCCGGGTCAAGGGGTCCGACACGCCATTTTCTATAACAGCTGGTCGGTGATCACGTGATGCTTTCCATAGAAAACGAAGCTCCAGAAGCTCCGGCCCGACCCCGGCCCGGTCTAGCGTGATTCATTCTTAAAACACCGCTTAGCCAGACTAATTTTATTTTCCAAGGTTATAATAATGAGTTTTTTTTGTAGCTAACGATGTATCTACGGATTTTGTCGAGCCTGGTTACGCCGCACATCCACCGCAGCATCATAATTTCGGCAATCGGGATGGTCTGCACGTGCCTTTGGGTTGCTGCCCACGTTTCACTGCGATACATAAGAACCAGCTTTATTGTACTGTTTGTCTCACAAGAGTGTAAATAACCGCCATGTCGTCCGCTAGACGGCATTGTCTCTGGGCATGCCTTCCGCTATGCAGAATTTGTCCAATGCCTTGTTTACGTGTACCATTTAAGGCAGGCACACACTGAACATTCTTATCACAAAAAAAAAACGTTCTTGCACCTCTATACAAAATCCGATACGGATTACCTACTTCTGACGTTCTATAGAGATATAATGCCATATCATTAGTATTTTCCTTTCAAATAATAATTTTATGTTACATATGAAACTGTGTCCTTGAATTATAATATATCCCACGGGACATCAGGGGTACTATTGTTCACCATATTTTCTCTATCGTGACATGATTTACGACCCTCTTCCCCTTTAACGACAATATGCAGGTAAAAGTGACACTTTGTAAGAAATATTGTGTTTTGAAGTTATTTCCGTATTAGTGGGAAACCTATGGTTTTGAATTTATGGCATTTACTTTGTGTCTAGAAAACATGGAGTAATACGGTTTTTGCTCGGAGGATGTAACCAAATGGAGACGCTTTGTCTTTAATCTTCTGTACAAAACAGATTATTGCGGGGGAGGGGAACGTCAAATGTATACGTAACGTAAAAATATCCATGTCAGATAAACGTCAGGCCATACAATGTGTATGACCATAGTCATAGTTTCGACAGAGTCATGCATGGTGTGAAATAATTTATTTTAAATACTAAATGCTCAAGCTCCGGTTTTTAACGCAAGTGAACCAAGAGACACTGGGTGCATTCACTCTTCGATCTGTACACGAGTACCGGATGCAACTGGTAATAGCACACTGCTGGGCATAAGTATGTATGTTGTCCTGCTCATCGGTTTCGATGACGGCGACCTCATCAATAGGGTATTTTCCTACTAGTCAAATTAGTTACTTTTTTAGAACTGTCAAAACGATTTGCTAATATGGAACATTACATCGTGACGTCACGGTCAACTCACCTACTTTTTATATTTCTATCCGATGTATTAAATAGAGCTTGTGTTTGAAAATAACTCCTATCTGCGTTTTTCTAATAATTATCTGGTGCTTTATTTCATGCATGGTGTAAAATAATTTATTTTAAATACAGTATAATACCCTATTACGAATTAGGCCTATTATGGACCCGAACGTGACTGGCCAGGCCGAACTTGGTCTTAAAGACTCTTTTGAAAGCCAATAGAGTTGGCCAGACGCGTTGTAGGTATACGTGTTAGAGGTCCCACGTTGGGCGCCAAAATTGTAGCAGGTTTAGTTAATTTGTTATAGAGCTATGGACTATCAGTGAACATCTCAGGGTTTCGAAAGTTTGACGCTTTATGGTCACACTACCCATCTGTGAAATTTTATATTATATATTTATATATTTACGCACCTTACAAAAATAATATCGATGAAAAAATAATTATGAAATGCAAATGAAATGCAAATTGTATGAAAATAATAACGATAACTAAGTTTTTCGTTAGATACGCCGTAAAAAATGCTTTTAAATATACATTTTACTTTTTTTTAACACAAGTAACGTTTCGTTCTAACGTTCTAACAGACATACAGAGGTAGTTATTTTAGCATTTATATTATTAATTGTTGCTAGCTTGCAGTGTACTCTGTGCTGGGTAATTGTGTGTCACCGGCACACCGTATCCACTGCCGCACCACTAGGTCCGCACCTGTATTACCCTCCTATAACTATTTGGAAAATACGAGCTGCCTTAAATAGGGAGGGACATTTCTAGAGACTGAGCTGAAAGGATAGTGTCATCTAAGTGATCTACAATCGAGTTATTATAATCGTAAAGCTGGATTAAAAAGTAAAACAAGAACTAAATCTTAAAAAATCACATTGATCGCTTCAGCATAATATATTCTAGGTTATATGTTTAGCTTTAAAAAAAAGTATATATTTTTTTATACTTAAAATAAAAAAGGGAAACTTAGTAACCTAGATTTTCATTGTCACATACTAAAAATCATGGAGAATGGAAAATATTTAGAAGTGGAAAAACGTTTTCTCTTTTTGTATGAACGACTACGTGGTACACTTTTCTCTTAAAAATAAATACCCAATACCCATTTCTCAGATATTCTTCCACAAGTTTGCCCTCCATTATGGCATTATTAACAATTTGGTATTTCGATATTGTAGAGACTTTTACGAAGGGTTTTCACGATCGAGTGGATCGTCTCAAATTGGCCCTTAGATTACTAAAGCTATAAATTGTGGACAATACCAGGAAACTTACCTTTTCGTGATAGGTACATATGTTACGGGTAAAGTTGGAAGGTTAATTAAACTCAAATTTACCCTGGTAGGGGAAACTGAGATTAGTTAAAACCGAGGTAGGTTGAAACAACGTCAATTTTGAATCATCTATAACAACAACAAAACACTCCCTGGTGCTGACTGCGGCAGTGATCACCAACTCCTAATAGCTGACTTCAGACTTCGCTTGAAGAGTACTCGGACGAAACCTCAAAAGACCATTGTATTGACTAAACCAGCTCTAGACCACTTTCACGACGCAATTGACCCTAAGATCAAATCACAGGAATGGGACCCTTTTGACTCCAGTGATGCGGAATGGAATACCCTTAAGAAACTCATTTTGGATACCGCAAAAGAGAGTAGGGATCTGTTCAAAGCCGTGACATGCAAGGAAGAGTGGATTAGCAAAGAATCGTGGGAGTTGATTGAGGAGAGGAGGATGCTAAAGTGTGAGGGACTAAACACTGAACTGAAGATCAGCCGATATAACCAATTGCATGCTGAAGTTCAAAGATCCACACGTAGGGACAGAGACCAACACATCAACAACATCTGCAATGACATCGAGAGGCACGCTGACAAAGCGCAAACACGAGACCTATTCTTAAAAGTGAAACAACTGACTGGCACATTCAAACCAAAGAGTTGGATAGTAGACGACAGTAGAGGTAACACCTTGACAGAGCTTGATAAAGTTTTAGACAGATGGAGAACCTACTGTTACGAACTATACCGGGATGAAGAAGGACTTGGCTTGGAAAGAAGATGGGACAACCATATAAGGGAACCAGACTTGTTGCTCTCTGAAGTGCAAGATGCCATCAACAGATTGAAGCATAAAGCTGTGGGCCCTGATGGCGTATCAGCAGCAATGTTACAGCACCTGGGCTACGAGGGAACGAAGGTCATCCATGAAATATGCAATAAGATTTGGAGGACTGGCCAGTGGCCAGATGACTGGACGCAGTCCGCTGTTGTACCTCTGCATAAGAAGGGCTCTACAAGGAAATGCGAAAATTATCGAACTTTGTCTCTCATGTCGCATGCAAGCAAGATACTCCTTCGCATTATAAACGCTAGGCTTTCTTCCTTCGTTGATCACCAGATACCGAGCGAACAATCCGGTTTTGTGGCTGGTAAGGGAACTCGCGAGCAAATCCTGAACGTCCGACTTCTCATTGAGAAATGTCGTGAGTTTAACAAGCCACTGGTATTGTGCTTCATTGATTACGCTAAGGCGTTTGACTGCGTCCAGTGGAGTACGATGTTAGATGTGATGATCGAGATGGGCGTGCCTGAACACCTTACTTTTTTGGTGCAGAATTTGTACCTCGATGGTTCGAGCTTCGTGAAACTGGAAAGTGAACAGTCAAATAATTTCCATGCAGAACGAGGCGTTCGTCAAGGCTGCATTCTGTCGCCGAAACTTTTTAATTTGTACGGCGAACATATTATGAGGAAGTCATTGGACGGCTGGAAAGGCGGTATCGTAGTGGGTGGACACAGGGTCAGCAATCTGAGATACGCAGACGATACGACGATAGTGGCATCGAGCGAAGAGGAGATGGCAACTCTTCTGAAGAAAATTGAGGTTGAGAGTACTAGGCTTGGTCTTAAGATTAACCATTCCAAAACGAAAGTAATGGTGGTTGACCGAGCTAATCTACTTCCCATCACCGATGCACTCAGTAAATATGACAAAGTGAGTGAGTTTGTGTATCTCGGGTCGCTGATAACCTGTGACGGTGGCTGCACTGGCGAAATACGCCGTAGATCTGGCATGGCAAAAAGTGCAATGGCGAACCTCGACAAGATATGGAGGAACAGAAGTATTCGTCGTTCAACCAAGGTGCGCTTGACCCAATCTCTGGTATTCTCGATCTTCGTTTACGGTGCCGAGACATGGAGCTTGAAAAGTCGCGACAGGGCAAAAATCGACGCTTTTGAGATGTGGTGTTGGCGAAAGCTCCTACGCATACCCTGGACGGCTATGAGAACCAATAAGTCTATCCTAGAGGATCATGGACGGATAGAATAACTAACGAAAGAGTGCTGCAGTTAGTAAATAAAGAGGTCGAGGTTTTAAAGACCGTCAAAAAACGCAAGCTACAGTACCTTGGTCATATCATGCGAAACGAGAAGTATAAACTCCGTCAACTCATTATACAAGGGAAAAGATCATCCGGACGAAGACGTAACTCATGGCTCAAAAATCTCCGAACATGGTTCAAACAGAGCACACGTTCATTATTCCGCGCAGCTGTGTCTAAAGTTCGTATAGCCCTCATGATAGCCGACCTCCGGTAGGAGATGGCACTGGAAGAAGAAGGAAGAGAGGAGCTGAAGATCACCACACGGCTCTCTACAAAATGTCAAGAACGCGCGCTCAGCTTCTTTGGTCATATCATGCGGTCTAAAAAGCACGACCTAAAGTCTATTTCAATAGAACTTGCTAACTATGTAAACAAACCGCCATATTGAAATTGTCTCTGAATGATGAATTTACTAGTGATGGGCAAGACTCCTACTTACTACTTTACTAATGTCAAACCATATCGAATAATAAAATACCAAAAGTAAAAAACAAGTAGTTACTTATTTTTAATTTGTTTAATCACGATCAGAAGACAAATTAGTACTTAAGAGCGCTATTACATTTCGGCGTTGAGCGAGTTTAGGTATTTTACGCGCTGCGGCAGGCCGTGCGAGCTCAGTATGCCGATCCCTTCTACCACACTCGCACTACAATGATGGATTAAACATTCTTGATCCTTCGCGAAGCATATTGAAATCAACCATAACAACACTAACTGTACTTAACTTTTAAAGTTCTAAAACTGTTATTTGGTAAGTACGAAAATACTAAATGCAGTGCAAATGTACATAGGGGCTGTTCATAAATTACGTCATCTATTTTTGACGATTTTTGACCCCCCCCACCCGAGCTTCGGATGAATCTGTTTCCTCCTACGTCATGTTACCATCATCCGATGTCCAGACCCCCCCCCCACTCCGCCCATTTGAAACGACGTAATTTATGAATAGCCCCATACTCGTACTTATGAAGGTATATTACTCGAAAGAAATTATAGGTACCTACTCGCTTATTTACATGTTTCGTCATTGCATTTGGTACCTATAGGTTGTAAAGTTTGTATCAACGAGGGTTTAAAAACGAACTGGTACTGAGGATCTGATGATGATTAAGGTGGTCACGGATACCAATCAACCATGTAGTAACATGATTAGGCTCGTTTGATTCGTCTCAACAAGATCTTTGACACTGAAGATACACATGGTCTGATGATGGAGCTGGAAGGTGGCCACGGGTACCAGTCTATCATGTAACTAAACAACTTCGTGTTTGGGCTCGTTTGATTCGTCTCAACAAGATCTTTCACACAAGACAGTACTCAGGGTCTGATGATGGAGCTGGAAGGTACCATTACCAATCAACCATGCAACTAAACCACATCGTGTTTAGGATCGTTTGATTCGTCTCAACAAGATCTTTGACACTAGGTGATACTCAGAGTCTGATGATGGAGCTGGAAGGTGGTCACCGGTACCAATCAACCATGCAACTAAACCACTTCGTGTTTAGGCTCGTTTTATTCGTTTCAACAAGATCTTTGACACAAGATAGTACTCAGGGTCTGATGTTGGAGCCGGAAGGTGGTCACCGGTACCAACCAACTGGTACCCGTGGCCACAGTCCAGCTCCATCATCAGACCCTGAGTACTAACTTGTGTCAAAGATCTTGTTGCGACGAATCGAACGAAGCCAAACACGAAGTGGTTTAGTTGCATGGTTGATTAGTACCGGTCACCACCTTCCGGATCCATCATCAGACCCTCAGTACTACCTTGTGTCAAAGATCTTGTTGCGACAAATCAAACGAGCCCAAACACGAAGTGGTTCAGTTACATGGTAGACTGGTACCCGTGGCCACAGTCCAGCTCCATCATCAGACCCTGAGTACTAACTTGTGTCAAAGATCTTGTTGCGACGAATCGAACGAAGCCAAACACGAAGTGGTTTAGTTGCATGGTTGATTGGTACCGGTCACCACCTTCCGGATCCATCATCAGACCCTCAGTACTACCTTGTGTCAAAGATCTTGTTGCGACAAATCAAACGAGCCCAAACACAAAGTGGTTCAGTTACATGGTAGACTGGTACCCGTGGCCACCTTCCAGCACCATCATCAGATCCTGAGTACTATCTTGTGTCCAAGGTCTTGTTGAGACGACTCAAACGAGCCTAAACACGAAGTGGTTTAGTTGCATTGTTGATTGGTACTGGTGACCACCTTCCGGCTCCATCATCAGACCCTGAGTACTATCTTAAGTCAAAGATCTTGTTGAGCCGAATCAAACGAGCCCAAACACGAAGTGGTTTAGTTGCATGGTTGATTGGTACCGGTGACCACCTTCCGGCTCCAACATCAGACCCTGAGTACTATCTTGTGTCAAAGATCTTATAGAAACGAATAAAACGAGCCTAAACACGAAGTGGTTTAGTGGCATGGTTGATTGGTACCGGTGACCACCTGCCGGCTCCATCATCAGACCCTGAGTACTATCTTGTGTCAAAGATCTTGTTGAGACGACTCAAACGAGCCTAAACACGAAGTGGTTTAGTTGCATGGTTGATTGGTACCGGTGACCACCTTCCGGCTCCATCATCAGACCCTGAGTATTATCTTGTGTCAAAGATCTTGTTGAGACGAATCAAACGAGCCCAAACACGAAGGGGTTTAGTTGCATGGTTGATTGGTACCGGTGACCACCTTCCGGCTCCATCATCAGACCCTGAGTACTATCTTAAGTCAAAGATCTTATTGAGACGAATAAAACGAGCCTAAACACGAAGTGGTTTAGTTGCATTGTTGATTGGTACTGGTGACCACCTTCCGGCTCCATCATCAGACCCTGAGTACTATCTTAAGTCAAAGATCTTGTTGAGCCGAATCAAACGAGCCCAAACACGAAGTGGTTTAGTTGCATGGTTGATTGGTACCGGTGACCACCTTCCGGCTCCATCATCAGACCCTGAGTACTATCTTGTGTCAAAGATCTTGTTGAGATGAATAAAACGAGCCTAAACACGAAGTGGTTTAGTTGCATGGTTGATTGGTACCGGTGACCACCTTCCGGCTCCATCATCAGACCCTGAGTACTATCTTGAGTCAAATAAATACATATAGAATGTCAGGTCGTTTCAAATATTTTTAATCCTGTCCGGTAGTTTATTAAACTGTACCATTATAAATTATAATACTATAAAAACAGTGCTAGGATCAAAGTCTCTCGTTGCGGTTTACACGCACACAGTATAGCGTTTTACACGGCGCCCGCCGCACACAATGATAAAAAACCTCGTCGTCGCCGTTGAAAATGTGCGGAGCCGACCGACACACGTCCTGCCTCTACAAGCTCTGCCGCGGCACTGAGCTGGCGCAGCGCGCGTCATCGGTATTATAGAGTAGTTTTCAAAAAATTGCCAAAAAATTATAGTAGAATTTCATAAACACTAATGTATACCAACAGTATAAGCAAACGTTGCAGATTGCTTGAGTATGAAAATGACTTCGATATTAAGTAGATTTTCGTAGGAATTGACACTTGTTTCGGAGAGAAAATCGAGTTCGTTTTACTTTGATTTTCTCTTTCTCAAAGGTATGTAGGAAAAATATAGTTTGATATGCCTAAAGTACAGGGTATTAGTAATACAAAATAGCCAGGTTTAGCAGAGTAAAATTCTCAACATTTCCAAATAAGAGCTCGCCATTCAGTGCTTCACGGGGTTTTTCGGAAACGACAATCAGAAAAAAAATCATTACTAATTGAATAAGTCCTTTTTCTAATATTTACAACGATATTTATAAAGATAAGAAGACGCTTTTACTGGAACAAGTACTCATTGTTTCTAATAATGAGCGCAAAGTCCTGAATTTCGTCGACTAGTATCATCAATTTTGCATTATTTCGACTTTTCTTGTAAGAGCGCTCTTAAGAATGATGTATTGATGTATTTTATAACCGCGGCGGTAGGTACAGAGCGTGGGTTGGGTAGTGTGTAGCGGGTTTATATCACAAACTTTAGTCACAACACTACCCATCATAGACAATTGTAGAATTTAAAAGAAACAAAACCGTCATTCCAACAGGTCCTAATAACCTAACTTATGAACCCATTTTAAACTTTTAATGAAATATCCAAGATACAGTTATATATTTGTGTATTTTACGGAACGGACCGTTTCAATAGTGTATATGTGTATGGTTTCAATGGTATTTGATGAGGTTGTGTGAAAATTCAAAGAGAAACAGTGATACAACAAAGTTAAGTTGTTTGTTTACATAATTAGCAAGTTCTATTGAAATAGACTTTAGAAAGGCAGATTATCTTGGGCCAAATAGAGGGCAAGCGAGCGCGAGGAAAAGCACCCACGAGATGGTCTGATGTTGTGAAGAGGGTGGTTGGCGGCAACATGCAGTGCGTGACCCATATGGCCTATGATCGCACACTGTGGAGACGTAGCATACATGGTCGCGATCCTCAGCAATGAGGGACCGAGGAAGAAGAAGATAACAACAACTGTTATTGAGCTGGAAAAAACGATATTTACTCGCGTCCCACCGTCCCCTGGCCCCTCAGCATGCGTCCTTGCCTCAAGACGATTAAATACCGCAACATTGACCTTGTTCCAACTTACCTCTGTTTTAACTTACATCGATCTCCCCCTATTAGTCGAGCCTTTTGGGTAAAGTCCGAAAATTAAATGAACTTTAATTTGTATTCGGCGTTTACCCGTATTCATCTAGGTCTACCCACCACCTGGAGGGTAATGTCAGAAGTCATGATGCGACACCTAACATTACCCATCCAGTGTTGGGTAGACCTATACGTGTATTTCAGCCAGATCGCTGAAAACGCCGAAACGCCGAATACAGATTAATGTTAAATTATTATATTAAATTATTCACAACGACGGGACTTCATCGCGTAAAATTGAGTTTAAAATTTACCTCCGACGTTTTGAGAAACTCGCGCGCCTAGAAGATGGTGATGTCAACTTTAGCCAGTCTTCTACGAGACCACGGGGACAACGCCGTCCTCAAAACGTTGGAGGTAAATTTATAGTTGGTCAAACTAATTTGTCAGTCAGTAAGAACCAGGAAAACTATACTCATCCTTTTCTTTTGGGTGCTAGTACTAGTGTAAAACAAAAATAGTATGATTCTCTCTGTCTATGATTGAAATGAGACAGTCCAACTCAACAATCATGGAAATACAGCAGCTGTATAAAAACTGTAACCATTAAAACAGCCGTAGCTGTATTATTACGCGATACCGTAAATTAGGCTGAGCCCGTAAACAGCCTTGGCAGGCAGCGGGGCCTACTTCTGAAATTGGCCCATTATGGAAATGTATTCGATACGCCGCATGCAAGCGTGCAACGCGCAACACTGCCATAACAGTGCTGCGGTGGTGATCCGAATGTTACTTTAAAGATGACATAAAAAAAAGATTATTATTCAAGTAGGCATATTACAATGCGCTTATGAACGTCAAATAAAGCTACACCGGCTCTAACCCTACACCCCTGCCTCGAGAAGATTAAAGTCCCCCCCTCAATTGGAGGAGGGTATCCCAATATGGGACCGGAAACAAACTCGGTGGGACACATCATTCGGATGGTAACTGCTGCTGCATTTCCCATATCATTTAGGGTCGGCTCTCCTCGTCATTCTTCGCCAGGCGTATCTGTTCTGGGTCGTCGAGACATCTACATGGGCTTTCTTAAGGTGTTTGTTTATGACGTCAAGTCAAGTTATAAAACAAGTTAATATCTACCTCAATCCGATAAGACCATTATACCGTTAACTTCTCTGTTAAGCAAGTCCACGTGAATTTACTGCCCGGTCGAATTGAAAAACTTTCCCCTTTGCAAGTCGGAGGTAATGTAACAGAGATAGCGGGAGCAGAATTATAGGCCTAATTTAAATTAAGTTACTTACCTTAATCTATTACCAATGCTTAAGTACCTAAAGTCAATTTGTGACGTTGCACGGTAAAAGGCACCTTATGGCGGCTGGCGCTTAAGTCGCATAAAACCGCAATATTATTGGAGCGGCGTTACTAATAGCGTAATCACCAACCGCCATAAGGTACCGTCATCTGTTCACACAATTTATATATAGTCCTCCTCATCGGTTTCGATGACGGCGACCTCAACAATTACGGATTACGCCTGTTATGGGCCCGAATGTGGCTGGCCAAGCCGAACTTCGGTCAAAAATCACGTTTGTTGTAGAGCCCCACTTAAATCTTTATTTTATTCTGTTTTTAGTATTTGTTGTTTTAGCGGCAACAGAAATACATCATCTGTAAAATTTCAACTAGACATGCAGTTGAAATCACTATCACGGTTCGTGAGATACAGCCTGGTGACAGACGGACGGACGGACGGCCAGCGGAGTCCCGTTTTACCCTTTGGGTACGGAACCTTAAAAATTAAAATTTATAAAAATATCATAAAATATATATGGATAAATGACTTTGGTTTATTTTTATTTATTATTTTTATATGGTTTTGACCCATGTCCTTTGTTAAAATTGAGGTGTCGTCAACTCCATCTAGCCGAGCATAGGCTAAAGGTGTGGCGCCATCTATCCGAGATAACTTTTTCTTGATTTTTGAGGCACATTTTTTTCTTAGACTTTATTCATCTTATACGGAGTTACTTGTCTTATTATTATAAAATCACAGAGTTATTTATTGCGACATTTCAGTTGATCAGATGTCGATGTATTTTGGAGAGTCTACATTTTTTTTCATAATTAAACTTCATTTATACAGGGTGACCTTAGCCACTGGACAAACCCTGAAATCCCACGTAGGGTTACTTCTCAGAAATGCTCTAGCGGTAATATTTTTTTAATTAGAACAAAAGATAAAAAAATATATTATCAAACAAAAGTTATTTCCAATAATCGACAACAAAAAGAAATATACTGTATTAATCATTGGCAGTGCTTTTGTCAATTTGTTTGAAAAGGTGCGGCAATGATGACACTTGTCAAAAGTCAGAATCTTATTAATGTCATAAATAAAAAAGATAATCAAAACGGTCAAAGAAGGTTTCATACTATTTATTACCTCAGGAACTACTAACACATACAGTTTGCTCCAAAGTAAAAAAACCGGGCAAGTGCGAGTCGGACACGAAGGGTTCCGTACCATAATGCAAAAAACCGCAAAAGAAAAGGTCACCCATCCAAGTACGGACCACGCCCGACGTTGGTTAACTTCGATCAAAAATCACGTTGGTTGTATGGGAGCCCCACTTAAATCTTTATTTTATTCTGTTTTTAGTATTTGTTGTTATAGCGGCAACAGAAATACATCATCTGTGAAAATTTCAACTGTCTAGCTATCACGGTTCGTGAGATACAGCCTGGTGACAGACGGACGGACGGACGGACAGCGTAGTCTTAGTAATAGGGTCCGTTTTACCCTTTGGGTACGGAACCCTAAAAATCGTAATTTGTTAATTACTTCATAACCTCTACACCGATTGTTATGATACTTTGTATACTGGTTCTAAATACCCTAAAGCATATGTACATTTCGGCTTTGTCCAATGGCTAGGGACACCCTGTATAGGCAAAGGCAAACAACAAACACATGTATAGACATATGGCAAAGGTTGGAAGAAACACTTGACTGTTTTGTAGCATGATGCTACTATCCATTTTGATTGCTAATCTACCATATTTCGTCATAAATTCGGACTATTGGCAACATATACCTGCAATATAAGCGAATTTTACGGTGACAGCAGCTATAAATCTACCGATAAATCTACCTATAAATCTACCGATAAGTCTGTATAGTCCTGTCCTATCGCTGTTCTAAAGCATGTAAAGTTCAACTTCCATTGTTTTTTTACTTGGGAATTCACTGGCTAGTGTCCAAAGCAACGATTAAGACGGAAGAATAGATACTGACAGTACGTACTTTTTTGATCAAATTTCCATTTCGGGAGAAAACGGTTTCTACTAACTTAATCTTAACAAATCACTTTGATTTTGATGTAGATCGCTTCAGCATAATATATTCTAGGTTTACAATACAATACTCTTCATTGTACACCTCAATAAAAGAAAACATAAATACAAGCAGAGGTAAACAACAGGCGTCGCTTTACAGAAAATATTGCAGTTCAGTTGAGTTCAGTTTCTTTATTGGTAAAAAATATTTTACAGGTCACACAGGTACATGCAAATTTTGAAATAAGGAAAACCTATAACCTAGTCTTTAATTGTGTTCATAACGTAAATAACTGAAAATCATGAAAAAGTGCGTACGTTTCGAAGTCTTACTGCCCGATTCGAAATTTAAGATACGTCAAATATTACGTCTAGATACGATATGGATTAGATAATATGTCAGTGTCAAAAGTGCCTTTTTTGTTTGAAGAAACGTGACTTTGGACTTTTGGACTCTGATATATCTAAACCATATATCGTATTTGGAGACGTAATATTTGACGTACTTATCTTAAAGTTCAAATCGGGCCGTTAGCTTGACATATCAGAAGCTGTTTTGGCTGTAATTCGCGATATCGTCATGAAATGGCAGTGTTATTGGCAATCAGTCAGTTGCAGAGTGTGTATGCAGGGGGGTCAACTATCTCAGAAGCTGACTGTACACTCTGAACATGATATTTTTGCAGATAACTGTATCTACAAAAGTAAACAACCCTTCCTTTGTGTGCGATAAGCCTTCGATAAACTATAAAGGCTTCCTGCAACCGACAACTGTAGGTTTGTCAGTTCACAAAACATTTGTCTGGACTATATTCGGACCCAGTTTAAGAAGACCTTTAAGTTTAAGGAGACTCCCGTCGACTAGGGTACTTGGCTGTTTAAAAACAAAACACAAAATGGACAAAGTTGAGTGGGACAGAATGACATTATTATTAGTAGTTATGTTGTAACTTCTTGCTGTGTAACTTTTATTTTAGATTTTTTTTTTCTTATTTGACTATTTGTTTACTGTATGTTATTTCTATGTCTTTTTTCTTCTTGTCTGTTACCTCCCGTGATTCTTCTCACTTGATGGTCTCATCGGAAGATCAGCGCTGGAAGCCACCAGCAACATGCTGAGATGGGACCATTTCGTGGCACTTTCATCTTATTTTATGTTTTCTTTTATATAATGTAATGTATTGTACCGATTGTTTGTGCTTACGAATAAATTAATATTCTATTCTATTCTATTCTATTCAAGTGACCTTTATATTCGAATGTCATTTCAACGTGTGAGGCCTAATACAAGTTCGAAATGCCTGGATTCTATTCCTTTTGTCCCTTTTACATCGTTAGCGAAAAGAAAGGGACAAAAAAGTTGAAAGTTCGACATTCAACGGTATATTGGCGGTTCAAGCTAGACCTCCGAAAAACGTCACATTTTTATCGCCTGTGACCGTGCCGGTCACGTTCTAACAAGTATATAAGTGCAAAAGTGACAGGCGATAAAAATTCTACCATGCTACCGCTGAGGTTTACATAAACTGGTCCATTTGTATCAGACTGGTCTACACTTGTAGGTAAATAATATCCCTGATTGTGAAGGCTGATTGAAAAGTACAGTACACTTCCTCTGTTCAATGGATTTTTGCTTGCTATCGGAAAAAAAAGAAACAATGATGAAGATTGAAAACACAGGTTTTAGACAAAAGTTAAGTTAAAACCAAAATATTACTTTGCTAATCCGCGAAAAGATAACGTGCTAGTCAATCAGTGCTAACCCGTTATACTTACTTGCGTATTTTTACATGCAATTAATATTCCCACCCTCCCACCGCAAAATAAATACGCAAATAAATATAACAAACCACCACCAAAAGAATAAACCTCGACACGTGTTTCGCCTCTCTACGAGGCATCCTCAGGAGTTGTTGACGGTCTGACGCCCGGCAACGGAATGACCTGTCTAGAATGGTCGGCCATATTTATACCTTGACCACTCCCCCTACCGTGCAAGTGTGAGTGAGATGGAAAAATTCGTAATAACGGCGATGACGCAACATTCAATTGTTCGTTAAGAATCATGCCCCTATTGTTGTACCTAATTATTTCCAGTTGTTCCAGAACACCCAAACGCAATCCCTTTTCGCAAACATGTAAAATATCACAAGAATGATTCTCAGATAAAGTGTGACCTGTATCTAATAAGTGCTTTGCAAAATTGGACTTCTCTGGATGGTTATGTCTATATGACGCAACATGCTCTTTAAACCTAGTAGTGAAACTACGGCCCGTTTGCCCCACATACACTTTATTGCAATCGTCACAGGTAAGCTTATAAACTCCAGACTTTTTCCCATTCTCGATCTTATCCTTGCCATTGCAAAGCTTTGAGTGCAAAGTATTATTTGTCTTAAAGGCCACAGGAATGTCGTTAGACTTCAAAATTTTGTAAATTGCATCAGACAACTTGCCAACATAAGTTATGCTCGCTTTATATTTTTTAATCGGTTCAGAGGATCGTGCCGCATACAACATAGTGTTGACCATACTATTCCGCTTTTTCCTGATGATACCATCCACAACAGACTTATCGTAACCATTCGAAACTGCTAAGTGATAAATATTATTTAATTCAATCTGATAGTGTTCATCAGAAAGAGGCACAGTCAACATTCTATGCACATAACAATGAAAAGCAGCCAACTTATGCTGCCACGGATGCGTGGAAGAAGCCGGGATAACTGTATCGGTATGTGTAGGCTTACGGTAAATTTTGAACTGATGCCTGTTGTTTACTTTAGTGATTGTTAAATCTAGAAAATTCAATGAGTTGTCTTGCTCTAGTTCCTTTTTAAACTTAATTTTTGGATGCTTACCGTTAATTTCAGCAATAAATGCATCCAGCAGGCCCATACTACCCGTCCAACAAATAATCAAATCATCCACGTACCTAAAATAGTATAATATATTATTGTTGCCCACAATATGCTGGTTCTCAAAATGGTCCATAAAAATATCAGCCATTAAAGGACTTAGTGGTGAACCCATAGCCAAACCATCACTTTGCAAATAATACTGTCCCCCAAATCTGAAATAATTTTGTTTCATACAAATCGCTGTTAGATCTATCAATTCATCTACTTCCCCTGGATGTAAACGTTGCCTTTCAAAAAGACCCTTAATAATCTCCAAAGTCTCTCCATATGGCACATTTGTAAACAAACTGTCTACATCCAATGAAAGAAGAACAGCATTATCTGGTATGTTAATGTCCTGGATCTTTTCTATTAACTGCAAGCTATTTTTCAAGCAATATTTCGGCTGGAACTGGGACTTGTCTCTTATAATGGAATTCAACCTTTTTGCCAGATTATAAGTTGGCGCACCCAAATACGAGACCACTGGACGAACTGGGATATTATCCTTATGAATTTTGGGAAGTCCATAAAGAATAGGAGCTCGTGGATTCATAGGCACAACCATACTCTTCTGATGTTCGGTTTCAAAAACAAACGAAGAATTCTTAACTGCTTGTCTAAGATCTTTCTGGAACCCTGGAAGAATTCTTCGTTTGTTTTTGAAACCGAACATCAGAAGAGTATGGTTGTGCCTATGAATCCACGAGCTCCTATTCTTTATGGACTTCCCAAAATTCATAAGGATAATATCCCAGTTCGTCCAGTGGTCTCGTATTTGGGTGCGCCAACTTATAATCTGGCAAAAAGGTTGAATTCCATTATAAGAGACAAGTCCCAGTTCCAGCCGAAATATTGCTTGAAAAATAGCTTGCAGTTAATAGAAAAGATCCAGGACATTAACATACCAGATAATGCTGTTCTTCTTTCATTGGATGTAGACAGTTTGTTTACAAATGTGCCATATGGAGAGACTTTGGAGATTATTAAGGGTCTTTTTGAAAGGCAACGTTTACATCCAGGGGAAGTAGATGAATTGATAGATCTAACAGCGATTTGTATGAAACAAAATTATTTCAGATTTGGGGGACAGTATTATTTGCAAAGTGATGGTTTGGCTATGGGTTCACCACTAAGTCCTTTAATGGCTGATATTTTTATGGACCATTTTGAGAACCAGCATATTGTGGGCAACAATAATATATTATACTATTTTAGGTACGTGGATGATTTGATTATTTGTTGGACGGGTAGTATGGGCCTGCTGGATGCATTTATTGCTGAAATTAACGGTAAGCATCCAAAAATTAAGTTTAAAAAGGAACTAGAGTAAGACAACTCATTGAATTTTCTAGATTTAACAATCACTAAAGTAAACAACAGGCATCAGTTCAAAATTTACCGTAAGCCTACACATACCGATACAGTTATCCCGGCTTCTTCCACGCATCCGTGGCAGCATAAGTTGGCTGCTTTTCATTGTTATGTGCATAGAATGTTGACTGTGCCTCTTTCTGATGAACACTATCAGATTGAATTAAATAATATTTATCACTTAGCAGTTTCGAATGGTTACGATAAGTCTGTTGTGGATGGTATCATCAGGAAAAAGCGGAATAGTATGGTCAACACTATGTTGTATGCGGCACGATCCTCTGAACCGATTAAAAAATATAAAGCGAGCATAACTTATGTTGGCAAGTTGTCTGATGCAATTTACAAAATTTTGAAGTCTAACGACATTCCTGTGGCCTTTAAGACAAATAATACTTTGCACTCAAAGCTTTGCAATGGCAAGGATAAGATCGAGAATGGGAAAAAGTCTGGAGTTTATAAGCTTACCTGTGACGATTGCAATAAAGTGTATGTGGGGCAAACGGGCCGTAGTTTCACTACTAGGTTTAAAGAGCATGTTGCGTCATATAGACATAACCATCCAGAGAAGTCCAATTTTGCAAAGCACTTATTAGATACAGGTCACACTTTATCTGAGAATCATTCTTGTGATATTTTACATGTTTGCGAAAAGGGATTGCGTTTGGGTGTTCTGGAACAACTGGAAATAATTAGGTACAACAATAGGGGCATGATTCTTAACGAACAATTGAATGTTGCGTCATCGCCGTTATTACGAATTTTTCCATCTCACTCACACTTGCACGGTAGGGGGAGTGGTCAAGGTATAAATATGGCCGACCATTCTAGACAGGTCATTCCGTTGCCGGGCGTCAGACCGTCAACAACTCCTGAGGATGCCTCGTAGAGAGGCGAAACACGTGTCGAGGTTTATTCTTTTGGTGGTGGTTTGTTATATTTATTTGCGTATTTATTTTGCGGTGGGAGGGTGGGAATATTAATTGCATGTAAAAATACGCAAGTAAGTATAACGGGTTAGCACTGATTGACTAGCACGTTATCTTTTCGCGGATTAGCAAAGTAATATTTTGGTTTTAATTAGTATGGATTTCCGCAAAGTAACGCCTGATTCTATTCACTATTTAAAAGTTAAGTTTTTTACACGTTTTATTGTCAAACGTACTGTTTTTGTTTATAAATCAGTTAAAAGAGGGAAGTACGAGTATAGCACTTACTCGTCCAAACAAAAAGAGAAAATGTTTTTCCACTTTTAAATAAATATTTTCCATTTTTCCATTTTTATATTGGCAAGGGAGAGTTAATTACCACTCCATGATTTTAAACCGACTTCCATATCTCAAAAGGAGGAGGTTATCAATTCGGTTGTTTGGTTTTGTTTTTTTTTTGTATTTTATGGACACAATGCGACACTAGGTTTATAGGTTCTCCTTTTTTCCATTTTTGCATCTTTGACAAAAAATTTTTTTAAGCGAAACCAATAAACCTAAAATACCTATACTTATTATGCTGAAGCAATCGAAATCAAAATCAAAGTGATTTGTTAAGTTTTAGTTAGTAGAAACTGTAACGGTGCGTGTAACGAAACGTTACACTATCAACCTTCATACTATTTCTGGCACCATACAAATTCTAAATTCCCTTTTCAAATTCAAATCCTACTCCAAATTCCATTCAATGATTTTATTTTCAGTTCGATCCAATACGTCGATCAATAAACATCATAATTTATTTTAAGCGACTGTACTTTTTAAGTTTCTAAATACGACCTAAAGCCTTAAATTGTGATATTTTACTAAGTACAATATATAAGTGCTGTGCTGTGTGCATAAGTGTGCGGTACTATAGTGTTTGTTTAGTGGCCCTGCACACCTTCCAGATATCTACATCATCATCAAGGCACATAAGTATTGTAAGTTATAGTAACTTCTAAGTTCTAACCTTCTATAAGTAAATTACGAAAGTGTTTTTATACATATCTGTTAACACGTAACCTGTATTGTTACAGGTGCCTTTTATTTCAAATAAATAAATACCTTACGTCGACCCTGGTACCTGCCTTTCATTCCCATCATCCCGGTGAGGCTCCATCAGCTGCCCCCTCACAGAAACCGTTTTCTCCCGAAATGGAGCTTCATAGAAATAGTACCGTTATTTAATAATAATAGGGCTATTATTTTTAAATAACGGTACCTTTTCTTTCAGTACTGTAAAAGAATCAGGTAAGATGGTTTTGCTTGCAGTTATGTAAAATTAAGTAGAGTCAGACCGAGAAAAGTCTGCAGCGATTTTGGTAGCCAACGCAGGGCAAGTGTTATTTATACGTCATAATTTCATAGAAGTTTGACGTTTAAAATGACACTTGCACTGCGCGGGCTATCAAAATCGCTGCAGACTTTTATCGGTCTAACTCTATAATTGTTTATTATCTACGGGTATGTTTTAATTTTAACAACTCGTTACGAATTTCCTATATTTCGTACTTGTACATATCGTGATGTACTATTAAAATTACGCATAAAATGTTTCCTTCACTAAAAACCAGCACAACTTGTGATATAAAATAAATAAAAGCTATCGCGTCCAATAAAATGGCGATCTTCAAGTATGACGCATGGCGGTCATAAACGTCGCTTTAAAAATATGGCGACAGTCAATATGGCCGATATCAACGAGGGGCCGAAGATATCGGTTTTAATAGTAGTTTTTTAAGGTCTTGTTTCCACCCACGTTGCCCCGAATGGAATCTATGGCCTCGCTAATCCGGTGATCCCTGTAATCTGGACGGTCTGCCTTTTTGAACAAAAGAAAATACTACTAGCGGTACACATTGCTGACATTGGGGCCTGTTTACACATTAATTAGTGTTTATTGGGAGTTCATACATGTGCTTCTTGGTACTTGCGACAGTGGCAAATGTACGAATTCGTTTATGAACATAAATCAAATGTAGGTAATCTTTTATATTTTCTCATTTCCGTTGTTCATTACCAATATGGCAAAACCAATTTTCGTGGAACAAAAAACCTAGCTACATTTATTTTTCGCCGGTAAACCTAGACTTTTAATTCATATTGTACAATTCGTCGAATTTGCTAAAACTGTATCCGAAAACGGCTTAAATTAAAACATAAAAAAAACAACGCATACAACCTGCTGTACGGACCTGATATTTTATTTTCCTTTTTTTGCGTTTCGGTCTGTTAAACGAGAATATAAAAAAACCTTTTTTTTATAATATTTTTTCAACCCGTAATTAACACATCATTATCTTCTTCGCGTTATCCTGACTTTTTGCCACGGCTCATTTCTATGTCACATTTGGACATTTGGGCGTCTCGGCTTCAGTGGAAACTAATCCCGAGAATTGGCGTAGGCACTATAGTTTATACGAAAGCGACTGACATCTGACCTTACAACCCAGAGGAGAAACTAGGCCTTGTTGGGATTACTCCGGATTCCTCACGATGTTTTCCTTCACTGAAAAGCGACTGGCAAATATCAACTGATATATAGCTAGATACGATACGGATTAGATATGTCAGTGTCAAAAGTGAAGCTTCTTCAAATAGAAACGTCACCTTTGACGCTGACATATCGTATCTAGACGAAATAAGTATTTTGTGAGGGGGCAGATGGAGGAGCCTCACGGGATTGATGGAGTGAAAGTCAGGATCCAGAGTGATGAGGGGTATTTATTATTTAAATAAAAAGGCACCTGTAACAATACAGGTTACGTGTTAACAGATAGGTATGTATAAAAACACGTTCGTAATTCACTTAGAAGGTTAGAAATCAAATAACTTACAATATGTGCCTTGGTGATGATGTAGATATATATCTGGAAGGTGTGCAGGGCCACAAAATGAGCACTATACTGAACTGCACGCACTTATGGATTATTACGTTTACGTTTCACTAATAAAAATCACACTTAAATGGTCGTGTTTAGAAAACTTGGGAAGTACAGTCTGTTAGATTAAAATGATGTTCATCGATCAGAGTATGTGATCGAACTGAAAATAAAAATCATTGAATGGAATTTGGAATAGGATTTGAATTTCAAAAGGGAATTTAGAATTTGTATGGTGCCAGAATTAGTATGAAGGTTGATAGTGTAACGTTTCGTTATGCGCACCGTTACATATTTGACGTACCTTAAAGTTAGAATTGGGCAGAATATATCTATATCAATACATATAATATAACGACCGCCTACATGTCTGCTAAGTATTAATATTTCACAAGTAATCTCGTCAGCCGACAATTGTTCACTAATTCCTCAAAGATCCTATGAATCCCGCTGAAATTGTAAACTGTCACATATGGCGTTATTGCCATCCCTTACATAGCGCTCCACGATACAGATATTAGGTATAGAGCGCGGGCTATAGGCACAAATTTCGCCGGTCATCGCATCCTGGGATTTTAACTCGTAAAGTGGTAAAGTGCTATATGTAATTAACCGTCGTGGACGTCAGCTGCCGCTCCGTTTGGTAGGTAGAGGAAAGGTAGGTATAGGTACCATAGCACGAAAAAAAATTTGCTATCGCAACTGAAGAGGAAACTCTGATTATAATTTAGGTGCCATTATGAAACTAATTTGTCTTTCTACCGACTGGCTTTTTTATTAACAATAGCATCTAAACTATCAGCTGACAAAATTTCAATCGGGATTTGATAACTAAAAATCGGGCAAGTGCGAGTCGGACTCGCGCACGAAGGGTTCCGTACCATATAAAAAAAAACAAAAAAAAAGCAAAAAAAAAACGGTCACCCATCCAAGTACTGACCACTCCCGACGTTGCTTAACTTTGGTCAAAAATCACGTTTGTTGTATGGGAGCCCCATTTAAATCTTTATTTTATTCTGTTTTTAGTATTTGTTGTTATAGCGGCAACAGAAATACATCATCTGTGAAAATTTCAACTGTCTAGCTATCACGGTTCGTGAGATACAGCCTGGTGACAGACGGACGGACGGACGGACGGACAGCGAAGTCTTAGTAATAGGGTCCCGTTTTACCCTTTGGGTACGGAACCCTAAAAATGATTGTTTTACACTAAATATATTATATAATTTTAAATTTCACTTAAAGTTTTCTTATGTGGCTAGGAGAGAAAATTAATAAAACAGCTGCTGTCAATTCATTCTTCCTAACTCTAGAATCTAGAGTCTAGATGCCACATACTATACAGTCGCTCGGTGAGATAATAGCAGCACGATTAACGCGGTTTCATTACGCTGCGACTGCGCTGCGATTATACGCACGACAAACGGCGCCATGAATTCAGGGGACGGGAAATTGTAGCTTCCTGAGCATGTAGCTTGCTGTTTATTACAGGTTCCTGACAGTAATATTGTATTATTCAAGTAGGCATATTACAATGCGCTTATGAACGTCAAATAAAGCTACACCGGCTCCAACCCTACACCTCTGCCTCGAGAAGATTTACATTATTTACTATTATTTACTTAAGGTAGGATTCTGACAATAATTTAGGTGTACACTTGTATATTGCTTTAATGGAAAACGAGATTTATAATGAATGTATACAACATAGGCAATTACCTATAAAGTATTTTTTCTACCTACCTACTTCATAATTTTGTCGAAAAATGACTGCCATTGATATTGAAATCAACTTCAATCAGCGGTGTCATTACATTATGAATATTCATACAATATTGTACAACTGTTGTATTAACTTCTACAAACCAATATTTACTATGATTATAATATATTTTATCATAGAAAAAAATATTGTGTGCAATGTTCAACGGTACATAATGTTAATTAGGTCTTAAAATTCTCGGGCCTGTCTTTACAAAACTTTTGTCTCGTTTTGTAACATTGGCCCTTGAACTTTAAGAACCCTTATTATGTACCTGCTGCACAAAATACTATGTAGAACCGCTGTTTTTTACACTCCGACTTTTTTTTGACCTGTAATTATTTCGTGTTGTGAATAAATTGCAATTTCGCATCAGTTTTCATAGAATGAAGAGAGCCTTTTTACGCTGGTATGGTCAAAACATCTAACGTTATTTAAATTGTTCTACAACAAAGAGTTGCAGGTTCCAATACAGTTTCGATAAGGGGTAGCCAACCGTTTTTATTGCAAATAGAGAAAACATTTTTTAACTGAGTGTGAAAAAACTAAATCTATGCAAAAATTCGTTGCAACCTCGTTTGCACTGTTAACAGTTAGTTGGTCGGTCGGTGTTTTATCAAAAAAACGAGTTTCGGAATCGAAAATGTTTCGTTTCTGTATGTAGCGCACGTTGTATCTGTATCTTTTGAAACAAAGTAAACCATATCCCGTTATTTACATACCTATAATTTTGTCAAACATAAAAGGCAAAACGTTTGAAATTCTTAAACTGGATACGATTTTTTAGTAGTTATATAGGCTTTAGGTTACAAGCATCATAAAAATGATTCAATTCACATCTCACTTACTAAAATTAGTACCTATACCACCAATTTTGACATTGACATATTCGTTTAAAAGTGGAAAAATTACTGTCTTGGGTGAGACTTGAACTCACGACCCCTGGCAGACGCAGCCTGGCCTGGTTCGCAGACGTTTCTGCTTGCTAAAAAAATTAAAATTGACATATTCGGCTCACGTCTACGTAACTTACTTTCTATGCATCTCGCTCGTACTCGCATATTCACAAGCGACATGTACAGAAAGTAACGTGCGCGAATATGTCACTCGGCCCGATTCGAACTTTAAGATACGTCAGTTAATAGATCTAGAAACGATTTGGATTATATATGTCAGTGTCAAATGTGACGTTTTTTCGAACAATAACGTCACTTTTGACACTGACACATCTAATCCATATCGTTTCTAGATCTATTAATCGTATCTTAAAGTTCGATTCGGCAGACTGTCAAAACTGGTGGTAGCCGTGTTACAGTTCTGTAGAATTGATTGGTTCTATGATAAAACTTAACAATTTTTAACAACGGAAACTACGACGAGACATAATAAAATAGATTAGGTTATAGACGTTATAGTTTAATGTATGTACATATACTAGGTGTAAAAATTTACATTAGTTCCTAAGTTATACTAACAAATATGGATGCAAATCTGAAATAAATATTTTCAATTTCAATTTCAATTTCAATAATCCTAGATACTTATAGTTATATATTTTGTTCTTGTCAAATTGTGCGCAATCAAATTTAATTTTAAATGCCTGTCATAATTCATAATCTTTCAACCCGGTTTAAATCACCGCTACTATATCTACTTGCTATAGAATAGACGGACAATCCTTAACTTTAATTAATACCGAAATTCTCGAAGATTCAGTGATCATGTCATTCCGATCATTCCAGAATCTGAACCATCCAGAAAAGAAAGGTAATAAGTATCAGCAATAACTGGGCAATAATGAACCTTACGTGGTTGTGATAAGGTTCACGAGTCAGGAAACATTGTGGATGGTACTCAATTCCTATAGGTATTCTTATTGTGAGAATATTATTGAGACCGCTTACCGATTGCAGGCAAATATTCGCTTTAAGGTACTGTTCGGATGTAACTTCCACCAGCATAATGGTAACATTCCATTTCTAACCGCAGCTGCATTACTGTCAATTTTACTATGGAAATTGACAATGACAGCGACGCGTTCAGTACCGGTAAGTGCAGCTGCGGTTAGAAATGGAATGTTACTATTAATTAGTGCAGTCTGCATTGCAGCCACTAATGTCAAAATCGCCGTTGCTATCCGGATTTTTGACATTTGCGGCAGCAATGCCGAGGGCCTACCGCGAACCACGTTTGACGGGTTTGCCTCTCTGTCGCACTTGTAAGTTCGTACGTAAGTGAGACAGGAAGGCAACACGTCGAACGTGGTTCGTGGTAGGCCCTCAGTCGGCAGTAATATCGAGCTGTGATTGATGTATGATAATGAGTAATGACACTTCGTTTCCTAGGACAGGTGATCGGTGATCGATCACGTAATGCTTTCTAATATTTCTATAGAAAATAAAGTCCTGGTCCTTAAATAAATGAAATTGAAAGTATCAAGCACCTCGGCCCAGACTTGATCCTTATAACGTAGGTCATACTTTACTCGCTTAGCAATGAGAATGCGGGCTCCATTCCATAGTTGCTGCGTCCCGGCGAAATCCATCGCGGGAGTTATGAATAAATTACTACTACGTCCTTTATTCCTCTTTATTATTTGCGAGTTTTCTGATATGAAGCCAAAATAGAGTCGTAACATCATCATATCAGCCTATAGCTTTTATCGCCTGTCCTGTAGTTCTGTGTTTGACCTCTAACTTACTGCGCTCGCCCTTTGGCCTTGCGTCTCTCCAAGCGTCGCGAAGCTCGGCCTCCAGCCTTTAGATTTAGAATCTTGTACTATCGTTCAGTATTAAGAACTAACTTCCCGGAGTTCACCTTCGGCCTCGCGTGCAGGTGTGCCTCTCTCAGACACTTTAGGCCTTCGGACAAAGGCGGAGCTCGGCCTTCGGCCTTTGCTATTTAGATACTTAGATAAGTTGGGGAAAGTGCACAGCTGTCGGACGCTCCAGGCCTTCGGCTCTATGCGGACTGCTACTGCTAAGGCCTCTCTTCGAGTAATCAACTTACCCCGGTCCTGACCTAATCTCATTTTACGAATTTTCCGAATGTCCTCCACCCAACGAGCCAGTGGACGCCAGGTGCTCCTTTCATCCGAAAGCGGCCACCATTTCGTTAACATTTTGGTCCACCTGCCATCATCCTGCTTAGAAATATGGACTGCCCAACTCTATTTAAGTTAGGTTATGAGTTATGACGTATCCCACGCCAAACTATTAAGGTGTCATCAACAAACATCTTGGAAAAAACTCTTAGAATCCGTTTATTCCGACAAGCCTTTGTACTCCTTAAAATCGTTCTAATGGTCAGATTTCAGTAGGGCTAATCGCGGTTTTTTATCATCTGTCATCATGCTTGTCACGTTCTAATAAGTATGTAATTGCGAAAGTGACGGATGACATGACAAGTGATAAAAATGCGACCATGATATCGCCGCTGGGCACAAAACCGGTTCAAAGGAGAAGATACTTTGAGAAGAATTCACGCCAAAAATTATATAAAGTTAGTTTTCGAGTCTTGGCAAAATCTATCGCTGGACATAGGTATGAATAAAGTATTGCGTCCACGTCCACCTTTATTTCCCTTTATTGTTTGCGACCTTTGTGATGTATGAGAATGAATATTTGAGATGTTTGCTCGATAAAGTGCCGAAAAATAGGATGAACCTACTAATAAAAATAGGTAGGACTTTGCATTTCTTCAGCGTTCGTATCTACAAGTTTTTGTGATACTGAAATGGAAAAGTATTCGGTGCTAAAGAAAATGGTTGCTAGTTGCCAAAAGAGGCTCTGAAATACACCGTCATTTTGGCGATGGGGTCACAAATAAAATAGAAAGTAGCTACGTCTGACAACCCTGCAGTTTTGCAGTTTCAACTGGTTTTGAGGTTCAGAATTGGTTCGATTTAATGCTATAAAATGGTTGCTACTTTGCACTGCTGGTGGTATACATTAAAATTTACTCCCTATTAGGTACACTCGCCGTAGCGGTTAAGGCGCTCAAAATATCTGAACACGCCTCTATTGTCAGGGCGTTAGGGTGCGTGTTCAGATATTGTGAACACCTTGGCCGCTCCGATATATCTGATGGCAACTCCATATCTAAGCTCGAAAAACAGAATTCTCTCGTCGGTTTCGGAAAGAAATGCCGAAAAAATAAGCCGGTGCAATTTATTCTTAGCAGGATAGCAGGAACCTTTATCAATGGGGCTGGATCACGCAATGCCTACTTTATGTGTGTAAGTAATGTACGGAATACACGCTTCAGATGTATGCACTGTTGTAGACGTAGATATTACTTGGAACTGTAGAAAGTATAATCTAAGACATAGCTAAATATAACTGCGTCTTTATATTTATATAGTTAAAACTATACAAGTTCCTAAAAGGTAACATTGTTCCGACGGCCTTTGACGTGTACCGAGCTACTTACAACACAATAATGACGGCGATTTACGTTGCTCGGGTGCGCGCGTGGTATTTTGAACAGCGCGATAAGCGGGACGTTTTGGAAACTCAAAATCCTATACAAAATTACTTTTAACGCAAACGCGTACGTCCCGCTATCGAATGAAATGTACCTATGTGTCGCCATCAGATATATCGGAGCGGCCAAGGTGTTCATAATATCTGAACACGCGCCCTAACGCCTTGACAATAGAGGCGTGTTCAGATATTTGTGAGCGCCTTGGCCGTTCTGATATATCTGATGGCGACTACTAGGGGTACAGCATCCTAGGTGTGTAATATACTATTAAGACGGATTATGTACTTATTTACAAACTCTTTTAAGCTAATCGAATTATTCTTCTGCTTTTTCGTGTTTAGGGTTCCGTACCCAAAGGGTAAAAACGGGACCCTATTACTAAGACTCCGCTGTCCGTCTGTCCGTCTGTCCGTCTGTCCGTCTGTCCGTCCGTCCGTCCGTCCGTCCGTCCGTCCGTCCGTATGTCTGTCACCAGCCTGTAAGTGCTATAACTCCGGAACCGTGATAGCAAGCGGCAGTTGAAATCTTCACAGATGATGTATTTCTGTTGCCGCTTTAACAACAAATACTAAAACCAAAATAAAATAAATATTTAAGTGGTGCTCCCATACAACAAACGTGTTTTTTTTGCCGTTTTTTGCGCAATGGTACGGAATCCTTCGTGCGCGAGCAGGCTCGCACTTTTTTTTAGCTATTTAGCTACACAGCTACCCACTGAGCGTATCGGAAGGAATCACCAGTAAATCAGCTGCTTGATAAATGGACTTAGCGCCATTAGTACGTAGAATTACCCGCCTGGCTGCGAAGGAGAAATATGGCTTCCTGAGCGATGTCTGTTTGACAAATATACAGGACTTAAGAGGAAAGGGGACGGCCGTTTCTCTATACAAACGTACTGCCGTATTCGAACTTCAAGATATTCACAAGAGACGACACGAAGGTACTAGATCCATTCTAGATACGTTATAATTTAGATATCAAGTAGTTCTCTTTTGCAGCGCAATTCGGGCAACCAATGTCACTTTTACGTTAGATAGAGTAAGACATCTATTAGATGCGAATTGGATCTCTAAGTCATATCCTGTGGAAATCGTTCAACGGTATCTCCAGAATCGCGCAAATGTCAAATTTGACAGGTTAGATCTTAAACATATCGTTATCGTATCTTGGTGATGTCTAAAAGATGTCTAATAAATGTCTATTTCAAAATCCGAATCGGGCCCGTAGTCCCAATTTTCCTCTCCCTAGGGACCAGAGGGCTGGCCAGTATTTTGCTCAACGCCATTCAACGTGGCAATGCGGCCTTCTGGCTGGGGTGCGAAACTCCTGACTTCGGACAAACTCGGCTCCGTTCGGCTCAGCATTGCTCCGGGTAATTATTAGGGTTGACACAACTTGAAGTCCCATTGCGTGCACGACCACAGATAAGATAATGGCTTGAATTTTGACAACTCTTAATAGCCGAAAGGGATAGTGCCATATATTAGAAAGGGCATGCTGTCTATCACTGACAGATCGGTAGCGTACCGCTGTGACTTCTTAGAAGCATTTTCATCATATAAATGTATTTTCCAAAATCTCAAGCCTCTTTTGTAAAATTAATAATCAATCATCAGTTTTCCGTTAACGGGCCCCTAGGGTTCCGTAGCTACGGACCCCGGGTTCCGTAATATTATCGGCAATAAAAACGAGTATCGTAAAGGGCATCCCAAATTGATAATAAACCGATCAGTATTCTAAGTACCGACCCCAGGGTTCCGTATCTACGGACCCCGGGGTCCGTAATCTTATCGGCAATAAACGTAACAGCTGTAAGACAGGCACCGCAAAGGGCATCGCAAATTAGTTACATTGTACGTGTTGTAAGGAGGAACGCCTATTCAGTTATGTGATTTATTAAATTTTCATCGCACTTGCGTAGTAAGCGTGCTATTTCACGCATGTGCAGCGGGAACTAAAGTCTATTTTACCCCCATGGGAGTTATAGCTTTTTTAAATATGTTACTAACACATACGAACCAAGTAGGTTCTATGTAAAATACTTCTTAAAAGTCAAGGAATAAAATGAATTTGACTTTCGAAATGCTAACGTTTATAATGTAATTGTTTTGTAAAAATATTAAATTAGATTAATTTAATAGCCGTTTAAAATATTTTTACACTATTTTCAATCGTGGCTGAATGCCGCACGGGTCCATGCCTTCGATGCCTAACCGGTCAAAAAATGACAATATGACGGACGAAGGAAATGTCACCGTATTTAAGAATTCTTTCGCTTCAAATTTAGTTTTTTCTTCGTAAGTGTGTTAAAAACATTGTGTGTTACTCCGGGGGTAAGAATATTGCTAACTCGAGTCTTAAATTTTCACTTTCAAGTAGAAACACTACTTTACTATAATTATAAATTCTAAACCATAATCCCTTAAGGCGTCATAAGCTCTCAGGAAATTGCACCTACTTGGAAAAATTCGACCCATGCCGCTGTCGCTTCTGCCGCGATAGCAGAGGACGCTGGTTCGATTCCAGCCTGGGGCACTGGAGGCTTTGGTTACTTTTATTTTCATTATTTGTAATAATGCTGTGCTCTCTGGGCCCCACGCAGTGCGGAATTAGCATCCACGGCTGAATATTAAAGGATCCAACAAACTTACACATACAGCTGAACAAACCTAAAACTAACAACATTCCGAACAAATCTCATTAAAACCCTGCCAACGCCAACTGCAAATATAACTTTGTATCGTGCCTGACTTATGAATAGTTATTGAAATATGAAAGGTCAAATGTTACGCGAAATTGGAATTTATTGCTTTGTCTTAAGGGTTAATTAGTGTTTTTATAATGCTGTAAAATGAAACAGTTTAAATAGCGACAGAAGCTTGTAATTAAATCTTGTTGATGTTTTACACAAGAAAAGTTAATTAGATATGAGGTTAAAGTTTTCTCTACTATTATTTGAAACATCAGTGCGGTTAGGGGCGTCCTTAACGTTTGAAAATTAAATAATAAGCCAGGAAGTTAGAACGAGACAAAATATAGTTATTTTTATATTATTTCTTCTCAGAATCACGAGATCTTTCAATCCAGATAGGAAAAAAAAACTCCAAAATTTCTCATAATAGGTATATTTCATAATTTCATTCATTCCATTCCGTTACCACAATATAAAGTCTATGAAAAAAGGCAACTCAATAAAAGTCAAAATCTTGGAGTGTCCCAGTTTTTTTACTTTTATTAAATTTTCTCTTATAAGGATCGAAAGATCTCGTGATTCTGAATATAAAAACCTAAATACAAAAGTGTATAAATTAAAAAAAAACAAGTGTTGTGCATAGAGTTATTATTAATAGAGAGAAGCCATACCAAACAATGAAAATGTCGCAAGCGCAACCTGTACCACGCGAACAAAACGTCGTAAGCGCCGTAAAATTCATGGCGCTTACGCGTTTAGGTCGCGAGATTCATGCTCCGCTTCCTATAGTTTGTTGTCATAAGGAAATGCTGGTTATCTGTGCCGGTTCTATACGTAGTAATAATAGTATAGGGACCATGCGCGATGGAGGCTCTGCCATCTTGTGGCCTGAATCGGAAACATATATTATGTGCACATGTACATTGCCAAAGCAAGTGCTACCATCTACCGGTCTCGTCGATACGTTTCCTTGTGCATAGTAGGTTCTGCCATCTTGTGGGCTACATCGGAAGCATAAACGTCACATTTACGGCTCGCGCCAAAAATCTGACGACTCCTATGCTGCCCCCTTTATGCACGGGGCCTATAATGGTGTAATGCACAACTTTAAATAAAATGGGCTAGTTGCAAGTTTTCTGATGAAAAACATTTCAATTACCAACAAGTAAAACTATAGCTTTTTATCTATAGCTTACTTAAACATTCAAGAGCGAGCTAATATGACACGCCTCCAATTCAGAACTTCGGAAACTTTCAGAAACTTTAGGAAACTATGTAAAATGAAAAAGTTTCCCCGGACCTTTCCAAGTTACCGAATAAATTTCGCTTTTCAGTTCGCGTAAATAAATTGGAATGTTTTAGTCCGATACATAAATCCATTTTGGGCTGCCGTGTTTACCCTTTTCTAAGGAAGGGACGAGTCGACTAAATTTGTCCATGTCGGCCATGCGTAAGATTTTTTTTAATATTTGTTTTTTTTTTTTTGTTATTGAAAATTTAACAGAAAAAATACAATATTTAGTACCTTAATCTAATGTTTCGCCAAACTGTGAGACAGTTTGTTGGCGGTGCGCTCTAAACTAATCTTAAGCTAAATAGGTACACTAATTATTAAGTGACAAGTTAAGTTATCATTAAGAACATATAAATTTACCTATATGTATGTATCCTAAATCTATCTTGCGATAATCTAACATAGTACTAATAGTGACATTTCATAACACGAACATAACAGGAAGAATTCTTATAATATTATAGCGGCACAAACGCTTTGTTAACAAAAGAAAGTAGGTAGCTAGGTTAAATTTTCATATTTGTGTAGTAAAATCTGTTTAAATTTCAATTCAATTCAATTTAGGTGTTTCAAGTAAAAGAGGCGAGGCGAGGCCGAGGGCGGGTTTAAATTCAGCAAGCTGTACCCGCACCTTTTTCATTACTTACACAATTTGTTACACAATGTTTAGATTAATACTTACCTACTTACTCCTTATACCTAAGATGGACTGATTACCTACCTAACCCTTATACTATACCTAAGAACCTATGTAAAAAGTAATGAAATAAACGCATTTGTATTTTGTATTTGTATTTGTAAGAGGGTACTCGTTATAAATTTTGGGGATCAAGTATTCTTTTGTTCTTCGACCATAATAGTTTTTTGCTGACGGTTGTGTCAATCTTATTCTCTTAGCAGACCTAGTGTCACGCTTACTTATTCTTGGTATTTTACAATCATCAGTGTAGTAACTATGTAACACATTTAAATATACAACCTTACAATGCACAGGAAGTATCTTACAAGTTGAAAAAAGTGTATCATAATTATGTCTGTGCTTTTTCCTAGTTTTATAACCGACATATCTAATCCATCCATCTATTAATTGACGTATCTTAAAGTTCGAATCCGGCTGTTAGACACCGACAGCACGCCGCCCTGCCGGTCGGCCTAGGTATCGATGGTCGGATGTGGTGGACGCGTATCTGCGCGAGCTCCAGGTTGAAGACTGGTGAGAAACGGTACAGGACCGGGATCAGTGGCGAGCAGTCATGTTGGAGGCCGAGACACATTTTGAGTCGCTGCGGCAGAGGAGGGAGTAAGTAAGTATTCTTTAGAAACCAAAAGGTTTTCACCGACGAAACTTTCCCATCCCTACTCTTTACGTTACTTGCGCTTTCAATTATGTACCCGAGCTTTCCATCACATAAGCTTTTAGGATTACGAGATCACAATACATTTTTAAACGGATATTTTCTTGTTTTCCTAACATATCATGTATTAAGAGTATGAGATCAGCAGTATATTTAGTATTAACGCGAAAACAAGAGAAGAGATTGGGAGAGTTTTGTGGTTGCGTAAAAAATTTAACCTTAACCCGTTTTAAAAGAGATGTAAAAGTGTACTAGGTACATATTTTTTTCCACGACTGTACTTACATACTCGACTTTCTTGCGTCCTTGGAATATACCGTTAGAAGAGAAAATTTTGGTGTGAAGAGGATCGATCGTATCCGGAACACCATGCTGCACGCAAAAAACCGCATTGCCGACGTCGGCGAGAAGACTGCTAGGCTCAAATAGGGCTGGGTAGCAATGTACAAATTGCAGAACATTCCCAAAAAGCGGAAACGTTCTCGAGAATGTTCTCAGAACATTCTGCAACATGGAAATTTATTGTTCCGCCATCTTGGATTTTTTCCAAAAAAATTTTTTTGTCATAGAAATCTAGAGGCCTCTATCTCCCGCCATGCCAAATCTCAGCGCGCTCGGACCAACTTGAAAAAATTTAAAAATAAAGTCGGGCATTTTGTTTTTTTTAATGCAGTTTGTTTTGTCTCGGGGCCTTCTATGACATTTGGTCGAGCACCCCCCACCTATCACGCACCGTTTAAAAGTTGCCATACAAAATAGAAGTGGCCAGTTTTCCCGCAATTGTAGCATTTTTCCAAAAAATATTTTTTCATTGGTATCTAGGGGACCCCGAGATTCCGTGACCAAAATTTCAGCGCGCTAGGACAAACTTGAAAAAATAAAAAATAAAAGTCGGCCATATTGAAAAAAACATGGCCGCGTCAAAAACTGCCAGGGTCCCTCTATGACATTTGGTCGAGCACCCCCCACCTGGGTCTGACCGTTTGGCCGGGCCGTCATACATTTTTCTGACCGGAAGCGGTAAACCAAAAGTCGGAATTTTCTGGGGGTAAGGATACTGCACCTAAACTATCGTGAATATTCATCGTAACAACTACAATAAATAAATAAATTCTCGTTCTCGAGAACATTCTCAGAAGTTACCGAGAAATTCTCATGTGGAAAGTTTCGCAACTTTGGAAAGTTCTCGTGCGTGCATTGCTAGGGCTGGGCCGGTCACGTCTGCCGCATGCATCCAAGGATGGGCTAGTGTAGCTACCAAGTGGATGCCAGAAGAAGGGCGCCGACGCGGCAGGCCCAGACGGAGATGGCGGGACGACCTAGATACCATTCTCAACAACTGGCCGGAGGAGGCAATATGTCGGGAGTCGTGGAAGACAAGGATAGAGGCCTTTACTCAGCAGAGCACCATAATAGGCCACAGAATAAACAATAGTACTACCGTACAGAAAGGACACTTCCTACAAAACCGAAGTTTGACAGCGATTCAGGGACGAATCATGCTATCCCTTTCTAATGCATGGCACTATCCCTTTCGACTATTTAGGGTTGTCAAAATTCAAGTCATTAAGTATCTCATCTGTGGTCGTGCACGCAAAAGGACCTCAAGTGGTGCCAACCCTTATAATTGCTCGGAGCAATGCTGAGCCGAATGGAGCCGAGTTTGCCCGAAACGAGTGTCTCCCCGGATAACAGGCCAGTAAAAAAGAGAGAAAATAATTTTATTTGTGAATTCATTACTTCCAGTTACATTTGACATCATTAACATTACAATTTTCGTCGAGCCTTAGATTTTCCATTTTTGACGGTATCTTATGCATTCTAGATCTGCACTGCACTGAATCTTGATGTCAAATTACACTAGGATCAATTGTACAGTCGATTGCAACATCTTTCGTGAATAGACGGGCTCTCTCTCTATGTAATCTAGCGACCAAGATTGCCGTTCACTGCCTTTCAGGCTTACTTAGTTCCACAGATTATTACTACTAGATAGCTGTATCAATCTTAAGCATACCCCGGATTTAAATGCGGGAATGATTGCGTGTGTTTATAACTTAGTTTATTGTAAAATAGTTACCAAACTGTGAATAAAAAATAGGTAAAAATAGAGCTCTAAACGGGTTTAGAAATGTTTAAATAGTTCCTTTTTTTATAATTGTTACCTGTTTTTTGGCTAGTGTAAAACATTCCCGCACCGCAAATCCGGGGTATGCTTATAATATAACAATCCATAATACCTATATTATGTCTTATGATGCATAAGAGCATTGCGATGTAATTGATGTAAGTGACAAGTTCATGCCACCCCAAAAAAAAAACGTTAACAAAGAATTTTTAGGAATATTTTTCATATGTTACACGACTTTTATGAGCCTGTAAGAGTGTCCCAATGTTGAGCAAAGGCCTCTTCTCTTTTGTATCAGAACATTATGCATTTAAAAGAAACTTTCATGTAAGCACAAAACTGTAACCGTTTTTGTAACTTTCTTGCTACGGCAAAGGATGCCTGGATGAGATCGCTTTTTTGCAATGAGACCGCCCGTTTTTTACTAGCCTTAAACTTATATGCATGTACTTATTTCATTTTCTGTATACGTATTTTTAACTTTATGGTGTAAATTAAACATTAAAGTTATTTACTTACTTACTTACTATGCATAGAAATTGATTTACGTACTTACTTTAGTGGGACTTATTAAATATTATTAAAACAGACACGTTATAATAATATTTAATAAATTGTAACCGCTTGTGTGATTGTTGCAAAAAGCGGTGTCTATGGGAAGGGGTCTATATTTAGTCGGCATTTGGCCACATGCCAAGATTTCAGATCAATTAAGATGGTTATGATAGCGACGGAAGTGGAACACCGGAACTTGAAAATTAAAGCGTTTTAATTGACTTTTAGGACGTCCGTGCAAGATATTTTTTATCAAAATGCGTGATCAAATTTACGGTAATATTATATTGTATTGCCCGAATTGCGCTGCAAAAGAGAACTAGTTGATATCTAAACTATAACGTATCTAGAATGGATCTAGTACGAGTCGTCTCTTGTGAATATCTTGAAGTTCGAATACGGCAGTCTATCCATTCTAGATACGTTATAGTTTAGATATCAACTAGTTCTCTTTTGCAGCGCAATTCGGGCAACCAATGTCACTTTTACGTTAGATAGAGTAAGATATCTATTAGATGTGAATTGGATCTCTAAGTCATATCCTGTGGAAATCGTTCAACAGTATCTCCAGAATCGCGCAAATGTCAAATTTGACAGGTTAGATCTTAAACATATCGTTATCGTATCTTCGTGATGTCTAAAAGATATCTAATAGATGTCTATTTCAAAATCCGAATCGGGCCCAAAGTGTTTATATTTGTGAGTATATGTCAAACTAATTACAGTGGCGGTAAATAAATATTTGTAGCACTATACCGTGCCTGATGGCGTACAAAAACTTGAATTATTTCCTTACTCGTACTAACATGCGAAATAAATTCACATATCTATATAAATACCTAGTTATCATTAATATTAAAGTCGTATCAAATCAGAAGCATTAAAAAGCATTATTAGCCTTCTCAAGTTATGACGTCACGGCCTGTTTTTGTTTTCGCACGAATTCACCTTCTTTTACAATTTATGAGCCGTATTTTTTCACAAACAGAACCGTTTCTTTGTGCGATTTCAAGCATAATATCAATGCATAGATCGCGTCCCGTAGATTCTGCATTATAATTTGAATATTATTTTTTCAGTACAGTTACTATTGCGAAATGACTGCGGCGGCATTAATGCCACCGCTACATACTTTAATTTCCTTGATAAATGAATGACGGATTGAACGTCATAATCGTGTCAGTAATACGGCGGAGAACGTTACTCATTTTATGAAGGAAATTTACAGATACAACAGCGGCGTTCTCGCAGTATTGTCACAAAATCAATGTAAATGTAGTTGACATACCTATATCTTTAGACATACCTATATTTTAGGCAATAAGAATGGTCTTTAGATATGTGTCAATGCGAATGTCAGCTAAAGGTTAAAAGATAAAGATAAAGATAAAAGATAAAAAGTAGTTTATTCAAGTAGGCATATTACAATACGCTTATGAACGTCAAATAAAGCTATACCGGCTCCAACCCTACACCTCTGCCTCGAGAAGATTTAAATCCCCCCTCAATTGAAGGAGGGTATCAATACGGAACCGGCAACAAACTTGGCGGGGCTCATCTTTTCAAAACATTATTTCATCTTATAATAAAAGATTTATTCAATAACAAAACTTATAAACTATTATTAAAATTAAGTATAAACTAAATAAATTAAAACTACTAAAATAAATAAATAAAACTTACCCACCTACCTTAGGTCCCCCAGATCTGTCCCCTGCGGAATGCCCATAAGGCTGGCTACATTCCCACGTTGAATAACTATGCCTATTCTTTGGCCTAGGAATGAGCCAGCCCTAGGCTCACCCGAGGTTTCAAATAGTCATTTTTTAGGCCCTTAAAAAGATTGTGAGCATCACGACACCACGGCCCCAGGGTCTCTACCGCGAACGCCGCAAATATGTGGTTGTTTGTAAGACCTCTTATAATTTAACATGCATTACGAGTAAATAAGAAAAATACAATTTAAATTACTATAGAATTCATGCAATTATACTTAGTAGGTAATAACTTTATAGAAATTTGATAAAAAAAAACATATAAGTATATGAAATCATACAAATACGTAGCCCTTTCAGAAAACATTTATAGTACATACTAGCGAGCCTCGGCTTCGCACGGGTTAACAAATACACCTAAACCTTCCTCAAGAATCACTCTACTGATAGGTGAAAACTGAATGAAAATCCGTTCGGTAGTTTTAGAATTTATCACGAACATACAAATAGACAGATGCGGCGGGGGACTTTGTTTTATAAGGTGTAGATAGTGTTACAGCCACCATCTAGTAACAGTAATCTATGTAAGAGGCATAATATCAGAGTTACGGACTGGATTGAATACGTTATTTTCTGCGAAAAAATTCGTTTATTCTCAAGATCGCGAATTCACGTAAAAATATGCAAAGTGTATGATTTGGAAGGCTGCGAATTTATTAGGTAGCTGAATGCTTTTATTGGTATTAAATACCTGCTTAGAGGATCGTATTTAACGTCTGTTTATTTTTTTGCATTAATAGAAGAAAAGAGTCGCTTAACTTCAAACTCGGGTAAATCCATTCGACCATCTCAGCAAATATGTACCCTACCAACTTTTCTTAATAGGTACCAAATCGAAATGCAAATTAATTGCTTGCTTGAATTACTTTTTACCGATAAACAATTTAGAAAAATGTATTTTTTTTTTAATTTACTTTTTTAGTCTGTAAATCTTTTGTAGTATTTAGGATAGGCAATTGTAAGTTGTACATAAGATTCTGCACTGAATTTTAACTGATTTAAGATTTTCTCAATGTAATTGAATACTTACATAAAACATAAAACTGTTTCCACAGTGTATTTTTTCATGAAATAACGTCCGTTAAGAAATAAAATTCATAACAATGTTGTTAATGAAAACAAGACATGAAAACTAAAAGCATAAATAAAAATTCAGAAAACATTTTTTTTATTAACCAGTATATTTAAAACTCAGTTAAAAGGATATTGGATTTTATTAGCAACCATTAAAAGCCCAACCATTAAAATGATTTCGCATTTTGAATATAGTTCTTTGTTAAAATGTGCTAGTATTTGGCGATGTGCCCATAATTGTAGATGAGAATAATGATCTGCATTGGAATACACCGCAACGATTTGAATTTTAAACAGTTATAGCAGCCAATACTCGGTTTAAGGCACAGTACGTTCAAAGTCAATGATATTCAGTACCTAACGTCTTTACCATAAGGGCCCCCATACTCAGGGGGCCCGAAGGACAGACAGTAACAGTATATTTGATTACTCATAATAAATAGAAGATCATTGTAGAAAAATATTAGTTTAATTCGCTTTCTTTACTTTCCAAAAGGGTCCCAAATTCTTTTGTGCCCATGTACCCCAGCATAGTTTAAGTGATCGTAAATTTTCCAGCAATTTTGGTGCAGCATAGTAAAAATAAAGGATTTTCTTAATTTTTTTTCTAGGGAGAGGATTGGTTAAGGTTAATATTACTGTTATTAACCCTAATTATCTATTCCACCTAGAGTAGGGCATACGGATGCTTTTAACCAACAATGCTGCACCAAAATTACTGGAAAATTAACGATCACTGATTATAGTTACTTATACATAAGTAGCACAAATACTTTCATAATTGATGTTATCATCTACAAACTACAATTGAATCTGTTTTTGTTGATTAATTTTCGCATCGAGTGGATGAGAAATCAAAAAAAAAATCTCCTTTCGCTAAAATTTATGCACACCTCCTGGGATGGAGCTAACTCGGATGACACGCATTTAGGACCAAATGAAAGTATTAAAAAGATTTCCAGCTTGCTGGTAAAAAAATGCTATTTTTTGGATCTAATTTCATTGGCCTGTTATTCCAATATTTTTGTCACACTTTTGATGTTTGACAGGCAATCTTGGACATATGTAGTGCATAAAATTATTTTCCATCGTATTTTCACGGAAACGTACGAACGTGTCTTGCTATTTCAGTCAGTCTCGGTACAAAACTGAGGTTAACTGAAGTAGCATCACAAATACGAACGTTTCCGAGAAAATACGATGGAAAACAATTATGTTTTACATCTGTATATTGTAGGTCTGTGCCTTAAGGACTGCATAGTTTGGCATGGACGAAACTGCAACTGACATTATTTGTAAGCCGCAGTTGCGAGTAGTTCAAATAAATTAGCGACTGTATAATAGTTATACAGAAATATTGGGAATACATTTTAATAATAAATATTGGCATATTATTATTTACATGACATTTCTAAGATAATATATTGCCTTTAGTGCAAAACGACCATTTGTACCTAATGTATAATATTTTTCAGGATTTGATTGTTTAATTCAATCATGGAAATCACTTGGTATTTTATTAATTTATTGATACAACCAAGTAATCTTCGAGAAATTCTTAAAATTGTCAACTGTCACATATTTGGCACATTTACCCTAGTGTACCTAAATTTCATTCGATAGCGTGACGTGACGTACGCGTTCGCCTTAAGTGTCAATTTGTATGGGATTTTGAGTTTCCAAAACGTCCCGCTTGGCGCGCTGTTCAAAATCTCATACAAAAATAGGCATAACTCAAACGCGAATGCTCGTCACGATATCGAATGAAATTTACACTATAGGGGTTCTGGTATAAACAGCATATACGACACTTAGAACGCCTGTCTCTCACCCTCTTTCCTTCCCGCCGCCATATTTCTCCCGCCCAGCCAACCGGCTAATTCCCGTAATGGCGCTAAGACGCTTATCAGCCACCTGATTTACTGCTGACTGATACCTTCCGGTACGGTGTTAGGTTCATTCCTTTTTAGCAGCAAGCTGACTGGAGTACAGTCACCTGCAATAATATGTTGAACAACGAAGGCCGCAAAAATATGTGACACGCTCTTATTGCGCTACAAAGAGGATCGTGTCAGATATTTTTGCGGCCTTCGTTGTGCAACATATTATTGCAGGTGACTGTACAATTATAATAATAATGCTAGTGATCTTACAACTCGGCTTAAATATATTGGGAGTAGGGTAGGTAGGTACCTACATTTACTCATTGCTCTTATATTAACCACAAGCTTTCTATGACAGACAGACAAACCTACTTGAAACGACTAAATTGACAGTGAAATTAATTAATTGATTGAACGTCCTATCCGCGTCAGTAATATAATACTAAACTCTCGCGTTTTGTACACATAATTAATGTCATTAACAGGTCTAAATGTAATCACGTTAGACCCGTTAATGACATTAATTATGAGTAATGCGGTAACCAATAGCACTGTAAATTTATGTAGGTAAATTAATAAATTGACAGTTCAGTCACCTGCAATAATATGTTACACTACGAAGGCCGCAAAATATCTGACACGAGGTTATTTGTAGAGCTACAAAGCGTGTCACATATTTTTGCGGCCTTCGAAGAGTAACATAATATTGCAGGTGACTGTACACCACCCACATCAACGCAACAGTAACGTTACAATATGAATGAATTGCAAAAAAATATGTACATGACTAACCGTAGTTAAGAAGCTGTGATTAGTCTTAGTTTAATTGATTCATTTTTGTTACGAAAATTAACCATGTAAATTGTATTGTATTGAATTATACTTAATTCTACACATATAAATCTATTGCATACGTGATAGATATGGGTCGGGAGGGCGCACAAGTGACACACAACGTAGCTGTTAGCGAACTCATTTATTTAACCCGTTACCTGGTTTATATCGCGGTGGGCGCAGCCACCATGCGTACTTACATTTACCTATGCATGCATACACAACAATCCCTTCCCCATAGTTTCTTACACTAACTTAAAACTAGCACAGTCCGACCAGCTTAGAAGTACTGTTTATAATCAAAACGCGGGCGAGCCCGCTTGAGCCGTGAGGACGCGGCCGGTGGGTCCGCGGACTCGGGAGGCGCGTCGTCCGCTGCGGCGGCGGCGGCGGCCGGCAGCAGCGTCGTGCGACCGGCGGCGGCTGGCGGCGCAGGCACAGGGGCCGGCCTTGCAGGCGCGGCCACAGACGCTGTCTCGAGCGACCTCGCATCTTCCTCCTCCCCCATCGTTAGTTCCTCTTCGTTATTCAGGCCTGCAGGCTCGTGTGACGGGGATTGCCTAGTCATTGCCTCCGGTCCACCAGCTAATATGTTAGGCACCCCAGCAGATGGTACGGTGAGCTGTGGTGGGCCGGAGGCAATGACTTACACACTTACATGCATATAACTTAAATAGATGTCTTAATTGTCGTAACTCGTAACACAATGGAATCAATTAACTTTTGACTAATTACAGTTCCTTAACTATACTGTACACATTTTTTGCAAATAAGTGCATATAGTAATGCTGATGTAATTGCCACCCGAATGTCGCCTTTAAAGAAACAAACATTTAGATATTTCAGTACGGCAAAACTTATGGAAAGTATAAAAAAGGCACTAGGCAGGCTATAAAAAACTCAGGCTTTTACATTTCTTATTTAAATAGAAAACTTCAATCCAAGTCAAACTTCTGATTAAGCCCCAGTTCGAAAGTTCTGAGCTAGGTTCTATTTCTTAGCAGTTTCAGACTAACTAAACCTGGACTATAGACTTATATTTATAGACTCCGAATGTTTGACGAACTCTAGGTTATCAGGTTATCACACACAGGCGCTACTGTCACATATATTATAATATAGCGGTTAACAAATTCTACACCCAAACCTTCCTCAAGAATCACTCTACTGATATTGAAGACCGCATGAAAAGCCGTTCAGCAGTTTTGAGTTTGTGGCGAACATACAAACAAACACACAAACAGACAGACGCGGTGGGGGACTTTCTTTTATAAGGTGTAGTGATGTTGAGGTTACATTCGGGTTTTAAACGCAGCATTGCTGTGATGACATTTTTTTGACACGGTGGTATGCTACGGTAACCGCTTACCACCAGGCGGGACGTATGCAGGATTACCAAAATAAATTTAGCAGTCCCACTCTCATACCACGAGTAATTTATTACGACCTTGAGTCTTCTAAATGGTCAAGGTATTTGATTCCTCCTGTTCCTTTCGTCCCTTGCCACAGAGACATTAATAATTATAAGAACTCTAGCGGCTTTCATAATGATGTCACTGTGACAAATTAAGAATATACAGTATGTATCTGAACGAAAAGCAATTACTCAAACCCGTTAATGTTTAGGTCATCCTACTGAGCCACTTTTACTATGGGACCAACCCCGAAAACGGGGAAAAAAATTGGATGTTTCATACATTTTGCTGGTCTGATGTTGAAATTTCATATGGCAAAGTCAATTATTTTTTCGCGATTTCGATTGGGTGTTGTGTGGCCCATCATCTGACAATAATACCGAAAATGAGGGTAGTTTCTCGTCTCCTCTGCCGCCGCCATCGCCCGCGCCGAGTAATCGCTGCAGCGCGCAGTCTGCGTCGGACCACCAACGCGTGCGCTCTTTGAAAATGATCCTCGTTATAGACTGAAACATGCCGAGCCATCATCGAGCTTATAAAGCCTGACCAGTAAGTAATATAAGATGATCATCGTCAAGAGGGCGCTGTTATTCTCATGTATAGGGTGAGTTCAGTATAGTATAAAAAAAACATACAACCGAATTGATAACCTCCTCCTTTTGAGATTTGGAAGTCGTTTAAAAATTAGTTCCAGTGAAATTCCACAACATGGCGCTTGATCATTATACGGTCAGGCTTTACGCGTGTGAGCTGATTTAATATAATTAAGTATTTGATATGTCAGTTAGTGTCTCACGGAAGTTTTGTAATTAAATTACTTGACTGTAGTGTACTAGGTGATCTGTGGGGCAACCTAAACCCAGGCTTTCGGTCGGATCCTCGCATTTGCACCTGAATGGGCCTCAAACTTTAGACGGCGGGCCATTTTCGTTAATTGCTGAAGATTATTCAATGCTAATGTACTTTGTTTTCAGAGTCTTGTGACTATTAGGTATAATAAGTGGGTTTATATACTTAATGTATAGATAAATAAATAATTGGGTTGATATATCACTCATGTATTTACTATGTATTTTTAAAATACAACTATTAAGATATGAGTTCAACTAAACAGTATTAAGCCTAATATAATCACTGAATTTCTTTAAATAATTTCCCACATTTTTGAATTATGAATATAAAATTTGTTATTTGTTAAAAAAAATTAGGCATAATTTACAATTGGGACATAAAAGACCTCTTACTAACGTAGGTACATACCAAATTCAAGGACTGTTCAAGATATTTTGACCTTTGTCCTATTTCGACGGTATTATAGTGCAAATGTTTAGACAACTTGAATTAGGTGTACTTGAGTGCTCACCACTTGGATTTCCAAACTCGATTAGAGTTCGGGACCACTTTGTTGGGCAACGTTACATCAACCCCTAAGTTTAGATATACTTCAATCACTTTAAGAGAGGGGGGGGGGGTCCCGTTTAAGAGGGCGGCTACCACAAAATTGAGGTTTTTATAATTATGGTATTTTTACCCGTTTGAACCTATTACCTAAATTCAGGCCATAAATTTTGTGTTAATTAGTTTAAAATTAAAACCTTAGACACGTTTTAGGAGACGTCAAAGACGAACCCAAATATGTAGATTTCGTATATGTAAGATCCTTCACAGCAATCTATATACGAAAAAAGTGTTTTTTTAGACAGTGTTAAAAAAAAATTATAAAAAAATAAGTATCCATTTCTTTCAAAATCCGGTAAACAAGAATGGAGATAAAAGATTGGAAAACCGATAGCCGTTTGTCTTATAAATCTATTATCTGTAGTGCAGAAATAGGAGATACGATTCAAACCTTGTCAAAAATCGATGAAAACGGCAGGTACTTAGCCCCTTAAAAGCTGTACCTAAAGTAATTATACAATATTATTAGTAAAGTTTAGTCAGGATGTGGATTTGAATGTAACATTGTTATATGGTTTAGATACGACCTTGGCGATTGTCTTAGTGGTTGGCGCGCATCTCAAACACGGCTTTTTTTTACATGCATCAATCAGTGTGAGCGATATTTAATGTCGTATCAAAATAAGATCAAAATATTTACAAATTGTTACATCTGAATCAGACTCCAATTATCACTTCGTGTTCTTTTCTAATTTATACTCTTTTAACAAAACATTACATAATTTCTTCATAATTTCCTCTCGCTTCTCGGAAAATACTGAAATAACCTATTTACAAGCCCCTTACACCCGGCCGGCAATCTCATTGTTGCCCTGCTCCGTCAACGGTTTTACTCTATTTTGTGGTTGTTTTGTAATATCGGCTTAATAAGCTTTAGAGGAAGATAATTAGATTTAAATGTGAAGAGTATTTAGTTTAGACTTTAAAAATAGCTTTCTCTATTCTGCTATTCTGAAGGGCGTTTTGTTCACGTATTTTTAGGATTCCCAAGAATTTTAACTTATTCCTACTCAGAATTACGAGCAATATTGATTCCACTACGAGAAAATATAAATAGTCGCCTTTTATTTCTTCTAGAGTTAGACCAAGATAAGTCTGCAACAATTTTGATAGCACACGCAATGCAAGTGTTATTTTAAACGTCAATCTTCTATGAAATTATAACTACACCTTATAAAACAAAGTCCCCCGCCGCGTCTGTCTGTTTGTGTGTTTGTTCGCGATAAACTCAAAAACTACTGAACGGATTTTCATGCGGATTCTTGAGGAAGGTTTAGGTGTATAATTTGATAAAGCGTGCGAAGCCGGGGCGGGACGCTAGTTACTTATAAATAACACTCGCATTTCGTGTGCTATCCAAATTGTTGTCATCATTAACTCTTATAAGAATTAAAAATACAAAAAAAAAATTAGGGCATAGCTGTGGTTGATATACAACAAAATGTGTCAATATATTTTCAATAATGTTAATATCCAGAGAGGAAAACGAAGACTACGTTTGTATGAAAAGGCGATTTCGCGCGGGTACTGCACTTTCGTCTTAAGTTTTAGAGTTATATGTAAAGTATCGTCCATCTTCAGCAGTAAACCATGTAGTAGAAGAGCCGGCCGCAAATTTTCTAACCGACTTGATACCACGATGAAATGCACAATGGTTTCCCATAAAAGTGATGCTAAGACCGAATTCGATAGTCTGCCACGGTGGAACTTGCCGAAGGTACGAAAAAGAAGGCCACTTCCGGTGCGAAAAAAGGGGGCTGATTTAACCCATCTGATACCGAAATAATAGTAATGGCAGCAGTTAGAAATTTACATGTAGACACAGAAAAGCGAAGTCTGCCAGTATTTTTTTTGCCGGAAGTGCTTGGCAGTCGCTCTCAAAGGTGGCCACCAGGACCCCTAATTTAACCCATCTGATACCACCATGAAACCAATTCCAGTCGGTAGGTATGAACCCTCATGTCAGGAATATATAAGTCTGCCAAGGCTTTTCCTGCCGAAACACCTTGGCAGACGAGATTATGTGAGCAAGGTAACCATCGGTTACCCTACACTAACCCATCTGATACCACCATGAAACCAATTCCAGTCGGTAGGTATGAACCCCCATTTTAGGAATATATAAGTCTGCCATGGTTTTTCCTGCCGAAACACCTTGGCAGACGAGATTATAAGCAAGATGACCATCGGTTACCGTACACTAACCAATCTGATACCGCGATGAAACCAATTCCAGTCGGTAGGTATGAACCCTCATTTCAGGAATATATAAGTCTGCCAGGGCTTTTCCTGCCGAAACACCTTGGCAGACGAGATTATGTTAGCAAGGTGTACATCAGTTACCCTACATCAACCTATCTGATACCACCATGAAACCAATTCCTGTCGGTAGGTATGAACCCCCATTTCAGGAATATATAAGTCTGCCAAGGCTTTTCCTGCCGAAACACCTTGGCAGACGAGATTATAAGCAAGATGACCATCGGTTACCGTATACTAACCCATCTGATACCACCATGAAACCAATTCCAGTCGGTAGGTATGAACCCTAATTTCAGGAATATATTAGTCTGCCAACGCCTTTCCTGCCGAAACACCTTGGCAGACGAGATTATGTTAGCAAGATGTACATCAGTTACATGAAACCAATTCCAGTCAGTAGGTATGAACCCGCATTTCAGGAATATATAAGTATGCCAAGGCCTTGGCAGACTTGACTTGGCAGACTGGACTTGTCAAACAAGGTATCAAATGGGTAAGACCTAGCCTTGGCAGACTTATATATTCCTGAAATGCGGGTTCATACCTACTGACTGGAATTGGTTTCATATAACTGATGTACATCTTGCTAACATAATCTCGTCTGCCAAGGTGTTTCGGCAGGAAAAGCCTTGGCAGACTTATATATTCCTGAAATGAGGGTTCATACCTACCGACTGGAATTGGTTTCATGGTGGTATCAGATGGGTTAATGTACGGTAACCGATAGTCATCTTGCTTATAATCTCGTCTGCCAAGGTGTTTCGGCAGGAAAGCCTTGGCAGACTTATATATTCCTGAAATGGGGGTTCATACCTACCGACAGGAATTGGTTTCATGGTGGTATCAGATGGGTTGATGTAGGGTAACTAATGTACACCTTGCTAACATAATCTCGTCTGCCAAGGTGTTTCGGCAGGAAAAGCCCTGGCAGACTTATATATTTCTGAAATGAGGGTTCATACCTACCGACTGGAATTGGTTTCATGGTGGTATCAGATGGGTTAATGTACGGTAACCGATAGTCATCTTGCTTATAATCTCGTCTGCCAAGGTGTTTCGGCAGGAAAGCCTTGGCAGACTTATATATTCCTGAAATGGGGGTTCATACCTACCGACAGGAATTGGTTTCACGGTGGTATCAGATGGGTTGATGTAGGGTAACTGATGTACACCTTGCTAACATAATCTCGTCTGCCAAGGTGTTTCGGCAGGAAAAGCCCTGGCAGACTTATATATTCCTGAAATGAGGGTTCATACCTACCGACTGGAATTGGTTTCATCGCGGTATCAGATGGGTTAGTGTACGGTAACCGATGGTCATCTTGCTTATAATCTCGTCTGCCAAGGTGTTTCGGCAGGAAAAACCTTGGCAGACTTATATATTCCTAAAATGGGGGTTCATACCTACCGACTGGAATTGGTTTCATGGTGGTATCAGATGGGTTAGTGTAGGGTAACCGATGGTTACCTTGCTCACATAATCTCGTCTGCCAAGGTGTTTCGGCAGGAAAAGCCTTGGCAGACTTATATATTCCTGACATGAGGGTTCATACCTACCGACTGGAATTGGTTTCATGGTGGTATCAGATGGGTTAAATTAGGGGTCCTGGTGGCCACCTTTGAGAGCGTCTGCCAAGCACTTCCGGCAAAAAAAATACTGGCAGACTTCGCTTTTCTGTGTCTACATATAAATTTCTAACTGCTGCCATTACTATTATTTCGGTATCAGATGGGTTAAATCAGCCCCCTTTTTCGCACCGGAAGTAGCCTTCTTTTTCGTACTTTCGGCAAGTTCCGCCGTGGCAGACTATCGAATTCGGTCTTAGCATCACTTTTATGGGAAACCATTGTGCATTTCATCGTGGTATCAAGTCGGTTAGAAAATTTGCGGCCGGCTCTTCTACTAATGGGTAAATCACTCTTATGTCCCCCGCCCGCGTCTGTAGGTTCTATGTGTGTATGTTCACGATAAACTCAAATACTATTGAACGGATTTTCATGCGGTTTTCACCTATCAATACAGTGATCCTTGGAGACGGTTTAGGTGTATAATTTATTAAGGTTTAGTGTAACCCGTGCGATGCTGGGGCGGGTCGCTAGTTATGAAAAGTCGTTGTTTATTAATATTTCAAGTTGACTATGCATTTAGATTTAGATTTAGATTTAGATTTAGATATCTATTCTCATAATATTAAATTACATTATAAATTATGCTAGACTAATCTACACGAATTTATATTATGATCGTCATTCATATTTACATAATATTATTTAATACATACAAATTAAAAAATGTCTTGCAATAATTAATCTTATGTCAACAATTTATCCATTCATGTCAAAACAAAATACGGTAATAACTTAGTACGAGTATCTCTTAATGATCGTCATGTTCTAAATAAAATACTAGGTACATATTACAATATACATAAATCAATAACTGAGAACATGTCAAATTTATACGATTCAATTTTCAATTTAAAATGTCAGGGTCATATACTCATTTACAGAATAAAGTGGATTATCCAATAAAAGGACTCTCAGTTGACGTTCAAATGTTTCGTCAGATGTTTCCGTTCGTAATTCAGCGGGTAGACGCTCGTAGTATGTCGGGCCGATTACTCGCGGGTTTTTGCATGAAAGTGCCATGCGTCGCGGCACTGTTCTGAGTCTCCCCGTGGATCTGATTATTTTGCCCGTGACCTCAACACGTTTAAACAGTGGCAAGTTTTTTCTAACGAACATCAATACTTCGAATATGTATAGTGAGTAGTGCGACATTATTCGATTTTGCTTAAATAGTTCCTTACAAGGGTGCCTGGGTTTAACTCCTGCCAGTAACCGTATCGCACGTTTCTGGAGTATTAGTACGCGATTTGCATCCGTGGAATTGCCCCAAATAACCGTACCATATGACATCAAGGAGTGAAAATGCGAGAAATATACGGCCTTCAGTGACTTCCTAGATATCAATGGTTGTAGTTTTTTTATAGCAAAAATAGCACTACTCAACCTATTACATAGCCCGTCAACATGGCACTTCCAATGCAGATTTGAGTCAAGTGTAAAACCTAGAAATTTGGACTCATTACATATAGGCATAGGCCCGTCAGCAATACACGGTGGCACTTCAGCGTTACGTCCTGAAAAAATCATAACATGTGATTTGGTCATATTTAAGAGCAGGCCGTTAGAGGAAAACCACGTTTGCAGTTGGTCACTTGCTTCGTGAATTTGTTCAGCAAGCTGCGTGTGCGTTTTTGCGTTGACGATGACTGTTGTATCATCCGCAAATAGAATAGAATTGCCACTCGTAATTGCCGACGGGAGGTCATTAATAAATAATAAAAATAATGTGTTGCCAGTTGCCGACCCTTGAGGGATGCCCAAATTGACAAAACCAGTGACTGAAGACACTGTTTTGCCACCTATGGACATTTTGACCACCTGCTTACGGCTAGACAAGAATGATGCAAACAAACTTAGAGCGGAATCAGTAATGCCGTACATACTTAACTCATTTAGAAGCAATTTATGATTTATTACATCGAATGCTTTCGAAAGATCGCACAGTATGCCCGCCTACCTATCATCTAGACCAGTCGTAATACAGTCTACCATCTTATGTGCCGCCATGGTGGTGGATCTTTTTATCTTCTTATCTTGTGCACTAAGACTGTCATTAAGGCGCTAAGACTCGCTAGTGCGCTCTCCAACACTGCCAACACTAAAAGCCTCCAAGTCTTATGCAAATAGACTCTAATGCCGCGGCGTAAGGTATAAACTCGAGCGTCACCTATGAATACATTTAAATAAATAATACTTTCGATGTCCTGGATGATGTTTTTATAATTAATAAAAAAAATACACTTCCAATGTGTTTACGTAATCGTTGTTCATGAGTTCCATGACTAGGTATTCCAAATTTCAAATCGATAGCTTAAGTAGTTCTCGAGATATTTAGCGATGTGGCAGACGGACGGACAGCCCATATAACCATTCCAGTCGCAGAATCACAAAGTGGTAACTAAATGTCAGATGTGTCGTAACAGAGTCCACACAATGTGTCTAGAATTGTTTCGAAACAAAGTGTCGTCGCCGTGTCTACACTTTTCCGTAACAAGGTGTCGACACATTTGTGTGCACTTTGCGTGCGGTTTGCGACTAAATCTGACAGCAAATTTGTGACAGCAAATGTCAATATAAAATACCTCTTGAAAACCAAGGTTTGTCAAACTACTATTAGTGTCTCGTGTGCTCGTAATTCTAGTAAGTCATCATGGGCAATGCAAATGATAATAATCGACCGAAACCATATAAACACCCAACACCCGTCAACCTTTTACAGAAAAGTTTTTAAAGAAATTCAATAAGCTACTTAGGTCAGGCAACGAATGCTCCAAAAGTTGTAGAGGGAAATGCTCGGAACACAATTTTTGACTCCGTAACTCGGTTTGACAAGTTAGGAGGTGAACATATCAAAAGTCCCCGGCCATAGCCCTTGAGCGGGGGGGAGAGAGGGGGCTTTGAAGGTCCCATTTTCCCGTTTTTCGATTATATCTCGGAAACTATGCATCTCAGCGACATGGCGACTTATACAAAATGAAAGTTAATTTAATTTGTTACAAGTTTATTCAATCAATTTTTTCGATATGTTGAATAGTTTTTGAGATATCCGCTCTTGAAAGTTTATTTAGGGCTCTCAATTTTATCTTGATATATCTATATCAGTGAAGGTGCTAGGCCGTGTTTGGTATCGTTTTCGTATAAATCTGGGGTGCTGAATCCATTTAAGATATCACATTGACACCATTCCACAAAATAAAAATAAATCTTTTTAGGGTTCCGTACCTCAAAAGGAAAAAACGGAACCCTTATAGGATCACTCGTGCGTCTGTATGTATGTCCGTCTGAATACACAAAATAGTTCTTTACCTATAGATGACAGGAAAACCTATTAGAAATGTGCAGTCAAACGCGAGTCGGACTTAATGTACGGAACCCTTAATACGCGAGTCCGACTCGCACTTGGCCGGTTTTTTTGAAACTCTTCTTGACGCTTAACCGCTGAACCGATTTCGTTGAAATTTGGTATAGAAATAGTTTGCGTCCCGGAACAGGACATAGGATAGATCTTATAACCAAAATCATCTTTTGAAGGTGTGAAAAGTGGCGTGGAAATTTGTACGGGAAATCAATAACCGCTGAACCGATTTATATGAAATTTGGGATGGTCTACATCTTTGATTTAGTTAAAAATGATGAAAAAACATGACTTCAAACCTAAACTTAAACAGTATTAACTTCAAGAAGTCAATTCTGAATTCCCCCCTACACCTCATTTCACACCTTTAAAGGATGATTTTTGAGATAACTTATTATATCCTGTCTCGGGACTCAAAATATATGTGTACCAAATTTAAATTAAAACTGTTCAGCAGTTTAAGCGTGAAGAGGAGTTTAAAAGAAAGTATTTTAATAAGTTTATATGTTTTTACTTCGGAATGGTGTCAATGTGATACCTTAACTAAATTTGGTACTGCGAATTTATACGAAAACGATACCAAACATGGCCTCGTAGCTTTACTGTTGTAGAAGTCAAAATAAAATTGAGAGCCCTAAATTCTTATTACTTGGCCAAACTTGTGTAGAAGGAAAAGGTAAAATAAAAGTCTTCGGCAGGAATATAAGACACAAATATATTTTTTTTTTGCGTTACTATTTCATTCATCAAATATAAACATACCTTGATTATACTATTCTAGTGAGATCCTCATAGATAAACAAAAACATTTACTTAAAAAATTACAAGGTCGAAATGTCACGGAACTTGTGAGAGTAATATGTGAAAAATAAAAACTTTTATGACAAAAAAAATCTGGACACAATTTAAGAATCACCCAATTGCGTCGAGGAATCATCTGTATTTTTGCTTGTTTCATTACCTCCTCGCTTCTTTTTTGTCCTTTGTATTCTGTAGCAATTTGTTAGATCTGAAAATAAAGATAACTTGCGTCGTCACGGATGTCGATTTATAGGTTTTAGGGAGTGCAGAATTCGAAAACGATGATCATTTTATAATCCAAGATGGCGGCTACGTATTTTGTCATAAAAGTGGAATCCAAAATAGTCATCATTTTCGAAATCTGCGCCCCCTAAAACCTATAAAACGATATCCATGACGACTTTTATGACATAGTGCATTGCCGCCATTTTGAAATTGAAAATGTTATCATTTTCGAAATCTGCGCCCCCCAAAACCTATAAAACGACACCCATGACGACTTTTATGACATAGTGCATGGCCGCCATTTTGGATTCCAACATGGTCATCATTTTCGAAAGCGGGGCCCCCTAAAACCTATAAAACGACATCCATGACGACTTTTATGACATAGTGCATGGCCGCCATCTTGGAATCCAAAATGGTCATCATTTTCGAAATCTGCGCCCCCTAAAACCTATAAAACGACACCCACGACGACTTTTATGTCATAATGCATGGCCGCCATTTTGGAATCCAAAATGGTCATCATTTTCTAAATCTGCGCCCCCCAAAACCTATAAAACGACACCCATGACGACTTTTATGACATAGTGCATGGCCGCCATTTTGGAATCCAAAATGGTTATTATTTTCTAAATCTGCGCCCCCCAAAACCTATAAAACGACACCCATGACGACTTTTATGACATAGTGCATGGCCGCCATTTTGGATTTCAAAATGGTCATCATTTTCTAAATCGGGGCCCCCTAAAACCTATAAAACGACATCCATGACGACTTTTATGACATAGTGCATGGCCGCCATCTTGGAATCCAAAATGGTCATCATTTTCGAAATCGGCGCCCCCTAAAACCTATTAAACGACACCCATGACGACTTTTATGGCATAGTGCATGGCCGCCATTTTGGATTCCAAAATGGTCATCATTTTCAAAATTGGGGCCCCCTAAAACGTATAAAACGACATCCATGACGACTTTTATGACACAGTGCATGGCCGCCATTTCGGATTCCAAAATGGTCATTATTTTCGAAATCGGCACTCCCTAAAACCTATATATCGACACCCATCTCGACTTTTATGACAAAGTGTTTTGCTACCATCTGCATGCAAGACATTTCTATTATTTTTACGTACAAAAATGGCCCCCTGTCAACTTTCAATCGAGATTTAATCGATAATTTATTCGATTAATATTCAGATTAATTCAATTTCAATCTATGTTAGGTCGACTAAACTAATCGCGATTAAAATTTGAGAATTAACTTTTTTTATTCCATTAAGTAGTCGAATAAACAGTTAATCGATTAATGACCATCTCTGACCACGGCATTTTTACACTTTGAGAATATCTGAAAACAAATCAACACAAGGAGCCATTTTGCAAATCCAGTAACATACCAGTAACTTTGTTATTACTTTTGACAGCGCGTGTCATGTGTCAACACAGAGTCGACACAAAGTCGAAACATTGCAACTACTTTGTGACTGCAATATTTCTCAGCCTTAAACCATATTTATACATCATAATTAACAAGTTTCGTAGTATGTAAAGCGTTATTTCTGTTATTTAAGTATAGTATACGCATCGAAGTACTAAAAATGCTTCAAATAATATAGTTATGAACACAGGCACTGAGAAGTAAACAATTTCATTTCCGGCTAAACTAAAACAATGTGGTGGCGCGTTGATTATATTACACTTAGTTTATCAAATCACTCGAGCAGTTTAATTCCCCATAATAATTTAAGTCCTATTGTAATATAAATGCAAACAATATATAATTACGTCTTGTAATCCGTTTTAGAGATGGCGTATTAATGTCACTTATTTTTATTTAAGTATTTTTCCATCTGACAGTTTCCATTTGACAGGAACAAAATGAACTAATGATTTTGGCATAAAGTAGTCGCAAACCCGAAACAATGTGTGCACACGGCGACCACACTTTATGTCACTTTGTGTCATGTGTCGACCCTTCCCCATTTCTGGTAACTGTGTCGACACGGCGACGACTCTGCGACTGGAATTGTGACCGAAACAGACGGTGTCGACACAAGATGTGTCAACACCGCGTCGTAACGGCGACTGGAAATGGTTGTATGGGAGACGGACAGAGTCGCACCATAAGGGTTCCTTTTGTACCTTTTTAGTACGGAACCCTAAAAAGTTAATTTGCGAGTTTGTATAAGCATTTACCTATATGATTTAGAAATAACACATTTTTAAAAATTGATTATAAGCCTTTAGGCTTCCGTACGAACTTTCAATTATCTGATACAACTTTAAAAACGAATTATTTCTGATTTGTTACACGTGGCCAATCACTATGGACGGGCCAATGACTATGTATTTAAAAAAAAAACAACGGGTTGCACTCCGGGAGTGCTGGCAGACGTGAAAACTCAACGACATTGTAATTCAAAATATTAATAACAGCGCCATCTAGTGCAAAATGTCTGCAGCACTATCTATAATTGAGGTAAACGCCATCTAGCGTTATTTGTTTGAAACCCCTAAGCACATCACTCTGAGTACTACAGTTATATTAATACCAGTTTGAGGGAAACTCACTAGATGGCATATAAATCAAAAAAAGAAAAACACAATGACATTGTCCGTCACACGTGACGTCACGCAAGCGCCCTACGCCGCCTAAACGAAACAGCAGGCTCAGGCATACATTTTCGCCGCGCAGTAGAAAGAGAGGGTTACGCCTTACGCCTTACGCTGTCTCGAGTTCAACATTTTTTCCCCACCTCAAAAAGTGCACAGCGCCGCTAAAGAAGTTTTCACTTCAAAAACACCGAATAAGATTAGAACTCGGACAAGACCGCTGGCGTTCTGTGTTCCGAGGACGCAAGTACGAATCTGGCCCGAAGTGATAATTTTTTTAAATATAATAATGTGTAACACCGGTTTCATTTCATGCTTCTGCATTCCGCCATTATCGTTTGGCTTACACCAACACAGAAACTTCGCGCTCAACTCTCAATGCGATATTTGAGAACCATTGTCCAAGATGCTCTCAAACCTTATCTTAACAACAAACGTTGTATATTATAATATTGTCTACTAGTACCTAGCCATACTTCAACCTTTGCTTAGTTTGGGATTATGTCAGGTCTTATTGTAGATTATTGAACTAGTCGATATTAAATTTGTTAATTACTTAATTTAATTATATTTGATTAACGATTTAGTACCTACTATTCATAATTATCACTGGAATAAGAAAAACACGAGTGTTTTCAAATATGACTCCTTACTCCTACTCCTACTCATACTCATACTCATACTCATTTATATTTTATTGCGTTTCGTGTGTACAGAGGATCTTATGATATAAATACAGGGGTTATTCCCACTAGTTATCACCAAGTTTTTACCAGTGGTAACTACTGGGAATTTTTTTCCCACCTTTTACCACTGGTAACTACTGGGAATAAAAATTCCCAGTAGTTACCACCAACTCGGGTTAGTGGTAACTACTGGGAATTTTTATTCCCAGTAGTTACCACCAAAACTTTGTTAGTGTTAAATACTAATAAAAACAGTATGTATGAATAGTATAAATAGAGTTATTTTGAATTAACTAATAAAATCACTTGAAAAATCATCTAAATGGATTATTAAATTTATCCTTAAGTACATATATCATAGTTATTGTACTAGTACCGGTTAAACTGTTTCAATATTTTTGGTCACTTTTAAGGGAGTTTACTAAAACACTAATCGACTTATAATTATTTATTAAATTACTCTATATATTTATACTACACTATTTATAGTGTTTTTATTAGTATTTAACTCTAACAAAATTTTGGTGGTAACTACTGGGAATAAAAATTCCCAGTAGTTACCACTAAACCGAGTTGGTGGTAACTACTGGGAATTTTTATTCCCAGTAGTTACCAGTGGTAAAAGGTGGGAAAAAAATTCCCAGTAGTTACCACTGGTAACAACTTGGTGGTAACTAGTGGGAATAACCCAAATACAGTCTCAACATGAACCCTGCAAGGGTATAGCAACATTAAACTACCAAAAACAAATTATATATTAATAGCAGTAGGTATTACAAAATAATTAAAACATCAAACTCTCACTTAAAAAATCCTGAACCACTACCACTAGGACTTGCAATATCGGATGGTTTTCAATTCCGGAACTGATTTTCGATATTGGAGTCCAATTCCGGAATTCCGGAACTGGTTCCGGAATTAGGGTTTATCATATTTTTATTCGATTTTTTAGTAAAAAACCGGCCAAGTGCGAGTCGGACTCGCAAACGAAGGGTTCCGTACCATTATCTATAAAAACGGTCACCCATCCAAGTACTGACCCCGCCCGACGTTGCTTAACTTCGGTCAAAAATCACGTTTGTTGTATGGGAGCCCCACTTAAATCTTTATTTTGTTCTGTTTTTAGTATTTGTTATTATAGCGGCAACAGAAATACATCATCTGTGAAAATTTCAACTGTCTAGCTATCACGGTTCGTGAGATACAGCCTGGTGACAGACAGACGGACGGACGGACGGACGGACGGACGGACGGACGGACGGACGGACGGACGGACAGCGGAGTCTTAGTAATAGGGTCCCGTTTTACCCTTTGGGTACGGAACCCTAAAAACAACAAAATATGTGAAATTCTGATACTTTACGTTTATTAAAGTTGGTAATGTTTAAGAAAAATTTAATTTGAAGTAGGTACGTTTTTTTTACCACCCATACCAACTTATTAAAATGGTTACAATTATTCACTTCTATGATACGGGGTATTTATTTGGGGAAACTATAGTTGCTAGCAAACCATTCGATGCATAATTTAATAATTTTATAAAATAGTTAAATATAATAGCTTCCTACTCTTCCTAACCATAAGTAGGTAGTGGTGTTGTTTAAGAAGTTGAAGGTCTAAGTTTGGCTTTTTCCTTCCTAGTTCCTAATTATGATTCAGGATATCATATATTATATATTATCACTTCTACAGGATTCGAAATCGTTAATAGAGTAAACCTCTTTCTCTCTGAATTCAAGATAAAAAGTCCAAATATTTTTAAATTTCAATTCTACAAATTCGCTTATGTAGGATTCAGACTATTCTGAATATTCTTAGTAAATCGCTCTGAGCCTATATTGTCCCACTGCTTTAGCAAACGGAAAAGTAAAATACATATACCTATACTATAGGTAGTTCACTGAATGATTAAGAAGCACTTAATAACGACAAAAAACACCCGTACAGTGTAGTTTCTTAACAATTTTTAATAATAAATGTATTAAAACGTACAAAACGTACTTAAATCTAATTCCGGAATTTTCGATATTGAGTGGTATCAATTCCGGAATTGTAATATCGGAAAATTTGTCCGAGATTCCGGAATTTCGGAATTCCGGAATTCCGGAATGCAAGCCCTAACTACCACCAGTTTTAACATTGACATATTCACTCACGTTTAAGTAACTTACTTTCTATGCATCTCGCTCGTACTCGCATATTAGTGCAAGCGAGATGTATAGAAAGTAATTTACGTAGACGCGACCTAATCTGTCAATGTCAAAACTGGTGGTAGCCGTACTGTATACAATAATATGCTTTACTAATTAAAAGACGATTTAATTGCAATTTAAATCTATGTATATTTTGTTTCCACCTGTATTGTCTTTGGAATTTTGTTGAATATATTGACTGACCTCACCTTTTTTTCTTTATCGCGTGATTATTCAGAACAACAGGTAACACAGGGATAAAATATCAAACAGGCAGTTGGTTCTAACATTTTAGCACAGCGCCACATAATAACGTACCATATACCTATAATTTTAATGACCGGAACAGACGGCACGGGATATCAAATTAACATAAAAAGATTTAATGCAATTCTCAAGTTACCTATCTTGCGGAATCGCCTACAGAGTGTACAATACAAAGACAAAATTCTTTATTTCATAAAATACACTAAAAATATTATCCAAAGATGCCATGATGCTATGGAGCCGCCCTGTACGCAATAAATTACCTGTGTTGGGAGAGCGGCGCGTCTATAAAAGCCGATTCCCATCGGCTTGTCTGTTTTTGGACGTTTGAGCAGAGTTGTAATAGTACATTTCGATGCTAGTGCGGAAGGTATGTCATTACTTAATATAAATAATTGAAGAATGACATTTCCGCACGTATATCGAACGACGTTTTTTAATACAGTTGCGAAAAAATAAGTAAAACATTGTTAATCGTACACTAAACAAAAGTGGTAACAGTGACAGCTCGCTTAGACGTCGTCTTTAAGTATATTATATCTATGGGCGTTTGGCAGCTATTCCGTTCCATTCAGACAACTTATTAAGAACGGAATTTTCAATATTCAATATTAAAAAATAAACGTGTTATAATGATGAAGAGTAAGTATTAAAATATGAAATATGTATATTTTTCACATTCTTACATTAACAGTAGGTTTTTATGCTGATTACGACGTTTAAAGGAAAGTAATATTAACACTCATCAATAAGTAGTCGTGAATTGGAACAAGTATAAATTTAAAAAAATTGGAAAAGTAAAAAGCACTAGTTCGAGATAACCAACTTTCCGCACGCTAAACGTAAAGTAGCACTTTTTGAGCAACTGTATTAAAAAGGAATTAAGGAAATATGTAAGCCTAATATTCCCGGCTTGCCTATGGATATGTTTGACGCGCCGCCACTGCAAGGTATAGTCGTTCGATTTTTAGCTGGCCCCGAATAGGAACTTTGTCTACTGTTAAGTAAACCGGCACGGTCGTGCTACTTACTACCTGCATAAATAGTTATTCGGTCACACACACAACCCAAAAAACCCCATTTTCCATTCAAATCCCAACACTGTTTCTTATCACACCTCTACATAATAAAACTCATTTTCATTTCATGAAATATAAAAAAGCACCTTACAAACCACACAATCAAAAGCGAAGTGGCAGAAATTGCCGCCATCGCGTTATAAACATAAAGCGTCCCATTCAAATACTTTTAATGAACATTCAAAAACACCTCGGCTTCAGAGAAGTAATTACTGAGACTGTATAGTGAGCTTGTAAAAACCTAGTTTCCAAAGAGTTCTTACTAATAGAAAAGTTCTTCCGGAGCGCTTTTACACTGTCCGATATGATGTTGCAATACTTGCAATCATCAAACCCACCGCTTTGACACTTACGTCACGATGGTGCTGAAACCAGGGCCGTTATTGCCCCTCTCTCTTCCCACTTTTGTATCCCGTGTTGCAGTTTTTTAGGGTTCCGTACCCAAAGGGTAAAACGGGACCCTATTACTAAGACTGCGCTGTCCGTCCGTCCGTCCGTCTGTCTGTCACCAGGCTGTATCTCACGAACCGTGATAGCTAGACAGTTGAAATTTTCACAGATGATGTATTACTGTTGCCGCTATAACAACAAATACTAAAAACAAAATAAAATAAAGATTTAAATGGGGCTCCCATACAACAAACCTGATGACCTGAAACCGTATTGATTGACCAAAGTTAAGCAACGTCGGGAGTGGTCAGTACTTGGATGGGTGACCGTTTTTTTTTTTGCTTTTATTTTTCGTTTTTTTTTGCATTATGGTACGGAACCCTTCGTGCGCGAGTCCAACTCGCACTTGCCCGGTTTTTTATAATTACCAAAACGGTTGAAGGTACAAAGTACAGAGTATATTACCTATAAATAGCTCATCCTCTTTTCACATACCAAAATGTAAACAGGCACTCCTCTTTCGTCCCTTTTAAGATTTAAGAAAATGGCACACCCTCCAACGCACGGCTGCGGTTCCAATAACTTTTGGACTTGCCGTATTGATTTCTTAACATACCAAAAACTGTAAAAAGGCCCAAAAATAAAAGCCCTCTTATTAGTCATTAAATAATGTAATAAATCATGTACAGTCGCCATCAGACATATCGGAGCAGCCGATGTGCTCAAGAATATCTGAACAGGCACCGTAGCGCCTTGACAATAGAGGCGTGTTCAGATATTTGTGAGCACCTCGGCTGCTCCGATATATCTGATGGCGACTGTACAACTACTGCTACAATAGCTTGATCATACCTAAGTTAGTTCATATAACGGCCAGAGGTTATGTTTCCTGGAAAAGTCTTAACAGCGCGAACTAGGATTTTTCACGGACGGTACAGCGACATCTAGTGAGTAATTTGACAACTAAATTAACTCCTTGCAAATAAGACTGGGAAAGACATTCAGAGGTCTAACTTTGGGTGCATCGGATTGAACGATGTAAAAGCGGCTCCGAGGCGAAGTGCCTTAGTTGCAGGGAAGTTTGCAGTTGCAGTTGCAGTTTCTGCATTAACAGAAAGGGTGCGAATGAATTAAGTTAATTAAGACTGTCGGCGACAGGTGCCACGATTGACTTAGTTTTATTCGAAAAAGGTTTGGTTAATTCACAAGTGTTTTTATATGTAACAGGACTATAAAAACCGGCCAAGTGCGAGTCGGACTCGCGTTCCAAGGGTTCCGTATATTACACAATTTTTAACAATCAGTGCCGGATTAAGATATTTTGATGCCCTAAGCATTTCTAGGTGCCCCCTCTCCCTAGGGTCATCAAGATTACATTGATTTTTTGGTAAATTGAGAGAAGTTCATTGCCGCATTACAGCTGAGAATGGAAATCAATCACATCATTTTATCACGAAAATTGACAGTGCCGCAGCAGTAATGTTGCAACAGAGTACCTAATGCTGTTGCAGTCGCCACCCGAATGTCACCTTTATCATAGCGTAGAAAGTAATAGAAACGCGAGCGAAGCGAGCGCGGAAATTGTTCGATATAAAAACGCAATATGATAGACAGTTGTACATTTTTACTTCTAGTATGGAAATCAGTCACATCATTTTATCACGGAAGTTGACAGTACTGCAGCAGTAACGTTGCAACAGAGTAATGTTGCTGCAGTCGCCACCCGAATGTCACCTTTATCATACCTTATAAAGTAATTGAAAACGCGAGCGAAGCGAGCGCGAAAACTTTTCGATATAAAAACGCAATTTTAGTTTTAGTCCCAACCAGGCGCGAATCCAGGATTTCATACAGAGAAGGGATGGGACAGTTTTCTATCAGCCTAGCTTCGCATAGGGCTCGATATTTAAGGGTCTCAGCGAAGTTGTTTTCATGCATAAAATATGCAAGAAAGCAGAGAGCTTGGAATTGAATTGGCGAAGTGTGAGAAAGGCAGTAGGCCCAGGTGCGAAAGAGGAAAGCTTGGATTTGGATCCACGCCCAAGTGTAATTAAGGCAGAAGATCAACTTTGCCGTAAGGCAGAAGGCCTCGCATAAGACCTAACGCCGAACCGCAAAAGAGTGGGTTGAAATCGAATCTATGCATGTAATCACGACTCTTCTACTGCTACCGATTGTTTCCCAAAGAATTACGCGCCATTATTTTGGCAAATTAGCTTTTGGACAGCTAAAAAAATCGTGTGGTAAAAACGATGTGTCTGTCCCTAATTTTACAATTTGTTCACCTTTTTCAACCTGGCATTTTGGTGCCCTCCCTGAACGTGGTGCCGTAAGCACGTGCTTGTTTTGCTTATTGGTTACAAAGTCTTTATTAATTCAACCATTAAAGTCGACGAGTACAAAAAACTTTGAGCTAGCTCTCAATTTAACATATTTTTTTAAACATTATTTTTAATTTGACCTTACAATTACTCGTAAGTAGGTAAGACCGTTAAATATTTAAAATGATTATCTTATCAGAAAATTATCACCAATTACTCTAAGAAAACTACTACTCTAAGTAATCCGGCACTGTTAACAATGTATTTTTTATGTGAAACGTGAGTGAAATCTCTTTAAAAAATCCGTAGGGGTCGGATCAAAAACTGTAATTAAGTCCGACTTACGCTTGACTGTACATTTCTAATAGGTTTTCCTGTCATCTATAGGTATAGACCTATTTTATGTATTTTTTTTTTAATTTAAGACTTAGTAGTTTCGGAGATAAGGGGGGGGGAATGGTCATTTTTTGCCTATTTTCTTGAATAACTTCTAAACTGTTTATTCGAAAATTATAAAAAAAATATATTTGAGATCCTTACAATAAGCTATTTCATTGGATATGTAACATGATATAGTTTGAAAAAATTTTTTTTTTCATTTTTTCATTTACCCCCCAAAAGTGGCCCCCATGTTTAAAATTCATTTGTTTACGTAACATGTCCGTATTTGGGTCACAAACTTACATATGTGTACCAAATTTCAACTTGATTGGTCCAGTAGTTCCGGAGAAAATCGGCTGTGACAGACGGACAGACAGACAGACAGACAGACAGACAGACAGACAGACGCACGAGTGATCCTATAAGGGTTCCGTTTTTTCCTTTTGAGGTACGGAACCCTAAAAATGAATATGACGCCTTCTAATTGTGATATTTTTTTCCATTTTGGTCGACTTCAAAAAGGATGAGGTTCTCAATTTGTTTTGATTTTTTGTATGAACTATGATTGTTTAAAGACATCAGCTGAGCTCATTTGACATTGTGACCGCTACTCATGTGCACTGCTAGTGCTTCGAATTGGAGGTCTAGGCTCTCCAAAATGGCGCTACTTAATAAAAAATATTTCATGAGTTAATCCGTCAAATTACGAGCTTACTGTCCCACTTTTTTCCCAAAGGTACTAAATTTGGCACAAATCAACGTGCCTTTAGGTCCAAAACAACAAAAACTTTGACCCTTACCAAAGTCAAATCGGAACCGAGCTGCAGTGCAGCTTGATTTAGGGTGCTAAATTATGGGACCCGGACCCTCATTTGTCAACCGATTTCCCTTAACCACGGATAAACAATGTGCGGGATGAATGGAGTCATCAGTCCTGGGATCAAAAATTTATCAACACCAGTACAAATTAAACTACAGAATCCTAGAAAGTAAGGAGAAACAAGGGCCAAGATTAAATGGATTTAAACTTGGCGAGTTTTACATGGAAGCTGAACAGCAATATTCTTAACTGACCATCGATGGACTTTAATATCTATTCAATAAGGTTTACATTATGTCAATTAACAGTTGTGGTGTCTGAAGCAGTTGCAGTCACCTTCATTCCCATATTTAAACTGTTTTTAGTGACACTAAGGTAAACGTACTGGTGCTCGACGCGGTCCCAGTACATGTCATATTGAAACTTAAGTCAATAGCGGTGACAGCAAGGTGTCATCTATTGGACATTAGCACTAGTACGTTTACCATATCTCTGGACCAAATATAATCTGAACTCCTAGTTTAACTTTCATTCGATAGCGTTACGAGCGTTCGCGTTTGCGTTAGGTCTCATTTTGTATGGGATTTTGAACAGCGCGCCAAGCGGGACGTTCTTGAGACTCAAAGTCCCGTACAAAATGACACTTAACGCGTAAGTCACGGCACGCTATCGAATGAAATTTACACTAGGGGTACTAATGTCTAGCTTTAGTAATGTTCACTTGCGGGGATTCGTAGCAAATAAGCTTTTTAATTATTATTTACGGAGTGAAATGAGTTTTCTCGTTTAGAAATTTCTTCACTTTGACTTTTAATTGAGGTTGTTATAAAAACGCAAGGCGTGGTAAATCGAAAATATGCTGGTAGTTTTATTCAATAAATGTCATAAAAACAAATTCACGTAAAGAAAACACGCATCGAAATCGGTTCAACCGTTTTAGAGCTAACACCATAGACTTACATTGGAGTCAAAAATATGGCACCCCCTTTTTTTGCGTCGGGGGTTAATTATAATCTACCACCAGTTATGTTTTCGAACAATTGAATGTCAAATGTCAAATACGGTTGTTACTGGCAGTTATCGTGTCAATAAAAGCAGTATTGTAAAAATATGGGTCGCGTAATCTGCAAATCGAGGGGGAGGTTACGGGTTGTAAAATGGTTTATGGGGGGGTTGAAGCGTCACGCGACACTTGTGGGGTAAGGTGTTGTTGTATGAGTGGGGCCATGAAATTCGAATTTTAAGAACTTAAAAAATAGGAATAAACTTGAGACTTTTTTTTAATTTTTGAATGTTAGACTAAAGGGGCCTACAGATTACCAGTTCGCCGGACGATATCAGCCTGTCAGTTACACGTAAAGGCAGCATGTTGCGTGTTGACAGCTTCGAACAACTGACAGGCTGATATAGTCCGGCGAACTGGTAATCTGTGGGCCCCTTAAGGATTCTGACTGTCAGTTAAATCAGGATCTCTAGAACTGTGTCGTATGCATAATTAAGACCGAATTTCGGCTTCATGGCTTCGATATTTGATGTTGTCACACTGAAATGTGGTGCCGGTTCCACCACCAGCCGCTCTTGAATTATTTCTTTACAATTCTTATACATTCGCCGTCGAAAAACAGACACCCATTTTAACGAATTAAGTACCTACCTAATAAATATATGTAAATGAAAAATAATGTTTACTCAATACCATGCAACGGTTTAGGCGGAGTATGTCACTTTCTTCGGAGGTCGCTTTCGAGTTAGGTCACGTTCTGAGGACGCCACTTTCTGAGGACGTTTCATTCTGAGTACGTCACTTTTTGAGAACGCCACTTTCTGAGTAGGTACGTCATTTTCTGAGAACGCCACTTTCTAAGGACGCCACACTTTTTTAGCATGCACACCGACAGTCAGAAGTATCTGCCAGTAGCTGGCGTCAAAATCATAATAGGTACACGCCTATTCTAAGGCCCTTCTCTTCAGTGAGTCTACGTGGCACATTTTGAACATAAACGTTCTACGACACATTTTACATTCACGTGCTGCTCGTAACTTGGGGTTTACCAGCTTATATCGCTACTTGAAGGAGAAAGTGTCTGAGTTATAAAGCAGATTCGTACCTTGAAACGGGGTCCCTTTGTTTGACATAAAGTTTTAAGTCATAATGTATTGTTTTTCATATTATCATTAGTCCTAAAACTGAAACCGTTAACTCTTCAGGATTATCGTAAGGTTATTCTATTGGATAGGTTAGGTTTGTTTTATGGCAATGCTGAAGTTACGCGTTTCTGAACCAAACAAATTATGACTAACGAAAATTAGGAGAAACAATACATTATGTCTTAAACTTTTTTGGAAACAATAGGGTCCCTTGAAACCTGTGTAAGTAAATAGTTATAGATGCACCAGTATGGCTTTTTTTCCTTCAACTGCTTATACAATTATTTCAATTGGGATTCAGTAACTAAATAAAAATATATTTACATAGGTATGTATTTATGTAAAAATATTTTTTAAAGCGCAAAGTGGATGCGTTCACATTATTGATAAGGCCGTGTCGTGCGGTTGCGTTCGTGGCCCACAAATGGTCTCGCCGGTAGACCAGCGTTCAGGGTTAACATTACTCTGAGGCGGGACCATTTCGTGGTAAATTACATATTTTATGTTTTAAATATGCTTTTTTTTAATACGTTTGTATGAAATTTAGTTTTAGTTTATCATGAATAAATGAAATTATTCTTATTCTTATTCTTATGTGACCAGTCGCCGATTATTCCACCGCGATAGAACCGGCTGCTGCTGATTTTTGAATCACTATAGCATCAACGGAGCGACAGCTGACGTCTACAAGGGATCATTACACATCGCCCTTAATCACTTTACGAGTTATCACTCGGGATGCGATTGGTCATGCAAATCTGTTCCTGGCGCGCATTATGAATATGATTGCTCACAAGTTTGCGCGCTGTACCAGGGAGGTGAAAGTGACTCTATTTAGAGCTTACTGCACCTCACTGTATTCGTGCAGTTTGTGGCTCTCGTATACGAAGCGGGCCTACGAAGCCCTCCGCGTCCAGTATAATAATGCGTTCCGGGTGATGATGGGGCTGCCGCGCTTCTGTAGCGCATCAGGGATGTTCGCCGAAGCCAGGGTGGATTGCTTCTATGCCACAATCCGCAAGAGGGCCGCATCTCTGGTGCGCCGGACTCGCGCCAGCCCCAACATCATCATGAAGATGATAGGGGACAGGCTGGACTCCCCTTATTTGCTGCGTTGCAGTCGGCTACATGTGCCGTACTCAGCGGATAAGAAAAATATGTAATATGTAGTTCATAGTTTATAAATATAGATGTATATAATATTAATTCGTAGTTTTTAAGTACTGTACTAATACATTATTTTAGAATATTTTTTACTAACCAAGATATGAGTGTAACTTACTTGAAATAAATGATTTATTATTATTATATTATTATTTTTTTTTTTCTGACACAGTTTTGTAAGGAGAGGTAAAAATTATTTTTTCTGTGTGACCTTCCAGTTACCAATTTGCTAAACAGTTGAAATATATAAAAAATAAACATTAATAATACTTATTGCTTAAGACTTAGAGAAATGCTAAATTATTTTCGACGAGCAGATGAAATTTAACCGCCACGGATCCAATCGAATTTCCGCGACAATCGTTCATTCAAATCCGTTCACTCGGTCTGCTCCATCCATTCTTTCCGCAGACATATATGACTTTAGTACACTGTCAATCTAAAGTATAGGGCTACCACTTATTATTTTAACAATGTTGTTGTCTTCGAGCAACACCGGCTTCCGACACATCGGAAGGGAGGGGCCCAAGCGATATCTCACCGTACAAATCTTTCTGCCATTTTTCGCGGGGGGAAAGGTGCACACAGTCGCACTTCTCACACACTTACATACAAAATCCCATCAAAATCCAATATGTAATGACGACACAAATACATAGAAAATGACACACGTCAAAGACAAATCTTGCAAACCTCGATCTCTTTTTGTGTACGGACGAGTGACAAGTGTCACAACACGCACACTAACACATTTTCGTTGAAGTATGTTATTGTATTCTGAGAGATGAGAAGTCGGATTTGTCGCTCGACCGATCCGCAATTTGTACTGAGCGAGCAAAATCGATAAATCCAACAATTACATGAGACTAAAATATAATAATTGTGTTTGAATGTAATTAAATGTATGATATGTAAAAAAAATATATCATGTGAAATGTAACACTTTCTTTTTGTAAATTTGATGTCCCCGACCCCTTTTTATAACAAAAAACCGAGCAAACAGGCATTTTTGTGCAGCAGAGTTCACGCGCGCGTCTGGACTCGGTCTAGTGAAAAATCCAAGTGCAACTAGTTTTATTACCCGCGCTAGATTAGATTGACGCGCTAATCTTGTACCTCGGCAGAGGGGAAATAGTGCGAATGCCGCCTCCCTTCCGTGTTGCTCGAAGGTTGTTGTGCATTTAACCTAACACTTTTAATTCCACTTCCACTGTAAGTCTACTTTAACTATATCCTGCAAATAAATCATTTCTGTGTGTTCTAAAAAAGTTGTCAAAAAGGTGTGTTTGAAAAATTCCGAACGAAATATTTGACATGCTTGTTTAGGGAATGTTTTATACTCGTAATTTCATGAAAACTTTATTAATTTAGAGAAATTTAACACTAAGTTTAACTTTGAGAGGAAACGATCATATAAAATTAATTTTAATTTGTCCTAGGGCGTGTTTCCAGCAAATTGGACGGGAAGCGAATTAGGTGTACCTACTTGCGTGATCTAACCGAAGAATATGCCTGTGAACCGTTCACAAGAGCTCGTTACGTACGATATTGAATTTCATATCGTTAGTATTACGTTTGAATCAGTTTGCAGAAGATAACATCTGTTATTCAAATACAAGACAAGGGTCGTCGTTAAGATTTCGCGAACAGGAGACAAATTCATAATATTTAACTTGTTCTTTTTTTTTTAAGTAAATAAATCTTTATTTACTTACAATATATATACTTGTTCTTAATTTAAACTTTCACGATTTTACACATTATTAAATTGTACAACGGAACTTAATCTCGTATTTAAGTTTTAAGATTTACCTCCGACGTAAAGGTGGCCACTGACGAGCCTTCCAACAGTCCAAATAGCGTGGCTGCAATCCAAAATCGGTCCGTGAATGTCAAAAACGTACAATGTTTAATATTAGGATGCCGTCCATTTGGATGAATCCATTGTAACGGCATCCATTTGGAAGGCTCGTCAGTGGCCTGCTTAATATCCCTAGTTCGAAAAACGTTCAAATTGATAAACAAGACCAAGTGCGGGTAGTTCGATAAACTCGCGCGGCTAGATGTTGATGTCAACTTTAGCCAGTCGTCTCCGAGACCACGGGAATAACGCCGTCCTCGAAACGTCGGAGGTACTTAAATCTTAAAATTTTAATACGAGATTAAGTCCCGTTGTACAAAAATAACTTGTTCTTAATTTTGATCTTATTCTGATACAACCTTGAAGATATATCACGATTATTGGTGCATGCGAAATGAAGTTGTGCGTGAGATACGCGCCAATCACAACATACAATTCTTCTATATGTTTCCATCACGGAACAATAGTGTTCCGGACATTTGAGAATTTTGAGAGGCGTGCGCGGAGCCGAAGCCCACACGTAGACTTTTGACACTTCAAAGTAATGTAAGGAGCAGCACGAGCGCAGAGACAGCACCCGCCAGGGTGTAAGATCTAAGTATTGAGTGTTGATGGAATCTAAAATGAGAAAGGATAATGGGTGAGAGCAATGGACTAGATACGAATAAAACTGGACGACTGCCTAGTAAAAGGGTACAGGTAGGTATAATTTAATTTCCGGCACACAGTGACTCGCTCCCACCAAATCGCCTCCAAGAAGTGACGGTGTGACGGCTGGGGGTAGAGAGGTGTCATTGGACTTATCTTATAGCCAACTCACACTTATGTTACCACATTTGGGTAAGTAATATAAGACATAAGAACTTATACTATAATATTCATATTATATACGCTCATATTGTATACGTTTGTTTTGTATACCGTTCAAGGTGTATAACGAACGTTAGATATAACATCAAAATATCTATTTTTGTTAAGTATAACGTTATTTAAGTATAATATCATTGTATATAACGATCATTATGTATAACGTTCATAATATCTCAGATTTATAATGTATATTACTCAATACATCTAACACCAAAATGCATAATGCTCGTATAGAATAACCTAACCTACTTTTCTGGCAGCAGTTTGTTTTCTGTAGGGGTCGCAGTTCTAACCTAACCTAACCTACTTTTCTGGCAGCAGTTTGTTTTCTGTAGGGGTCGCAGTTCTAACCTATCCTAGCCTTATTTTCTGGCAGCAGTTTGTTTTCTGTAGGGGTCGCAGTTCTAACCTAACCTACATTTCTGGCAGCAGTTTGTTTTTTGTAGGGGTCGCAGTTCTAACCTAACCTAACCTACTTTTCTGGCAGCAGTTTGTTTTCTGTAGGGGTCGCAGTTCTAACCTAACCTAACCTACTTTTCTGGCAACAGTTTGTTTTTTGTAGGGGTCGCAGTTCTAACCTAACCTAACCTACTTTTCTGGCAGCTGTTTGTTTTCTGTAGGGGTCGCAGTTCTAACCTAACCTAACCTACTTTTCTGGCAACAGTTTGTTTTTTGTAGGGGTCGCAGGTCTAACCTAACCTAACCTACTTTTCTGGCAGCAGTTTGTTTTCCGTAGGGGTCGCAGTTCTAACCTAACCTAACCTACTTTTCTGGCAGCAGTTTGTTTTCTGTAGGAGTCGCAGTTCTAACCTAACCTACTTTTCTAGCAGCAGTTTGTTTTCTGTAGGGGTCGCAGTTCTAACCTAACCTAACCTACTTTTCTGGCAGCAGTTTGTTTTCTGTAGGGGTCGCAGTTCTAACCTAACCTAAACTACTTTTCTGGCAGCAGTTCGTTTTCTGTAGGGGTCGCAGTTCTAACCTAACCTACTTTTCTAGCAGCAGTTTATTTTCTGTAGGGGTCGCAGTTCTAACCTAACCTAACCTACTTTTGGCAGCAGTTAGTTTTCTGTAGGGGTCGCAGTTCTAACCTAACCTACTTTTCTGGCAACAGCTTGTTTTGTATAGGGGTAGCAGTTATAACCTATTTAGTATATCATACGCTATTATATTTTATAATCATTATACTAAAAGATAGTATATACTATGATCGATATACGTTATGTATGTTATATAAACTGAATTTATAGTATTTGAGTGTTATATAAAAAATCATTATACAAAATGAGTATTATGTTAAATGACCGTTATCCCTAATAAAAATATTGATTTTAATGTTATAGCAAACGTTCATTATATCTTGTGAACGTTATTAATACGAAATTATATATTATGTAGTTATATCTCGTGGGACGCACCCACCACATTTACCCTCAAGAAAGCAGCTCTCGCGACTCCACTCTAGACAAGTCAAAGTTCCTCAAAACCGGATCAAAGCATGTCGAGCGTTTATACAACGTGAACTGTTACCCTATTTTATAATATTCCGTGGACAAGTTTAAACAGCCCCTGGATATTACGGTAATGAGGTGCGAACCGCAGCGCCCCTGGCGGCGCACGGTGTAATTAAAAGCGGTAATTGATATAGATAGGGGAATCCCCCGGACACCGCGGTACAATGTAGCGCTATTGCTTACGCAATTATATAATAACCAGTATTTTAACTTGATATTTATAATGGTCTCTAAGACTGCCTTTCCACTGAGGCAATAATGAGAGGAGACCAATATCATTGGTAGACTTATGTCGACCGGGATATGGACCGTGATTACCTTTTGTCCCGGCCAATATAAGTCTAGTGAAACTAACCATGAATCACTCAAAACTGCAATATTGTTGGTTTTTTAATCCAGTGGAGAGGAGAAGATTAGAGAACCAATGCTATTTCTTAATTCTCGCACGTCTCTTCTCATGTCCGATCATCTCCGTCATTGCTGAAGTTTAGAGTCACTCAGAGAGCGATGGAGAGGACTATGCTCGGGGTCACTCTACGAATCAGAAATGAGTACGAGAACGAAAGTTACTGACGTTGCAAATTGGTTGAGCAAGCTGGAGTGGCAATGGGCACATCAGCTCGAAGAAGGTTCTCGAGTTGAGAAGCTTGTTGTTGCCGCCGCTGTATCTATCTGTCAATTTCCTAGCAAAAATTGAGATGAAGTGACATTCGGATGGCTGTAGTTTTGCTGGACGTAGATAAAATTGGGACGAAGTGACATTCGGATGGCTGGAGTTTTGCTAGACGTCGCTCTTGCTCTAATTATAAAAATAAGTTATATACAAAACTTCGATGAGACACAGTCATATTAAATATACGGGTCACTCGTGCCAAGCAAGCGGTCGCGGAGAATTGCAGCCCGCATTTTGCGTCGGTCCACCAAGGCGTGCTCCCATTGAAGCTTCATAGTTATTTAATATCAATATACTGCAAGTTTTCACTGTGTTTATTACCTGGGAATGAAACTTGTCGTTGTTTTGGGAATCCACTTCCACTTGGGGGTATTTGTTGCGAACTACACAACCGGGGCTTAATGGTGCGTCTTAAAATGATTATGCGTCGGGTCTATTATTATGGTTATGGTTATGTTTGGGTTTCAACAATTTAATAAAGTTGCGAATATTGCTGTTGTGTTGTTTAAACTACTGAGGCCAATGTCAGAATTTTAATACTCATTAGATTTGTTGAACTTTTTGGTAGTGAACGCTGCCAACGCAGGTCCCTTTATGATTAAATTCATTCATATAATGTGTCTATGCACTATTGAAGCTCGCTGCATATTTCAAGTTACGTATTCTTAGTAAAAAATTCTATCTTAGCATGGACAAAAAAGGCAGTTAAAATAAGTGACACTCAATTACCCCAAACGATATCGCCTTAGCTGAAAATCATTTGAATATAACCGTGGTATCAACATCAAGTGCGGGTTAATTTAAAAAGCTGTGCTAGAAGATATTGATCTTAATCGTCCATAGGCTACGGTAACCACTTACCATCAGGTAGGACGTAAACTCATTTGCCACTGACGTAGTATAAAAAAACGCTATCCATGAAAGATGTCTTCAAGGACATTGTCGTTTTCGTAACGTCGGTAGGTATTTTAAAGCTAAATTATGTTATTTATTAACCCCCTTATTCATAGTACTTTAAGGGCCTGATTTAGTGAAATTATGTTTTATCCCTTTCTTAAAAATACATAAATCAAAATGACAGATAAAGCCAAACGAATATTAGCTAATTGAGGTTTGTTGCGCGTTTATGAATAAGGTGGTAAGTAAATTATAACAGTGGTAAGCCATAAACGAGTTACTACACGTCAAAACACCTGATTAATTTATTATCGAAGAGATAATTAGTGGCGGATAATGAAGACGTCATTATTTTATGATGTACCGTAAAATGGGGTGAGTAGGGTCAAAACTGAAATTCAAACCTCGATAACATTTTATTTTTACATATGAAAACTGAATGGTGTATATAATAAGTGTTCCGGACTTTTATATTTTAGTTTTTATTTAATTTGGGTAGTTCCATTTCATAACTTTGACGATAAAGAGGAAAACCCACCTCACCCCCTAGTGCCTCGTATTTGGGGTGAGAGGGATTTTCATACAAAGGTGATTTTGGAAGATTGTTGGATCGATTTTTTTTTATTATGCGTATTACTATAGCTCCATTTTAAATTGGAATACATTATTTTTGTAGCAGTAGCCTTAAAATCCCTTCTCACCCCCCTCTCAAACCTTCTCTCCCCATTCATAACCCACCTCTCCCCGCGAAACCTACTCACCCCGCCCCCGTTTTACGGTAATAAATTATATAGGTATACAATAGGTTTTGATTTTACTGCAACATGGCTGCCCCACCTTTATGTCAGTCGAGCAAGATATACCTATATTTGAAGAAAAGCAGGGGGGGGCACGGCAATGTTCATTTAGATTAGAGAGAGATTAGACTGATGTTATTTTTAAGGAAGAAAACACAATAATTTGTTAAGGTTAGGTATATATTTCTGTCACTACACCTTATACAACAAATTCTCAATGTCATTATTTATGATAGTGTTGGGCCCGTAATAGTTACTCGTATATGCTGTTGAGGCTTGGGCCCGTAATAGTTACTCGTATATGCTGTTGAGGCTGGCGCGCACGCGTCGTACTGGTACCTTGGGAAGGCCCTTATTAAATTTAGCCCTCAAAAATGCGATGTCAGATCTTTAACTAGTCTGAACATGGATATAATAAGTATTCTTATTTTCATAAAGAACATAATTTTGTACATTTTCGTACATTTCGACGTTACACAAATTAGCACTGAAAAGTTACTTCATTAATTTTAATTAGTCTTGAAAGTATTGGAAAAAAATAAAGTTTTTATGAAGATATTGTACCTATCTGTGGAAACTTTCTGTTTTAATATTTTAAATGGGCTATCACAATTTTTAAGGTTAGAAGTCGTAATGACTCAAAATTAATGTTACGTAAGGTCGAAGATGTCAGGAGTAGGTACACCGCTGTAGGTACCCACGTAATCGACATTTGCAATATTTTTTTTTACTTTCCAAGCCTGTATGGATGTGACGGTCATAATTATTGTCTACGTGATAGCGTGATAAAACGGTGTACATCACTTTCTATCCTGTGGTGTTAAAAAGTGACTGTTATTTTATCACGTGGATAAAACCGTCCATAATACGCTGGCTTACTCTTTTGGCTTGTCTTTTTATCATTTATTATTAGTATCTTTTTTTCCAATTGGAGTTCTTTAAATGACTCAATAATCTTTAGTTGCTACTTGCTACCATATATAAATTCCTACAGCCTCCTAAAAGAAGCATGTCAAAATATTCTTTAGCGTTTCCGCTAGAGTAGTGTAGTGAAGTAAATCACTGGTAGATAAAGGGTTTAAGCAGCACCGGCAATAAATTGCATGTCCCTTTCTTTCTAAAATGGGCCTAAGTACTTAAAACGTGGCCAAGAGTGTGTGGAACGTACTAAAGAGTTCCGTGATGTTACGGCAAAATATAAATACATACCCACATTTTTTCAAAGCGAATTTGAAATAGAGGAATGTTGTCAAAGTAAATTATGTAGTCAGTACATTTACTGCCATCTTTCGACACAAATGATTAAAACTTTTAGATCGCCATTTGACTTTGATCCTTATTTTTTCACTAAATAAGGGGTTGTGCACAAATCACGCGAGGTGTTTTCGGCTACTTTTTAACCCCCCTCCCCCTTGGTGATTTTTGGTGAGGTTTCCCCCCACACAACCTCACGTGTAGGTATTTTTTGGATTTTTTTTTATTCGACCTAAATTTAAGTTAAAAATAGTATTGTATATAGAAAATTTTGTTTATTTTTCTATTTTCGTTCAATAGACTCGCTGTTTTGAAGTGCAAAGTGAAGATTTATGTTTAACGAAACCGAGAAAAAGTATCTACTCATGTGGTAGGTTTTTTTTCTTAATTTCGTTGACTGTAGAAAAATACACGTGAGGTCTCCTTATACCCCCCTCCCCCAACGTGATCTATCGTGATTTTTTCGTGATCCCCCCTCCCCCTATCGAACCTCGCGTGATTTGTGCACAAGCCCTAAACAGTCCTAATTTTAGGTAAAGTGCAGGTATTAACTAGAGTTACACACATACCCCCCTGCACCTTATTGTAAATATTTCACAATATAAAGTATAGCCTTAATTTCTCAGCAAAGAAGGTTTTTTTACGGAACCCCGAAAACCTTCGAACAAACCCAACTCATACATCAAGCGTTCCTTTTCAAAACATCAACAAAAGAACGGAATTATCCTGGATACCTGGATTCTCAAAAACACACCTTTTAACTAAACCACTGTCTCTTGACCCCTCATTTCATAGTAGTAGCCCGCCATGAGTGGCCAACTTAAGCTGGTTGACTAAGGTTTGTGAAAAACACACTTCATAAGCACCAGGATAACTTGACCCCTCATTTCTTAGTAGTTTCACGTGATAATGGGTTCTTCTACTACTGGTTTAGGAAACTTTTGTGAATAGTTTTGGATATTAGCGGGTACAAAAGAGTGCGTTTATTTCACGCGTGAAAATTAGCTCGTCTCGAAAATGGGTCACAGTAGATGTGAAAACAGAATTACAATTACTTATGAAATTAGGTCTTCATCATTTTCCTCGCGTTATCCCGGCATTGTGCCACGGCTCATGGCAGCCTGGGGTCCCTTTGACAGCTAATCCCGAGAATTGGCGTGGACACTAGTTTTTCGAAAGCGATTGCCATCTGACCTTCCAACCCAGAGGGTAAACTAGACCTTATTGGGATTACTCCGGTTTCCTCACGATGTTTTCCTTCACCGAAAAGCGACTGGTAAATATCAAATGATATATTTTCGTACATATGTTCCGAAAAACTCATGGTGCCCGGGGTTTGAACCCGCGACCTCCGGATTGAAAGTCGCACGCTCTTACCGCTAGGCCACCAGCGCTTATCTATTTTGAAATGAGGTAGGTAGGGATTTTTTTAGAGTCACAAGAACCTAGACCCAGATTTAACAAAAAAAATATGGTTGTCAGATTCAGATTCAGATTCAGATTTTTATTGGTAAAAAGATATACAGATTTTTACACGTCATAATATAACATAATTTAAGATTTAACTTAAATTTACGATAGATAATATATTATAATAATACAATTTCAAAATGTCAATTATATGTGATACATGTCAGAATGAATAGTCAAGGAATTATATTATAGAAAAAATATATTTAGCATTATATATAAAATGTCAAGATGTTGTCGATTCATTTAAATTACAAACAATTAATGCAGACAACATATCCACTACTACTAGTTATCACTACTCGGTATACCGAATTCATTTATATCGTAACAGGCAATTTGAATCAGTAAAGCTTTTAATTTGTTTTTAAAAATTGTGTCACTCTCTAAATTTCTTATGTCAATTGGAATTCTATTATATATTTTGGGTCCGAAGACGCTGAGAGATGCTCGGGCCTTGGCCAGCCGTCGACGCGGAGGCGCAAGTATATTAAGCGCGCGACACCTATCGCTTCTAACACCATACGCTGAGTAGTTGTGTTTATTAGCCCTAACGTATAGGCACGCGGTTAGTATGTATACACTGGGCAGCGTCAAGATTTTGTAGTGCCTAAATAGGTCCCTAGCCGGGTGGTCAGCTGTTTTTCGAGCAATGATTCGTAATGCTCGCTTTTGTAGCTTAAATGGTCTATCTCGATCAGCAGATGTGGCCCATAGGTCCACTCCATGTATCAGTATAGAATGAAAATATCCATAATATGCTTTTTTAAGATTATCAGTAGATAATGTAGGGGCAAGCCTGGACAAAGCAAAGCACGCTGAGGCCAGTTTGTTACATATTTGGTCGATATGGGGAGCCCAGTTCAGTCCGGAGTCGATGATAAAACCCAGGTACCTACTCTCCTGGACCTGTGGGACCGTGATGTTATTTATTGAAATGTCTAGTTGAGTATCTTTCTTTTTTAGATTAAAGTGTATTATGTTTGTTTTGTCAACGTTTAGTAGCATCCCGTTAGCGGCAAACCATCTGGACATTTTGAGAACTATCATAGAACTATCATAGTCTGATGTAAAGTCGGTTTACGGACGATAATTTTGCGTGATAACGTCATAAAAAAATATAGATGAAAATATACCATGGAGATTTATCCACAACGTTACCATGGAGATCTGTTCACAACGTGACACTTTTTCGTGCATGCTACCGGTATTCATCGATTTATAAGACGTTATCACGTCAAAAAATCCAAATCTCCGTGACTTTCTTAAGAGTGAGTCTTCAATTCTCGCTTCCGTTTGTATTTTAAATAAGTACCTAATTAATCTGAAGGAATTAACCTACTGTTTTCTTAATTTACTGTGATTACCCTCACGTATGAGTGCGGCAATAAATAATCTCGCGGCTTTTAGATTTATATTACAATATAATTTATTTCTAAGAATACCTTTATATAACGGTATCCAACAAGAATCAAGGCTTTAAATTTATGGTACAGTCAGCAGCAGAAGTTGCTAAGCGGGCGAGGTATTCAAAATTACCTTGACACGCTCTTATTCGGGTTATTGGCGGATGGTCTAGAACGCAAAATGACTAGTGTAATATTTTGCTTGTATCACTTTTAGTCTACATCGCGAACGGTCCAGAACGCAAAATGCCTACTCGTTTTATCTTTACGTTAGCGATGTAGACGGAGCTCCGCTGTCGCGGGGCTCCTATTCTGTGCTGTTTGGCCTTCGGCCATTTGAAGATAACTAACGAACCTAACCTACCCTAAAACCTAGGAGAATACGAGACCTCTGAAGAAAGACAAATGCGGGAGAAAACCAGAAGAAAATACCTACATTGTAAGTTGCAGCCGAATTTAAAAGTAGTGAGTCATTGCGCACAATACCAGGGTGTACAATCTGTACAACAAACTTCCTGGTGAGTGGAAGAACATTACTAGCCCGAATATTTTTAAAAATAGATTAAGAATTTAACCCTGTTGTTGCGGGAGTGCTTTTATTCCATTGAAGAGTTCATTAAATATTTTACCGACAATTGGCAACGTTAATAATTTCAATAAATGTTAATAATTATTTTGTAATGAATTATGTTGTATGTTGTAATTAATTTTGTGATATATTGTAATGAATTTCGTGATATTTTGTTATGACATTTAGTAATTTCTCTTTTTACTGTATTAGGTACATAGTAGCAAAGACATATGTAACTTCGTATAAGACGAATAAAGTCTAAGGAAAAAACGTGCCTCGGAATTCAAGTAAAAGTCATTCTCGAATAGATGTCGCACACACCTTTAGCCTATCCTCGGCTAGATGGCGTGACGACACCGTTTCATATTTAACAATTTTAACACATAGATATCAGTGAATGAACATGGATCAAAATGATATAAAAACAATAAAATCATTTATCCATATATATACATTTTTTGATAACTTTATACGTTTTCATTTTAAGTTTTAGTCGTGTGTCGATAGATGGCAGTAAATTTACAGTGACTACAAAATTTACAATGACAGGACCCCTCTATACTATCTATTCTTTTTGATAGTAGAAATGACGCATGTTAGATTAAGTATTAGATATAGTCAAGATTCAGACGGGTCCATATTGGGTCGCATAATAATTGATTGTCCTAATGTAATGTTACGCATAAAACTCATTTCGCATAATTGTTATTGTGCTGAAAATATTAACATTTCTGAAAAATTATAACACAAACCTAACCTAACCTACCCTGTTCTACACAACCTATGCAAAATATTTTCGAAAATACTTTCTGTTTCAGTTGAAGAAAAAATATGCGAAAAGAGTTTTATGCGTAACATTACATTATGACAATCAATTATTATGCGACGAGATAGGATCACCTCGTAGCGCGTAGCCACGTGTTTGCCGTATGTAGCGCGTAGTCGCTACGAACAGGGTACCCGACAGTCGAGTTCTTGGCTCTGAATGTGTTAATTTTAAGGAAATATATTGTCAGTAACATAATTTACATAGTTAATATTTAAGCTCGCCCTGCAACGCGAATAGTGCCGAGAGAGAAGTCACATCCCTGCATAAGACAGAAAACATTTTTAGATGCAGAAAATAAGGTTATCTTTTGGTTCTGTGTCACAGAGCATGGTACAAAGATAGTTTACTTTACGCACCCGCCACATTACCTATTATATAACATTCGTCTTTCAAATTGCCGGCGTCAACCATTGAGATATTATTACTGTAGAGAAGCCATGCCAAACAATGAAACTGTCGCAATCGCAACGCAAAACGTTGTAACTGCCGTATTCGAAATTCAAGATATTCACAAGAGACGACACGTACTAGATCCATTCTAGATACGTTATAGTTTAGATATCAACTTGTTCTCTTTTGCAGCGCAATTCGGGCAACTTTTACGTTAGATAGAGTAAGATATCTATTGGATGTGAATTGGATCTCTAAGTCATATCCCGTGGAAATCGTTCAAGGGTATCTCCAGAATCGCGCAAATGTCAAATTTGACAGGTTAGATCTTAAAAATATCGTTATCGTATCTTGGTGATGTCTATTTCAAAATCCGAATCGGGCCCTAAGCCTCGTAAAATTCATACGCTTACGCGTTTAGGTCGCGAGATTCACGCTCCGCTTCTATTGTTTGTTGTTAAAAGTGTTAAAACAACATCAACTACCTTCTTCCTCGCGTTATCCCGGCATTTTGCCACGGCTCATGGGAGCCTGGGGTCCGCTTGACAACTAGTCCCATGATTTGACGTAGGCACTAGTTTTACGAAAGCGACTGCCATCTGACCTTCCAACCCAGAGGGTAAACTAAGCCTTATTGGGATTAGTCCGGTTTCCTCACGATGTTTTTCTTCACCGAAATCGTTCAAGGCGTGTAACTTGTCGTTTGCTCTAACTGTTCTAAGCTGTGTCCCAAGAAAGCTCTCCACGACAGTACAAAGAGTATAAAATTTTAATAATGAACACGCTGTTTGTCTGCGCTGCGAGCACCGCGAAATAACGTTTGTACAGTGCTTTGATTACCTCCTATTAGATCACGCAATATGAAACTAGCACACAGACAGTTACACCACTTTATTAAGGGGTGGTCAAAAAAAAATGTTGACAAAATATTTATTAAGTGCATATTTTTGATAATTTTAACAAAGGTTTAGTTTGTGTGAATGTATTGAAAGGTAATTCCGCACTCGCTCCGCTCCCGCCTCACCGAACCTCGCGAAAGGAGCCCATTGAACACAGAACAGCCGCCTCGGTGGAAACATTCACATCATTCCACATCCTTGTTACGCATCCTCGCACCGCTCATCTCTGGTGGAAACGCAGGCTTAGGGCGAAAAAACTTTAAAAGGTCCTACCTAACTCATTTACTTAACAATCAAATAATCGAAAAAAAACAGATGGGTTTAAATTAAAATACGTCAAATCTTTTTATAACGTGAATATCCAGTGAGGAAAGTGGGGACTACGTTTAGATGAAAAAGTGGTCACGTGACATCTCCCCTTTCGTCTTAAATACAACGTAAATGGATAAATAAATCCCCATTCTTCTTCTTCCTTCTGTTAGTTAACCTTAAGCGCTTAGCGTAGTCATAAGTATTTAATAACTGTACTAAGCGGAAGTTAAGCGTAACGAGATATCTAGCGGATGTAATCTACGGTTCAATGCTACAATGTTCTGAACATTTTAATAATGTAGTAATAAGTGTAAAGAAAGGCAAATGGAGACGAAAATGAGCTCGTGATCTTAAAGCATCCTTAGGGTATTGTATGAGGTTTCCATTAAAATATAAATCTTGTTATTTCTGCTTCTTTTAAAAATAGCTTCCATCCATTGAACTCTTCTTAACTACGTATAAAACCGGCGCAGAGAACCAGTATTTTGCGCCATGAGTTGATGTTGTTTTGACAACAAACCATAAAAGCGGAGCGTGAGTCTCGCGACCTAAACGCGTAAGCGCCATGAATTTCACGGTGCTTACGACGTTTTGTCCGCGTGGTACAGGTTGCAATTGCGACGTTTCAAGATTAATTCTTCATTAGCTGCACACTTCCACGTTAGTATACAGGCTGATTTCTGAGTCATGAACCAAAACCTCCCTTTCTCTGACTCTGTAAATAATCCACATTACATATGGTAAGTACCTATTTGATTAAAAGATAATTAGTTAAATATTTCTTATTTTTCAAGTATTAATCTTATACTAAGTAATCATGGTCACCCTATGACTTTTGACATACGCTGTATGGAAAGCGACAAAACGTCACATTGAGTAGCGTGACCAAATTGTATGCAAAAATGATTTTTTCTACTTGTCATCTGAAAAATAATCATCATTATTGGTGATAAACAGTAATTAACAAAATCATTAGGCTCATCTTTGAATTCTGTATCATGTCTTTTCCTTTTGCTACACGACCCCGAAATTACCCTGTAATGTTTAATGCATAATGAAAGGTTGCCTTAAACGGCCGTTTTATTTTATTATAGGAAATTTAACCTCAAGAAAGCCAGTTGACCTCCAAGTTTCATTGCCATAACTAATTAACGTTATACTTACGGAGTACAAAAGTCATTTAACTTACCAAGCATCCTTATTGGCACAAAGTCCTAAGTTACTGCGAGAAGCCCAGTCAATTACACCCTTGTCAAAGTAAATGTGATAAAGGGCAAACTTGGCCGGTTCGGGAGTTGAAAGTTTCTTGCCCACAGAAGGCTTGTTTTATAATTTTTAACGTGTTCAAATTACGTATTTTCAAGGTGCGATATTTTCGCCGAAGCTTGAATTTCGTCATTATTGGGTACCTACTGTGAAAATTCTGACTGTTCTAGTAAAAAAAATTTTCAAAGGTTCCGATCCTTTCCAATGGAATTTACAGTCAACTAGGAAACCTTATATGGATGCTGATAAGCAATTAAGTATGTGTTAACTCACGTAAGCACGATTTTGAGAAAATTATTAAGTTTCATCAATTCATCATGTATTTTCCTGGCAAAATTTGGCCCAGGGTTGAGAAACACCCCCTATTCTTAATTTAACTTAGTTACATACTTCATTTCCGCTAAAGTTTATGCAAATTGAAATCACAATACTTTGTTCAGACTTCTGATTACTTTGAGTTAATTTATTTGTGTTCCGTTTCATTATCTTCCCTTCCATTTCTAGAGTAGGGGTGCGTATCGATGGCTATAAATTTTTTATTATAATATCAGTTGCAATAACGCTTATTTAGTATAATTATTAAATGATATAACAACACTTAATATATTTTCATATGATATTATTATCGTTTTATATAATGATTAATTGATCTAATAACATTTAGCATAACATTCTTGAAGTATAATGCATATTTCCTATACCGAATTTATGATATAAAGTTATTTCATCTAGAGTAGAATTGTTATAACCTTTGTTGATATAATGTATTAGATATATAATCCCACATTTACACACTACAAAAAACGATACTCCTACGTATAACGAACTGCTATTTATTTATAACTAGGTAGGTAAGGTTAAGAACTGCGATCCTTACACAAAACGAAACGCTACCAGAAAAGTAGGTTAGGTTAGGTTAGAATTGCGTCCATTACACCAAACAAAACAAACCACTACCAGAATACTAGGTTAGGTTAGGTTGGAATTGCGACCCCTGAATAAAATGAAAGAAAAGAAGTTTAAATAAAATGCAAATTGCAAAAATACCTATATTATACCGAATAATACCTACTTATATAACAAAATTTGTATAATAAGTGAGCATTCACATGATCGTTATAAGAAATGAGTGTTATATCGAAACTTAATTATATAAAATAATATTAAACATTTTAATAATATACCAAATGTATGTTATATAAAATGAGTGATTATATTTTCTGAAATTCTATTAAATGTTGATATATCGACAGAAAATATATTAATTATTTTTATATCCATCATTACACACCCCTAGAGTAGCTACTTAATTTATTCATTTAGCATTTACTTACAGGAGTATAATTTGCTCCGTCGTTTTAGCTTTTTGATTTTATTTGTCATTTTAAAAATTTATTTATTTATCTGACATATATGAATATAAATGATCATAAGTCTAAAATTAGCCTGAGGCATTGTTCCCAGGACACTGGCCGCGTTCCCCCTCTGCACAGTGAGGCTGAGTTTTTACGAAAAAAATGCGCCTGCTCGCCAGACACCCAGACTCATCATCATCAGAGCTATGCTCTTCTCGGTGGAGTAATCGCCACTCTTCTTTTTGCTGGGCCAGCCTTGTAACTCCCTCGTACGACACGACAGAAACTCTACCTTTTATTTGGCTGAGATATGTGAGCCTGGGCCTTCCTTTGCGTCTTTTCCCCTCAATCTTGCCCTCCAGGATGTTTAAAAAGAATCTATCGTGCCGTATCAGGTGGCCAACCATCTTGCCCCTTCTGTTAGCTATTGTGTCTAACAGGCATCTCTTCTCTCCTGCCATGCTCAGGACCTCTTCGTTCGTCTTCCTTTCTGTCCAGCTAATCCTGACTAGTTTGGTAGAAATTTATTTTACTAGTTTCTTTCTGTCTAACGACCAAGGACCGAAAGTTTCAATCGCAAGTGCCGCAAATACATAAATAATTAGTTTTCAAAAGTGCATATATTTGCGACACTTGGCAATTTGGGCGTTCGTCTGCTGCCGTCCCTGGCTTCCTGGTAGGGCGCCGGAGGTGAGATGGGGCCAGCGTATCAACATGTTAAAAATTACTATCACCCTTGATTCAGGGCAGGTACCAAGAATAATTCTAAACTGTGGAATGAATTGTCGCATGACTTTCAAACCTTCAAGAAAACAGCGCAGCGTACCTACTCTCATCGGGCCAAACCCAAGCCTTCGACAGTTCAAAATTTAGACAGTCAAATCTCACATTAAACCAAAAGTTGTTAACTACTCAGTAATTTCAGAGATCGCCAACCCAGTCAAACGTGACTTACACCTATACCGCCGGAAAATGCAAAACTCCAAATAACCGTTTTAATTTGGTAAAACGGAATTGTAAATATTAGTGTTGCTAGGAAATTGAGTCTAAATTTGTTAAACTCGACTCTGCAATATAAAACTTCAGTCTTAAGCCCCATTTAGACGGTTCAAGAACTTGCATGCAATATTCGATACATTGCTAACTACAGAGAACAATGAATTCAGTCGATCGACCAAATACCGAAATGTAACGCAAATTGCATGCAAGTCTTGAACCGTCTAAATGACGCTTTAGTCACGAGTCCTTTATTGAGTTATGCGCACCTAAAAAGGACTCGACCCTCCGAATAAAGACTCAGTCAATCATATTGTAGCATTTATGAAAATACCAGTAGCAGCAAATAAAATAAACGTTATGTATGGTGTGTAGGACTTCCACCCACAAGATGGACAGACGACCTTGTTAAGGCCGCCGGAGGACGCTGGATGCGGGTCGCTTTCAACCGGTACGAACGGAGGTCCAAGGGGGAGGTCTATGTTCAGCAGTGGACGTCTTATGGCTGAGATGATGATGATGATGGTGATGGTGTGTCGCCATCCGAAATATCGGAGCAGCCAAAGTGCTCACAAAAATCTTAACACGCCTCAATTGTCAAGGCGTTAGAGTGGGTGTTCAGATATTTTTGGTACATGAATACAATGCATATTGTTTGTACATTTTTTACTCTCAATTAATGAGAGTTCTTTGAAAAGAATTCAAGTCTCTACAAAATACTCTGGTCTCTAACAAGAGAGTGTAACAAGTTTGAAAGAGCTCGAGTATCGACTTAGGTAATTATAAGAGTCTAAAAACACAATCGAGTCTAACAGCAGACTCAAAAGACTCGAGTCTTGGCCAACACTAGTAAGGATACACTCAGTTCGTGTGCTACAAACAAATTTACTTACCAACATGTCCCGTCAAGATATTTTGCTATTCATAAACCGAATTATCCTGAACTAGCCACGCAACTTTAACCTTCAATCGAATTTACACTCTATTTCTGAAGTTATAGGGTATATGTTAGATTGAAATACAAGTATTGGGCTTGGTATATCAAAAACTACAACCGAATTTACACTCTAATTTTAAAGCTATAGGGTATATTTTAGATTACTAGACAACTAGTGGGCCTGGTATATCAAAGGGAACAGAAAAAGTGGAAGCGAATGTAACTGCAAAATTATTCATGGACAAAATAATATGGAGCGCAATTCAGATTTAATAATTTATAGTTTGACCCTTTTTAGTCATTTATTCAATATTGCATTGTCATGTACATAATAAGGTGTTACAATTTAAGATACCCTGTAAGGGCACACAATAGTGGATACATGCTTATTTACAGATTTATACGATTAAACAAGTCTATAAGATGATATATTATAATACTCATTTAAACTTATCAATTAGTCAATAAAATGTCAGCTAGTCACATAAATTAATTCAGGATTGTAACGTCCAAAAATACATTGAAATAATAAATAGTTAATTAAATTATTTTGTCAACTTATTTTATAGCATATTTTACTAATGTCTTTTCTAATCTTTTATAGGTAATATTAGTGGTACGAATAGGTCAAGATCGCTCTTTGGATCGCTGAGCCATATTAGTTAGTTTTAGTTAGTTTGAACTGGTTTTACTGACGACCGACTTGGTGCTTGGCGCGAATCTCACGCACGATTTTAACTAGAGATCCACCGGATATTCGGGTACTATACGGTATCCGGCCTATCCGGCCGTAATTTTAACATCCGGGCGGATACCGGATATTGACCTACTATCCGGCCATTTACCGTATAGTTACTTTGCTTGATTTCGGAGTAAGCAAATTGGATTTAAAAAACAGTCACGGTCATAATCGTACTCGATTATTATTTTAAAACAATTTAAAGTAGGTACTTAAACATTCCCGCTCACTTGCACGCGCACTTATTTCGTACCTATACATGAATCCGCGCGAACGATCACTACGAAACAGGGGTCAAAAATTGCACAATGCGCACCTGAAAAACCGAAAAGTAGGTATAGTTCCATCGGCCGAATATTCGGCGGCCGGATACCGAATATTCGGCCGAAGGACAGGCCTAATATCCGGTATAAGGTATCCGGCCAAACAACTATCCGTTGCATCTCTAATTTTAACTTCATTTCGCATGCACCAATCAGCGTGTGCCAACTTCAAGGTCGTATCAAAATAAAATCAAAAACGTATCAAGTGGTCAAGTCTGAATCGGGCATGGCTTTGTTCAAATATTCAGCGTCAACGCTAGTCCAACTTTTTGAAAAGTGATGTTCTAGTGATTTTTTTTTTATTTGTAAGAGGTAAAAATGTCAATCATGTTTCGGTAACTTGGTTAATTCGTCTTGGCGGGTATTACAGAAAAAAAAAATTCCATTAACATGAAATATATGATTTATTTAGCCGATGGCTTAGTTTGGTGCTAAAATTAAATATCTTCTTCTTCTGCATTTCTTTATATCATAATAATGATTATCTACCTACAGTCAGTATCAAATATTGATGGCTTCCGCTTGCCTGAAGCGTTTAAAAGAAGATATAAATATATCTAATATATATAGATTTATTTATATAATTGGAACAGATACAAAATATATAAATCATAGATCTAGCCCTAAATTAGCCTGTGGCATTGTTCCCAGGACGCTGGCCGCGTTCCCCCTTTGCACAGTGAGGCTGAGTTTTTGAGCAAAAAAAGGGGCAGCTCGTAGGTCGCCAGACACCCAGACTAGTTTGGTAGAAATTTCTTTTACTAGTTTTTTGGTGTCTGACGACCAGGGACCGAGAGTTTCAATTGCAAGTGCCGCAAATACATAATTCGGTTTCAAGAATGCGTATTTGCGACACTTGGTAATTTGGGCGTCGTCTGCTGCCGTCCCCGGCCTCCTGGCAGAGCCCAGGACGTGGGATGGGGCCAGCGTATCAACACATGTTACATCCCACGCCCATATATATAGTATACTAAGATAAACTGAAACCCATAAAACCCCCTGAATTAGACTTCATGGCTGCGTTATTTGTAGTATTCCTCAATAATATCAAATCAAACTAGTTTGTTTTTTAATCTGGTTATTTAAATACATCCGTCCACTCGGAGCAGGATGTATTAAAAAACCTTCCAGAAATAAGGCAGATACTGGCTACATTATATTCATTGTATATGTTTGTAAAAATAACGGGTCGTCTTGGGACCACTGAATAAACCATAAGGGTCTAGGCTGTATTCCAAACATTCACCGCTTTTTACTTTATCAAATCCAATTTAAAGAAATTTTCAGATTACTCGTATTTGATCCGAATAAAGAGCTCCAGTTAGACTGGCAGTGTGACCAAAATAAAATTTTGTCGTAATGTTACAATGTCAGGTTCAACATATGTTGCTCTTAGTATTTGATGTAAGCCCTGTGACCCCTCAAAAGACGTGACTATTATGAAAAACTGACCCCGCATAAATTTTGTTGTTTATGCAAACCTTATATTGAAATGTATTGGATCCCTTATATGAAAATTGACGACCTATCTGGCCTAGTCAATAGTGACCCTGCCTATGAAGCAGAATAGATGGTCTCGGGTTCAAATCCTGGTAAGGGCAACATTTATTTGTATGATAAGTTTGTTTAAAGAGAATCTGTAGAAATGGGTTTTGGTGTTGGTAATGCTTTAACTATACTTATATCGATCGGGATATGAACCGTGATTACCTTTTGGATTTTTTTTCGAGTTCCCGATATTTCGTCGCAGTTACATGCATCTTGTTCACGGGTAACTGATGATAGCGGGCATGGTATAATAATATACTCCGCCTGGTACTCTCTTCCGACCACGTGACTGACACAAGCCTACGTCATCATGCGACAGCGCTATATAATAATATGCAATAGCGCTATATAAAGTGGCAATGTTATTGTGACGTAGGCTTGTGTCACTCTGGGAAGAGAAGACCATGTTTTATTAGACTATGATAGCGGGTGGGTGTCAAAGTTGTGTAGACCGCGCTCGGTCTAGCCTCATTAACTATCTCACTATGTACTGCGTCGAAATATCGGGAGCTCGAAAACAATACAAAAGGTAATCACGGTTCATATCCCGGTCGATATAAGTCTATCGAAACTAACCGTGAATCATTCAAAACTGTTATGCTTTAACTATACCTACCTACATTAAAAAGTCTCTCTTTTGAAGTATCATGGTGATGATTAACTTATATTACGACTAGCTTTTGCCCGCGACTTCGTCTGCGTGAAATTAGTGACAGCAGCTAAAGTAGGTATAGCGCCTGGATAATGGTAATAGCAATCATTCAATTCGCGCATTGCTTACTTCAATTATTAGGCAATTCATTAACTCTTTCAATTCCACCCCCCTTTGCACTCTCTTCAGGGATGACTTCCGACATAAAAACTTTCCTATGTCCTACCCCGGAACTCAAACTATCTCTATACCAAATTTCAACTAAATCGGTTCAGCGGCTTAAGCGTGAAGAGTTAACAGACAGACAGCCAAACAGACAGACATACTTTCGCCTTTATAATATTAGTATGGGTATGGGTAACTTATCAATATTACCATAAAATTAATACCATTATGGTCAGCTAAGTATTGATAAAAGGCTCGCCTGCATGAAGGTGATATGTATGATGTAATTAAGCAAAAATGTAATATATAAACTAAAACAATTATTTCATAATTAAAATAACACATATATAAACTAGTTTTTGTCACAAAACCCACCTATCGTTTATATTCGAATATACACAAAATATACATACTCGTACATACTTACATATAACAACTAGGTAATTTTTTTATTAGATAAATTAAAACTTTTGGTTGTGCATTTAGAAAAAAATACGTATTACTAATTAATTGAGTTTTTCCAAACCTTTGTAAATATTTTCCTGCTTACGGCGCATTATCCACTGAAGTGAAGTATACAAGCAAGTTAAATTCTTAAAGGACTCGATGAAATTGGGTTAAGGAGGGCCCTTAAAACCCTTATTAAGGGGTAACTCGATTGGTGAGGGCAAATATTTCGTATGTCACGACGTTAATCCATTGAGTTGAAACTCGTAACTTGGTAAATATAGGTATATTATTTATTTTCACCACACCAACTAGTAAAGGACTTCTTGATTGTTCAAAAACGAATGAGAAAATTGCATTTTATCCACATGTGAGGCAAAGTAATCTAATATACATAATATACATATTTCAACAACCACAAGCAAAACCTCACACATTAGACATTACATTTCAAAATAAACAATTAGAATTAGTTAATGAAATAAAATTTTTAGGCGTCTATATGGATAAAAATTGTAACTGGAAATATAACATGGAAATCCTTTGCTCCAAAATTAATGCATTCATTTATCCCCTTAGACAACTTGTAAGACTTGTAAACAGAGAGACTGCAATTACTGCTTACTACGGTCATGTCCAATCAATAATCACGTACAGCATTGTATTTTGGGGCAACTCAACAAATTGGCACCAAGTATTTCTTATGCAAAAGAGGTGCATACGTGCCATTGTCGGAATACGGACCTGGGAAAGCTGCGAACCCTTTTTTAAAGACCTTGGCATATTGACTGTTCCCTCTTTATACATATTGGAATGCCTAATGTTTGTTAAAAAATATGACAGTCGTTTTCCAAAAAAACCGCATAACCCAGCACGTAACTTCCGACAAAGAGACACACTTTTACATCCACGTGCACACTGCGCACTTTTTAGAAAAAGCATTTTTAGTATGGCTGTAAAGTTTTTTAACAAACTACCAGAATCGGTACAAACTTTACCGATTAACAGATTCCGCAATACGTTGAAAACTTTATTGAAAACCAAGTGCTACTATGACATAAACGAATATTTAAATGACAGCGAACTTTTTTGATGCATGTAAGTAATTTATTATGTATAGAATATAGGCCTTAATTTGACATTTAACAATTAGTATTTTGACAATATTTGATGAGCACGCAGTATGTAAATAGTTGACTTTTATTATTATTTAAGGATGATGACAATTAATTTGTAACTCACGAGCTACACCGCCACTCACGTTAAATATTTGTATGCCTCATACGGCCAAAAGTGGAGCACTTAATTATATGTATGTAACACCTGTTTGTAACATTACCTGCTTTTCGACAAATAAATGAATTGAATTGAATTGAATTGAATGCAAATTTTGAGTGGTTTCCTTATGTTGGCTAGTAGAATTGACTTTTAAATGATGATTTTGAATGATAAATATTTAATAACGTTCATTTTGATTTGATTTGGTTTGATTTTGTTTAATACTTTATTACTCTGTTTTCTCAAGTTATTATAATTAGGTAAGTACTTATAATTAAATGCCACAGATGCAGATAACAATAATTTCAAAAGTAATAACATTATTTTACGGAGCGTAAAGTTTGTTTTCCCTTCCTGCAGGTTTGCATACAAATAGTCCCTAATGTTATTAAATATTTGCAAAGTTGGCCCGCTTGTGTGAAATTTACACACAAGTACACACATTTACACACATCACACACATTTACCTCGCACATTTAAGGCTTTATTCATAAACGCGCTACATGCTTCAATTAATCGTTCTTATCTGTCATTTTGACTTATGTATTTTTTAAGGTTTTAAGTACTTGATGGTTAACCTAAAGAAAACTTTAAGCTTATGGCATTAATTTATGCATTTATTTATTTATGGCATTTTTTATTTCCCACAGTATTTGAGATCTTTATTTCAAAGTTATTGATTTTCTATAATTCCTCACATAGTTATTTTTATGCCCTTGGCGGGAAGGATTTTAATACCGCCAAGTTTATTAAGGTTTTCCTTATTTTAATCGATTCGGTTGAAGATCCTCGAAACGGATCGAATCATTTCGAGCAATTTTTTGAATCATTTTATTCGAAAAATTGCTCCAAATGATGGGGAAATCGCGTAATTTTACGAGACTGTGTTACTTACTGTAGTGTGTTGTCATACTGTGGTTATTGCTATAACCAAAATAACCTACCTACCTACTGATAAAATCTGTAGGTACCGAATAACGCTAAATCGTCAAAAAGTAAAGTGCCTTAAGTCGGTGCCGTATCGTATGCTTACCGCTTTACGAGTCAAAACTTTTGCTCAAGTTTCATAAATTATTAATTTTGGCAACCCTACAAACTAGGTCGAATCAGGAAACATCTGTCGAAAATGAAACTTTGAACTTTCATACTATCTCTTTCTTCTTCATTTATAACGATTCAAGAGCGAGGGAGACCGAAAGTCACTTTTTTTGCCAAATTTGAAACTAGGGTTGTAAATTTCTAGTTTATGAAGTTGTTTTCAAATCGTTCTGAATTATTGCTTTTTAGTTTTGCGCCAAAATAAACAAGGAAAAGTTGAAAAGTTTTAAAGTATGTAGGTATAGTTAAACTTTAGGAACGGTAGTTTTCATTTTTATGCATAAACTTTTTACTATTTTAATATTAGTTTTGTATAAATTTTATTGAGGCATAAAAATGATATAAAGTTTCGTTTTCGTGTTTGGTAACAACTAGCGGAATACCTTTAAAATAAATAAAACCCCTTTTGCGAATAAAAGCATTTTAACGTTGTGTTGTTAAAATATTTATGACTTATTCATTTTATGCTGTCGGAAAATAAAAATATTCTTGTCCATCCAGTTACCTTTTAGACACATCAAATATACAATCACGTTTTATAGCATCGCATACAGATAATTTAACTAGGGTAAAGCGGGGGCAATCGAAACACAAATTGATTGTAGAGTTAGACCAAGATAAGTCTGCAACGATTTTGATAGCACACGCAGGGCAAGTGTTACTTTGTACGTCATAAGACTCATAAGTTCATAGAAGCACATTAACTGAAATAGATGTCATATAACTCAGTTATATGATATAAGTATGCGTTTTTGCGTAATGTAAAGACAACCACACTCTCATTTATAATCAATCAGATATAGAAGTTCATCATCATCATTAATTGTCGGTGGAGTATCTTCCAGCATTCCCTATCTTGCGCCAGCTCTTGGACTTTTTGGTACGACACGACCCCTACTTTTTCTTTCACTTGCTCCAAAAAGCTGCGTCTGGGTTATAGAAGTTATTGTGCCAAAATAAATTGATTGGCAAAATGAAATATCGACATCATAGATATTTATAACACTGTATTAACATAGCTACCGCGAAGTACACAACACGTTCGATATCTTCTTTGATGTTTTGTTAGTTTTCTATTCTTTTGACACTGTATATTACACACCTAATACAGTTTACGTTTTTATTTTTACACTAAATATAGTAATAAAGAAATTATGTAACAGGTTTGTTATTGATTTGCGTTTTTAGGGTTCCGTACCCAAAGGGTAAAACGGGACCCTATTACTAAGACTTCGCTGTCCGTCCGTCCGTCCGTCCGTCCGTCCGTCCGTCCGTCTGTCACCAGGCTGTATCTCACGAACCGTGATAGCTAGACAGTTGAAATTTTCACAGATGATGTATTTCTGTTGCCGCTATAACAACAAATACTAAAAACAGAATAAAATAAAGATTTAAATGGGGCTCCCATACAACAAACGTGATTTTTGACCAAAGTTAAGCAACGTCGGGAGTGGTCAGTACTTGGATGGGTGACCGTTTTTTTTTTGCTTTTTTTTTCGTTTTTTTTTGCATTATGGTACGGAACCCTTCGTGCGCGAGTCCGACTCGCACTTGCCCGGTTTTTTTAAATTTGTCGGTAATTTACAGCAATTATAGAAGTTACATCTTTAATAATTAATTTGTTACAGACTTATCGATATCAGATTTATCGATATTTCATTTTCTCAAGCGCTCGTTTATGCCATAAAAACTTCTAGGTATGTCTCATGGTATAATAATATACTCCGCCTGGTACTCCATTCCCGTCTTTTCTAGGTCACCTAACTGACACGGGCCTACGTCATCATGCGACAGCGCTATATGATAATATGCGATAGCGCTATATATAGCGGCCATGTTGTTGTGACGTAGGCCCGTGTCACTCTGGGAATGGAAGACCATGTTTTATTAGACTATGGTATGTCTGTTTATAATATTAGTAGGATACCGCTGCATTGTTATATTTGCTATATTTCCCGTACGAATACGTATATTATATGTATGTTCAGATAGGGTTACGGTTGGATTAGACGGCGTAATCGTCGGAAATAGCTTCCAACGGATATTGGTTGCCATTACCGTCGCATAGAGAGGCAAAGAATCAACAAAACCAGTGCCTTAAAAGGGTTATTCTTTAAACTGCATTTTTTTGTTATTTACTCGTAAAAGATGATTCAATTGTACTTTTCTTTTGTATCTTTTTACTGAGGTGTGCCAATAAAAAGAAATTCTATCTATCTATCTATCTATGATTCACGTTAGACCAGGCCGTGTCCGGGCCGGAGCTTGAGGAGCTTCGTTTTCTATGGAAAGCATCACGTGATCACCTGTCGTCTGTCATAGGAAAGTAGGCGCCGGAATCTCCGGCCCGGTCTAACGTGAGTCATCCTTAATGCATGGTTAATTATAAGATGTAATGTTTTGAAAAGATGTGTCCCGCCGAGTTTGTTGCCGGCTATACATACTGGATCCAGGCGTCTGGCAGCTGTTCATCTGTAGTTCTTAGTCTATTTGCCAAACAGTGAGTCACAAAGTAGTAGGTAAAATTACTGTTTCCAATAACTTATCTCTATAGATCTCTGGTTACCGAGCCGAGGGCTATGAGATCGATGGCAGTAATATCCTCGAACTGGGGCATCGGCTTGTTTTACATATTTCCTCGCCGATATTACTGCGAGCTAAATAATGCACGTTCACGGCACTCGTGCGTTATGTGGACATTTTACAGATCATGCCAAAATAGCAATCGTTGTATAAAATGCCGACCTAAACTTAAATCATTGAAATTATATTTTCATCACACTCGCTCAGTAAATGTGGAATTGCACGCAGGTTTAGCGGGAGTTATAGAAAAAGCGTTCTCCCTAGCGAGTTATGAAGTTTCTAGTGCCATAATTAACAGTTTTTTATCCTTATACTTAATTTTTGTATCGCAAGTGTGATGAAAAACATTGTGTGTAACTCGGGGCGTAATAGGTAATATTGCAAACTCGAGTCTATAAATCGTTAAATTTAACTTACTCTCGTTTGCAATATTCAACTTACGCCCCATGTTGCACAATGTACTATAGTAGGTACCTAGTGTAAATTTCATTCGATAGCATGACGAATGTACGCGTTTAAGTCCCATACAAAAATAGACATAACGATGTCTATTTTTGTATGGGACTTTGAACAGCGCGTCAAGTGCGACGTATCGGCAACTCAAAATCCCATACAAAATGAGACACAATGCAAACGCGTACGTCACGTCACATTATCGAACGAAATTTACACTAGGGTTACATTATGACTTTTCGTTTGCATCATTGTTAGCTGTTTCTCGATAAACGACTTATCACACGTCCCCAGCATGACTAGCATAATAATTTTATATTCGCATATTGAGTCGCACCAGCGGCGGCAAATCGTGCTATAGTCCGACCGCTTAAATGAGTCCTTGCCTGCGCGGTACGGGGGCGACGGGGTAGGACGACTAAGGGTGGCGGGGAATGCGGCAGGCGTACGGCGCAGGCGAGGACTCATTTAAGCGGTCGGTACAGACATGCAGGGGCCCGTTTCTGAAAAGCTTGTAACTTGTCATGCAAGCGGATGTCACCTTTTGACAGTTTTTGTTAGAAAGGGACTTCCACATTACAAGTTACAATTTGAGAAACAAGCCCTAGAGGTCATAGCTAAGATGACAGAAAATGATGTAAGTTTTTATTTCACACCTAATATACTATTACTATTTTAAAGAATACGTACTGATATTTTAACCCTCTGCTCAAAGGGGAAACTAGACCTTATTGGGATAAGTGCCATTTCCTCACGATATTTTCTGTCACAGAAAAATTACAAAGGAAATACGAGTAGATGTTATTTCGTACGTTAGTTCCTAGAAATGTATTGCCACTTTTCCTAAAGCGAAAAATTTTTGCTCACTTTTTTTTTCTATTCAACAAAGCAGTTTTCTAGCGAAATTATAAAGTTTGAATGAAAGGGGAAATTTTGTAAATTTTCCTGTTATTCAGCTTCGAAATTGCCAGAGAGTAAATTGTTAAATTTATCTTTTATTTAGAATAAAATACAGTGGAGTAGTTTTTCTGTACCTATTGAACAAGTTCAATTAGGCAAAAGCGAACAGTTTTAAAATAGAATTTCATCCGAATAGAATTTTACTTCGACTTTCTGCTGAGAAAAAATGCAGTTTAATTTGATCATATTTTTATTCCGAACTTTTTAGGCATTCTGGGTTTCCTGTATTTTCAAATAGTATGTAAAATAGACGGCCGTTGGCTGGTTCGGTGGACGACGGAAGATTGCGATTCACTTCTGGATGAAAATAGCTCAGGACCGGGAAAACTCGAAGATGCTCAGCAGCGGGCGATAAAAGGCTGATATGATGATGATGATTTAAATAATTCAAATATCAAACAAGCATCAAACATTTATTCCGCTAATAGGCCACAGGGGCACTTTTACATGTCAAATTTTAACAAGTGTTAAAAAAAAAAAAATTTACAATTACAAATATGGAATCAATGTTTCAATGGTTTAAGTTTAATTTCTTATTACACGTACATGAATTGGCAGCAACAAGATAAATTTTAGCATACAAATTATTTATTTTCAAATCTATTAGGACATTAAAACTTTAGAAGCACGAAGCTCCTGCGTTGCATGTTTTTGGAATGAACTTCCAAAAATAAAAGCACGTTTTTTGGGTCAAGGAAATAAAATGCGAACATGGCCCCGGGTCTCACGAGGATAAATTACTGGGTACTTTTTACCCGGTAAGCGATTCAGTTTAAAAATTCAGAGTGTGTACCAAGGGTTGAAAGAAGACCTCATGGCTTGGCTAAAACTATTAATTTGTAAACATTAACACTGGTAAGTTTTAAAACTGAATCATTATAAAAAAATTAACACATTCGTCGCACAGGTACACTGTAGAGTGAACTGGAGTGTGAATGCGTTGAAGGTGGCATGGTCAAAAAAAGAAATCACTTCCAAATTTCACCTTCAAGAAAAGTGTATTTACAACCATCTTAAAGACCAGCACACTGTTTGAAGAGACGAAGAGAGAAGAGATTCAAGACAGAAAAAAATAACACAGGCTTACACGTATAAGGGGTTGCTAAATTTCATGAAAATTCCGTACGATTTCCGACGTTTTGGTTATCAATATCCTAATAAGAGATGCATGACACAATCTGTGCAAAATCAAAATCGAAAATTGCTCCTAAAAGTTGAATTTTTTGATGAGTTTAATTGACATTTTATGAAGGCTAAGCTAGGTTCAATTTTAGACATGCCCCTTGTCGAGTCCTTCAATTAGTGCCCGTTTTGACATGTGATTGATCGGTGCCTTTGATATTGTAGGGTGTGATTTATCAAGACCCATTTATTCGACATGACCGGGGTTGGAAAAGGTGTAAAATTGGAAAGTACTTCTTTGTTCGGACGTAGAGTTGCGTCACAAAGATACAATATTCCGAGACACTTGGTAAAACTCGAAATGTAGGTACCTACAATCAGTTTAACTGGGAACTTTTCTGTTCTATTTTAAGGCAACTAAGGCCCACAGATACATACTTAACAAACTAAGATACGTACAATAATAAAAATCTTAGAAGCTAAAATAAAAATATAATCTTAGCGGAACTTAAAACTGTGTGTTTTATATTGTATCGCCTGTTCCCTTGTAGGATTTGGCAGATTCCCACGGAACCGCAGAAATACCACATTTTTCCTTAGGTAACCTAAATTACAATTCTAAAATTATTCTTATTAATACGCATGCATATTTTCAATACAAACAATCACATGCCTACAAAAACATGTCAAAACCACAAATATCCATATATTTGCATATTTGCACAAAAATGTACTTGTTCGCTGTCAATAAATAAACCCAATATTTTCCCACGAATCATAACTGAAGCCAACGCTCAATTTCACAGGTTGAAAAACAACAACAAAAATGGAAAATGGAGATAAGTTTCACAACAACACAATGTACAGAAGTTATCTGGGGCCGGATTCAGATTTGACATCTTGTTACTTTTGTAAACTAGTTTTGATACGATCTTGGTTGTCTTGAAGATTGGCGCTTTCACGCACGACTTCACTTCTTTTCGCATGCACCAACCGTCGTGATCTTCAAGGACGTATCAAAATAAGACAAAAATTTTAATAATGTGTGAGAATCGTGAAAGTTTACATCAGTGAAAATTGTAACAAGTTGTTTAATCAGAATTGGCTCACAGTCTGATGTCAATGGCAGCTAAAATAAAATGAAATGGAGATAAGTCTTGTAACAACACAGACTGTAGAAGTTATCTGCTCTGCTCAAAATTAACAAACAGAAGGTCTGGACAACTTCGATCTGACTACGGAGAGGACCTCTTTCAGAAAGGGGTAAAGTGTTTACCTAAAAATTTATGTCAACCGTAATATAAAAACAAATCGATCGAACTCTTAAGGTATCGTTCGAATTCAAACTACATTAGCATTCTTGCTGCAGCCTGCAGCAATGCGATGTAACATCACTGCTGATAAATAAATAACAGATATAATAGTAGTAATAAATAATAGTAGGGTGACTACCTAAAAAGACAAAATTAAATGGTCTCGTCGGGAGATCAGCGCTGACTTTCGGGTCAGCATTATGCTAGCTGCGGCGGGCCCATTTATTTCAAATTTCCTTGTCGTTTTTTACTTGTGTATACCTACTAATATATGTGTATGTAAATAAATAAAAATAAAAAAATAAAAAAGCCTTTTATTCCAACTCATTACTAACTAAAGTTTACAAACTAAGGTTACATATAACTTATTTTTAATATTTACATAATACAATTTATATCTTTACTTTTTATTTGAATGAGCGGACCTCCTCGTGAGTAAAGGCCTCTCCCAGTTTGCGCCAGCTCTCTCTGTCTTGAGCCTTGGTGTGCCAGTTGCTAGAGACGTGCTTTGTTATGTCCTCTATCCATCTTGCCTGTGGTCGCCCTTGTCTGCGTTTGCCTGGTGGTCCTTTCCAGAGCGTCGTTCTCTTCGTCCACCTTGTATAAGGTAGCCTAGCTACATGTCCTGCCCATTTCCACTTCATGTTTATGCAGTGTTCTAGGGCATCTACGATCTTGGTTTTTTCTCTTATTTCTGAGCTTTTTATTTTGTCTAACCGTTTTATTTTTAATATACTTCGTTCCTGTGCTCTCTGGCAGGTTCTAATTTTTTGTTTAATATCATTTGTGTATGTCCAGGTTTGGCACCCATAGCTTAGACATGGTAGTAAATAAGTGTATGTAAATAAGTTTATTTAATAAATATAATTTAATTTATACCCTAGTTACACATCCTACTGCGGTTTTCTCTCTTATACGAGTATTATCCGCAATGCATGCACACGACATCTGATCTTCACTATCGAGTGTTTACTTCATTTTTATTTAGTCCGAGGAAAACACGGATACAATGAATAATTCATTTTTCATTGCACGCTCATAAAACTTCAAATGATTCTCGATTTCTTTTTCAACGGTTGCATAATGTATTATTATGTGATCGAAGGTTATTTTTCTATAATTCTGTTTACAGTTCAATGTTTATTTCCTGTTGTTGTTGAATGGCGGATTTTTACTGTGAACATGGGAAATTCACTATTTGTGAAGGTATTTAGTTAGCATTAGAATGGGAACAAACCTTCGAGCAACACCGGCTTCCGACACATCGGAAGGGAGGGGCCCAAGCGATATCTCACCGTACAAATCTTTCTGCCATTTTTCGCGGGAGGAAAGGTGCACACAGTCGCACTTCTCACACACTTACATACAAAATCAAATCTGTAATGACGACACAAATACATAGAAAATGACACACGTCAAAGACAAATCTTGCAAACCTCGATCTCTTTTTGTGTACGGACGAGTGACAAGTGTCACAACACGCACACTGACACATTTTTGTTGAAGTATGTTATTGTATTCTGAGAGATGAGAAGTCGGATTTGTCGCTCGACCGATCCGCAATTTGTACTGAGCGAGCAAAATCGATAAATCCAACAATTACATGAGACTAAAATATAATAATTGTGTTTGAATGTAATTAAACGTATGTTATGTAAAAAAAATATTACATGTGAAATGTAACACTTTCTTTTTGTAAATTTGATGTCCCCGACCTCTTTTTATAACAAAAAACCGAGCAAACAGGCATTTTTGTGCAGCAGTGTTCACGCGCGCGTCTGGACTCGGTCTAGTGAAAAATCCAAGTGCAACTAGTTTTATTACCCGCGCTAGATTAGATTGACGCGCTAATCTTGTACCTCGGCAGAGGGGAAATAGTGCGAATGCCGCCTCCCTTCCGTGTTGCTCGAAGGAACAAACATGACTTCAAAAATAACATTTTTATTTCTATATTTTTTTAGTAACTATGAACATCACTGAATTTTTTATTTGACAACATAATAACGATAAATCAACCCTCGGTGTTTCATAAATCAATCACACGTCTCACAACAAATCTCTGCTGCTTATCAAACAAGGTACCATTATTATTATTACATTTAACTATTGAAGACGAGACTATTCTGTTAGAACTAGTTCTATAGTTTGCAATCGTGTTTCACCCCTAGGGATTATGTTTAGCTTACCCCAACTCTAGTCTAGCTCACAAACACTAACTATTTAAAGCACCAAATACGTGGAAACACCAATTATTCTGAATTGTCTGTAGATACTCTGAATAGGTATTAAAGCTATTGTAAACACTAAAGTAATTTTGGTAACGATTGAAAAGTAATTGGGAGGATTAAAGTTCCGATGACAACTGCAGCTGCACTACTGTTGCGACATTACTGCTGCGGCGTTTATGGTAACATTACATTTCTGACCGCAGCTGCACTACTAGTACTGAACGCGTCGGTCTTATTGTCAATTTCCATAGTAAAATGAACGGTAGTGCAGCTGTCGTTGGAAATGGACTGTCACCTTTATGCAGCCGCTCTCTCTGTTCGTTTTCTTGATAAAATGAGTGACGGTCGCCGCCGCATTACTACCGCCATTATAACGTTCTATCTGTCACTCATTTTATCAAGCGGTGGCAACAACGAATAAACTATGTAAGTTACCTACTTAAAGTCTTCGTAAATAAAAGCAGTAAGTCTTGGAACCTAATTGTGATGTTGTGAAAGGGAATCACTTATTTAAGACTCTAGTCTAGGTGTCTACATAGGCCCTTCCAAGGCAATCTAAATATTCATAGCCCTAGGGGTTTAAGTGTCACACTGTCCTATCTTACAGAAGACTAGAATTGAGAATGATATGTGAAATAACAATCAATCAGTCTTACTTAAAATAATATTCTAAATCAAGAAAAGTAAAATAAATAGGTACCTTAAGGAGGCGTGAGGTGACATACAGACAAAATGACTTTTACTTTTATAATATTAGTCCTAGTAGTAAATGTAGTACAATTAATTATAGACTCAAGAATTAGAAGGGATATGAGTAGTTATAGACATTAGAGACTTTATATTTGTGTTATTATGTAATAGTAATTCATTTTTAAGATTAATATCGTGTACCTACCTATTCTCTGTATATTTAGTTATTTAAATAAAAGTAAACAAATAAATTGTACATTTTCGGGTGGTTATAAAATTTATTGGTTAACCAAACCGCCGCCTGGATCTGTCACTGAACTACCTGGCTTTAACCTACATTATTTGATCTTGTAATGTTTTCATCTACCCTCAACTGGCTTAAGGAGCCATTTGAGGGTATATCCTGTTTACTTTTATTTAAATACCTAAAGATACAGACTATAATGTTTACCCAGGCACTGGCTGTTGTATTTTTAAATAATATATTGCTGTGTTTTCCATGTCACTATATATTATGTTACAGTAATATGTTGTATTGACTTGAAAAAGAGTCTTTGAGGCCAACTTGCTAAATAAATTTATGAATTTTGAATTTATTAACTGACACTGACTTTTCTGTAATGATATTCAACTCATTTTATTAATCAAGGGACTCCCGGTTCGAGCGTCATTTTGATGGTCACGCGTCGTGATCAATTGCTTTGTTTTTTGCTCATTAATATTGTTTAAAGTGTAATATCGATAGCTTATTTAAACAGTAAACTAATGTGGTAGTGCGCAGTGAATGGAAAATTAATCATGAAATGCGTTTAACCACCATCTTCGCCACACCAGCTATCGCTTTACAAGTGCTAATAAAATCACCGTACACTGTCTTGTACTAACCGTACAATTTTAGTCGTTATTGACCGAAGCGAAGCGAAGGTCTACGTTTTGACTCGGGCATTTTGCTTTCGTATGTCCGGATGTTCTCCTCTACAGGTCGCAATTCTTAACCGATTCTCGTGAAATTTTGTGACCGAATTTTATGACTAAATAAAATTTTTTTGTCAATCCGGTTTTTGGAAATTTTTAAAAATGGCGGAGTCGTGATACCTGGCGCCTAAACAAATAGTCGTATCGATATCATAAGACTTTTTTCTTTTTGAAACATGTTTACAGAGTTAATAGCAAAAAATGCAGAAAAAAATTATCGCTGGTTTAGGCGGTATTTAGATATTTAATTTTAACTAATTTTAATTTGAGAAGGAGTAGCTAAATTTCGTCAACCCATCTAAGAAATATTTGGCTCAGTTTGTAAACGTTCGCTTTTTCTGTTTGCACAGAGGGTCTGGGTTCGATCCCCAGTAATTGTATGCTGGGATATTATAACTTCTTGTATTTTTTTACACATCAATTTCGTATTGTTTTTCTTTAATTTACTATACACCGTGTTTTTATTGAATTCCGTTAACTTCGGGGTATAGTTAAGTACGTTTATAAGAACTAAATGGCATAGTTAATTTTCAAAAAAAAAAATTTTTTTTGTTTTCTTTTTTGTTTTTTTTTTTTGTTTAAAAAGTAATTAAATGTAGCATATAGCGTTGTTGTAACACGGGCATTACATTTAACTCAACCAAACAATTGAAATCTGTGACATATCAATGTCATTTCGTACATCAATCGACCGAGATTGTACTTAAGTTTAGTAGCAAATGTATGAACTCATTCTAAACACTAATCAATATGTAAGCCGGCCCTAAGGCAAGTGTACACGCTTGTAGAGGCCTTATAGTAAAAAAATAAATTATGGATTATCTCCGAAATGGACTTAATTAGAACATCGGTATCTTTGAGAAAGTTACTTGATTTAAGCTCAGGAATGCACCCTTGAAATTAACGGAAATCAAAAAAAACACGGTGTATTTAAAGCTCTTAGCACCATGTTATTTCAAGCTCTGCTCGCGAGGTCTACAGCTCACAGAGCCACTAGTATTTAGCTCCTAATACCTTGATATTGGTAAAATAGTCCCACTGGACTGAAGCCATAATTTGAAGAATGAATGAATGAATAATAACCACGATGACAAATATCGTTTGTCCTGATTCTTATTATAAATTACAAATATAATTTGTAACGCCCACGTTCATAATGAACCCACACTCCCTTTCAACCCCTTCACACATTTTTAATCAGTATTTCGTAAATTTAATTTCCGTACAGCCGTAAATAAGGCGTAAATCATTTCGCCCCCGCCTCTAATCGCCCCGGGTTTTGTTCTTTGTTCGGGACAATAAAGTGTGCGAAGTAACCCCGTGCGTGGTCGTAGGCGCATTGTGTTTCTCAATTGAGCTGGAAATTGGATTGACATTGTGTTTATTTGCGTGGGTGGAATATTTTCTGCCTAGAGGTCTAGCCAAGATCACGTACATTGAAAAATAAGTTTTTGGCAAAAATTTCATTTTTGGTACAATCTTTTATCACTGACTTTACTTTTCTTACGACAGACAACTAATACTCATCGAGACAATTCAAAAAACCCCTAACAAAATTAGGTTCCGTTGTCTCATCACAGAGTTCCTATGGCCACCTCCTGTCTCCATCATCAGATCAGCTCGATGGTACCATAATATTGCATTGTCATCCGATTTATACATGTATGCAAAATTTCAGCTCAATCGGAAACTACTGCACCAATTAAGTTGAAATTTGGTACTCATATGTAAATTTAGTGACCCAAAGACGGATATGTAACGTAAATAAATGAATTTTAAACATGGGGGCCACTTTTTGGGGATAAATGGGAAAATTAAAAATAATGTTTTTCAAACTATATCGTGTTACATGTCAAATGAAAGAGCTCATTTTGTGAATTTCAAATGTATGTACTTATATATATATATATATATTTTAAATATATAGGTTAGAAGTTAGTTAAGAAAGCTCTTGAGTAGTTGACGGATCTTTTCTAGGGGGTAACTGCACAAAAGATCCCTATGGGTCGAAGTGTATCCGCAAGGGCCCCCGAAAACAATAAGATAAGATAGTTAAGAAAATAGCCAAATGACCACCCCCCCTTTTATCTCCGAAACTACTGGGTCAAAATTTTTGAAAAATATACACAAAATAGTTATTTACCTATAGATGACAGGAAAACCTATTAGAAATGTGCAGTCAAGCGTGAGTCGGACTTAATGTACGGAAACCCTTGGAACGCGAGTCCGACTCGCACTTGGCCGGTTTTCGGTTTAATGGAATGATCGATAAATATATGGAATGGACAATCTGGGTCACTTTTTATCAAGTAGGTACGCCATAGTAAATTAATGGCGAACTTGATCTTAGAATTCGGACAGGCGATAATTGTCCAACGTTTATATATTTTGTCACGTGATAAAGCCGATACCCACACGTTAATGTCACACAAATCCACCGCGACGAATCGACACGCCTAATACCCATTTGGCAAGAACGTTGGTTCTAATGACATGTTTGGGTCAGGCCATGGACTACCACGAATGGACTCCGCTTAGCCAAGTTTTAACAAAGTAGAGGTGACTTGGTATATAGGTGCTCTTTGCTTTTCACGTGTCTAACGTGAGTCATTCTTAATTATAATACGTTAGTTTGAATAGGGAATATTAGGCAAAGCTCTGCGTAGGTGGCACCTTTGTGGCACATACAGTAAACAAACCACATTGACACATCACACGTCACGTCAATCTCATGGCCTACCGCGAAACAAGAAATTCGAAATTTCGCTATCTAATCTCTATCACTCTTGCATATTCGAGCGATAAAGAGGCAGACAACCAAATTTCGACTTTCGCGTTTACCGGTAGGCCCTTGTTAACAAACCGCCTTGATGCATCAATGTCATATTTTATTGTCTGTGAAAACTTGTCAAAAAACAGTTTAAGGCACAGTATGTATAAGTTAGTCTATGAATTTACTGAGTCGGTAGTGCTGCACTCTGGCGGCAGAACATTGCAGTAATATCCCCTATTGTTAGTTGTGTTTTATAAAATTGTTTATGTAAGTATTGTTATTATTTTTGCTTGTATGTAAATTCAATGTTGACGTGTAAAAGTGCCCTTGTGGCCTATTTGCTGAATAAATGTTGAAGTTTGAAGTTCACATAGGTGCTCTTTTAAGGATACATTCCAGTTTTGAACGCATTGTCTAAATATTTTATGACATGTGTAAGAAATTGAACGTTCTTATCGTGTCTTTTATTTATTTTATCTACACAGATATCATAAACTCTCTATGATGCCTTCAAAATCCGTAAATAATGGCCCACGTTACGATAAACTGTTTTGTTACAGCAAATTTATTATCTGTGAAAATGTGGTAATAGCTTTATTACTCTATCAAAATCGATTTGGTAATGACATTCAAATTTCGAACATCTCTGAAAAAAAAAGCAATTAGATTTGACCCCTATTCTAATATCAGTCGAGATGACGTTTTATTCGAAATCAAATGACAATTGCATACAATATTGACAAATCTCGCATGTAAGTTGGTATCGGACGATATGGTAATCGACCCCGACTCTAGTTTGTCTTTGAATTAAAAAAAACTACGGATGCGTGACATGCGTGAAAAAAGTTTTCATTTGCCGCCATTTGACGTACAGTTTATCTTTTAATTAGTTTGTAAGTAAAAAATAATTTGTTTTATTGTTTTTAAAGTAACTATAACAAAAGTTTCGTGTAAAATGTACGATAAAGATATTTTGGAGACGCCAGCTCATATCCGCGAGTTCCGCCAGAGAGGAAAGTGCCCCAATGTCGGCTGTAATATGAGGTTAGTGAATATATCATAGAAAGTTTATAATATGTGTGTAGATAAAGCAGTGTATGTAACTGTACATAATTAGGCATTAAAACACTCGTGTGATACTATTATGAAACTCATTTCATTCGTTTCATAAACCCACACTCGTATTTTAATGCCTTTCATTATGTAGCAGTCACATAAACTACTATTACAGTACATCTGGTGCTGCATTATGACACACTATATGAGCACAATAACTACGTCGAAAATTTAAACGGCCATAATGTACTGTAAAACGTTGTACGATACACGTGCGAATTCCGCACTTGTATTTACAAATTTCAGATTATAGAAATTTTCCAAAAGAAATTTTCCAACTACAAAAGACAGGGTTGAGTGGAGGAAGCGAGGGGAGGCCTTTGCCCAGCAGTGGGACACTTAACCAGGCTAATAATAAAAAAAAGAAATTTTCCAAAATGTAGAAGCCATGGGCTCACGGAGCCACTTGACTAGTTAAGTGGTCTGTGAGTCATACGTATCGCGTACATTACATTGGCAGGCCAGGTGCGACCTTTAGGGATTACCATATCAAAACCGATGTTAAAGCGGTCTGATTTAGAGCCTTGATTATATTCATGATAAGAAATAAAAATTAGATTTTTATTAAAAGCCCATCAACGTGCACACCAGCGCCACTGCTAAATAATCGTGATTATTCAAATTTAACGACAGGTATAAAAAAAAGGGAGCCGCTATGTACTGCATTTTGTATTAAAGTACCTTTTGAATACATCAAACTAGTTTTCATGTTGTTGGATTCGTCAATCTATGCGTCCAAAGTTAAAACGGCCATTTTTGTTTTGAGTTCAGTGTGAGTGTGCACGTTGATGGGCTCTTAACACATCTTGATGTCAAATAAAATCAATGCTAAATATTAGGACCTAGCACGCAGACCCCAAGGGCAATTAATGTTAAGATTGCCTAGGAAGACCTATACTTAATTCCTTTTCACAGCATCACACTTGGGTGGGTCCCAAAACTTGATGTTTTTTATAATTCCGTACCCATAGGGTAAAAACGGGACCCTATTACTAAGACTCCACTGTCCTGTGCGAAAGACTGCAGCCTGATGATGATGATGATGATGACGGTCGGTCTGTCCGTCTGTCTGTTCGTCTGATGTCTGTCTGTCACTAGGCTATATCTCATGAATCGTGAACAGTTTTAAACAGAAAATTTCACAGGTGATGTACTTATTTCTGTTGCCTCTATAAAAATAAATACTAAAAAGTACGTAACCCTCGGTGGGCGAGTCCGACTCGCACTTGTCCGGTTTATGTTGATTTAAGAATATAAATATATGGTAATACTACGTACTGTATAAACCCATGTCACCAATAAAAAGAAGGCACCATTAGTGAACCTCCGTACATTAGCTGAGACAATATGTCGTCTCCATATTTCATATTTTCTGTATGTACCTAAATATCTGTCCTCATTTATGTCATATATCAGAGCGCTTCCTAATGCTTACAGAGTACCTAAGTAAGTTCTGCAGGTGGTTCACAAGTTTGTGTACCTGGGATCTCAAATAAGCGAAGATGGTGAATCCGGCCAAGAGGTACTTAGTTAGAAGAGCAGAGATGGCCAAAGCTGCGGTGAAAAGACTCGAGAAAATATTTGAGAACAGAAGCATAAACCGCAAAACAAAGATCAGACTAATCCTTGTTTTCTCAGATCAGACTGACCCTTGTTTTCTCGATCTTTTTGTACGCGTCCGAAACCTGCCCAAGTAGCAAATCTATGTGCTATAAAAGTTGAGAGCACGTTTTTATTTTCGCTTTTTGGTGCTATAAACGGTGTAAAAACAGTCGAGTAAAAGTCCTGTAAGCGTTTACTCAACGCGAAAAGGCGCACTTATACAGACTAAAAGTGTTATAAAAATCGAGTAAGCGCTGTATAAGAAGCAAATCGATGCTGTAAGAGTTGAGTAAAAGTGGATAAAAGCACTTCTAGTGTTTTAATAGCAACGATAGTGCTTTTACTCGACTATTTGTTCTATAAACATTAGCAATTTACTATTACTCAGTAAAAGTGTTCTATAAAAGCAGCCGCACTGCTTTTTCTCAGCAAAAATGTTTCGTAAAGGTAGCCGGATTGCTTTTACTCGGCATTTTAAATGTGTAAGAGTGCAGTAAATGCTTTTATTCAACTAATATGTGCTAAAAACGATCTCAGGTAAGCGATTATATTTCAATTATTTGATTAAGTTTGAGGCCTATTCGTCTTCGCGTGTCTAATAACACAAAAAGGTACTTAAGTATTTTTTACTGCTGTCATCCATGATATTTATTTTTACCGTGATTGTGTACATAAGTTTTTACTGTCTGTAAGTACACGTAATACAGTAAAACCCAGCGCGAAAAATACTTTATTGATAAAACCAAGGGCACTGGTTCATATATATTCATGGGCCGCCTATTTTCTTAAATTTCAATAAAAAAATATTAATAAAAATAAGTAAAAATTTGCTTACACGATCTAGTTTCTGTTATATCTCATTAATTCGACTATAAGTCGAGTAACTGCGTTTACTGCTACACTTATAGCACATGATGTCGCCATGTTTATGGATTTATAGTCCGATGGCCGACTGCATGAAACCCTACCTGATAAAAAAATTGAAAAATCCTACTCTGTAGGGGTAGCTGACTTTTAGCAGCTTCAACTGCTCTTGGTCGGCCGTGGCTTAACTTGGCAAATTTTGCGCAAATGGCAAAAAAGTGGTACAAATATTCATCAAAAAAACAAAAGTGGTCAGCTACATCCTGTGTTGGCAGGTTCCTGTGTCCGACCGAATTTGTGGTACCAAGTGAGCTACAGTTTACCTCATCGAAAAATAGAATGTCACTTGTATGGTAGGATAGCTGCCATTGACTTTTTTTTTAATGCGGACGGACTGAAAACGCTGTCAGGCTAAGGTGAGGCCGACCAAGACATATGTCAACAAATTTAATGTAGGTATTACAATCAGTTGTTTTGATTCTATTTTTCGATGAGGTAAATTGTAGCTGTCACGTGGTACCACAAATTCGGTCGGACACAAGAACCTGCCAACATAGGATGTAGCTGACCAGTTTTGTTTTGCTGTCCTCAAAGGCAGCTATCCTACCATGCAAGTTTCATTCTATTATACGATGGGGTTTTTTTTTATGAATTTTTGTGCCACTATTTTGCCATTAGCGCAAAATTTTCCAAATTAAGCCGCGGCCGACCAAGAACAGTTGATGCTACTAAAAGTCAGCTACCCCTACAGACTAGGATTATTCTATTTTTTTGTCAGGTAGGGTTTCATGCAGTTGGCCACCGGACTATATTGAAACGTCAACATGGCTGACTTGTGATGTTAATGTAGTTCAAAACTCTTTAAAAGTACTCTAAGCTGAATACATTTTGAATAAAACCTGTAAATACACTTCAGCTCCTATAACAGCGGTTTGAACCCCATTACCCGATTTATGATATAAGCGCGCTGTTACAGCAGCATTGTTGCCAAATGGTTATTTGATTGCTTTTGATAGGCTTTTATAGCAACAGAGAAGAGAGTTAAGTAACAGTTGTATTAAAGCGCCTTATTCAGACAATTAGCTAATCTATAGCTGTTATATGATTTTAATAGAACAATTATGCTGAATAAAAGTGATTTAGTAGCGCTAACTCAGCATTTATTAAAAGGTGGAATAAAAGTGCTAAAAGATAGTGCTATAAACGTTTATACGACATGATTATAGCACTAATTAGCGAAAATTGCTAAATAGTCGAGTTAACCGCTATTATACGATATATTGGTGCTTCAACAACCGTAACTCGGCTGTTATACGATTACAGGCTGAGTAAATCAATTCTTATACGACTATTTTGCTAGTTGGGTGGACCATCAAAACCGAAACCCGTCGCAGGATAGATGCGTTCGAGATGTGGTGCTGGCGGAGAATGCTCCGGATCTCGTGGACTGTCGTACAAATATGCGTCCATTCTCGACGAACTGTTTGCTCCCAACGTGTACTTGGTTGCTTAGCAGTATGGCCATCATAGCCTTTTTTTTTTTTCTGATCCCCCCTCACAATGCAGAGGGGGATCAGAAACGCTTGATCCCCACCCCTACGACGTGTGTGGGGCCGATGCGATGCGATGCGGGTTCGGTACCCACTGGCCCCACTAGGGCTCGAGGCGAGCATACGCTCCTCGCCTTCGACCCTGCCGCCTGCGTCGGAGAGGAAGCGCGTCAGCAGCCGCTTCTCGCTCCCTCTCCGCCTCCTCCTTCTGCGACATAACTTTGCTACGGGTAGGCGGTGAGAATAAATAAAACTGTAGTTTTTTAAAATAACGAACTAAATTTATTCTCCCTTAACTTCCGCCGCAAGCACACGATTACGTCGTAGGGTAGGGTACGTTCTAGGCCGGTACTGATTTTGCTCCGAGGACAGTTCCACCACGCAAGTACTCCCCTGAAGCTGCCGGAGCCACTGCGGGTTGGGAGACGGACGAGCTGAGGGACGTCAGCTGGGGCCGCTCAGGAACTGCCGGCTGGTCTTCACGGCTACGGTCTTAGCCGTAACTAGACTCCCTGGAATTTATTTCCATTGTGTAAAGGAAAGTTCTTAATATGTCTCCGCTGACTGTACCCGGCACGGCAAGAAGCAAAGCAGGAAGCAGTACTGCGTGATGATGATGGTGAAAGTTTGGTGATGTGCGGAATGGTACAGTCAGACGGAGTTTACACTTTGCACTGATGTTATGTTTAAAAGAACAAGTTATAAAACAAAACTGAGTATAGGATCTAACGGTCAAATTTTGAATTTAAAAAAATTACTGGAAATTAAATTATCTCATAGACTTTAAATAAACACAATTTAGCAATTAAAACGAGATGAAATAAGAGTGGAATGATTGCAAGAGTACCTAAATTAAGTGGCAAGCATAATCACACAAAGAAATAGCATAGCGAAATAGCCGTTAGAAATAACATTCAAATCTACCTGCTTAGAATAAGCGTAAGAAATGTTCAACACTTACCCAAAGGGGATTTAAAACACTAAAAAATGATTCCATTTGCACTAAATGAGTGCAGGAACGGAATGGATAAATACAATCGAACAAATTAATTCTCGCCGGGCACGACAGACGTCGCTGCGCGAAGGCAAGCGAGCGTGCGCCGGCGACGAAAGCTAGATCTGTCCTGACTATGATCGACTCGCGCGCGGGCCCGCGCGGAGAGAGGGTCCGCGGGACGGGGACGCCGCTAGCCGGTTTACTTCGAACAAAAGAGTGTTGCACGAAGTACAGTGAGTCGTAATAAGAAGGAACAGTTTTGTAAAAATAATATTAAAGTGTTACAAGTTATTTATCAATCTAATTTAATTTTATAAATGTAACCTAGGTTACGTAACGTATCTACGTTACAACTTCTTCGCAGAAGGAGGCCACCGCTTCCCATTTCCTCTCGCTACCCAGCATCACCGCTATTATGCTGTGTAGCGAGAGGTCCGCCACCCCCGTCGCTGCCCTGAGGGAAGCTCTTTCCACGGCCCAGCGATTACACTCTTCCAGAGTGTGCTGAGCCGTATCATCCGCCGCGCCACATTTGTGGCACTGAGGCCCCGGCTCCCTCTGTATTTTGTGCAGGTAGTGTCCGAAACAGCCGTGTCCGGACACCACCTGCGTCACCCTAAAGGTCAGGGCCCCCCTGCCCCGATCCACCCACTCGTCCATAACCGGGAGAATAGCCCCTATGGTTCGGGTTCCATAGTGGCTATCCTCCAAGGCCTCCCGCCACCTCTCTCGTAGGCGCTCCGTGGCTCCCCGCATCACCCTCTCGGCCTCCTCCGCGTCTGGGAGCTCCCCACGCCCCCTGGCTTCCGCCCTCAGCTGGTACCTGTCCGCCAGCACCCCCGCGTCCAGCTCCCAAGGCGGGGTGCCGGCAAGGAGGCATGCTGCTGCGTGAGAGGTGGTGCGGTAGGCCCTCACCATCCTCTGGGCCACCACCCTCTGTGGCCGACGGAGCAATGCCCTCGCGCGTCCCGTCAGTCGTCCGGCCCAAATTGGCGCTCCGTAGAGCGCCATGCTCCGGACGATCCCCGCATATAGCCGCCTACATGGGGCATTCGGCCCCCCCCCCCCAGATTAGGCAGTAGGCGGCCCAGAGCCGAGGCAGCACCTATGAGACGAGAAGCCTGTCTCGCAAAGTGCTCCTCGAATGTCCATCTTCTGTCCAGGACAAGGCCCAAGTACTTGATGTGGGCCCTGACCTGGACAGCTTCGCCCCCCACCCTCATTGCAGTGCCCGCCGGCAGCTGCCCCCACGCCCTCGTTCGCCCGAGGACCATGGCCTCGGTCTTCGGCAGTGCGACCCTAAGCCCCAGGAGTCCTATGCGGTGCACCGTGAGCTCGGTCGCCACCGCTGCCCTCCTGAGCACCTCTTCCAGCTCCTTTCCCCGCACGGCCACCAGTGTATCGTCTGCATAACATATGGTGACCATGCGTGGAAGCTGCGACCCCCGGATCACCCAGTCGTAACCGAGGTTCCACAGGAGGGGACCCAGAACAGACCCCTGTGGGACCCCACACACCATGGCCCTCGCGCCCCGGACACCCCTCTGCTCATAGAGCACTACCCGCCCCGTCAGGTATTGCTCTATGACGCGCCTCAGATAGTGAGGCTGACGTGTATGCATGTGATGTCCCCGCGCCTCAACCCGCGCGACCGCTGTATCCTGGCCTGCGCGCCAGTAATAAACGAGCTTCCATCGTACGCACTTGTTTCATTGCTAAGTACATACCTATCAGTGGCGACGAGGATGGGATGCACAAGTGCCCTAAAAAGGTAGACGCTAAAGTAAACGCACCGCGACCGACTAATATAAAGGAACTTAAGAGTTTCCTGGGGCTAGTAAACTACTATCGCAATTTTGTAGAAAATGCATCGAGTATATTGTGTCCACTCCACGAATTACTGCGCGCGGGCGCGAGGTGGGAGTGGACGCCGCGACACGAAGCCACTTTCGAACGGATGAAGGGGGAGTTAGCGTCCGAGCGCGTCCTGGCCCACTTTGACCCCAGCGCGCGTCTCCTTCTCAGCGTTGATGCTGGCCCGGCGGGCCTTGGTGCGGTACTGTCCCAAATAGGTGTGGATGGCGTTGAGCGGCCGCTTGCCTATGGTTCCCGCTCGCTGACGGTCAGCGAGCGAAACTATAGTCAGCTGCATAAAGAAGCGACTGCGTTGGTATTCGGAATTAAAAAATTCCACCAATATTTATATGGCCGTGCGGAACCGTTTGTCCTAAAAACGGATCACAAACCTTTATTAGCGATATTCGGGACAAAGAACGGTATATCGGTAATGACGGCTTCCCGGTTAGTAAGATACGCTATATTTTTATCCGCGTATAATTATGTTATCCAATATACTGCAGGTAAGGATAATACAGTTGCTGATTATTTTTCGCGCTCATGCCCGACGTCGTCGTCAGATAACGCGGCGGAAAAAAAACTTGTAAACGGTAACAAAATATATCAAGCAAGGTTGGCCGCGCAAAATACGCTGTTCTAAAATTGAACCTTATTTCCGTTGCAGGAATGATTTAGAATTAGAAAAAGGCTGTGTAATGAGAGGACATCGTGTTGTAATTCCAAAAATATTAAGTTACAAATTATTGCAAGAGCTACATAAGACACATTTAGGCATAGTTAAAACTAAAAGCAACGCTCGATCACGTATGTGGTGGCCCGGTATAGACCGCGACATCGAACAGCTGATCGGCGCGTGCGCAGTGTGCAGCGCACTGCGCACCGCACCCCCTCGCGCGCCGCCCGCCAGCTGGAGCCAGCCGCCGGGGCCATGGCACCGCATTCACATCGACTACATGCTTGTAGCTCAAAGAACGTATTTGATTGTGGTAGACGCTTTTAGCAAATGGGTGGAATGTATAGACATGACTTGCGGTACTACTACGAAACATTTAATTAAAGAGCTATCATTATTGTTTACGAGGTTTGGCCTGCCTGATACGATTGGGTCAGATAATGATACTAAAATTGCATCACAAGAATTTAATCAGTTTTGTAAAATGGTGGGTGTTAATTATGTAACTTCACCTATATATCACCCAATTAGCAACGGTTTAGCCGAATGTGCAGTACGAAATTGTAAAAAAATGATAAAATCAATTATAGAACAAGAATCACAATGTATAAGTCAATTAAATTCTAGATTACAGAGTTATTTGTTCGAATATCGTACTACAGTGCACTGTACAACGAAAGAAACTCCAGCCAAGCTAATGTTTGGCCGTGAGTTACGTTCGAGATTAGACCTCATAGTACCGCCGCGAGGCAAAACTGCTGATGCGGTGCATTCTTCGCAGCGGGTGCAGCCTGGTAAACAAGTGCGTTCATTTAACGTCAACGAAGACGTTTGGGTTAAATGTTTTGAAAATCGAAAACCATATTGGACAAGAGGTAAAATAATTAACATAATCGGTCGTAGAATGTACCTCGTCTACATAATAGACCAAAACATAAATTGTAGACGCCACGTTGACCAAATATTGCGATATACGAGCAATAACACTAGCTATAATGATGTAGGGCACACCTTAGATTCAACAATAACACCCTCTTCTACCTTGTCAGATGTGATTTCGGATTCTATCACCTCGCCAGCGGTCTCACAAGACCAGTCAACGGATCTAAACACTGATGCCGTGAATGATCCGGCTACTATTACCTCGGACTTACCGAATGAACCCGTTCATGAGGAGAGGTGGGAGGATGCCGAAGCAGAGGGGGAGGACATGAGGACTGAGCGACAGTTAATACTTAATGATTCACCAGAAACTAGTAACGAAGTTCAGGTTATCCCTTCGACCGATAACTTGTCACCCGATCCCCAACGTCGTCATCAATTGCGACCTAGATCTAAGGCAATTAATTATAAGGTTTAAAATAAGTTGTTATAATAGTATGTATTTCTTGATCTCAGGTTCCCTTAATTAAATCGGGAGGAGATGACGTGTATGCATGTGATGTCCCCGCGCCTCAACCCGCGCGACCGCTGTATCCTGGCCTGCGCGCCAGTAATAAACGAGCTTCCATCGTACGCACTTGTTTCATTGCTAAGTACATACCTATCAGAGGCACTCCATGGTAGCGGAGTGCCTCCCCAATGACCGTATAGGGAAGGGACCCGAACGCGTTAGCGATGTCCAGTGACACCGCCACCACTCCCTCCCCCTGATGGCCATCATAGCCTGGAATAGCTCATTATTACTGGCCGCATGGCAAGGAAGCGTAGGGATGGACGTATGGCCACGCGCTGGGCGGACAGAATAACGTCAGAGACAAACGCCACATTGCAGGCTAGCATGCACTGGGCCCAAGACAGAGCGGCTTGGAGAGCGCTGGTGAAAAGTGTCCACATTTGTCACGTCCCTCAGCCATGAGGATACGACAAGGAAGAAGAAGTAAGTATGTAAGCAATCTTTATTGTGCACCATAAAGTTTAAAAAAATACACAGAACCCCTAGTATAAATTTCATTCGATAGCGTGACGAACGCTCGTCGTTGCGTTATGTTTATTTTTGTAAGGGATTTTGAAAAGCGCCAAGCGGGACGTTTTGGAAACTCAAAATCCCATAGAATATTAACGCAAACGTCACGTCACGCCATCGAATGAAATTTACACTAGGGGTGCAGAAAGCAAATTACAAGCTACTTACAAGCAAAATGGGAGCGAACCGGAGATAAAAACGGAGAATTTCCGTCCCGTTCCTATCTCTATCGCACGCGAGTTATTAGGTATATAGCTGTCCCGCCCATGATGTCTAGTATTTTAAGCTTTGCTTAGTTTTTGGCTAGGTCGATCTGCGTAAGATTGTCCCCAAATATTTATTTTGGTATTTATTTCGTTCATTGATTATAAAATCGCTAAGCGCCACTTGCACCATTCCACTAACCCGGGGTTAACCGGTTAAACCGTTAACCCAGTGTTAAATTGTACGTGAATGGTGCAAGTGGCCCTAAGCTGCGCAGAAGCGGTATCATGGTCGGCTTTTTAGCACCTGTCATGCCATACGTCACTTTCGCACTTACATATTTGTTAGAACGTGACAGGCGTGACAAATGATAAAAAGCCGACCATCTTAGCCCTACCAGAGGCAAAGAGAATTAAATCACTACGAACAGCAGAGGTGGTTTGAGTCTCTGAGCATCTGATTTTTCGACTCACCCAAACTATGTAACCAATTAGAATACGGGCGAGACTGACAGCGAAATATCGTTTGCCCTCAACTAATGACCCTTACTGAGTAATATAAATAAAACCTTATCCAGTCAAATATAAGGCTGAATTTCAACTGTAGAATTCTCAAGGACGAAATAGGCCTTTTTTAGTGCTAGATCCGAGATTCCTTTTCTCGTTATTGACTGTTGTTTGTTATTAATGTTATTATGCTGATTTGATTTATTGGTGTTGGTTAAATATATTGGTAATAAAGGTTAGATTAGATATGGAATGTTGTAGAAAATATTTACACAGCAATAAGCGTTTTTTTTTATATTGGTAATAACCAAATCAGCTTTTTTGTCTCTCGTTTCTTTGGTATGCTCAGTCTCCTGTGTGCTTTCTTTAAAATATTCAAATAACAAGAATTCCAATATGTAGTAATTACATGTAAGTAGGTATAGGCACTTACATAGATTAGGAATTAGGATATCTACTTACACTAGTGGCTCTGTGAGCTGTAGACCTCGCGAGCAGAGCTTGAAATAACATGGTGCTAAGAGCTTTAAATACACCGTGTTTTTTTTGATTTCCGTTAATTTCAAGGGTGCATTCCTGAGCTTAAATCAAGTAACTTTCTCAAAGACACCGATGTTCTAATTAAGTCCATTTCGGAGATAATCCATAATTTATTTTTTTACTATAAGGCCTCTACAAGCGTGTACACTTGCCTTAGGGCCGGCTTACATATTGATTAGTGTTTAGAATGAGTTCATACATTTGCTACTAAACTTAAGTACAATCTCGGTCGATTGATGTACGAAATGACATTGATATGTCACAGATTTCAATTGTTTGGTTGAGTTAAATGTAATGCCCGTGTTACAACAACGCTATATGCTACATTTAATTACTTTTTAAACAAAAAAAAAAACAAAAAAGAAAACAAAAAAAAATTTTTTTTTTGAAAATTAACTATGCCATTTAGTTCTTATAAACGTATATAACTATACCCCGAAGTTAACGGAATTCAATAAAAACACGGTGTATAGTAAATTAAAGAAAAACAATACGAAATTTATGTGTAAAAAAATACAAAAAGTTATAATATCCCAGCATACAATTACTGGGGATCGAACCCAGACCCTCTGTGCAAACTAGGGCTCGCGGTCGAGTCCGTGTTTCGTTTACACGTTTCGAATAGTCGTTTCCGAATAACACGTACACGGTTTTCTGGCCCGTTCCGCACGTGTAATTAAGAAACGTGTAATTAAGATCCGTCTCCACGGATAAACGGGTATTCGGAGAAACGGATCTTATTTACCCGTGGCTCCGGACACGTCCTTGACGAGTAGCGAAGGAACGAACCGGCGCGGCGTACTCAAGAGTTAGAAACAAGTAGACGCAAGATTCATGACGAGTTTCCGTCATATTTAACCTTATTCCGTGGTTCATAGAGTCGAAATTCAATAAACGGTCTCTGAGCAGGTAGTTTTTGCTTGCAATGTTGCAATACGAGTAGAAAATTAGAAATACAGTATACCTATGCTACTTATCAAAATAGTATTTTATATAAGACTTCAAATACTAATACTTTATGGTTTATTAATATAACTTGATAGCAATAAAATTAAAGTGCTTAAAAAAAATTAAAAGCAATAAAGAGTATAAAGACTTTACGTTAAAATCTGGCCATGCATGATCTGGTAGGTGGTGGTAGGTAAGTATACAATATTCTTACCAATTGCATATTTTTAAACAGTTCTTATATTTTTAATAATTTGTATTCTGTATATTGTATGGGTGAGTTTTTACGAATATATTCTGTCAATAAGAAATGTATATTTTTAAATCTAATTATTTTTTAAGTTACGTAAGCCAGACATCTTAGTATTATTATAGTAAACCATGTAAAAATTAATAAATACAGTGTAACTCTATATAACGACATTAACGACACTGAAGGGACTGCGGATTTTTCGACGTTAAGTATAGAGAGCGGTTGTTAAATGGAGTGAAATAAAAAGGTCATCTTACTATTCTAAATATTCTAATGTATCTGTTTATAATATACTTAGGACACATTTTGCACAAGAAGAACATTCATTTCATACAAATAACAACGCCTATTAATTTATAACGTGTAACATCTTGTCAAAAGTCTAGTGCCCGAGGTAAACATGTACAAGTTGATCATACAAAAACAAAAGACAAATTTTCTTAGAATCTCCGGTACGTCAGTCGAAGTAAACACGTGCTAGATAATAAAACAACAAAACAGCAAACAAAAAAACGTACACAGCTGCAGTTTTTATCAATTTCGGCAACTTAGAAAGTATTTCTTAATGATGTATTATGCCGTATTGTTGTCGTTAAATAGAGTGAGCATGACGATATATAGAGTGTATTACTGTATAGAAAACAAGGTAAACCAACCAAAGTCAAGCAATTTCGACATTTTAAGGAGTTTGTCGTTAAAACGAGTGACGTTATAAAGAGTTTACACTGTAATCATGTGTATCTGCCAATAAGTAATGTATTTACAACTTTTAATATAATTTAGTATGAATTTATGAAAAGTAAGACTTTTCTTAAATTCATTATCTTATTATCATATAAAATGAACTTTAAGACTGTACTAATAAATATTATTTACAATTTTAGCAACAAAACAACAAAACGATTTTAAATTAAAGTAACTTGGAAAGACTGTATTTTACGAATTGGCCGACTAAGTGGCGAACTGGAGTCATACCTACTTACCTAAACACAATATCTTAAAAGTCATATTTATTTCGTGTTCATTTGCTTAGATACATTTGCTTCTTTAATTTTAGCCGCTGCATTTGTTACAATTTCATATATGTGCAGACAGGTTCACCTTATTACACCGACATAAAGCTTATAATTAGCTATGGCAGTTCTGATAATGGTTTGGGACTACTTGTTTTCGGCGATATCAGACAAAAGGGTATTGAAAAACAACACGTTCTAATGAATGGAACGCCACCGGCCGGCATTTATTACCTGAGCACTAGTGTGAAAGTGACTCCAGTCAACATGAATGATTACCAATTTTGAGATCTATCTTAATGTATTTAGCAATATAATTGCAAGGTAACCAAGGTAGCATGGGTTTTTATGGTTCTCGCGTGAAATCCTGCGTTTCAAATGCCGCTGTACTTTTTTGCTTCGTTGGCATAGATTAGTAACTAATCTAATAGTTAGGTAATTGATAAAAATAACAAATAACCACAAAGTAGTAGTAGGTAGTATTTGTCTGCATATCTATTCTTCGCGAAACTATATAACTTACACCATTATATATAAAATGTGTTTCTTTGATTGAAATGTAATATGTAATGAAATTAACTTAAAAGCAATAATAGTAAAAAAAAATTGGCCAAGTGCGAGTCGGACTCGCACACGAAGGGTTCCGTACCATTATCTATAAAAACGGTCACCCATCCAAGTACTGACCCCGCCCGACGTTGCTTAACTTCGGTCAAAAATCACGTTTGTTGTATGGGAACCCCACTTAAGTCTTTATTTTATTCTGTTTTTAGTATTTGTTGTTATAGCGGCAACGGAAATACATCATCTGTGAAAATTTCAGCTGTCTAGCTATCACAGATCACGAGATACAGCCTGGTGACAGACGGACGGACGGACGGACGGACGGACGGACGGACGGACGGACGGACGGACGGACAGCGGAGTCTTAGTAATAGGGTCCCGTTTTACCCTTTGGGTACGGAACCCTAATTAAGGTTCTAAACTAGGGACGAGTTAGTTCAAAATTAAAAATAGTAGACTATATAGAATAGGGACACCTACTTCCATTCATATACAGAGTCATTTTTGGACCGTTAGCCATATTGTGCGAGGTGATTAGGTAGGTCATACTGAACAACTTTTTCTATGGGACCAACCTCGAAATCCCAAAAAAATTTGGCCTTCCCATGGAAAACGTCGACATCGACATCCACTCGACCAAAATGTATGAAACGTCCAAAAAAAATTTTTGTGATTTCGGAGTTGGTCCCATACAAAAAGTGGTTCAGTATGGCCTACCTAATCACCTCGCACAATATGGCTAACGGTCCAAAAATAACCCTGTATTGTATAGTTGGTTAAATATGTTATATTAACACATGTGTTAAAACTGTTATAAATAATTAAAAAAAAATTCGTACGCTAAACGAGTTCATCTGAAGTCAACATTCAATACTAGACCTTGCATACCCAGAGCTAGAGCATTGATTGGCTCAAACTGTTTCGGATCCGTTCGGGCCGGTCTTAAGTACCCGTGTAAACGGAGATACGTATCTGAGAAACGTTTCTTGGGAACGGTTCTTGGATACGTATCCGGATCCCGGCGGTTCCGTGTAAACCGTGTTTTTAGCACCGCCGGTCTTAAGAACACGGGTATTCGTTTCGGCGTGTAACACGGATACCGGGAGCCCTAGTGCAAACAGAAAAAGCGAACGTTTACAAACTGAGCCAAATAGTTCTTAGATGAGTTGACGAAATTTAGCTACTCCTTCTCAAATTAAAATTAGTTAAAATTAAATATCTAAATACCGCCTAAACCAGCGATAATTTTTTTCTGCATTTTTTGCTATTAACTCTGTAAACATGTTTCAAAAAGACAAAAGTCTTATGATATCGATACGACAATTTGTTTAGGCGCCAGGTATCACGACTCCGCCATTTTTAAAAATTTCCAAAAACCGGATTGACAAAAAATTTTTATTTAGTCATAAAATTCGGTCACAAAATTTCACGAGAATCGGTTAAGAATTGCGACCTGTAGAGGAGAACATCCGGACATACGAAAGCAAAATGCCCGAGTCAAAACGTAGACCTTCGCTTCGCTTCGGTCAATTATTTGTAGAATGCGTTAGGTAGGTACAAAAAAACTTCAAACTATGTTACTGCCCATACCGAAAAAAAAAAAAGGTAATAACCAAAAAGTGATAAAATAGGAGGTATTATATGTTTTGCGAAAAGTAACTCAGACCTCATAATTCACTGTTTCAGGTCTCAGGCAAAAATAAGTCTGGTAAATCGCTCCCCATTTAAAATACCATTTATTTCCATAGCAATTTAGGCAGAGGTTGTAAAAAAGCTAACGAATTTCCCGCTAAAATACTGAAGGAAAAACAGCACACATTTTCCATTTTCATATTTGCGGAGTCCGATGAAGCGTGGGCGGACGTCCCCAAACTTAATTGCCATATTGGTATTCTGAATGAGCAAAGCCGAAATAGGCAATTTTGATGGCATTTATGAAGCTGGCTACTTGACATATTTTTATTAAATGATCAAATCAATCGATTTATTTTTTGCAAGAATGAAATTTTTGTGTACTTAGGCTTTAATAATAAGCAATTTTGATGGCATTTAAATGCATGGCTACTTGATATACACCACAGGCCGAAAGTATTGAAACAAGCTTATATGACAATATAAACCGTGATTTTCATGCGATGGATATACCATACCATATACCATTTTAGGAGTAACGACCCAAATCCAGATAACGAAACCAATAAAATATGGGCCGACGTCCCCAAACTTTATTGCCATATTGGTATTCTGAATGAACGTAGCCGAAGTAGGAAATTTTGATAATATTAAAACTAAGCTGTCTACTTGAAATTTTATTAAATTACCAAATTAACGGCCTTCTCACCGTCGGAAGTGACCTTGCCTAAGAAGCAATAGCTTTTCGTTTCCATGGTAACGTATTTTGTGTGTTTATCACGTATATATCTTAATTCTTCTTTGAACAGCCAGCAAATAAATCACGAGCGTTTTAAATAGGTACCTAGCGCGCCATTTTTGTAAACAAAACTTCCGTGAGACACAAACACATTAAATATAATTATTTGTTTACCTTGTAAATCATATATATTTGTCTGATATATGATATATATTAGATTAGACTTTTACAAGAAACTTACACGTTTGCAGTAAAATTTAATTTCCAATTAAATTTTAATTGGTTGTCACTTGATCTCTTTGAAGATAAAGAGTGTTTAAAATCCAACTTTGCACACGTCGTGTTGTCTCACCATCGCAGATTAAACAAATAGAAACTGTTCCATTGACCACACTGTTAAAAAAAACAGACAAGTGCGAGTCAGACTCACCCACCGAGGGTTCCGTACTTTTTAGTATTTGTTGTTATAGCGGCAACAGAAATACAATCACGTTTCATGAGATAGTCCGAGACGAGTCTTAATAATAGGGTCCCGTTTTTACCCTTTGAGTACGGAACCCCTAGAAACTGACAGTTCGTAAACCTTATTAAAAAAGGCATAATTAAGGTCTACCGATGGACAGTAAGAGTGTTTCTGTTTGCAGGACAATTTTATTTTACATACATCGATATAGTATTACAGTTGTAGTAGGTATGTGTGAAACGGAACGCTCTCTTCTGCAGTGTCGTGCATTGTGTGTGGTTAAGCTCCAATAAAATGAATCTACAAAATTAAGTAGTTTTAATCCAAGATACAATACTTAACAGGGAACTCAGTAAGGCTTGTGATTTGTTATAAACATTAAACATCGTTCCCACCCTTTTTAGGGTTCCGTATCTCAAAAGGAAAAAACGGAACCCTTATAGGATCACTCGTGCGTCTGTCTGTCTGTCCGTCTGTCACAGCCTATTTTCTCGGAAACTACTGAACCAATTAAGTTGAATTTTGGTACAAATATGTAAATTAGTGACCCAAAGAGGGATATGCTTTTTTATAATTTTAAAATACATAGGTTCGAAGTTATTTAAGAAAATAGCCAAAAAATGACCATTTCCCCCCTTTATCTCCGAAACTACTGGGTCTAAAATATTGAATAAAATACACAAAATAGTTCTTTACCTGTAGATGACATGAAAACCTATTAGAAATGTGCAGTCAAGCGTGAGTCGGACTTATGTACGGAACCCTAGAAACGCGAGTCCGACTCGCACTTGGCCGGTTTTTTAAGGCCATTCCGGTTTCTGATTTGAAAAAAAAATACTGAACAGATTCTTCGGACGAGCTCAGTTCAAAAACTAATGACTAAGTGGCGTATCTCCTCCAGTTTAGCAAATATAATATCGGTGGCGATGCCGCAATTCCCTGGATTCGCAATTTCTTGCTCTCTCGTCACGTGATTGTGCAATTTATTTCTTTGCAAACTTTTATTTATCTTACCTTATATTTTCTTTTTTCTACTAATTAGTTAACAACTTGTGAGGTTTCTTAATTATATATTTTAATTGGACTAGGGTTTTTAATGTAAAGAAACCCATATTTAGTATTTTATTACGGTTTTGATTTTATTTTGATACGACCTCGAAGATCGCTCACGCTGATTGATGTGCGCCAAGTGATCCACATTATCATATATGCTTTTTCTTATTTTTCAAGTAAAATTAATCTTATACTTACTAAGTAATCATCATCATCATCACCCTATGACTTTTGACATACGCTGTATGGAAAGCGACAAGACTCGTCACTGAGTAGGATGACCAACATTACGAAATAGTAGATTGTACAACAAGGGCATAAAGTGACCCATTTTTACCCGAGGCAATTTTTACACAAAATAGTAGACGAGGGTAAAAATGGACATTTATGCCCTTGTTGTACACTCTGCTTTTCACTTCGATTGCGAGGAAAATATACAAAAAATCAAATATTTTAGGTTATTTTACCGTATTTATTCAAGACTAAAGAAAATTGTTCTTGGGCCGGTCGGAGGGCACGCCGATCGGGAGAGCGCCGGTCGGGGGCGCGCCGGCAGGGCTGGCAGTTTGTATGGCAGAATTTGGACTTTATTGCTAAGTCAATAAGGGTCGTAATAGATGATTTTACTTTATGCTCTAGAGCATAAAATGCGATTTTATGTCGTCTACGCACGACATAAAGGTGCAGTTTTTGAGCATGAGAAGTGAAAAATGTTTTTTTATACTTGTCATATGAAAAATTACTCATCATTATTGGTGATAAACAATAATTAGGAACATCACTTAGGCTCATCTTTGAATTATGTATTTTGTAGGGTGTGTGTTTCGGCGGTTCCGCGGCAATTTGTCTTTGGTTTTTATTTGTAGATTTTTTTGTTGTTTTCTTGTATTCTTATTTTGTAGTTTCCCAATGCCTTGGTCTTTTCTGCCGTGTCACTTATTTGAGTAATAAATGAATAAATGTCTTGTCATCTTGCATACGACCCCGAAATCACCCTGTATAGATGAAATAGATTTTAACTTCATGTCCAAGCCCGTTTAGAACAAGCACGGAACGTCCACAGTGCCGCCATCTTGGAATTCACGCTTGATTTCGCTCCACTTCTCCCCTATACGTATTTCTGCCTCTTTTGCATTTGCAACGATTCGCCGTCAGGTCTGATTCGGACGGCCAATTTTACGGCTTTCTTGGAGTCCAACTATTCGAACTTAAAGGTACTAAACCTTGTTTTAAATTAAAAATTAAAAAAATAATTTGTACGGAACCCTCGGTGGGCAAGTCCGACTCGCACTTGTCCGGTTTTTTTGTGTTTTACTCTTTTTATCTGAGACATTTCTTACGCCTACTGAAGTATGTACCTAGGTAAATATGTAATAGGTAGGTATACTAATTTCATGCTTCTAACCCTTGTTGTATTTCAGATTCATATCGTATTAATTCGGATACAATTATTTCTTGAATACAATACGTACTTACATTCAAACATTAAATGAGAGCAACAGTAGTGACGAAGTCAAAATGTCATACCTAATTAATGAGAACAACGCACAGTAATGAGTACTCTAATGAGTCGAGTCTTGAAGGCAGTCTAATTACCGACCGGGAATGTAAGCCTTGCTGGCTTAATGCTGTCCAGAAAGAGCAGCCTATGTTTTAATTGCTGACTGCTGCATATTTTTTTCAACATTTAAGTAAGATATCGTCGCCACAATAATGTCGCAACAGGCCCATTTCTCGAACGGTATTCATCTAATATTATTAACATCATTAAAATTAAAAACTAAACTAATCTAAATTTAAATAAATTTAAAAAAGGCCCCCGCGGCATTGTGCCAAAATTACTGGCAGCAGTCCCTCGCTGAATGGCAATACTAATGCGCTGCAAGAGAAAGCTGCCAGCTCTCTGGTCACCGGTAGTATCGGCAAGCTTTTTCGACAGTTCTTTAAAAAGAACATGGGCGCTTGGACCCCACGGCCCCAGTGTCTCCACACCGAATGCCACAAAATGTTAGTATTCCAGTTCAATTTGTGTTCCAGGATTTTTTATGTTACGAGGAAGAACAACGATCCTGATGGTTAGCAATTTTTTATTACAATGATGAGACCTGAAACACCAGAAGGGTTACAAATGCATTGCCGTCCTTTAAGATGGGAAGTACGTTCTTTTCTAGTCGGTTTGAAGCGCGTATCAGCCCGGAAATACCAGCACGAGCGACAATTTATCTCAGAGGAGGTAGAGTTAGACCAAGAAAAGTCTGCAGCGATTTTGATAGCCCACGCCTTGGCCTCTTGATACGACACGACATCAGCTTTTTCTTTTATTTGATCTACATAGCTACGTCTTGGTCTGCCCCTGCCTCTCTTTCCTTTTATCTTGCATTCTATGATAGTTTTAAAGAAGTTGTCGCGCCGCAACAAATGTCCAATCATTTTTCCCCGTCTGTTGTTGATGGTGTTAAATATCATCCTCTTCTCTTTACTTATACGTCATAATTACATAGAAGTCTGACGTTTAATATAACACTTGCACTGCGTGGGCTATCAAAACCTCTGCAGACTTTTCTTGGTCTAACTCTAGGTCGTTTCTGCAGAAACGCTTAGCGCCACTTGTACCATCCACACAGTGTCAAATTGTACTGGTAACCATGGTAACTCCAGGTTTAACCGGTTAACCCCGGGTTAGGATGGTGCAAAAGTGGCGCTTACTTGAGAACCTCTAACCATTTTAATTCCTCTGAAACCGCACATTATATTTATTCTATTTCAGAACCCGTTTTTAAAGTACATGGTCTGTTCCCGGTACTAGGGCTTAGCGGAATGAGCTTAATAGACTACCGTACATAGATCCCGCATTAAAGTACATAATAAGGACTCACGGTCAATAGAGAGGCAGGTAAGGCAACCGCGGGGTGAGGTACCAGCGGGGGGCAGCCCAGTGATCACGTGACTAACCTACTACCAAGTCTACCAACAACCAACGTAATATCGAGATATTGCAATTTTGTATTTTTAGAGCTCCGCACAAAACTGTTCGCGGAGCCCTTATGGGATCACTTCGGTCTTGCAAATCGGTTAAATGCGTGTTTTTTATAATTAAACTCATACAAACACTTTTTGGCATTTTTTCGTAGCCGAATCATAATGCGCCCTCTAATGGGCAAGTGATCTGTGACATGCGGCTTAGGCACTTACTAGCTCGCTGCAGTCGCTATGTCGCTAATATAATTACACATTTCAGCCAATTTAAGGAGAAACCATGGAAATTCACCTCCATACGTTTTACATTGCAGAAGGCGTGAAATTCAAAAAAATTATGAGATCTCGATAATACATTCATACATTTACTTACATACTATTGTTGAATCGTTTTTCATACATAATGTTGTCCGGTGACTAACAAAACTCACTTATTTCTACCACAAGTGAGTCTTATTGACACGTACTAGTAACAAGACAACGTTGAATTATGTTTGATTATTTTTGCAATTAGTGACTTTGGTTATCACCTGACGACATGCGTCATCTAGTGGGCAGGTGGTCTGTGACAAGCCGCTTAAAACGCGTTTATTAGCTCGCTGCAGCTAACATATTTTCATCTCACCTTTGACGGGTTCCAGAAAATTTGCAATTAGTGATTTTTGCTTGTCACCTGACGATATGCGGTATCTAGCGGACAGGTGGTCTGTGGCATGCGGCTTACACGTTTATTAGCTCGCTGCAGCTGACATATTTACACATCTTAGCTTTGACGGGTTCCAGCCAATTTATTGACTTTACTAACTGCTACATTTTTGAGATACAGATGTGCATAATTCTGCCCTCCTAAGCTTTGGACGTCATCATCATCATCATCATCATTTCAGCCTATATACGTCCCACTGCTGGGCACAGGCCTCCAAACATGCGCGAGAGGGCTTGGGCTATAGTCCCCAAGCTAGCCCAATGCGGATTGGGGACTTCATATACACCTTTGAATTTCTTCGCAGATGAATGCAGGTTTCCTCATGATGTTTTCCTTCACCGACAAGCTAGTGGTAAATATCAAATGATATTTCGTAAGTACATAAGTTCCGAAAAACTCATTTGTCGGATTGAAAGTCGGACGTCATATCCACTCGGCCACCACCGCTCAAGGTAAAAGGACGTATTTTCAATGAAAATTTAATGCAAATACCGCTTTTTAGCGTGGGAGGGCAGAATTAATTTCCATCGTTTTCTTCACGGAAGCGTACGAACGTGCCATGCTATTTCAGTCAGTGTCGGTACAAAAAGAACTGAGGTTGACTGAAGTAGCATGACAAATACGAATGTTTCCGAGAAAATACGATGGAAAACAATTATGCACTATATCTGTAATAGAGTAGACTTTAATACTCCGCCTACACTAGAGCAACGAAAACAGGTTTTTTGTTATACATGGTCATTATTAGAACTAGGTAGGTACTACAGTTTCACCAAATGGCCTTTTCTATCAACGCCTAAACACACAATGTCAAGGACCTATTGCCATTCAAGCTATGAACTCAAGTGTACATCCATTATATTATATCGATGAGCCGCCAACCATTACACGATAGATTATTCGTCATTAGCATTGGGTAGGTACTATTCCACATGCTCTTTAAGGCTAAAGCTTATGCTGAGACGCGGTCGACGCGGTTCGACGCAGCGCAGAGCAGATTTTGTAAAGTATAGAACGTCCTTTAAGGGGCCCACTGATTAACAGTCCGCCGGACGGTATCGGCCTGTCAGTTGTTCGGAACTGTCAAAATTTTGTTCTAACTGACAGGCCGATACCGTCCAGCGAACTGTTAATCAGTGGCCACTTTAGCTTCGCACGCGGCATCTCAAGGACGTTCCATACTTTACAAAATCTGCTCTGCGCTGCACTGCGTGAACTGCGTCGCCTGCATCAAATCAGGCCCGTAAAGTTTTATATATAATAAAATAACAAACTTTCATAATTTAATTTCGATAGATGAAACTCCCCTATTTGGCGTTAGCTCCCTCATTAATGATCGAGACTCGTTTTCTGTAAGCGTTCAGAATAGACTCGATTGAGTCAACTCAGTAACTCGATCCGAGTCATTAGACTGTTGACTGTGGCTTTTAGGATCTACCAAATGACATACAATTTCACCTAAATATTAGGGAATGCTCCTAAATATTACCTACTACTTAACCCTAGTGTACATTTCATTCGATATTGTGACGTGACGTACGCGTTTGCGTTAAGTGTCATTTTGTATGGGATTTTGAGTTTCCAAAACGCTTGGGGCGCTGTTCAAAATCCCATATAAATATATATATAACGCAAACGCGAACTCTGGTCACGCTATCGAACACTAGGGGTTAATGGTACTGAATTTGTATACTATTGTTTTGTGGGATATAAACTTGTTGGAGCCTTTGCCGAGGTTTTCCCAAAGATAATACAATACCTTTGAACTATACGCAGGGGCATCGAGACACTAGGTCCGTGGGGTAGGGGGGATCGGGGGCTCCACAAGGCGCTCAGCAAACGACTAAGGGAGGCCACAGGTGACTCTCACGCAGGCAGCTTTCTCGCGCAAAGATTGGCCATAGCAATCCAGCGCGGGAACGCTGCCTGCGTGATGGGCACCCTACCAAGGGCGCAAAATTTTGATAGGTATACCTATTGAATTTTTTAGCTTTAGTTATTTTAATTGTAGTTAATTTTAGTTTTATATTCATTTTATAACACTAGTATTTTGCGCTATGTGTTGATGTATTGTTGTTTTGACATCAAACCATAGAAACGGAGCGTGAATCGCGACCTAAACGCGTTAGCGCCATGAATTTTATGGCGCTTACGACGGTTTGGTCGCGTGGTATAGGTTGCGATTGTGACAATTTCATTATTTGGTATGGCTTCTCTGTAGTAATAATAACTCAATGTTCAATACAGGAGAGAAAGTCAATGTATAAAGGGCATGCTATGTGGCACTCTTAGTAAGCGTCCATAGTTTGTGTAAACAGCTTTACACCAGACAGGGCGGGCACTTATTTGCCACCGTTTTGGAATAAGAAAAGGAATGTCGGTCTTTACCAACACAACATTTAAATAGTAGATTGTTAACCAAGGGATGAAAGGCACTCATTTCTGCCTAGCTAATTTGGCGCTCGAACGCAGTGAGAACGCAGTGTTCGAGGCTGAAATGATGTTTTTCACCCGAGTTAAACACTCTACTTTTCATTTCGAATACGAGGAAAGTAAAATGCATGTGTTTTTTTAAAAACATGACTAAGTAAAAAAATTTATAGTATTTTTTTTAGGGTACTGTCAATTAACAATTTAGGTAAAAGTAAAGTTATTTATGGAATGGGAAGTCAAATATCAGAATGGAAATTGTATAACAAATCCATTTATACCCAAATTTCAATTGCTTATCGTAAAAAAAAAATCGTACTTGGAACCTAAAATGCTCTAGTGCGGAAACGTATCATTTTCTGCACACCTTTTAGAACAACAATGACCCTCTTTCAGAGCATGAGAAATGAAAAGTATATTTTTAACATATTTTTGCCAAAATCCAATGACAGCGCCATTATGCAACAAAGAGAAGAAAAGTCCCATCTGTTCTGTTTAATCTCTCTTTATACGTCACACCACAGACTACCTTCTAGACTCTGCATTATGAAGTGTTTACCATCAGTCAAGGTCACCATCATTTAGGGTTTTTTACAAGTAAATTTCATATCTTTGAGACAGACTAGACTTTGGTTTGGCAGTTCCTGTAATTTGTTTCCATTGGTATCGATCTACCGTAGCCTACTACCGCTTGATGGAGTTTGCCTGTGGTGGCCTTCTTGTTCAGATTGTTTAAATGGTGGGGGGCTGATTAGGTATTTCGCTTGCCACTTTTCCGACCACGCTCACTTATTTAAGCTTTCATCCCCACTACGCATAACATAGCTAAAGAAAGCAACCGACATTGGTAGATGGTTAAGATACTTAAAACGCTACAGTACATGTATATTTATATATTTTTAGGGTTCCGTACCTCAAAAGGAAAAAACGGAACCCTTATAGGATCACTCGTGCGTCTGTCTGTCCGTCTGTCCGTCTGTCACAGCCTATTTTCTCCAAAACTACTGGACCAATTAAGTTGAAATTTGGTACACATATGCAAGTCTGTGACCCAAAGACGGACATGTAATGAAAACAAATGAATTTTAAATATAGGGGGCACTTTTGGGGGCAAAATAAGAAAATTAAAAAACAATTTTTTGCAAACAATATCGTGTTACATATTAAATGAAAGGGCTTATTCTAAGGGTCTCAAATATATTTTTTTTATAATTTTATAATTAATAATTTAGAAGTTATTTAAGAATATAGGCAAAAAAATGACCACCCCCCCCCCCCCCCCTTAACTCCGATACCGCTGGGTCAAAATTTAAAAAAAAATACTTATAATAGTTCTTCACCTCTAGATGACAGGAAAACCTATTAGAAATCTACAGTCAAGCGTGAGTCGGACTTAAGAAAAAAAACCGGCCAAGTGCGAGTCGGACTCGCGTTCCAAGGGTTCCGTATATTACACCATTTTTAACAATCAGTGCCGGATTAAGATATGTTGATGCCCTAAGGATTTCTAGGTGCCCCCTCTCCCTCGGGTCATCAAGATTACATTGAGTTTTTGGTAAATTGAGAGAAGTTCATTGCCGCGTTACAGCTGAGAATGGAAATCAGTCACATCATTTTATCACGAAAATTGACAGTGCCGCAGCAGTAATGTTGCAACAGAGTACCTAATGCTGTTGCAGTCGCCACCCGAATGTCACCTTTATCATAGCTTAGAAAGTAATAGAAACGCGAGCGAAGCGAGCGCGGAAATTTTTCGATATAAAAACGCAATATGATAGACAGTTGTAAATTTTTACTTTTAGTATGGAAATCAGTCACATCATTTTATCACGGAAGTTGACAGTACTGCAGCAGTAACGTTGCAACAGAGTAATGTTGCTGCAGTCGCCACCCGAATGTCACCTTTATCATATCTTATAAAGTTATTGAAAACGCGAGCGAAGCGAGCGCGAAAATTTTTCGATATACAAACGCAATTTTACTTTTAGTCCCAACCAGGCGCGAATCCAGGATTTCATACAGAGAAGGGATGGGACAGTTTTCTATCAGCCTAGCTTCGCATAGGGCTCGATATTTCTTAGGCTTCGATATTCGAGGTTGTTTTCATGCATAAAATATGCAAGAAAGCAGAGCTTGGAATTGAATTGGCGAAGTGTGAGAAAGGCAGTAGGCCTAGCTGCGAAAGAGGAAAGCTTGGATTTGGATCCACGCCCAAGTGTAATTAAGGCAGAAGGCCTCGCATAAGACCTAACGCCGAACCGCAAAAGAGTGGGTTGAAATCGAATCTATGCATGTAATCACGACTCTTCTACTGCTACCGATTGTTTCGCAAAGAATTACGCGCCATTATTTTTGCAAATTAGCTTTTGGACAGCTAAAAAAAATCGTGTGGTAAAAACGATGTGTCTGTCCCTAATTTTAAAATTTGTTCACCTTTTTTAACCTGGCATTTTGGTGCCCCTCCTAAACGTGGTGCCCTAAGCACGTGCTTGTTTTGCTTATTGGTTACAAAGTCTTTATTAATTCAACCATTAAAGTCGACGAGTACAAAAAACTTTACGCTAGCTCTCAATTTAATATTTTTTTTAAACATTATTTTTAATTTGACCTTACAATTACTCGTAAGTAGGTAAGACCGTTAAATATTTAAAATGATTATCTTATCAGAAAATTATCACCAATTACTCTAAGAAAACTACTACTCTAAGTAGTCCGTCACTGTTAACAATGTATTTTTTATGTGAAACGTGAGTGAAATCTCTTTAAAAAATCCGTAGGGGTCGGATTAAAAACTGTAATTAAGTCCGACTCACGCTTGACTGTACATTTCTTATAGGTTTTCCTGTCATTTATAGGTATAGACCTATTTTATGTATTTTTTTCAAAATTTTAGACCTAGTAGTTTCGGAGATAAGGGGGGGGAATGGTCATTTTTTGCCTATTTCCTTGAATAACTTCTAAACTGTTGATTCAAAAATTATAAAAAAAAATTATTTGAAATCCTTACAATAAGCTCTTTCATTTGATATGTAACATGATATAGTTTGAAAAAATTTTTTTTTTCATTTTTTCATTTACCCCCCAAAAGTGGCCTCCATGTTTAAAATTCATTTGTTTACGTTACATGTCCGTATTCGGGTCACAAACTTACATATGTGTACCAAATTTCAACTTGATTGGTCCAGTAGTTCCGGAGAAAATCGGCTGTGACAGACGGACAGACAGACAGACAGACGCACGAGTGATCCTATAAGGGTTCCGTTTTTTCCTTTTGAGGTACGGAACCCTAAAAAAACGGGGTTGGGCTGTTTTAGGGACACAGCCGTTATGGTTTACGTGAAACGTGGTGTGGACAGCTATTGCGAAGGCCGAAGGCCGAGCTACGCGTAGGGCCGAAGGCCCGAAGCGTCCCGCAGAGGCTCATTGAAACGCGCGGCCGAAGGCTGGGTTGCGGGAGGTTAGTGCTCAAACAGAGAACAGTTCTTTATAGTGTACAAGTTATAGTGTAAAACCTATAAGAAGTCTGCAGTCAAGCGTGAGTCGGACTTAAGAACAGAAATTGCGGGTAGGCTGTATCAGGGCCACAAGTCACAACCGCAATTGTTTACGTGAAACGTGGTGTGGACAGCTAGTGCAAAGGTCGAGGGCCAAGCTTTGCGTGGGGCCGAAGGCCTGAAGCATTCGAGAGAGGTGCACCTCCACGCAAGGTCGAATGATGAGCTGCAGGAGGTTAGTGCTCAAACATATAACAAATAATTGGTTTAAGTAGCTAAATGCGAAGGCCGAACTGCTGTGTCAGACGTATATCTGTTATCTTGAAATAACAGAGATACCTACGCCTAACCAACGCAAAAAGAATGTAGTCACATATGTTTAACTTAATATCAATGTCAGTGTCACAAAATCAGTCGCCGCGCGTCTCGATCGCGCGGAATCTGGATGCGGGGCGATCTGAACGGAGGGCGCAGCCCGACGTCACTACTCTGGGTGCGGCAGGCACCCAGCGCGGGTGCGCATGCGGGGCGATCTGAACGGAGGGCGCAGCTCGACGTCACTACTCCCAGCGCGGGCGCGCATGCGGGGCGATCTGAACGGAGGGCGCAGCTCGACGTCACTACTCTGGGTGCCGCAGGCACCCAGCGCGGGCGCGCATGCGGGGCGATCTGAACGGAGGGCGCAGCCCGACGTCACTACTCTGGGTGCCGCAGGCACCCAGCGCGGGCGCGCATGCGGGGAGATCTGAACGGAGGGCGCAGCCCGACGTCACTACTTTGGGTGCCGCAGGCACCCAGCGCGGGCGCGCATGCGGGGCGATCTGAACGGAGGGCGCAGCCCGACGTCACTACTCTGGGTGCCACAGGCACCCAGCGCGGGCGCGCATGCGGGGCGATCTGAACGGCGGGCGCAGCCCGACGTCACTAATCTGAGTGCCGCAGAGCGGGAGATTTCAATATTAATTTTCGGGATAAGACAAAAAATGAAATAACACAATACCCTTTATCGCTCGGTTTTAGCCCACAAATTAAAGAATACACTACAAGGCAGAATACCACAATAGATAACATATTTAGTAATTTCCCACTACAATCCGGCACTATACATACTTTTTTCAGTTACCATAATCAAATATGGGTTAGGTTTAAAAAACCTTTGTAGAGTCTTTGCGAAAAGAGAAGAGTCGTGGTATGTATGGGGCTCAATACATTCCACTATTCTTCTCTTTCCAAACAGACTCTAACTTAGTTAATTTTTTTTTTTTTGTATTCATTATTAAAAATTCAAAATTCTAATGTACATAAATTATTCCGCAAGAAGACCCGAAGGGCCCTTTGACAAGTTCAGAACTAACCATATATTTAAAACAACAAAATTCCATTATAAAAATCTTAAAATAAATTAATAATTATTACAATACAAGTAGAGCCCTGGTGTGGGACGCGACGTGCGTTGACACCCTTGCACAGTCCCAGATTCTCAAGCGCCGCAAATACTCGACCTTAGTCAACGACTATGAGTTTGCGGCGCTCGCAGTTGAGACTCTGGGACCTTGGTCATCCGACATGAAGGCATTCATGAAGGCTTTGTCGGCGCGGCTGGTCGACTCCACAGGGGACCGTAGGGCTGGCGCGTACCTCTCTCAGCGTATCGCCCTAGCGGTACAGAGAGGTAACGCCGCCAGTGTAATGGGGTCCATGCCGCAGGCCGAACTTTTAGACGGGGCATTTCTTTTATGATTGGGTCCTTTATAGGTTTTTTATACTGTATTTATAGGTAGTTTAAATTAGTACTAATTTATTTATTTAATTTTTAATTCTAGTAATATCTAGTTTAGTTTAAGTTAATTTTAATGTAATTTATTAATTTGATAATATTTAGGATAGCGAATTTATAATGTATTATTGTATCCAATAAATAAACCGGTACCTAATAAAAAAAAAAAAAAAAAAAAAATACAAGTATAGTAACTATTAGTATTAATGGTTAATAAATACATTATTTTTTTAGACTTAGATTCCTTATCGCGACGTACGGAACCCTCTCCAAGCGAGTTTAACTCGCGCTTGTCCGGTTTTTTTTATTAAGAACATGTCATCGTGATTGTAAATAGCCAGGTAAGATACTTAAAACGCTACAGTACATTTATATTTATAATTTTTTTTTTATTAAGAACATGTCATCGTGATTGTAAATAGCCAGGTAAGATACTTAAAACGCTACAGTACATTTATATATTTTTTTCTTTTATTAAGAACATGTCATCGTGATTGTAAATAGCCAGGTAAGATACTTAAAACGCTACAGTACATTTATATATTTTTTTATTTTATTACATGTCATCGTGATTGTAAATAGCCAGGTAAGATACTTAAAACGCTACAGTACATTTATATATTTTTTTATTTTATTAAGAACATGTCATCGTGATTGTAAATAGCCAGGTAAGATACTTAAAACGCTACAGCTACATACGCTCAGAGGGACAAATCTTTTCAAAACAAGTTAAAACAACACATAACACATCATTTCTTTATTTCACAAAAGTAAGCTTCTAATGAAACATAAGAAATCAAAATAACACTTGAAATAAAACGAAATGGTTAAAGAACGCGGGATTCTATAAGCTATCAGAATAATCCTTCAGGTATAAAACCTTCAGGAACGTAGCGAGTTAGGCACGGGGTTGGCTAATGAGTACGTCCGATCTCTAGCGCGGTCCGATCAAGAAGAACTACCAGCGGCGGAGCCTCTCCGCTCCCGCCTCAGTCAAGTTGGCAAACCTGCTCGACCAGTCTACCAACATACCGACAAAAGCGCCAACTCGTGCCTACGCTCACTCGAGAGAAACCTCTCGACGTTCCAAAGCCTTCTACCTGTCATCCCAGTTCAACAACACGCCAATAGATGGCGTTACTCTCTACGCAACTTTATTTCAACAATGCGCAAATAGACGGAGTTACTCTCTACACAACTTTATTTATTTTGTTACAACCAAATAATACGTAGCTCAACATTGCTAATCGATTTTATACAGGCGTCTAAAATAATGAACTATAACGCTGCAATACGTCTTTCTGGTGTCAGGGTCTGACATATATATTTTTTTATTAAGAACATGTCATCGTGATTGTAAATAGCCAGGTACGCATATAACAAAAAAGATTTTATTCAAACTCAGCCTAAACTACTCAATTCTCGTCAATTTCGGTGTAGCCCTCGAAGTTTGTTTTGATGGCCAGGCTGTGAGAGAACTAGGTAACGCATTTGTAGCCTAGGGGTAAATACCTACATGCTTCATCTAGTATAAGTGATCTGAGCGTCAGACTAATGGCCGTGGACATTTACTTTGTCATTTGGCTTCCGCTTTCCATTTTTTTGCGTTTAATGTTGACACAGCTATAGTGTTTGATGGAGAATCCTGGGAGTCAGTGTTCAGTAGTGCAGAATCTGGCCTCCGCAGAGTGGCTGTATGGCTTAGAAATAACCTCCTTACGCTCAATGCCAGCAAAACGAATTATATATGTTTCAGTAAATATGACAGTTCGCAACCTAATGTTAATTTAAAACTAAAACTACACATGTGTAACCAAGATGATCATTCCCCCTATGAATGCATCGAACTAGAAAAAGTTAAATTTACAAAATATCTAGGTGTACTACTTGACCAGCGCCTCTCATGGCACATGTAACTGGAAAATGTAAACAATAGAATAAGAAAACTTAATTGGATTTTCAAGATTTTTAGATATAGAACTACTAAGGAACTACTGAATCAACTGTATATTACATTGGCACAACCTGTCATGAGCTACTGTATTACTGTCTGGGGTGGCGCTACCAAAACAAAATTTTTAGAGGTGGAGAGAGGGCAACGCTGCCTGCTCAAGGTGATGTACTCAAAACCATACAGCTTTTCTACTAAAGAACTATATCAAATCAGTGACCATTTAACCATCAGGAAGCTGTATGTTTTGAGTACAACACTCAGGCTACACATAACCCTAGAGTTTAACCCTACAAATGAAACCCGACGACGCAAAAACAATGTTGCCCCCCTATCTAGCTGTAAATCTATGTTTGCCAAAAGGCAATATAAAGCGCAATCGGCATACATCTATAATAATGTAAACAAGCTAATTGATATCCATCCACTACTGTTGTATAAGTGTAAGATAGAACTCACTAAATGGCTGAAACAACTAAGTTATGATGATACAGAGTCATTACTGTACCGTGTAAATTATTAATTAAACATAACACATTGGCAGAACTCATACGCTAATCCACACACGCACGCACATGCATACACATACACACACACACACACACACACACACACACACACACACACACACACACACACACACACACACACACACACACACACACACACACACACATATATACATTCATTCATATATCCCCGTCATAAACATAGTATTTAATTAGGTTAAAATAGTAAATAATAGCATAAATACCTAAAACATTCTTTAAAATAAAAATAGAAAATAAATATTGTACAATATTAGTTATAATTAGTTAATAAATAAAATAAGTTACTTTCATATGTATAACATTTCCTATAATATAAGTAATAACAAGACTGTTTAGTTATGGAGGAGCGGGGCACCCTGATACAGGTTCACTCACCTAAAAGGAAGTCCCAACCACTGATGGCAATTTGTAGAATAAGCTTAATAAGGAAATAAATAATTTTTCATTTTTTTCATTTTTTTTTTTCAATGTGAAATGTTGTCGCGCTTAATAATAGCCAGGAGGCCGAATTTTATTTGACAATTTGTTTAGTTAGGTATCTTCTCTTCTTCTTCTTCTTCTTCAACAGTTGGTCCCTGAATACTGAGGATCGTGACATCATATCCTTCTGTTGAAGACCAGGTTCCTCCATAGGGCTCTGTTCCCTGCCAAGCGCATGGTCTCGTGCAGTTCACCACACCATCTAGTAGGAGGTCTAGAAGGAGGGAGATAGGTATATCACTTCACTAAAGTTAGACCAAAATAAGTCTGCAACGATTTTTATAACACACGCAGTGCAAGTTTTACTTATAACTTACACTGCGTGGGCTATCAAAATGGTTGCAGACTTTTCTTGGTCTAAGGCCGCTCGCCCACGGCGACGTTTTGTAGCGATGCTCGCGTTCGCATAGATGGGCGTTTTCAGAAATAAATATTGAAAACCTGATTCTTTCACATCTGGACGTTCTTGGGATCATTCTACTCAGAATCGACAGCATTCTCCATCCCACCATTAAAAAAAGATGTCCCAAAATGTCCATTCCATTACGTCACGTTTTAGTATGAAATAATTTTTCACTTGTATGTGCGTGACGTAGTGGAATGTACAATTTTCATAGAAATTTTTGGGACATTTTATTTTATCATCAGAATTGAATATGCTAGTGATTCTGAGTTGAAAGAACCCAAAAACACCGGGATCTGTGAGAATCGGGTTTTCGATATTTATTTCTAAAAACGCCCAGATACAGTCGCGATGCGGTCGCTAGCTGTGCGCCCTCGCCCACATAACACGATTCTGTCGCGGTGCAAACGCGATACCGTCGCGCTTCTGTCGCGATGCAGACGCGATATCGTTACGCTTCTGTCTCGATGCTAACGCGATACCGTCGCGCTTCCGTCCGATTCAGTAACGGCGCGTTAGTAGCGATGCTGTAGCGCGTTAGCATCGCTTCTGTAGCGCGTTGCAAATGCGACTAACGCGCGTTAGACAGCATCGCTACAAAAAGTCGCCGTGGGCGAGCGGCCTTAAATTTAATGTTATTATGAAATTCGCATTTCAATTCGTTTATAATATTAATGGGATTCGCTTTAGTAAAATATTTGCTTTCCCAAAACATTGTCACGGCTGTTCATATTTTATCCCCTATTTTATTATCCAGCTTAATTGAATTCATTCCTCACATATTTCCATAATTTATGAAAGTACGCAAACAATTCAGGAATTTGGTATTTAATAAAATAAAATACATAATTATTAGCAAAATTAACGTTAAACTGCGGTAAATATTGAGATAAAATCGTTATAATATAAATGACATATTTATGGAATGTTTTTGTTTTGTTTGGACTTTTGGAATAATGCAATAATAGTATTTTATGCAACTGGTACATAATAACTCATAAATAAGACGTTTCACGCGCTCTTTTTTAACGACCGATTCCTACAGTCATATTAATACTTAAACACCTACGTAAATCCGTATGCAACCTAAAAACCTATTTAACACAAAAAAAGCTCAAACTATTGCAAACTAAGACCAAGTCCCTGAAAACGAACTTATTAAAGATACGGCCTGATTCGAACTTTAAGATACGTCAAATATTACGACTCGATACGATATGGATTAGATATGTCAGTGTCAAAACTGTCAAAAGTGACAGTTCTTCAAACATAAACGTCACTTTACGACCCGTATTTAGTCGTAATATTTGACGTAAGGTCACTGTAGGCAAGTCCGTCTACAAGGCAAGTCCGTCAACACGTTATAACTTTTGAATTTGAAGGCGTATGCCGCTTTGGAGTCCAGTCGATTAACCAGTTGTTCGCGCTAGTTCCGTCTCTGTAAAACAGATGGCGCTGTGACAACCAACTTCAGAGCAATCCGCCTAAACAAGTCATTTCGTGTTTTGAACTCGAAGTCATAGTGCAACAGCCGTTCGAAAAAAATTTGTATAAAATAGTTTTTGAAAAGATTGTGCATCAGAAAGTAACTACGTAGGTAGCATAAGAACCAGCTGTCTTTATTCTATGTTTAAAATATCAGAAATTGGCTTAGTTTTGTATTTATACGTTCCACCATTTATCACATTAAAATTTGACTAAGTTGGAAAGTCCGTCTATTATGTACAAGGCAAGTTCGTCATATCGCCGGACTGTTTTTGCGACTTTAATATTATAACGATTTGATAAGGTATCAAAAAATCCTCCTGACTTTGCGCATGATGTTACTTTATTAATTTTGATCTCAGTAAATTAAAAGAAACGTTTAAAATTGGTTTTAAAATTACTATTGATCTTTTATTTCGGAAATCAAAAAACTAATTACGTGTAATTATTTGCCAAAAATGGTTTACCACCCCATTTTCGTAGTATAATATTGACTTGCCTTTGTATTAGAAAAATGGTGTTTATTTCGAATCTAAACCCTATATTAACAAGTTTAAAGTACACTTTTCATTGTCTTGATTTGTTCTTTTTAGCAATTTGTCTACGAACATATACGCACCCATAGATTGGCTGATATCATAACTAGACGGACTTCCCTTAAACTGCACGGGAAGTCCGTCTACTCGCCGAATTTTAAAAAACCGGGCAAGTGCGAGTCGGACTCGCGCACGAAGGGTTCCGTACCATAATGCAAAAAAAAAAAACAAAAAAAAAAGCAAAAAAAAAAAAACGGTCACCCATCCAAATACTGACCACTCCCGACGTTGCTTAACTTTGGTCAAAAATCACGTTTGTTGTATGGGAGCCCCATTTAAATCTTTATTTTATTCTGTTTTTAGTATTTGTTGTTATAGCGGCAACAGAAATACATCATCTGTGAAAATTTCAACTGTCTAGCTATCACGGTTCGTGAGATACAGCCTGGTGACAGACGGACGGACGGACGGACAGCGAAGTCTTAGTAATAGGGTCCCGTTTTACCCTTTGGGTACGGAACCCTAAAAATACTATTGTTTTTGCTTAATTTGTGTTTGAAATGATCTGTTACTAAAGCTAAACTATTAATTATTAAATTCTTCATCGTATGCGATTACAAGCGGTAACGTAGGTGAATAATTAACGGAACTAGATCACTCCAAAGTGAAAAAAAAAAATATGCCGGTCTTCCCCACAGTGACCTTATCTTAAGTTCGAATCGGGCCAGAAGCTAAAAAGCCGATGTCGTTGATCTTAGACCACAATCTACAGATTCCGTATAACCAAGCGTTTACATACAGTCACTATACAACCATTAAGGTTGACCAGGTTATGCTTTGCTTGCTGTGCAGTTTTAGTTCCACTAGTTGCAGCTGACGCTAGTTAAATAAGCGTTGAGTGATGATATTTGGTGATAGGTGTAAAGTGCACCTATTATCCGAGGAATTGTTCGGATTATTCCCTGTCGCTACTGTCCGCGATTGTTCTATGCGACAAAATTTCCATTTTCACTGCTAAGGGCCTCCCCTGATATATCGACGCGCATTCGGCAAAAGCCGATAGGAAAAAGCTTTATGTCCACGCAATAAGAGCGAAAAAGCCGTCGACGCGTCGATGCGAGCCGAGCCGAACGACGACTTTTTCGCTCTTATTGCGTGGACATAAAGCTTTTTCCTATCGGCTTTTGCCGAATGCGCGTCGATATATCAGGGGAGACCCTTAGATAATTGACAGTCCTCAACTACGTTTCTCCAAAAAGTCCTGCCGCACACAGCTAAACTGTGGAAATAACTATCGCCTGCGGTATTTCCGGACCGATACGACTTCCAAACCTTCAAGAAAAAAGCGTAGACCCATCTTAACGGCACCGCGCTTATGGTGTTGCATGTGTCCATGAACGATGGTGATTGCTTCTCACCAAGACAGTAGTCTGCCCGTTTGCCTCATATATAAAAAAAAAATTTAGACTTTTTTTTGACATGATCACGTCTTATAAATCGATGAACACCGGTCGCATGCACGAAAAAGTGTCACGTTGTGGACAGATCTCCATGGTAACGTTGTGGACAGATCTCCATGGTAACGATAGGGCCAAAATATGCAATTTTTCATCAATGTTTTCTTATGACGTTATCACGCAAAATTATCGTCCGTAACCCGCCTTTACAGACAACCATTTTTTCATTGTAGAAATGAATCAGAATCAGAATCAAGCATTTTATTCGTGATAAACTTAAAACTAAGATTACATACAAGAGTATAACTAAAAACTACAAATATTAATAAAGTTGGAAAGCGTTAAAGTTTACCACGAAATGGGCTCGCCTCAGCATAATACTGACCCGAGAGCCAGCGCTGATCTTCCGGCGAGACCATTTGTGGGCCACGAACGCAGCCGTACGACACGGCCCTATCATAAGCTGAACGCAGCCTTTGCAGCAGCGACCGGCGCCATCTTGACTACTGTCTATGGCAGTAGCTGAAATGAGCCGAAATAACACTACAACTTGTAAAAACACAAATTAAAATATTTTTATAGAAAGTAATTTTATTTGTTCACACATGAGAGTGTAAATTCGAACGTACCTGCCCTCATACCAAAAATATATCAGAGTTGAGTCGTGTTATTTAGCTATCGTGCATCACGCCCGCGCCAATACATGTACGTACAAGTTACGTTGGAATTGGCCTGTATGATTCGTCTGGAGAGAAAGTGATCTGAGGGCCTACCGCGAACCACGTTCGACAGCTCTCTGTCGCACTTGTAAATTCGTACGGAAGTGTGACAGGGAGGCAACACGTCGAGGCCTGTATCAAAGTTCGAAACTTTTAATTGGTTTCGGGATCGTTTCATACGTGAACCAAGTTCTTTGTCAACGATAGCTCCCTCATTATTATGTTACGGGTGTCTTTTGCGACCGAAACTTGTTTCGAAGAGATTGCGGGCAATAAGTCTTCAAACGTTGCTGTAACTTTGTTTTGAGGGTAATTTTAATTTTATTAGGGTACAGATTAAATGCTTTGGATAAATGTAATATGTTTATTTTAGAACTGAAGACAGAGATACCGTAATAGGCTACCAAAGGAAGGGAAAACGGGTGAAATTAATATGGTGTATTAAACAACATACTAAAAGTACCGGATGGAGGGGGTGAAGCTAACGGGGAGGACGGGGTCTACAGGTCCCTTTTTATAGTTTTTCTTAAATAATTCGTAAACGGTTGCCCATAGCAAAACATAGTCTTATACGTAAATAATCTATATAAAATTACCTACAAAATAAGAGATACCTAATTGTCAACTGATTAAATAGGGAGTTATAGTCTGTCAAATAACTTTGTCTTAGTTTAAAATAAATACTTTTTATGCAAGATAAAAACGAATGAATGAATGATGCTATTCAAAACGAAAAAAAAATTTACCAATAAAAAATAAAAGTACCTACTTAATTCCCATACAAAAATCGTGATGATCGGTGTTTTTAAGTAAGTAACACTTTATTGTACGGAAGAGAGGAATACACGTACATCAGATAGAACATAAATATAGTACAAGGGCGAACTTATCCCTAAGAGGGATCTCTTCCAGTTTTTAACCCGTGACCGAGTATCAAGAATCCCTACTCCAACACCCAATCCCTTTCGCCGTAAAAAAAAGTAATCCCCGGTATGAAAAAGAAATATTTGATTACCGCCCGCCCGTGAGCGGATGGAAAGAAAATAAGTTTTTGATTACACATATAACGTATGGAAATGAGATGAAACTGGTAGCCTGTACTGTGTGAACCGGCTTACAGAATTTGCACTTTAATATAAAATATATAAATAAATAATAAATAGGGTAGGTATTTGACAACTAGCAAAGACATATGTAACTCCGTATAAGATGAATAAAGTCTAAGAAAAAAACGTGCCTCGGAAATCACGAAAAAGTCATTCTCGGATAGATGGCGCACACACCTTTGGCCTATGGTCGGCTAGATGGCGTTGACGACACCGTTTCATATTTAACAATTTTAACACATAGGTATCAGTGAATGAACATGGGTCAAAATTATGAAAAATGATGAAATATAATTTTTTTCGATAGTTTTATATTTATACGTTTTCATTTTGAGTTTTAGTCGTATGTCGATAGATGGCAGTAAATTTACTGTGACTACAAAATTTACTATGACAGGACCCCTCTATACCTACTATCTATTCTCTTTGCTACTAGTCAAATCAGTTTCTTTTTTCGAACTGTCAAAACGATTTTGCTAATATGGAATTTATATGAAACACTAGCATGTGACGTCACAACCTGTTACCTACTCTTCATAGTTTTATATGGGTTTTAAAATAGAAATTGTGTCTAAAAATAACAGGTGTCTACCAAGCCTATTCGGATTTCGAGATAATCACAAGATCTTCAGACGATTTAGAGATCAACTAGATGTACATTAGATATCGACTAGATGTGACTTGGATATCTAAGTCATAACTTGTCGAAATCGTTCAAGAGGACCTCCAGAATCGCGGAAACGTCAAATTTGACATATCTATCTTACAAATATCTTTAAATTATCCGTATCGTAACTTGTTGAAGTCTAGTAGAAATCTAATTCATTTTCCTAATCGAGCCGGACGTTTCTGCATTAATCTTTTGGTGCTTTATTTCATGCATGGTGTTAAATAATTTATTTTAAATACAGCCAAATGAGCCAAATTATAGTGGAAGCCAGAACGACGGCCCAGACGGAGATGGCGGGACGACCTAGACACCTATCTCAACAACTGCTGGCCTAGCCAAGGTGACAATCGCTATCGCTTCGAGAACGAAACGCTTTGTGTCTCTCTATCACTCGTTCATATTAGTGCGACAGTGACAGTTGCGTTTCGATCGCTACGACGCGTAATGGCTCCTCTACACGAATGGCCAACGCCGGCCAATCCAAGGGACGCAGCCATGCGGTAGACTGAGATAGCAATATCACTTGCTCCCTCTAATGCATAAATGCGTCCCTTGGATTGGCCGGCGTTGGCCATTCGTGTAGAGGAGCCATAAGCGATTGGTATGTTGGCTACGCGGCCGGAGGAGGCACTAAATCGGGGGTTAAGGAAAGCCTAGAGGCCTTTGCCCAACAGTGGGACATCATAATAGGCTAGTAAAAATAAAACTGGGCAAGTGCGAGTTGGACTCGCGCACGAAGGGTTCCGTACCATAATGCAAAAAACGGCTAAAAAAACGGTCACCCATCCAAGTACTGACCCCGCCCGACGTTGCTTAACTTCGGACAAAAATCACGTTTGTTGTATGGGAGCCCCACTTAAATCTTTATTTTATTCTGTTTTTAGTATTTGTTCTTATAGCGGCAACAGAAATACATCATCTGTGAAAATTTCAACTGTCTAGCTGTCACGATTCCTGAGATACAGCGTGGTGACAGACAGACGGACCGACAGACGAACAGACGGACAGTGGAGTCTTATAGCAATAGGGTCCCGTTTTTACCCTTTTGGTACGGCACCTTAAAAAAACATTATAGGAAATAAAGCTTAAAATTAAAGCTCAATAAGGTTTTTGTTGTGGGTACAGTCAGCGGCAGAAGTTTCTAAGCGGGCGAGCTGCTCAAAATTAACTTGACACGCTCTTATTCTCTTAACAATAAAGTCGCGTCAAGATCATTTTGAATACCTGGCCCGTTTAGCAACTTCTGCTGCTGTCAGTACTACACGATAATTCTTCTTCTTTGTCGTTATACTCTTTGCAGACTATCGTGGTTAGAGGCATGGCACACTGCGTCCGAGTCGCACGTCACTCCGAAGTTTGAGCGAAACAACTATGCGCGTATTATAGCGACATCCCGCTCGCACGTTGGCGTGCCATCGAAGCGGTGTGCCATGCCCCTTAATAGTGGCTGGCATGACTTTGATTCGCGGGGATTTTGTAAGCAAGCTTAAGAATTTTATGATGATAGCGAACAGAAACCAATTCTTTATGTTTCCCTATGAATGATTCAAATCAAAGTAACCCCTGTTTACAGGAACCCCTTTTTATCTAGGTACTCAACAGCGTTAAATCCACTCTTTCACAGTTACAAAGCATAACCCGCCATATTTGCTATTCCAAATACGAAATGCATGAAAAATATTAATTTCTCACTTCCCTACAAATGTCACGCGTCTTACAATTTGAATAATAATCTTTTAACGCATTTTGAATTTTAACACTTCATTTTAAAGTGCAATTTTGAATACCTTTTGTAACCGCATGTTTCCTGATGTGACAAAGTTAAATTTGCAGGCGATTATGGCACTGTTGTTTTAAAGCTGCTTTAAATCTGGTTTTGTAAGATGCAAAAGTAAATTTGCGTGTTATAATTTTGTTACCGTGTTCGGACAGTGGTAGAGAACATTTTTGGCTGAAATTTTGGTTGGTCGATAAATTTATGGTGTAAGGAATGATATATGGGTGTTTTGCAATTTCATTGCGATCGTATTCTAGTCTGTTCCTAAATTTATCTAGGAAAGTTAAATACAAGTTAAGTATTTTATTTAGCTATTGAAAACGTGCATTGTTATTTAATTAAGTACTTATTTTTGAAGTGAAAACTTCTTTAGCAGCGGCGCTGTGCACTTTTTGAGGTACGCGCGAGGCACTTTTCGCGCGGCGAAAATGTATGCCTGAGCCTGCTGTTTCGTTTAAGCGGCGCAGGGCGTTTGCGTGACGTCACGTGTGACGGACAATGTCATTGTGTTTTACTTTTTTGATTTAAATGCCATCTAGTGAGTGTCCCTCAAACTGGTATTAATATAACTGTAGTACTCACAGTGATGTGTTTAGGGGTTTCAAGTAATGCGACGAAATAACGCTAGATGGCGTTAACCTAAATTATACATAGTGCTGCAGATATTTTACACTAGATGGCGCTGTTATTAATATTTTGAGTTACAATGTCGTTGAGTTTTCACTTCTGCCGGCACTTGTTTTTTTCTTTTGAGGTACTAACCATGCCTCTATTGTCAAGGCGCTAGAGTGCGTGACTGCGTGTACAGATATATGTGAGCGAACCGCTCCGATATATCTTATAGCGACAGTACATGCTCAATCTATAATAAAAGATCTATGATATATATATATTTAACCTACTGCCCGATTCGAACTTTAAGATACGTCAATTAATAGATCTAGAAACGATATGGATTAGATGTGTCAGTGTCAAAAGTGACATTTTTGTTTGAAGAAACGTCACATTTGACACTGACATGTCTAATCCATATCGTTTCTAGATCTATTAATTGACGTATCTAAAAGTTCGAATCGGGCCGCTAGCCTCAAATTCTAGTCAGGAACATAGGAAACCGAATAGTATTTTTACGTGCTCCTTTCAAACTCAAACTTTCCTCAAGTTCCCCAAACTTTCCATACGCGTATAATCGAAGGAAGTTGGAGATAGTTGGCAACTCAAACAAGCCAAAGATTCCCAAACTGCCTATTTGGAATGCCGCGCCGACCTTTGAGGGGAAACCACGTCTTTTGAAATCGAGGAAAACTTTTTATACTATCTATGGTTTAACTTCCGCCCTTGTTAACTTTGGCTCCGATTTCAGCACGGCTACCATGAGTAGTGATGTGCCGAGAGTAAAATACCATTACCGGTATTTTACCATTTGGGAATATTACCAGTAAATTACCATTCTTCCCGGTAATATTCCCAAAAGCGGGTAATATACTCGTACTTTTGACGCTTACGGTATAAATGAATTAATTTAATTTAAAATATGTAGAAATGGCTTAATTATGTCACTAAATAAAAATAAAATAAATAAAATAAATAAAATAAATAAAATAAATAAAATAAATAAAATAAATAAAATAAATAAAATAAATAAAATAAATAAAATAAATAAAATAAATAAAATAAATAAAATAAATAAAATAAATAAAATAAATAAAATAAATAAAATAAATAAAATAAATAAAATAAATAAAATAAATAAAATAAATAAAATAAATAAAATAAATAAAATAAATAAAATAAATAAAATAAATAAAATAAATAAAATAAATAAAATAAATAAAATAAATAAAATAAATAAAATAAATAAAATAAATAAAATAAATAAAATAAATAAAATAAATAAAATAAATAAAATAAATAAAATAAATAAAATAAATAAAATAAATAAAATAAATAAAATAAATATAATAAATAAAATAAATAAAATAAATAAAATAAATAAAATAAATAAAATAAATAAAATAAATAAAATAAATAAAATAAATAAAATAAATAAAATAAATAAAATAAATAAAATAAATAAAATAAATAAAATAAATAAAATAAATAAAATAAATAAAATAAATAAAATAAATAAAATAAATAAAATAAATAAAATAAATAAAATAAATAAAATAAATAAAATAAATAAAATAAATAAAATAAATAAAATAAATAAAATAAATAAAATAAATAAAATAAATAAAATAAATAAAATAAATAAAATAAATAAAATAAATAAAATAAATAAAATAAATAAAATAAATAAAATAAATAAAATAAATAAAATAAATAAAATAAATAAAATAAATAAAATAAATATAAAAAAAAAAAACAAATATACACGCTCAAAATAAGAATATAATTATATCAATTAAGCTATAAAAAATTACCACTTAACGTATAAAAACAATGTCATTGTACTAAACACTACCTACCTACTCATAAAAATGTGATGATTATTATTAAATCAATGATTTTTGCATTTTCGTTTTAGTTTTACTAAAATTCTAGTATTATTCATTGAGTGGTTTAGACTGGAACTGGTTTTGACTATGCCCACTTGCCCAGACAAGGGGAATACTTCCTAGTAATATTGGTAAAATACCGAGTAACATTGGGAAAATTACCAGTAGTTTTGGGAATTTACTAGAAAAGTAAACCTATGTTGATTTTTTGTACTCCGTATGATGCATTTGTTGACAAGGAATGATTTAATGTAAAACAACTTATGTTGACATTTACTTAATTTGAATATTACCGTAAATTACTGATTCTGGGTAATCTTACCGGTAACATTACTGGGTATTTTACCACCTTGGGTATTTTACCGGTAACGGCACATCACTAACCATGAGTTTGCACTTGATATTTATATACGTTTGTCATCTAGACTATTATAGGCCCCCAAAACTCCTAAGGACATATGCGCTGCGTTATTAAGAAGCACTTTTCTCTCTTAACTGCCTTGTCGTACTTATAGCAAGGTACAGTCGCCATCAGATATAATCGGAGCAGGTGCTCAAACATATCTGAACACGCAGTCACGCACTAACAACTCGACAATAGAGGCGTGTTCAGTTATTTGTGAGTCCCTTGGCCGCTCCGATATATCTGATAATGACTGTACGTTCAATTTGAACCTGAATATGAATATGCTGACCAGCAACCTCCTGAGCCTAAATTGTGACAAAACGAAATATGTGTGCTTCTTTAAAACCAGCGCATCGAGTCCACCAAGTAATACTAGTTTAGTACTACACACCCAGGCCCCAATTTCACCACGGTTACAGGTGCGACAATTGTAAAATCACTGTTGCTGACGTCACAGGCATCCATGGGCTACGGTTACCACTTACCATCGGGCGGGCCGTATTCCTGTTTGCCACCATCATTGTATTATTTAAAAAAACTTTATTATATCGGAAAAAAACAGATATTTCTTTTGCGAAGTTTCTGACAATTGTCAAGATTTAGAAGAATTGTAGGTAATTCTTGACAGGTAATGAGTTATATGTCGGAATTTCGTGACAATTGTAGTGTTTCTTGTGACAATTGTCATAAACTTAGCAAGAGAAATATCTGTTTTTTTCCGATATAATAAAGTTTTTTTTAATAAAACAATGATGGTGACAAACAGGAATACGGCCCGCCCGATGGTAAGCGGTAACCGTAGCCCATGGATGCCTGTGACGTCAGCAACAGTGATGTTTTACAATTGTCGCACCTGTCACCGTGGTGAAATTGGAGCCTGCAGTGATCCTGCCGCTGTTGCCCTTTGTTCCGATTGTACCAACTGTCACTCTATTTCACGTGTAGAATCCTTAAAATATTTAGGCGTAATAATTGACGAAAAACTATGTTTCAAGCAACATATTCTCGCGACCTCAAAAAGAGTACGGAAGCTCATATACACGATGAAATTACTGAGAGATGTTGCCGATAGAGAAACCTTAAAACTAGTGTATTTTGCGCTTTGTCAGTCGGTTCTAACATATTGTATCTTGGCGTGGGGGGGCTCAGCATCCTCTTCATTGATAAGTTTAGAGCGCGCTCAGCGGTCAGTCCTTAAACTTATGCTCAAAAAGTCGCCACTTTTTTCAACGGACAGTCTTTTCAGGGAGGCCGGCGTAGTTAGTGTTAGAAAACTCTTTCTGGTAAAAATTGTCACCAGGGCCCACCGTGAGGCCCCGCACTCAGCAGGGCCGGCTGAGTGCGGGATAATTTAAATTATTGAACCTAACTTTAACTTTTCCTTTTATACTAATTCTTAGTTATTTAAATGCCGGTAATATTTTCTTTAAAATTTTCTAATGTCAATTGCATTCTAGGAGCCCAAGTCACAGGCATAGCCTAGTTTGGGATCCACCTGTGTCCATGTGTCTGTAAGATCGTTTTCTTTTGTCAATAAAAATATTCCATTCTATTCTATTCTAAAAATTCTAATACCTGCCCTTAAGCTGCGACCACACCGCTGCTTAAAAAACTGTGACGTTACGGAATCGCAATGACGCATCGTAAGCGTACCGTTTTTTTTGCGTGCCATCCGCACCGCTTATAATACGCTGACGGTGCGGAATCGCAGTGACTTGCCGTAAACTTTACTATTTTACTAGGACATGTAATAAAATCGTGACATTTACATTTACTGCGATTCTGCACCGTCGCGTCGGCGTGTTTTAAGGCTCGGCCACGATATTACGCGACTGGCGACGGTGGCAGCGACAACCATAGATGGAAACGACCGGTCCGATCGCTGTGTTTCGCTCCAACCTAATGGTTATCGCTGCCGCCGTCGCAAGTTTGCTCAATGTCGTGGCCGAGCCCTTAAGCAGCCGTATGAAGAGCATGCGATAAAAACGGTACGCTCACGTCACTGTGCGATTCCTTACCGTCACCGTTTTTAAGCGCACATCATCGGAGGAAGGGTCGGGCCGAAAAGCTATTAAGGCACGGGATGGTCCCTTATCCTGAAACGGCCTTTATCATGTATGGATCCTAGTTCTTCTAACTAGCATTTTTATCCCGGCCTTTGCCAGGGTCCACTTTCGTACTTGCTTTCCTCCACTTTGCGCGATCTTGGGCGTCGTCTCGCGTGAGCCCGTCCATGCGCTCATATCTGCTTTCACGACATCGAGCCAACGCTTTTTTGGTCTGCCTTGGGGTCGAAGGCCGTCAAGGATCCTAGTTATCTGAAATAAATGTATTGTTTAAGCAGCGGCAGCGGTGTGGTCGCACCTTTATCCTGTCATGTCTTACCCGCGTCGGTACGTACATCGTAAAAATAAAGTAGGCATCGTTTAAAAGCGTCGTAAACGCGGCCTTGTATACACCGTCAATCTATTTTGTGACGATCAAATGTCTATATGAGCCCAATTACATTACAGCAATATAAAAGTAAAAAACCGGTCAAGTGCGAGTTCGTTTAATTCACGCATCGGATCCTTACAAACTTTCAATCACTTCATGCAACTATAAACACAAAAGATTTTTGACCAGAAGTATACCAACCTACCTGTGTATAGCTCCATCTATCGGCCAACTAATTTGCGCGACCTAATCTGTATGTACCTATGTAGTTTTTTCAGGGATAAATATCTCGGAGACCGAGCTTTGACCTAGCTAGATCGATTTTTCGCCCCCAACAACCCCTATATAGCAAATTTCATCGTTTGTGTCACTGGCACGTAGGTATAATTACATTAATGGACCTCATAAAAGATCGCCCCTTTAACCCGAAATATCCTTTATACAGAGACAATTGAATAATATAGATCGCTAGAAAATAATACCTAATTAGTTCATCGCTTTTCCCCAACCGCCTTGTCCCAACATTTTAGGGCCACCCCACACTAGCAGCATCTCTCGAGCGTCTAGTAAACTCTACCAGCCCGGCCACGACATTGCACGACCGGCGACGGCGGCGGCGACAACCATAGGTTGGAGCGAGACAGCGATGGGACCTTTCGTTCCCACTTATGGTTGCCGCCGCCGCCGTCGCCGGACGCGCAATGTCGTGGCCGAGCCGTGAGGCTGCTGCTCGACGCAAACCGAACGTTGGCGCAACTGCGCAGCGTCGTTACTTCTTACGTACTAAATTCCTTGCGCTTAACGTCCTTACTTTAGCGGCACTTTCAAAATATCGACAGTCTATCTTTCTACTTGTCTGTGCTATAAGCAAATTCGATACATACATTTAGCCAGATCGTACACATGTAATTGTGAACGCGTATTTTATGACCTAAAACGTATACTTGTAAATATAAAAGAAGCGTCGGGCATTTGAAATCTTATTTATAGCTCGAATTGCTGATACGCTGTAGGAAAGAATAGGGAGTAATATTCTTGCATTGTTCTGCCGCCAGAGTGCAGCACTAGCACAAACCATAAACTATAAACTATGCCGTAAACAATTTTTGCCAAGTTTTCACAGATTATTTGTTACGAATAAATATGACATTGTTGCAACAAGGTGGTTTGTTAATTGGTTATGTAAGTGGCGCCCCCTATGCAAAGTTTATATCAGGTCTAGGTCGTGTCAAAACCATTCGTAAACAATAACAAATTGTTAAAATAGCATCGGCACCCAGGAAACTATAGTATGCCACGCGTTAGTTACTATTAAATAAAACATAAAAGTCTCTAGAGTCTGTACGGAAAGAGAAAAGTAGTGGAATTCAAAGCATTGCGCCCCATACATTCCACGACTCCTCTTTTTCCGCTCTAACTCTATAGGTATGAAGCCGGCGAGGTGTTCAAAATTACCTTGACTCGCTCTTATTTTCTTAATAATAAAGTCGCGTCAAGATCATTTTGGACACCTCGCCCGCTTAGCAACTGACTGACTGTACTCGTTGAACAATTAAACTGTGACAGATACTTCTGAACGCAAACTGTAGAGATATCTCTATTTGGAAAAGTAATCAAAATATTAGCGCGTTCTTTTATACAGATGTAATGCATAATTTTATTATTTTTTATCGTATTTACGGAAACCTACGAACGTGTCTTGCTGATTCAGTCAGTCTCGGTACAAAAAGTACTGAGGTTGACAGAAGTAGCATGCCAAATACGAACGTTTCCGAGAAAATCCGATGGAAAACAATTATGAACTACATCTGTACGCTACTATTGATGCGGACTGTCTATGGTCAAACAAAAGCTAGAATTAAACCTCATCTATATGCGAGAAATTCGGGCAAGACTCCCAATAGGGACAAAGAGAAACTTACTTAATAGAAGCCCCGTGTGAAACTATAAGACCAAGTAAATCTCCAATCAGAGTGTGACCCTGAATTTCGTAGGAGCTTATCACCTAATTTGGGAGAAAATGTTTTTTCTAAATGTAATCGTGCCGGTGAGCAAAATAAATTATCAGTGCGTGACGATAACTAGACAGGAGTTAAAATTCAAGAGCCGAAGTTACAAAACGAAACTAAATCGAGTTTTTTAAAGACAGGCCCGAGAATTTTAAGAACTTATTATGTACCGTTGCACACAAGACAACAGCAGAAGATTTAAGTACCTACATTTTTTAGGCTCGGGTTGTCTAATATTATGTTCTCACTTATGAGGTGAAAATTTGTATGTACAACACGAGATTAACTTTTGAGTTCCTTCCTAGGCTCAAGATTCTAAATTACTCGCTACGCTCGTGAATCTATTATAAAATCTTTCGCTTGCACGGGACTCGAAATAAGCACTCGAAGAAATATCAAACTTTGATCTCTTGTTGTACAAAAAACTACGACTTAGGTAACTATAACTTTAGTTAAATTGCATCCCAACAAGAAATGCTCCGATTTTTTTGTCTCGTACAAAATTGATACAGTTAAGCCATTACACACCTTATTTCCAATCAATAGCGTCTAGAGCTTACGTACCTGTCGGCTTCAATATCTAGCGCCCGTAAGGATCAGGCCATTTTGTACTCTATCACGAGGGAATAGAGTCTAAAGCTTCATCTGTCAGTTTCGGCGTCCTGTCCAGTCGACATACAAGTCACGCGCGTAATGCCATGCTAGGCACGTAGGCGCGTACTGGTCACAGTTGGAAGAACAGCTATAGCAGGGATTTTTTAACAAAGTGTCGTGTTCAGTACGGACCAAAGTAGGCCAAAAAGTCCTGGTACTTCTCCACTGTGATAACAATGACCTGATGATGACAATTCGCCAAAAGTAGGCCAAAAAGACCGGAAAGAAATTATCGATTAGGTATGTGTTCTTACTGAACCGTGCTGGTTTAAAAACGTTTAAGAAAATAACGTTTTATCTGTGGATGTTGCAGAAGTTGACGATTTGGATACATTTTCTAATACTTTTACCATACAAATTAAAAAGTAGAAGGTTTTTACATGCGTAGGTATATGGATAAAGTACGAAAATTTTGGCTTTGAATTCCTTTATTTTATGCTGTCCACAGGACAGTTACATAACCTTATCTCAAAGTTACTACAAAAGTTTTTGACCCTGCTACACCTACCCTTGGTACTATGGTACCTTTGTCACTAGATTATTTCAAAAAACAATCATTACTTAAATAAACAATTAGGAAAAATATTTATTTATTTTTAAATTTGATTCAGACAAAAAGGCTCGTATTACATATACCTTACCTTATGGACTGACATACATTAGCAAGTGCTTCGAGGTAGGGTTAAACATTAGACTACTGTCATTCTGGTTCCCAAGGAATGTTCTATCTGACAGCCAATACGCGTACCGCCAAGGCCGGTCCACTACCGATCTCGTGCGGGAGGTAATCAATTGTGCACTGCGCGCACGCGAGGCAGGCCGTCACGTAGCCATTGTCTGCTGCGACCTCTCACGCGCCTTCGACACCGCCGACCACGCGCTCGTAGCAGACAAACTCGACTACTACGGTGTTCGAGGCCCAGCTCTAAAACTGTTGCTCTCGTTTATGAGCGGGAGGGCACAAGTGGTAGTTGGAGAACGCGGCAGCGTGACATCCTCGGAGCGCCACAACCTAATGGGGGTGCCCCAGGGATCCTGCCTTTCAAACACTCTCTTCAGCATACTACTTAACGACTTACCAGCTACAATTACTGGCGCCGATATTTACATGTACGCCGACGACGTCACTGCGGTAGTGAGTACGCCCACGAAAAATGAGCTTGAAACGGCCCTAAATAACGTTGTTCGGCAGTTAAATGAGTGGTTCAAGGCCAACGGACTGGCGCTTAACAAAAATAAGACCTGTTTTATGACAGTAAAACTCAACGGCCATCCCAGTGAGAACCTACAAGTGTGTGCGGACGATGCCCCTATACAGCACGTGTCCTGCACACGCTTGCTCGGGTTCCACCTCGACAGTGCGCTCACTTGGGAGAGGCACATAGACGAGGTGTGTAATCGACTAGGCCGCGCCTGTTTCGCACTGCGCCGCCTGGCGCGCACCGCCGGGAGGACCACGGTGCGAGAATGCTACTTCGCGACGGTCCACTCCGTGTTGACGTATGGTGTGGAGCTTTGGGCCAGAGCCGCGGACTGGTATCGCGTTTTCTCAATGCAAAAGCGAGCACTCCGCGGTATGGCAGGTAAACCGAACGACGCTCCAGCCCGGGAGCTATTTCTCGAGTTCCAAATTCTACTTCTACCCTGTATACTAATACAGCAAGTAGCAGTGTTTACACACACTAATCGAGATCGGTTCAAACGCAGGGGTACGAACTCTAGATATCCACTGCGTAGTAACAAGCACGGAGACCGGCTAGTAGCAGAGCGACACAAATTAGCAAAGTCGGCTAAGTCGGTTTATTGCTTCGGCCCTTCAGTCTATAATCGATTACCCGATTCCATTAGAAATGCAACTTCCATTGAAGGATTTAAATCTAAACTAAAAAAGTGGCTTCTTGAGAAGATGTTTTACGATTATAGTGAGTTTTTTGACATTCCACTAGTAATTTGATAACTAATACCTACAGGTGTGACATTTGTATATTACTATATAGACTACATTTCTCATTGTTTGAAAATAATTTAGACACCTATATTGCTAATTATAACAATTAATTATATTTATATTTATATAATTTGGATTGTGTTTACAGGTATATGCACATTAATATACTAGACAAATACTAGCACTTATATGATAAAAAATGACATGTAACAATTGTTATCAAGAAATTTTTCATTTTCATTTTCATTTTCATTTCATTTTCATTTTCATTTTCATTTTCATAATTATAAATTTTATAAACTTAAAAACTAAACACTATTTTGGCGACAGAACGGCGTGGCTCCGTTGAATCGGCTGCTCTTGTGTCGGATTCGGCAGTTTGCCCCGGAACCTCCGAAACGACACCTTTCGGCCAGAAGTCGGCGCACTCGATGGTCCCCTGCAGCGGTCGCGTCACGCGCACCACAAAAGAGTTGAAATATGCTACTTTGGCGTTTTCCATCAAAGATTTTCATCTTGACTAGGCCCATGTAATAAAGCTGTCCTAACTAGTCTGTGATAGCCTACCGCCCGAAGCCCTGATTATGATAAGTACTCTAACAAGCCATTATGATGATTTCAGCATGATTTACAATTTAACCTGATATTGAGGCCCGATTATATTCCGACTGCTTCTGCCTGAGGCTGAAAAAAGTGCTGGTAGCCTAGCGGTATGGGCATATGCGACTTGCAATCCGGAGGTCGCGGGTTCAAACCCCGGCTCGTACCAATGAATTTTTCGGAACTTATGTACGAAATATCATTTGATATTTACCAGTCGCTTTTCGGTGAAGGAAAACATCGTGAGGAAACCGGACTAATCCCAATACCTAAGGCCTAGTTTACCCTCTGGGTTGGAAGGTCAGATGGCATAAAACTAGTGTCTATGCCAATTCTTGGGATTAGTTGTCAAGCGGGCCCCAGGCTCCCATGAGCTGTGGCAAAATGCCGGGATAACGCGAGGAAGAAGAAGATTGAGGCCCGATTATATTCCGACTGCTTCTGCCTGTGGCTCTCTCCGCGTTGTTACAGATGCAGTGAGTTAAAGTAGGTAGACTAGGTAGGTACTTCTCCGAACGCAGCTCGCTGACCACTGTGTGGACTGCCGAGGCGTCCGACATGTCATTTTCTACGGGGTAAGTAATATAATATATACCAATTTTTAATATAAAATTCACAAGATATACGCTCACTTTGTATAATTTTGAATAATATAAGGTTTGCATTGTATAAAACCCGAATCGTATAATGTCAAAATAACTAATTTGTTTTTGAATAACATTCAATGTAGATAATTTCATGTTGTATAAAACTTTAATTTCATAAGAATTTTATAGTCGAACGATCAAAAACTACTAAATCTAAGAACATAAATGAATAATAAATTCCGTTGTTATTAAACCATGGACCAATTTCGTTCTGGCGCTTCGCCGGCCGCTGCCGCGGCACCCTCGCTTCGCTCGCTCGGCTCGCGCACTCTTTGTTCGCAGTTCAACCTAACACTCCTCCTCGCTTCGCTCGTCGTCGTACCTAACGGAGACCTGCTTTAGTAAAAAACAACCGGCAGAAGATACTAATTACTTTGTTACACGTATGATCATATACTTTTGAAGGTATTTCTCTCATGTAATTATTATGTTATAATATATATAAGATTGTATTTCAAATATCTTTATTTGTAATAATTCCTATAAGTTATGAATGTTATATAAAAAATAATTAGCCAATACAAACTTTATAATATGTATCAATATATACGAAGTATATTAGAGAATTTGTACCATATATGTTATACCTAAACATATATTTTTTGTTGGTAGCCTTAACGTGTGTTATATGTTGTGAATGATATTAAAATTAAATTATATCAAATGTTGGTATATATTATACGACGGACCCTTTTCTACGAGTATGACGGCTGATCGGTGATCACGTGGTGCTTTCCATAGAAAACGAAGCACCGGAAGCTTCGGCCCCGGCCCCGCCCCGGCGCGGCCCCGGCCCGATCTAGCGTGAATCATCCTTAAACTACCCAGTTTGTCTTTAAGTGCTCCTTTCTAAAGCAATTAACTGCTAATTTATTTTATTCCCGAGCTAATTTGACTCACTTTAAGACTAATCATCAAAATATCCAAACATTTACCTAACCTACTAAGTCCCTGTGTACAATTTTTCGTACATATTCCAAAATCTATTTTAAACTTTTATTGTGTAAGGGTTCCAATACAAAACAATTGCTTCTGGGTATCAGGAGGATAAGGTAACAGTTTTCATATAATAATATAAACCCGGATAACCTGGATTATGATAATTCAACAAGCATTTACGATTTACGGAGATTTCAGCGCATAATTTAGCCTGATATTTAGCCGGAATATATTCGAATAATCATTCGGTACCATTCGATTTGGGCTTACATTCTCAAAACGATGAAATGGAAAGGGTTATTCCACGACAACAACCAGATACGCATCTTTATAGCATCTTCCTGTCACGCACAGCTAAACTGCGAAATGAACTCGGACCGGACCGATACGACCTTAAACGTTCAATAAAGAGCGTGCTCCCATCTTGAAAGCTGACAACGCACGAGTTGTATGTGCTCTGACCTGACTGACTGGACCGAGAAAAGTGGCGCTGTCTTGTGTCGGAGGCCAAGTCTCATTTTGGGTCGCTGAGCTAACGGAGTAAGTAAGTATACCCCATATTCTAGGTTTTTCGATATTTTAAATACGTATAAAATTCGTTTTTTGCTCCAAACTCTTTTATTAGGTAACAATCAAAAAGTCTAAAAAAGTCAAACAAAGCGGCTTAGCAGAGAGGAAAATGGAGAGTTGTACCTATTCATTACTATATTTTGGTGTTACTGATGGTTACACATTATAAGTATACTGTGTGTTACTGACCATGGGGCTTTAAATCCGGGGCTCGATTCTACTCGCTAAACTGAGCTACTTTTACTATGGCACCAACCCCAAAATCCCGAAAAAAATTTTTACTTTTTCATACATTTTGGCTGATCAGATGTCGACGTTTTCTATGGAAAAGCCAAAAAAAATTCCCCGATTTTAGGGTTGGTCCCATAGTAAAAGTAGCTCACTTTAGCGAGTAAAATCAAGCCCTGGATTTAAAGCCCCATGGTCAGACACACCATGTATTATATCATGAATAGGTTTGTTTTGTTATAGCAGAATACTTTTTGTTTGGATTAGTGTAAGATTACAAGAAGGTTATGTTACAGCGAGATATTGTTACGAAAACGTTCATAACGATCTCGTCTATAAATACCAATAGTGCTGTAAACGTTATATCTCGAAAGCCGAGAATCCTGACCAGAACCCCTAGAGCGTTATGTCTATTTTTATATGGGATTTTTAACAGCGCGCCAAGCGGGACGTTTTGAAACCCAAAATCCTATACAAAATTGCAGCCTGAAACCAAACGGTATCTTTATAGTTCAACCGCCATGAAATTCATAGTAGATACAGTGAAAAACGAGTGTAGTAAACTAGTTTTGCGCCAGGTGAGACGAGAGCTATGTTGGTTGCGCTTATCGCACGGAAATTGACGGGTTCTGCGGATATTGTCGACGCGGTGCACCGGCGACGGAACTGCTATCAAGTCTGTACTCTGACGTACGTTACGTGGCAGGTTAGGTTTTAGACAACAAAAGGCGATTCAGGGCGCCGATTTTTGAATTTCGAGCGTTCGATTTCGTCACTCGAAACTTGATGAAAACCAGCGAAATGCTAATTTTTGAAATACGAGCGATAGAAATTGGGAATCGAGTGGTATTGACCACTCGTTTTCAATTCTATTAGTAGAATTTAAATGCCGGGTACTGGAGATATTATTAAACGAAATACACGGAATCGAGCGGTCGAAACGAAATTCAAAAATCGACCCCCTGTTTTGACGACCGGTCTGGCGTAGTGGGTAGTGACCCTGCCTATGAAGCCGATGGTCCCGGGTTCGAATCCTGGTAAGGGCATTTATTTGTATGATGAATTGATGATACAGATATTTGTTCCTGAGTCATGGTTGTTTTCTATGTATTTAAGTATTTATATATTATATATATCGTTGTCTGAGTACCCACAACACAAGCCTTCTTGAGCTTACCGTGGGGCTTAGTCAATTTGTGTAAGAATGTCCCTATAATATTTATTTATTATTTATTATTAATATTAACTATAATATATGTTACGGTTATGACCTTTATTTGATATGACCTTGATGATCGCTCACACTGTTTGGTGCATGCGAAATGAAGTGAAAGCACAGAATAAGTAATAGTACAGAAAGGACACTTCCTACAAAACCGAAGTTTGACAGCGATTCAGGGTCGAATCATGATACCCCTTTCTAACTTGTAGCACTATCCCTTTCGACTACATTTTCGTTTCGTTACACGGTGCGTGTAACGAAACGTTACACTATCAACCTTCATACTATTTCTGGCACCATACAAATTCTAAATTCCCTTTTCAAATTCAAATCCTATTCCAAATTCCATTCAATGATTTTTATTTTCAGTTCAATCACATACTCTGATCGATGAACATCATTTTAATCTAACAGACTGTACTTCCCAAGTTTTCTAAACACGACCGTTTAAGTGTGATTTTTATTAGTGAAACGTAAACGTAATAATTCATAAGTGCGTGCAGTTCAGTATAGTGCTCGTTTTGTAGCCCTGCACACCTTCCAGATATATATCTACATCATCACCAAGGCACATATTGTAAGTTATTTAATTTCTAACCTTCTAAGTGAATTACGAACGTGTTTTTATACATACCTATCTGTTAACACGTAACCTGTATTGTTACAGGTGCCTTTTTATTTAAATAATAAATACCCCTCATCGCTCTGGATCCTGCCTTTTCATTCCCATCATCCCCGTGAGGCTCCTCCATCTGCCCCCTCACATTTAGGGCTGTCAAAATTCAAGTCATTATCTTATCTGTGGTCGTGCAAGCAAAGGAACGTCAAGTTGTGCCAACCCTAAAAATTGCTCGGAGCAATGCTGAGCCGAACGGAGCCGAGTTTGCACGAAGTCGGGAGTGTCTCCCCACTGGTGAAAGTCGTGCGTGAGATGCGCGTCAATCACCAAGAAGGTCGTCAAGGTCGTATCAAAACCAGTAGCAGTGGGGAGACACTCCTGACTTCGGGCAAACTCGGTTCCGTTCGGCTCAGCATTGCTCCGAATAATTAGGGTCGACACAACTTGACGTTCCTTTGCGTGCACGACCACAGATAAGATAATTACTTGAATTTTGACAGCCCTAAATAGCCGAAAGCGATTGTGCCATAAGTTAGAAAGGAACAGCATGATTCGGCCCTGAATCGCTGTCAAACTTCGGTTTTGTAAGAAGTGTCCTTTCTGTACGGTAGTATATAGTACTATACTTATTCTGTGCCAGTAGTAATGCGGCGGCGATGGTCGTTTATTTTATCAAGCAAATTGACAGATGTAGCATATCCGCTTCAAGGCAATAGCAGTAATGTCGCAACAGTAATGCAGCTGCAGTTGTCATCCGAACGTCACCTCTAGACTCTCAATGAATAACTTCATTTTATACAATCTATGAATTTTGAGCTAAAAAGTAACAATGTAAGGAAACTAAATTGTCTCCTTTTAAAAGTAAGTATCCATAAAATGAAAAGGATATTCCTTAATTTTAAATTTAGAACTTAAAACTTTTCCGCGCGGTTACGAAGGTTCCGATGAAAAAGTTCCGGAACTGGAAGTTCCATTATTTTAATAAACAATAAGCGAACTCTAGTAAAAAGTTACAATGTCCGATCGTTCATACAACAGCTGGCCAGGGATTGCGCTCTTTTAGAGTTGTAAAGAGATTTTAACTTCACCTTAGTTGGTACATACTTGGTACTTGTAGGTACCAAAACAGAGTTAAATAATATATAATTTCATATTAAAACATTACACCAATATTACATTAATTATAAAATACATCACATAATTACATTACATTTACACAAGTTACATAACACCAAAAAGAAACACAAGTCAAAAACAAAGCAGTACTGACTGACTGACTACTGAGTCAGTCAAATATCCCACCCCGCGTCATCCCCGGCGCAAAGGTGCCCAAAACGCTCGCCGCATTACCGCGCTGAATCGTGATGGACAACCTCTGCACCAGGAATGACCCGGAGCGGGGATCCAGGCCTCTATCTCGCAAACGGTTCCCAACCTCCTTAAAAAACTCTCTAGCCTCTGAGCACCAACAACCAGCCGTTTCGACCGCCAGAGGCACAAACAAATAGCCGTCCAATTCCGCGTACTTCTCCCGTTTTCTCAGCGCCGCCACCTCAGCAGCTGCCCCTGCTGCCCTCACGGTGCGGCCAATGTGCGATGCAGCAAAAGTGCTGACGCATGTAGCGTCCCAAAGCAAGCACTTTCCTCTCTGCCAAGGCACCAGCGTCAAACCGTCAGGCCTCTTACCATCCGACCGGCTAAGGCCTGGGGGCTCAAGCATGCATGGAACATTCGCGGAAACAAGCGCCCTCCGGACCAGATCGTTAAGAGCGTGATGGCGTGGGAATCTCCCTGCACATCGACCACAACTCAAAGCGTGGTGGCCGTTGCTCTCCACCATAGTACCGCAGATGCATAGGTGAGGAACACACACATCGCAGCCCAGGCGAAGAGCCACCGCCACCCGCATCGAATCGTTGTCAAGGAGGGTGCCCAAATGCGGAGATGGAAGCGCTTGCAACCACGCCCCCGATTCTGGTGCGGACCCCGCCAAAACAAAACTCATTAATATGTCGGGAATTGTGGGCGTATCATACTATCGGCAGCACATCAGAACCTTCAATCGTGGATGACGAGGGCCTTCAATGAAATACGATGTTCAACTCACAATCTTTACTGCACAAGACTCATTACAAATCACAGCACGCGATACGTTTCTTATCTTAAGCAAACCAGTGGATTAGACCCAGGAGCCGCCACAGACGTCATCTCCCCCCGCGTTCGTTCTCATCGTGCTCCTTCTGAAGATTGATTGACAGCATAACTTCAATTGTTCTGGACTTCAATTGTTTTAAGAGCGCACTCTATGACGTCTTGGCGGAACTGCGTCGAACGCCACTCAAGTGTACGTAACACCCTAGTTTGCTCTATTTGTCAAGGTTTGCATGACAAAACGCCTCTTGAAGGCGACAGATAGCACATTTCAGCCATTCTCCGTCAAACAAGTGTTATATAAACTGAATATAAAATTAAAATTACAATTAAAAGCTAAGATAAAAATACCTACTTATCTAAATATTGCGCCCTTGGTAGGGTGCCCATCACGCTGGCAGCCTCCTGCGCTGGATTGCTATGACCAATCTTTGCGCGAGAAATTTTCTCATACACTTTTCGTCGGGTAGTTGCACAAATCTCTGTTTTGACATTTTGCTGGGACATCAGTTAGCCGCGACCACGACCAGTGAAACCTGTGTCGAAACGTCGGTAAATAAATGTACTTAATAAAATAAATTCGCGATAGACCCGTCTAAGTATAAATGTGTGAGTTAAACGAAAATTACCTACCAAGAATGTTTAGAAACAATGAATCATGAATTTGTATTTTAAGTTAATATTCGTAATATTTAAAGGCTTATTATTAACCGGGCAACTAAAATATTAAACAGGCAAATTATATTATTTTATGCCCTGTGTAAGTTACAGGGCATAAAATAATATAATTTGGCTGTGCATTAATATTTTAGCACCAATAAATTTATATTGGCATCAAATTTAAGCATCATATTATTAAAAAACTGGCAGCAAAATCAAGCCACCCAAAAAATTGATAGGGAACTTTAATTGATAGGTTGGCGTCTAAAATAATAAGTTGGCAACTAATATTGTAAAGCGATCATAAAATTTGGTTGTTTATATATTTTGTACATAAACAGAATACCTAAGATAACTATATACATAAGCTTTAAATACTCCATTTTTAAATAATTTTAATTTATACATATGCATACCTAAATAGTACTTTAAATTGTCAAATTTCCTTATCCACAAAACACCACAAATTTATTTACGTATAATACCCTACTATACGTACTAATACCAAAGACATATGTAACTTCGTATAAGACGAATAAAGTCTAAGGAAAACACGTGCCTCGGAATTCAAGTAAAAGTCATTCTCGAATAGATGCCGCACACACCTTTAGCCTATCCTCGGCTAGATGGCGCGACGACACCGTTTCATATTTAACAATTTTAACACATAGATATCAGTGAATGAACATGGATTTATTAATGAAACCTTGCGCATTCAATTAATTGAAACACTTGTTCTGTCCAAACTAAACTACATGGATTTGGTGTATGGCCCACGTCTCCTATCAAAAACAAAACGACTCATACAGAGGGTGCAAAATGCTTGTGCTCGGTACTGCTTCAATATCCCGCCACGAGCCCATGTTACTCCATATTTAAATAAACGGGCGTTTTCAGAAATAAATATTGAAAACCTGATTCTTTCACATCTGGACGTTCTTGGGATCATTCTACTCAGAATCGACAGCATTCTCCATCCCACCATTAAAAAAAGATGTCCCAAAATGTCCATTCCATTACGTCACGTTTTAGTATGAAATAATTTTTCACTTGTATGTGCGTGACGTAGTGGAATGTACAATTTTCATACAAATTTTTGGGACATTTTATTTTATCATCAGAATTGAATATGCTAGTGATTCTGAGTTGAAAGAACCCAAAAACACCGGGATCTGTGAGAATCGGGTTTTCGATATTTATTTCTGAAAACGTCCAAACACAATATTCTTAAAATGCTGCACCGACGCAAGCTTCATCTGGCAGGTCTCCTTTTTGGCGTAGTAAAATACAAATCCCCATCATATCTCTTCGAGAAGTTGTCATGGATGTCCACTCGCAGGTCACTTGGGGCTCGTAATTGCAGTGTACAATTGATGACACCTCGTCATGCGTCGGCGGCTTTCCGTGGGAGCTTTAGGTATGTCGCAACCAAGTGCTGGAACATTATTCCCCCCCCTCTCAGGAACCTAAAAAGTGTAACAAGTTTCAAAACCAAACTCAAAATACTTATACTTCAACACCAGCAGTCACAGGAGGCATTACGGCATGATACGAGTTGCTTTTAATATAATTTTATTTTTTTATTTTTTTTGTTGTTTAGCCGAAAATGTTACATGTTTTACAAACAAATAGTCAACTCAATAATAATGTATACCTGCTTTTTCTGTCCTTTCCTCACGATCACACAATGCGTCTGTACTTGATCTGTACTCTGTATGTATATAGTGCTTGTTGTAATTTATTTCTTCGCTTCGTCCCACATTACAATTGCGCGTGTGGTTATCTTTTTTGTCTTTATGTAGCTATCTTATGTTATTTAATTTAATTCCCTTAGTGTACAGTATAAACTTTCAATTGTGTAAACTTGGCATGATCTCCATGGTCAACTGAGGAACTTTCACATTGACAAAATAAACTTCACCTCTTTAGTTATGTTGTATCAAAGTTGTATTTGAATTTATCACTTTTGCTGTATATATGTTGTCACCGGATATATGTAGTTATAAAAGTTATTTTCATATGAATGAAAGGTAAAAAATATATATATATATATTTATCGCGTTGTACGGCATGGCCATTTTTGTTATTGTCTTGTCAATGTCAAATGTCATTTTCAGCTACTGCCATAGACAGTAGTCAAGATGGCGCCGGTCGCTGCTGCAAAGGCTGCGTTCAGCTTATGATAGGGCCGTGTCGTACGGCTGCGTTCGTGGCCCACAAATGGTCTCGCCGGAAGATCAGCGCTGGCTCTCGGGTCAGTATTATGCTGAGGCGAGCCCATTTCGTGGTAAACTTTAACGCTTTCCAACTTTATTAATATTTGTAGTTTTTAGTTATACTCTTGTATGTAATCTTAGTTTTAAGTTTATCACGAATAAAATGCTTGATTCTGATTCTGATTCTGATTCTGATCAAAATGATATAAGAATAATAAAATCATTTATCCATATATACACATTTTTTGATAACTTTATACGTTTTAATTTTGAGTTTTAGTCGTGTGTCGATAGATGGCAGTAAATTTACAGTGACTACAAAATTTACAATGACAGGACCCCTCTATACTATCTATTATTTTTGCTAATACTTATAGTCGAAATTCCTAATCATGAAACACCTAATTGCCATTATACCATTAGGTCTTTAAATTTTTAATTACTAATTTCAATAGTTACCACTGTGTTCTGCCAGAGTCAAAAGATAGGTGCGACGACAAGCGAAGCGAGGAGGAGCGTGTTAGGTTGACCGTGTAGTGACCAAACAACGTATTTAAAAAGAACTTCATTTTTAAATTAATAGATAGCCGTTTTCTTTTTAAAAATTGTTTCATAAATAGTCTCCAATATAATAATTCAGTTGCCAAATATATATTTGGTACCTGCCTAAAAATAAACAAAAGCTGTAACGGCATTAAAATACAACTCATATTGATATATTTTAAGGCTCCGTTTTAGTTGCCAAACTATTAATTTTAGTACCCATTTCTATTATTTTAAACTACCCAAATTCGATTAATTAGTTGACCTGTTAAATAGTGCCATATTTAAATGATCCAACATTTCTTAGTTATAAAATTCATAATTATTTAAATTTAGAAACGCAGACTTTACTCGTTAGAATTGACAATAGTTCGTTTTTTCAATAATTTCACTAATTAGATAAAATTTTAAACGAATTTTACCTGAAATATAAATTACTAGTAATAAGTTATTTTTAAGTGGAATATATTCAAACCTTTCTACTTTACCTAGAGCGTTTATCAAAGTAGGTACTTTAACAGTTCTTTTTTGTAATTTGTATCATTTTCGTGGTAAAAAAACTTTTGTAAAATAATGTTTACCTCACATTGACGATAATAACGAATGCAAATAAAATTGTCACATAAATAAAACGGAATATCCTGACAAAAGTCCTCCCAGTCCTGTCAAAAAATCAAAAATAATGATATGTCAAAGGATAATCCTGACGTATGACAAATTACATCATTTAGATGTCAAAGTGTAGGTACATGTAGTGTGTAACATATATGATACGCACACTGTCTCACATGTATCCTATCGTATACCCTAGCATAGGCATCATATATCAGAAAAACCTGTACTCCAGACATAAGTGTTTATCTTTACGTCCTACACCACATGGCGACCCTGCCGGCATCGAATTGGCCTCCTTCTTCTTCCTCGCGTTATCCCGGCATTTTGCCACGGCTCATGGGAGCCTGGGGTCCGCTTGACAACTAATCCCATGATTTGACGTAGGCACTAGCTTTTTCGAATTGGCCTCCTATAAAGGAAAAAAGGCGAACAGATATTATAAAAGCATTGTGGCCCTATCTGAAATGGAGACTTCGCGTTTTCCATAAAGATAATAACATGCCTGAATGTCACGGTTCCATTTCCTGATAAATTCACTCCGAAGCCGTCCAAAGCGATCCCGGATTTCAAAAATTCCCATTCAACACAAAACCCCATTAAATCTGAAAGAAAACTTTGAATAAGTCTAAATGAAATTCGAATAATCTCTTTCAATGTCTTCCGGTAAAATAGAATTAGGATTTTTCAATAGGCATTCGAATAGGTATTCTTATGCTTTTCAATATTTCATGTGAGATAAATGGGTATTTACACGATGAAATACACGAAGCGCTGGTGGCCTAGCGGTAAGAGCGTGCGACTTTCAATCCGGAGGTCACGGGTTCAAACCCCGGCTCGTACCAATAAGTTTTTCGGAACTTATGTACGAAATATCATTTGATATTCACCAGTCGCTTTTCGGTGAAGGAAAACATCGTGAGGAAACCGGACTAATCCCAATAAGGTCTAGTTTACCCGCTGGGTTGGAAGGTCAGATGGCAGTCGCCTCCGTAAAAACTAGTGCCTACGCCAATTCTCGGGATTAGTTGCCAAGCGGACCCCAGGCTCCCATGAGCCGTGGCAGAATGCCGGGATAACGCGAGGAAAATGATGATGATGACACGATGCAATACAGGATGTTCGATTAACGTTAAAAAAAACACACATACAGGGTGGAAAGGTGAAGGGTACAAAGTCCCCGGAGAGGGGATTCAATAACGCTATCTGAGCGAAGATCCGGGTTGGTGGGGCCATGAAGTTAGCGGGAGTCCAACTGGAATATAGTTCCGTTGTTGGTAGTGGTAATAAATAAAATAAAAAATAAAAAAGCCTTTATTGCCATGTAACTACATAGTTAATACATAATTAAAGACATGAAATAAATACAATTTAAACAATTAAACAGTTATAATAAGAATTAAATAGTTATAGTTTTTGTGAGTGAGTGTCACATGGCCCCAGTTAGGGTAAAGGCCTCCTCCATCAGTTTCCATTGTTTCCTGTATTGCGCTTTCAAGATCCAGTCTCTACCAGCTTTCTTTTGAATTTCGTCTATCCAGCGTTCTTTTGGCTTCCCTCTGCTTCTCTTACCAGTGGGGCCTATCCACTCGGTTACCCGTTTTGTCCATCTTTGGTCTGTGATTCGCGCTACGTGTCCCGCCCATCGCCATTTTAATTGTAGTGCGTGTTGTCCGGCGTCTATCAGTTTAGTTTTTCTGCGGATAGTTGGTAGTGGTACCTAGTATAATATATTCATCATCATCATCATTTTAGCCTCCTGTCGCCCATTGCTGAGTATAGGCTTCTCTTCGTGGGCTAGTATCATCAATAGTATCATCACTTGTTTCATCTGAAAGTGGCAAACAATCCGTTAATGCCGGCTGTACACACGCGTCGAAATACTCCGAGACAGCCCGAGAACGAGTGTGTACATGCTGCTCCCTTTTCGTCTCGCTCTTCCTTGTCTGGTCTCGCGCTTTTTCGAGTGGATCCGAGCGGTGCCGAGACTCTCGGTGAGAGGATCTCGACGATTGTGTACAGCTGACATAAGATTTTGATCAGTAAAAAATATTCATGATAAGCGCACAAATAAATGCGCGTCTGTAAAAACTGACCTATTTAAATTTCCATTGCGTATAAAAAAGTAACTCCTGGACAGCTTATAATTATGTAAAAGTCAGTTCCCTAAGTCTGGAAACGTACATTCTTCCATTATTTCCTTTTATATAAAGATTTGTTGCTTATATCTTTAAAAAAATCTAAATCAGGCATATCTCATGGCCCTCGCTTGACTTTTATCTCCACATTTCCACTCTTTTGACAACAATAGTGTCTGTCCGACACGTTCATTACATTTAGATGCTATCTCTTTCCAGTGGGGACAACTTCTGACTTCGGGCAAACTCGGCTCCGTTCGGCTCAGCATTGCTCCGATCAATTATTAGGGTTAGCATCACTTGACGTCCTTTTGCGTGCACTACCACAGATAAGATAATCACTTGAATTTTCACAACCCTAAATAGCCGAAAGGGATAGTGCGATACATTACAAAGGGATAGCATGATTCGTCCCTGGATCGCTGTCAAACTTCGGTTTTGTAGGACGTGTCATGTCTGTACTATTATTTATTATGTGCTCTTTCTTACCTCGTTTGACATAACGAGTGGTCAAAGTGACACCATCAGTACACCATACCGTCAAGTTAGTGAGATAACTGGGGACAGATGGGATACAATGTTCCCCAACACGTCACGCTATCGAATAAAATGTACACTAGGGTTACAGGAGAATTTATCAATTTTTAGTGTCAAGTTTTCAACTAGCTAGATTAGAGCCTAGTCGAGAAAACATCATCTGTGAGGAGCTCTTTAAATTTACCAAATTTTATCATATCCTGACGAAAAAAAATCGAAAACCAAATTTAAATCTACCTATTTTGTAGTCGAATTATTTTTCGTTGGTTTTGAATAAAATTTAATAGTAAGATATTACATAGACTGTCACTCTGCTCAGTTTGTTCCTCTGTGACCCAGAGCAAGGGCTACCACAAATGTTTACGACGGCATCGCTACAAAAGATGCAATTAACAGTTTATCGCAACTTGACTCCTTCGCACCCTAAAACCGTTTTTATATAAATTCCAAGCTCTACCTACCGACACTGAGGTCCTTCTACCTACCCTAGACGTTACACTTTGGACGTGATATTTTTAATCCTTAACTACCTACATCCTATTTTTATCACACAACTACTTTCTAATATTTGAAACTATAACTGAAAATCTGATAGTTTTAAAGTGAAAATTATCGTTCAACCTCGCATATTATGCCAAAATGTTTGTAAATTACCTCATAAGTCATACCTACATCCATTTCACAGTAAAATATGAAACCGAATGTTACTCTGCTCCGTTCATTCCTCTGTGTCAAGGGCTGCCACAAATGTTTACGACAGTATCGCTACAAAAGATGCAATTAACGGTTTATCGCCACTCCCTAGCGCCGTGAAACCGTTTTTATATAAATTCCTGGCCCTGAAGGGCTTTCGGTAATATGCAGGAATTTTTGTTGCAAGGGTTTCTTTATAAGCTGTTTTCCACGATTACCACGTTAAAAATGTGAAAACGATAATTTAAGTCACAAAATAATGATTTTCTTAATATTTTCAATACGATTCAAATATCGGTTTGATGTCCGGTGCACATCCGAATTGGGCTGCAAATGACGTCAAAAGAGCTTTAAAACAGCTCCTCGAGAAAGAAATAAAACATCCGTAAGGAATTGTCGAAATACTTTTACTGGAGTTTATTCCACAATTGTACAATTTTACTACATTCCTGCTCAAGTATTTCTTACTTCGTTCCAATCGCGCTCGGAAATTTAATATATAAAAGAGGGACAAGTTAATAATTTAGACTGTCAAACTAAACATCAGAAAATTTAAACCTGGAAATTGAATATCTGGTGTTCGAGCCGAACATCATTGGAGAAACGAAAGCCGCCATACTTCGATGGCTCAGACACGCAGTACGGATGGGTAACGATTGTGCAGTCTGGAAACTTACTCTAGAGTACCAAATGGACGGGAACCGTCGGGACGTTGTGGGTACCGCTGGAGGGAAGAAGTGCGAAAATAAATTATCGAACTCTGCGCATTCGATTGGTCAGAAACGGCTTTGGACAGAAAAGAATGGCGGTATTTGGTGTTCGACGACAAGTTCCATTTTGGGTCATCGTGTCGTAGTCAGTGAACAAATTTTAAATATTTATTTTAACATACATAGGTACTTACTCAATAATACTCATAGACTTGAAACCAGTCACTTGCAGGAACCAGTACGGATATGATGGTCGTTTTTGTCTACGTGACAGCGTGATATAACGTTGTCAGTCACTTTCTATCCCGCGGTGTTAAAAAGTGACAGTTATTTTATCACGTCGATAAAACCATCCATAATACCTACGCCGGCAGAAGATTACAACAAACATCGAAAATCTAAACTTTGTGCTAGAACGATAGATTTGATTTTTAAAGCACTAAAGATTTGATTTATCAAGGAGGCGGCCCTGGATAGAGTCAAATGGAGAGAGCTACGCCGACAAGAGTGAACTCTTAAATTTACGACGACGATAGATTTGTAGTACTAGACTTTTTTTCCTGAAATTAAAGTGAATTGACTAGTCTTTATATTATTCACCACTCTGGTAAGATAAACTCCAGACTGAAGCGACAACGATCGTCGCAACTTTACAGCTCTTGAGGGATTACTATCTGTTCCTTTTTGTGCTAGAAATATTCTATAGAAAAAATCGTAAAATTCTATGAGACATTACATTATCGCGATCATTATTTAGTGTACGATTTTTTTACTGGTATAATTAGACAACAAAGAGTAGAAAAATCAATTGCGCACTTGTGAATTCGTACGTAAGTGTGACAGGGAGGCAACATGTCAAACGTGGTTCGCGGTAGGCCCTTAGTTCATTTTTTTATCCCTTCAAGTGGCGCCACCGAAAACGCGAAAAGTAGTCAAGTGGCGGGGCCCCGGTGGGTGGTCAGCTCAGATTAAGAAAATATTACAAAATAGTCGATTTAAGCTTTTCTATGTTTGAAAGTATATTAAATCACATATTGTTAGAATCAGCGTTATATAGGCTATTTGAATATAGCAATTAGATTATTCTAATGTTTATACATTTGGCCAGACGTGATCAAACTCCGGAAGAATGACAATTTTTCAGCTTCCTTGTTAAAAATGACTACCACCGTAAATCTAATTGATTATTCGAGGTAGGTAATTGCTATTTAATTATCAAAGGAATACTTTTATCTTTAAGATTAAATCAATAAAAAAGACCTAAGATAAAATTTCTTTTACAAAACAACCTCTTAAAAAACGAGACTGACCTCGGACTAGGCGGTCGCTCCCGAATCAATGGTCCTCACCAACAAATTTTATACCAAGTGTTTTTATGTTTCTTATGGTATGCTATCCTTCTCTAACTCGCTACCTAATTTTGGGCGCTAGAAGAGCGTAACTATACTTAAATGCGTTCAATTTCACCTCTAAATACGTCAACACCTCATTAACCACTCACTGGTAGATGACAGTTATTGGTTTTCGCATCAACCATTCACGGGTTGACCGCCACTTGAAGGGATATGGAGTAGCTGTCACGTAAAATGTTTCTCGACATTTTTGTTATAAAAGCTAAGTAATGTAGGTATACGTTTGAACGTCGACGTCGAATATATGTGTACACTTTTACACCTTACTCCTTCGTAATAAACGTGGAAAATGAAACATATTTAAGGCGAATTGTACAATAAAATGAACAAAGGATATCTTGATACTGCATATTTTACAAGCTTGTCAGTATTTTATACCAGTTTTCGTTTGTTTTGGAACAAAGCGATACGTTCATGTTGATATTTCATGCTTTTGTTTGATACGAGTATGACCAATATTTTATGTGTGGTAACACCGACTACATACAGACACAATATAGGCGCAATGTAGTGAGGCCACACAGCTGACCACAGCTGATCAGCTGACAAATAGATAAATTATAATTCTTTTTCACGCTTCAATAATAATTGGCATTCCAATGTAACTCGAGACGACACAATAAAATACAATTAATATTATTATGATTCATTGCGATTTTCCACATGATTGAACTCAAACAAAGGATGTAACTACAGTGAAACCTGGTTAATTGGCACCTGGATAAATGGAAAACCTCAATAATTGCAACCAAAGGTCCGGTCCCGGTCCCTTGAGACCAAAAGGCCTCTATAATTGAAATTTTGGAACCTCTATAATTGCAATTTAGATTTTAGTGCTTTTCGTAATTTTGCCTCTGTAATTGACCACATCGCAACTAAGACCTCTATAATTGACACTGTGCTAAAAAAATCCGTTATTTTTGCTCTTCTTTTTACCTCTATTATTGAAACGAGTCTTACTTATTACCTCTGTAATTGAAATAATGTAGTTGTAGACAGCAGAAACAACATTTTAATAGCAATGATCATTTTATTTATATCTGCACCCAGAATTCAATTTATTTATTGGGTATCTATCACAGCCTGTAGTAGGTGAAATAGTTTTGATTGAATCAAAAACAAAGTATGCTTTTTATATTCTAATAAAACTTTCTTCTTTCTTCAAGGGAATTTTTTAAAACCCAAATGATAAGAAAATAAAGTAGTAATTATTAATTAATGTAGTGTAAAAGTGCAAGTATAGGCAGAAGCAATATTTAGACCAGAAACCCAGAACGTAAGCGTGTAAATCTACTTTTAATGGTTATTTGCACCTCCATAAAAGAAATTTGTCAGAACGAAACCTCTATTAATGAAAACCTCTATAATTGACACAACGATTTTTTGAACCTCGTTAATTGACACGACCTGCTTAAATGAAAAACCTGGTTAATTGACAAAAAATGGCCGGTCCCTTGAGATTGCAATTATCCAGGTTCCACTGTAGTATATAAGGCCAACAGTTTTCTATTAAAGCAATCATTATTTACTTTCTACCCTTCCGCATCATATTTCATGGCGACCCTGCCAGTCGGGCTGCTCGAGGCAGCCCCAGTTTAGACGCCACCCAGTAGCCCAGCCAGCCAACCAGCCCCGCCAACACCGCCTGTGCCCAACAGCAAACACCAGCCAGCAACAGTTTGACGTGTAAAATGCTGTGATTTTACGAGTACTACTATTATTACCTGTATCATTCTAGGTATACTTACCTCCAAAGTTTAGTTTTTGTAATAACCTCCGTTTATTGACCGTTACAAATATATTGATACTTGTTAATTTGTTAAATTTTACAATAACATTTCTAAACACAAAGGTAAGGTACTCATCCTTTAGCATTTAACTCACAAATTTTAGAAAACAAAGTTCCAATACCTCTGTTTTGTTTGATGTTACGTTGTGTTAGAACTTTGCCATGTTCCAGTTTCTATAACAACAACATCTCTGTGTAAAGATCTAAAGTTTTATTTGTTATGACTATTTTTAACCGATGGCGTTGGGAAACTACTTATATTAAAAATACAACACAATACATTTTAAAAACCTAGCGAAGGCCTAATTAGTAGACTTACCAAGCCAAGTTGGCAGCGAATTTGACTAACGCCCCGATTCGAACTTTAAGCTACGTCAAATTATTACGTCTAAATACGATATGGATTAGATATGTCAGTGTCAAAAGTGACGTTTATTAAAAACAACTTCGTCAGAGGGGAAATAGTACGAATGCCGTATCCCTTCCCGGTGTTGCTCGAAGCCTCGAGCAAAGAGAATAGAGTGTATAGAGTCGAATTGTCAAAGTAAATTTATCCAGCCACTGTAAATTTACTGCCATCTTTCGACAGAACATAAAACTGTTAGAAGGCCATTTGGCTTTGATCCTTATTCTTTCATTGATATGTGTTAACTTGGTAAATATTAATATTAACGTCATCTACTCGAGGCCAAAGGCCAAAGGTATGGTGCTATCTTTTCGAGCGATGGCGCCATAACCTTTGACCTAGAGTCGAGTAGATGGCGTTTATTTCAATATTTAACAAGTTAAAACATATCAGTGAAAGAATAAGGATCAAAATCAAATGGCGTTCTAACAGTTTTATGTTCTGGTTAAAGATGGCAGTAAATTTACTGTGGCTACATATTTTACTTTGGCAATCCACCTCTATACACTCTATTCTCTTTGCCTCAAGTAATCAAAGAGGAATTTCTAATGCAGGCTTCAGCTGTCGCAGCAATCACCGTTAATATTCAGATTTAAGTCACGATACTCACAAATGGTTTTAATGATTAATTGGGAGCAATTACTTGGGGACGTATTCGACTTGTTTATATGGGAGATCGTGACATGATTCATTACAGTTACTGTTTTTGAGGTTTGTTAACAGAAACTTGTTGGGTTATTCAATCTGGACAAGAATAAAACTCTGTCACGTTTGAGTTTTTGCTGTCATGCCACCGTGACTGGTACACCTAGTAGTAAAATTCATTCGAGAGCGTGACGAGCGTTTGCGTTTGCGTACACTAGGGGTTCAGCCAGTTCATACAGTTATTTTGTCTAAGAATAGCAATGTCATCAATGTAAAAAGGAGAACGTTGAATTAGGCTCCTGTTAAAACATAACATTACCTTACAACCAAAACCCCCTAAGTCAAATTTCATTCGCGGTCAAAAACCTACTTTCAGTCGTTACAATAAGTCTCAAAATTAAAAGATCACTAGGTCCGACTTGATCTTCTTTTGTTTTGCCATCTTAAATATATATGACAAATGACGATCGTTTATTGCCACCTTATTTATTGTTTTCGCAATTATTTCTTATTCTTATTAATATCTTTGGGGACACCGACAGTTTTGGAATAATAAATCTAATTAAATGCGATTCGTTAAGATTTTAATGACTTTGTCCATCAAACGTTGAGGTTTTTGTGTGTTATAATAACACAATACAAAATTTTTTACTATTTTTTATTTCTAAAATGTAATTGGGCGGGACATGTTGCTAGGCAGAGTGATGGCAGTTGGACTAAAATGTTAACGGAATGGTGACCGCTTTCGGATGAAAAAAGCCCCTGGCACTTTGCAGTCTACGAAAGCGACTACGATCTACGAACGGCGAAATCGTAGCGCTACTCTGCGCTGCTACGGAGTAGCGCTACGCACCGCTCGTGCTGATTGGTGCTCCTAGCCAAGAATACAATTATTTTCGCAAGAATATAATGTATGTGTCCGCGGCCGATCGTAAAATCCGCCCGATCGTAAAGTTCGTACGTAATGTTTTGACTGTAGTCACATTATACCAATAGATACGTTACGTTGCTTCAGATGCCCGAAGCCCCGCATAGCGGGACTTCGTCGATTTAAGGAACGAGACAAGGATTTTCACGTATCTCGATATGTCTGAGGAATTTCATGATCTGGCGGATATTACGATCGGCCGACGACATAATGGAAATAGTCACGTGATTTCTCGTAGCATCTGTCATCATGTTTGTTTTTGTCATTTAGCTGACATTCGTGCAGGCGTCTCGCTCGCACTAATACTTGTGCGGACAAATCTGTATCATTAGGTATCTCGCTCGCACTTATTGATGCGTCGTTCATTGTAATATAAAAAACTAACTAATTGTAAAATCAGATGCAGATTGTATTAGCCGAGTTTTACTGAAACACAAAAAACATAAGTCAATTCCTCTTCCTCGCGTTATCCCGGCATTTTGCCACGGCTCATGGGAGCCTGGGGTCCGCTTGACAACTAATCCCATGATTTGACGAAGGCACTAGTTTTTACGAAAGCGACGGCCATCTGACCTTCCAACCCAGAGGGGAAACTAGGCCTTATCGAGATTAGTCCCGTTTCCTCACGATGTTTTCCTTCACCGAAAAGCAACTGGTAAATATCAAATGATATTTCGTACTTAAGTTCCGAAAAACTCATTGGTACGAGCCGGGGTTTGAACCCGCGATTTCTGGATTGAAAGTCGCACGCTTTTACCGCTAGGCCACCAGCGCTCCTAAAAAACATAAGTCAATTATACTCATTAAACCCTTTTAAATGTCGCAATTGTGACCAAAAAACCTTAAAGATGAAAAAATATGTAAAACAGTTCATTTACCATCATTAACATGTTTAATTGATTTAGGACCTCCATAACTTTGGTAAATGTAAATTAATGGCCTCCGTTCACAGATCACTTACATTAGATGGTGCATGGACGACTCGCTGTCACTAAATAATTAAGTAATAATTCCCATACCACCCCGTTTTGTTACGTCCACGTTTAAGGCTGCGATTCCACTAGAGATGTGCGAGAATGCGTAGCGAGGGATGTGTTTGTTAAGAACCAATTTCTATTGGTTCACGTTAAGCGAGGATACGTAAATAAAGTGATTCAATTGATTCTTACCAAACACATCCCTCGCTACGCAATCACCCATATCTCTGTTGGAAACGCTGCCTAAAGCCTGTGCACAGCGGATGCGTGTGCCCATAAGTGCACGCGCACACGTGAGTTGTATTTGGATATTTGCTGATTACATTATTGTAATACATTATTAACTTTTTAGTTAAAGAGTCACATGAACCTGTCGTCAATATTCCGCTGCCATATAATAAAATTAAGCTCTCATTAAATTTTAAAATCAACATAATTAAATAAATAAATATTATTAGGACATTCTTACACAAATTGACTAAGTCCCACGTTAAGCTCAAGAAGGCTTGTGTTGTGGGTACTCAGATAACGATATAATTATATAATACACATGCCTAAATTGCTTGCTCGATTGTATGGCGACGGCTAGGTTCGATTAACGATTGACTATTATGATCTGGGCAGCAGAGTAAATATTAGTAAAAAATTAGTCCCTGCGTTAACAAAAAGAAGCTGTTATAAAATTAAGAAAAACTAACGGAAAATGATTTTATTGTGTACCGGGGGTATGTGGCGACCCCAAAAGTTTCAAAATGCGCCGTCTATTAGAGGTGATCTACGCCTTCGTTTAACAAAATGAGCCATTTAAGCTTAGTCGGCGGTTTCTTTGAGGCGGTTTTAATATTTATCGCTTCTGGATTTTCAGTGAGCGATGGGGTCAAAGGTTTATTTTAGCTTCATTATATTATACAGTCCGGGGTTAATAGCAATAGGGTAGACCGAGGAAAATTGGTTCATACTAAAAATGTGTTCATATTTAAAATATTTAACCGAGTTTTTAAGGAGCTGATACGTCTGCGAGCGATACTAAGCATTTTATTTCAAGCACGTTTTGACATATGAAGTTGCGCGTGACAAGGTAAGTCGTGTTAGACGTACTGAAAAACACTTCTCACAAATTATCGTGTCATTTCATTTCAAGCACGTTTTGACATATGAAGTCGCGCGTGACAAGGCAAATCGTGTTAGACGTACTGAACAACACTTCTGACAAATGGTTAAATTACAGTCAGCAGAATTTTTCATCGCGTCATGACAGTTATACAGCAAACGCACATCTAATGCTAATGCAACCCTTTATGAAAAACGCCGCGCGTGCCGACACGCCACGTGCTCGAAGCGTTAATATCTCCGCTTACTAGGGTCTCCCCAGATAATTATATCGACGTGGAATCGGCAAAAGCTGATAGGGACAAACTTTATGTCCGCACAATAAGAGCGAAAAAGCCGTCGAAGCGTCGGCAGGCGCCGGCCGATGCGACCCCAGCCGAACGACGACTTACAGGCCTATTCGGATTTCGAGATAATCACAAGATCTTGAAACGATTTAGAGATCAACTAGATCTACATTAGATATCGACTAGATGTTACTTGGATATCTAAGTCATAACTTGTCGAAATCGTTCAAGAGGACCTCCAGAATCGCGGAAACGTCAAATTTGACATATCTATCTTACAAATATCTTTAAATTATCCGTATCGTAACTTGTTGAAGTCTAGTAGAAATCTAATTAATTTTCCGAATCGAGCCGTTATTCGCTAGTATTGCGCAGACATAAAGCTTTTTCCTTTCGGATTTTGCCGATTCCGCGTCGACATATGTAGGGGAACCTTTACGGCCCGATTGGAACTTTAAGATAAGTCAATTATTTGGTCTAGATAGATACGGTATGGATCGGATATGTCAGTGTCAAAAGTGACATTTTGGTTTGAAGAAACGTCACTTTTAACATTGACATATCCGATCTATCCCGTATCTTTAGCAAATTTTTGACGTACCTAGGTATCTTAAAGTTCGAATATAAGTCTTAGGTCCTATGCTAACCACTGTTAATATTCGCCCGTGTTGAATTTACACACTGTATAGTTATGTGCTCTACACATGTAATACTCTCTAGTTGCTAAGCGGGCGAGGTGTTCAAAATGATCTTTACGCGACTTTATTGTTAAGAGAATAAGAGCGTGTCAAGGTAATTTTGAACACCTCACCCGCTTAGCAACTTCTGCTGCTGACTGTACAATTAACAATAGTACACACAAAACCGCGGTATGACCCAGTTTAATTAATTTGTATCAAAGATCCCTGAGGTAAAGGTGCCAATGCCAGATTAACTATTCGGTTTCCAGGTACAGGGCACGATCAAAGTGTCAGCGCTCAAACGGAAGCATAATTACAGAGGTCTATGGAGTTATTCCGATGGGACACAGTGAATCAGGCGTATAAACCAGCCTGCTTATGCCTGACTACCCGTCATTTTCGAACTGTATTAATTAAAGAGTCACTACGGGTAATTTATCTCGCAGGCGAGATACTGTCGCGCCAATCATGTGCTAGCCCGGCTGGTGGTCACAGCAAGGGTTGATTAGTCAGGGTCACTACCTAGGACTAGGTTAGAAGGCTGTCAAACTTTAATATGTCGAATAAGGCTCCTGTCAATTTTCCTGTAGCTGCCCGTACCATCAGTCACTGACAGTGTCAAAAGTGAAATACACGCTAACGTCTAAATCTCGCTCGCACTAGTATGTGAGTGCGAGTGAGATTAAAAAGAATCGGAACACATTGTTCATCGGAAGATCAGCGCTGGAAGTCGCCAGCAACATGCTGAGGTGAGACCATTTCGTGGCACCTTCTCTTTTTTATGTTTCTCGGTTCTGTATAATATTTTATTTTGTATTTGTGCTCACGAATAAATTATTTCTATTATATTCTATGAATAGAAAGTAAGTTACGTTCTTGATGGTGATGTCAGTGTCAGATGTCAGTGCCAAACTGGTGGTAGCCACACTGAACACGGTAAGTGTTTGGAACAGGATGCCAGGCGGTCCCAGCGAGTAGAGGGTTGATTGCTCGAGCCTATGTTTGAATTGATTGTACATTCATGTTATGGGGTCGTTAACCAATGGGTATTACATATAGCTGAATAGTAAATTGTTAGACCATTCAAAGGGTTAAGCTAGATGTATTAGAAATATGTTTGTTACAATACTAATTAACTTACATGCAGAAGCACCACTTAACTACACCACGCAACTTACCACCACGCAACTTACCACTACTTACGTAACTTATCAGAAGTACAAAGCAAAAACTACTTGAATAATAGCCGACTATTTCCGATACGACCTTCAAACAACGCAACGCAAGCTCCTAATGACACTCCTCGGTACGGAGTGAAACATGTCGAGCGTTTTTCGACTTAAAATTCGTGAGTGACCCATTCTTAATATATTTAATACGACTTTCAAACCTTCAAGAAAAAAAGCGTACTTACTCCCATCTTAAATGTCGACAACGCACTTGCAAGCCCTCTGGTGTTGTAGGTGTCCATGAGCGACGGTAATTGCTTAACATCAGGCGATTCGTATACTCGTTTGCTTCCTATATCAGAATAAAGTGAAAAAAACTCGCAGTGCATTTAGGTTGAGCAATCTTATCATCACTATTAAAATCATAACATATTTCAAGATCTGTCCGCTCCTGGTGCATTTAATTATTTTTAATTTTTTGTCAAGTGGTTACATAATTGCGTTCTGTACCGACACTTAGAGCACGAAAATTGGCAGAGAAATATATAGAGCACACCGGAAAACAAAGGCAAAGACCAAGGAAGGTAAGCATTCGGGCAAACTGCCAGCTTAGAACGCCATAAAGACACCTGGGAAAAGGTATATTCACAGGACATAGCCGGATTCAAAAGCATAAAATGCCGCAGTACTTAAATTAAAATGTTCAACGAATTTTTCGGCCATCCAGTAGTAGTAGTACCCCTAGCGTAAGTTACACTGAGAGAAAAGGATAACAAAAACACACTTAGAATTACAAAAATAAACTTAATCCGGGGACAAGGAGAGTCAACTAATAGGAACAAATTGACTTTTGCAATTTCTATTAGTTCTTGCAATTTCTATTATCTGTTTGTTGAAATTAGATTTAGGATTACTGAGCTGTTTGTAGAAATAAATAAACTTTACAGAAATAGTGAAACGTCCATAATTATTACTAAACTTCATTTTTTGCCCCAGTACAGAACTGTTTTTTAATTCCTGGTGATGATTTTTCTCTCAGTGTACATTCGATAGCGCGACGTGACGTAACGTACGCGTTTGCGTTAAGTGTCATTCGGGCAAACTGCCAGCTTAGAATGCCATAAAGACACCTGGGATAAGCTAGACTATATTCACAAGACATAGCCGGATTCAAAAGCATAAAATGCCGCAGTACGTAAATTAAAATGTTCAACGAATTTTTCGGCCATCCAGTAGTAGTAGTACCCCTAGCGTAAGTTACATTCGATAGCGCGACGTGAAGTAACGTACGCGTTTGCGTTAAGTGTCATTCGGGCAAACTGCCAGCTTAGAATGCCATAAAGACACCTGGGATAAGCTAGACTATATTCACAAGACATAGCCGGATTCAAAAGCAAAAAATGCCGCAGTACGTAAATTAAAATGTTCAACGAATTTTTCGGCCATCCAGTAGTAGTAGTACCCCTAGCGTAAGTTACATTCGATAGCGCGACGTGAAGTAACGTACGCGTTTGCGTTAAGTGTCATTCGGGCAAACTGCCAGCTTAGAATGCCATAAATACCTGGGATAAGCTAGACTATATTCACAAGACATAGCCGGATTCAAAAGCAAAAAATGCCGCAGTACGTAAATTAAAATGTTCAACGAATTTTTCGGCCATCCAGTAGTAGTAGTACCCCTAGCGGCTTAGCACGGTCGCGTTTTTATCCCTTGTCACCATGCCTGTCACGTTCTAACAAGTATGTAAGTGCGAAAGGGACGCGCATAGTGATAGTCGATAAAAATGGAACCGTGCTGAGCCCGCTAGTGTATTTCATTTGATAGCGCGACGTGACGTAACGTACGCGTTTGCGTTAAGTGTCATTTTATATGGGACTAGCAACCCGCCCCGGCTTCGCACGGGTTAACAAATTATACAACAGAACCTTCCTCAAGAATCACTCTATCGACAGGTGAAAACGGCATGAAAATCCGTTCAGTAGTTTTTGAGTTTATCGCGAACAAACATACAAACAGACAGACGCGGTGGGGGACTTTGTTTTATAAGGTGATGTGATTTTGAGTTTCCGCAACGTCCCGCTTGGTGCGCTGTTCAAAATCCCGTACAAAAATAGACATAACGTAAACGCGAACGCTCGTCACGTTGTCGAATGAAATTTAAGGGTTCTGTATATAACAGGACCTTAACATTCAATTTACGTTGTCTTTTGCCCAGGTAATCCCTACCGTAGAATCATTACTTGGGGAATTAGAGAAAATGCGACTCTCCATATTACGGAAGCCTGTGTAGATAATGTGTTTACAGCTTAAGGCTGGGCGCATATTGGATACGATTCAGGGAGTAGGGTGACTGCTATATTTATTGGCCACTCTTAATAAATTTGAAAGGAACAAGCCAATTGAAGAGTTATTGTTAAGAGTGGCCAATAACTATAGCAGTCATCCTACACAAACTTAAAATATTAATAAGTTTTTTGACAAAAAATTTGATACTAACTTTTATCCCTGACTGTATTTTCTTCACAGGCAACTAATAAACTTCGAGATATTTCTAATAAACCCAAACACAAATTTAATAACTAGTTTATCACTGAGTTATTTTGGCTAATATGTACATACAATACAATTAAATACATAGAAAACATCAGTAACATCTGAAAAAAATGTTTGTGATAATTATTGCCCTTACCAGGATTCGAACCCGGGACCTCCTGCTGCGTAGGCAGGGCACTACGGACTAGGCTGATGTTCTTACGAGTAAAAGCTTTATCAGACTTAGGTACCGGACCGCCACCTTGGTGCGGTGTAAATTGATTTTTAGTGTGTAAGGTGGTCCGCCGTACATCGCAGCTATAAGTGAGAGCGAGAAAGAGATATTATGACCGGACCAAGGTCACGGTCTGGTACGCCCGTCTGTAACGGCTTTAAACTCGTACGAAAACGTGTTCAATGTGTGACTGGCCTAAGCTCGGTCGCTTATCTGCGACGTTCGAGCGCTTTTTTCATATTTCCCGTAGGAATCCTGTTTTGAATTGTTTCTTTTGTTAGCAGAAATAATGGATGTAATGTTGTTTAAATTCAAGCAGATAACATAATATAAGATTAGAAAGATATACGATAAGATAACCGTTTATTCTATAAAGTTCATAATATGAGTAACAATATTAGTAAATACAAGTTATTACAATATACGTAGTAACAAAAGTTACTATCACAGTCAAGAAGTAAGTACGACATATTTATGTACTTATTTTGATATTTCGGAGTCAGGTACAATCCGTCAATGCTTACTTATAATAGTAGTTTATGTGACTGCTACATAATGAAAGGCATTAAAATACGAGTGTGGGTTTATGAAACGAATGAAATGAGTTTCATAAAAGGATCACACGAGTATTTTAACACGTTCGCGGACGCGGATTGCATAGCATCCGTTTTTGTACTCCTCCTGGTGACGCGCCTGCTATTGCATCCGTTATTCTTTTTAAATTTCTTCGTTGAAATGCTTATCAATCCGCTTAACCACAGTATAATATTATTCACCAACTTTTCCTCTACCAGTCACCAGAGTCAAGTAATGCGTACTGCCATATTACATAGTTTTATCGAAGTTAAAAAATATGCTGTGACGTCTCCAAATTGGCCCCCCTTTCTGTGACGCAGATGCTAAAGCATTCGTCTTTGTATGGCAGCTCCCTTAGTAGCCCAGCAGGTGAGTCTGGGAGTGGACACATGTAATTTGGATGAATTTCGTGCGCGAGAGCGATTTTGACGTATTTTTATAAAATCGCAATTAATGTTTTTCTTACAATTTCTTTAAGTTTTTCATTGTGTTTTAATAAACAAACGTGTTTACTTGCTGTTAATTACACTACAATAAAATTTTGATAACGGTTAATGTGAAAAAGTGAGGCATGAATGTGTATACCTATTATTGAAATAATTACGTTACTAGTCATAGTTTTGGTCATATAATTGTGAATTATAGCCTGTTGGCGCTCGATTATCACCTCCCTTAAGGTAAGCACCTTATGACACGCATTTGTGGTATCATTCTGTGTATATTTCACGCCTTGTATTTGGTACAGATGCATCCGAAAAAGAATATAAAGTTGGGTGAATCATCGCTTGGCAGGAAAAGCGGTGGACGCTTTACGTCTAGAACTTAACGCGGCGGTGCGTTACAGGGAACTTAAAAAGTGTAATGCGGTACATATTGACACTTTTGAGAAGTAGTGTTGGCCTAAAATGCTGCGTATACCTTGGACAGCTAGAAGAACAAACCTCTAATTTTAATAGAGCTCAACATTGCCACTCGGCTCTCTACAACATACTATGAGACCCATGACTGGGCCTTTAGATTAGAGCCGGTCTCCAACGCATAATTTGTAGGTAGTATCACATAATTTGAGGTCTAATGAACAGCGAAAGTGCTTGGGATGGGGCATGTATGAGATCGACTCAATATTACAATGATAAGCAAAGAGGGAACAAAACAGAAGAAGAAAATTGTTTGAAGAGGTCAGCAAATGAGTCTTTAGAGTAAAAATCGCGTCTTTAGGAAGTCAGAAGTCTCAGCCATCAAGTCCATCGAGCACGATGTATGAATGCTATAACATCCGATGTCATATAAGATCCCATCTTGACTACGTCATGTGACAGACATGCTTATGCATCCGAATTGTATAGCATTTGTTGTCACATAGCGTATAAAAAATATACTTCATATTGACGCGGATTGCATAGCATTCGCCTTGCATAGCATTACGCGTCATATACAAATCTAAAAGATATATTTGTAGTGACAGGAATGCTATAACAGTCCCAATATTTCCATACAAAATTTAGGTGTCCAACTGGTGTGACTGAGCGTCCGCGAACGTGTTAATGCCTAATTATGTACAGTTACATACACTGCTTTATCTACACACATATTATAAACTTTCTATGATATATTCACTAACCTCATACTACAGCCGACATTGGGGCACTTTGTTCTCTGGCGGAATTCGCGGATATGAGGTGGCATCTCCTAAATATCTTTAATGCACATTTTACACGAAACTTTTGTTATAGTTACTTTAAAAACAACAAAACACAATTTGTTTACTTACAAAGTAATTAAAATATAAACTGTAGGTACGTTAAATGGCGGCAAATGAAAACTTTTTCACACACGTCACGCATCCGTAGTTTTTTTTTAAACCAGAGACAAACTAGAGACAGGGTCAATTGACATATCGTTCGATATCAACTAGAGTCGGACCAAGAATAGTCTGCAGCGGATTTGATAGCCCACGCAGTGCTAATGTCATTTATACGTCATCATTTCATAGAAGTTTGACATTTAAAATAACACTTCCACTGCGTGGGCTATCAAATCCGCTGCAGACTATTCTTGGTCTGACTCTAACATGCGAGATTTGTCAATATTGTATGCAATTGTCATTTTATTTCGAATAAAACGTCATCTGGACTGATATTAGAATAGGGGTCAAATCAATTGCTTTTTTTTTCAGAGATGTTCGAAATTTGAAATGCATTACCAAATCGATTTTGATATAGTAATGAAGCTATTACCACATTTTCACAGATAAGAAATTTGCTGTAACAAAACAGTTTATCGTAATGTGGGCCATTATTTACGGATTTTGAAGGCGTCATAGAGAGTTTATGATATGAGTGTAGATAAATAATATTATAAGCTAATGTAATGCAACATTATCATTAATAGTTATTTGTTTTACAAGGGGGCAAAGTTGTTGTTTAACCGCTCGTGCTAATATTGATACCCGAGCAAGCGAAAGATTCCAAAATTGAACCACGAGCGTAGCGAGTGGTTCGAAAAATCGAATCTTAAGCGTTGCGAGGGTTTCAAAGCACGAGGGTTAAACAAGATTTGCCCCCGAGTGAAACACAAAATTTTTCACCACACCAATCCGAAGCAAATATTAAATGTAAAATATCAAATAAAATCAAATCCAAATGAATGTTATTAAATATTTATCATCCAAAATTGTCATTTAAAACTCAATTCTACAAGCAAACATAAGAAATCGACTCAAAATTTGCATTTGATTACTTTGCCTCACATGTGAATAAAATGCAACTTTGCTATCAGTTTTTGAAGTGCAAAGTAAGCCTTTCCGAGTTGGTGTGGTGTAAAGTAATATTTGATACCTACATAAACTTTATCACATTCTGCAAAACACTCCAATTCCGCCCTTAAAAGGACTACATACTGACCCAATTAAAACCAGACATAACGTTATACATTTCGCAAATAGACAAAACAAACTCCATATTTACTCACACAACTCCCTTTGCCAAAATACCGATCCTTATTACTACGGAATACGGTAGTAATTTGCGTGTTTTTAAGGATATAAGAGTTTACCAACAGCATTAATTTCTTTTGCTTATTCGGGACGAATTTTGAATTTCGAATTCGACCGTTAATTTATGCGTAATAACCGCGAGTTTCTATTATAACTGTACTTTGTTTGAAATACTAATAAAGATTTATATTTGGAACTCGAATGTTGCCATTTAAATTTTCACCGCGTTTTGTTTTTCAATTATCGTATTGTTTGGATTACGTTTGAAAGACGGGTCGGGTCGGGATTATATGGGTATTTTTAAGTATGGACGGTAGAGGAAGGACAATCTCTTATGGCAGAACTGTTGCAAAAGTGCCCAGCTGTCCGCTATAAAATAATAGTTTCAAATCTCTTCAGAGTAGCGCTAGAGTAGCTAAGAACGTAGGCGTTATTGACGGAGTTTTATCAAATATTCTAAGTATTGTGGCGACGTGGTGGTGCCTATTTAAGGTGATAAGGTTATTCCTTACCTTTACCTTCCATAATTTCAAAGGGATTGTCGATACAGGGGCATGGCACACTGCATCCGATTCGCAGGTCGCGTACCGCTCAAACTTCAGAGCGACGTGCGAATCGGACGTAGTGTGCCATGCCCCATAGGGCTTGGGGCCACTTATATTGCCATTATTTGGGGCCGTTTGCTGCGTCCTGCAACACCGTCGACGCTGCTGTATGTGTCCCGTCTACATTACCTTACGAAGGTCGATGACATCGTAAAGTATGTGAAAACGAAGACCGGATTCATCCTGAGGGTCGCGAAGTTGGAATCTCGACACAATGCGAATTTTTATTCGTTTGTGGTGAGCGTTCCGACTGACCATCTAGCGACCTTCACCAAGGAGGAGTTTTGGTCGAAGGGTGTCAAGTTTCGGCGGTTCCGCGGCCGGCTCCCTGACACTGCGGGGTTGCGTAATGCATCGCAGCCATAATGTGATATGTAGTGTTTAGTTTTTTAAAGTTTAGTTATAAAATATATTTTTATATAATATGTATGCTAGTTTTAAGGTATTTATGTATGGGCCATTAGTTGCCTGAAATAAAGATTTTCATTCATTCATTCATTCATATTATAGATATATGTTACGTCAATGCTCATGCTAACCCAAGTAACACACAAGCAGGATAATAGAGTAAAATTATCATCTTATTCAAATTATGATTGCATAAATTTTGTGTATAAGCGGTGGAAATTACTAAATTCGGAATAAAGAAATATGTGGGCCTAGTGGGGCCTATATACCAATTAATGCTGAATAAATTTTGCATAGTATCGGTTTTGCATTAAAACTGAATATTACTTATTTCTTACACAGTTAGTCGGACATTATTCAGCTTAAAGCATTTGTGGTTACTAAAAGCTGCATAATAGCGGCATTAGCAGCAATTAGCTGTATATATTCTGTGTTGTGAGATATTAAGCAGACAATATTAAGAAAAATGTGATAGTGGCTACTAAATGCTGAAAAGAAGCGTCGGTGGAGACTTTCAACTGTATAAAAGCGGTTGCAGTTTCTGTTTTAATGCTAGTTTTTGAATAAAGGTGGACGCTATCACTGGAAGCTGTAAAGAAATCCAAATCTTATTTGTTATTCAGTAGCTGCATATATGGGTTAATTATCTTCTTCTTCTTCTCGTGTCGATGGTTTCTTTCATATTAAGCGGGACCAGAAGGTAGCGACGCTTAACGCCCTGTCTGTTGCGTCCCGTAGATCTTGCTCGGAACATGTGTGCGGGTTCGCTGGGCAGGACAGCATGTGTATCATCGTTTGGGGAGCCGTGCCACACACGCATAGAGTATCCGAGCCATTCAGGCCGCCCCACCTTACTAAGTTCTCTTTGCTGCGGCCAACTTGGGAACGCAGTCTATTTAAGGCTTTCCAGATGGTTCTTTATGCCCAGCCGGAAGCGTTTCGGCGGGACGGACGTAGTCATCGGGAGGGGCGCGAGTACTTTGCCACTGTGCCAGCCGCTTTTCGGGTGGCGAGACACTGATAGCGGTAGGGTTAATTATGGCTTTTATAGACATAACGTCTGAATAATAAATACTAAAACAACACTTATACTTAAGTTATAGCGATTTTAGTACACATGTACTATCCTTTCTTGCTAAAAGCTGCAAAATGAACGCAATGACAAACGCTATTCAAACTACTGCTTAGTATCAACAAGTGCGCGGTGGAGAGGGTTCCGTAGCTTTATACACGGTCAACGGTGCTACTTGAGCCTGATTGCCTTGAGCTTGTTTTTATTTTATTTTGAACGCATCTTGCGTATTTATTCTTTAATCCAATAATTAAAAAAAAAATCGAGGATTAGTTTTCTTAACAATTCTTTTCGATTGGGGCTATTCATAAATTACGTCATTTCAAATTAGGGGGGGGGGGGGGGTCTGGACATCGGATGATGGTAGCATGACGTAGGAGGAAACGGGGTGATTTGAAGCATGCTTTTTGGATGATGGGTCTAAAATCGTAAAAAATCGATGACGTAATTTATGGACAGCCCCATTGGTTATTTTACGTAAACAATTACTAGCTTCCATCGTAAACACTGTTAACGAACCATTTGCATACCTTACTGCAACGAGATAAGGTTTACCAATGGCCATTTAAGGTTGTTGCTAGTTGGCAAACAAGGTGTCAAATGCTAGTTATTGATATTGTTGCATTAAAAACTTGTAGACTGGACTGGGTATGTGAAAAATAAAATAATCACCTACATTAAAATATAGCGAAATCGGTTCTCCTGTCGATTTTGAACGGACTGTTTTTAGGTTTCAAGTGGGTCTACTCATACCCATCCCACACTATACTCGTACTCATACCTAAACAATACTGCCCATACCAAACTATACTTGTACTCATACCCGTGATATCCGCTACTAATATACCCGCACCTTCGCACCTGTACCATATTCATATTCATACCATACTCGTAACCATACCATACTCATACTATATACATCTTCGTACTCACGTCGTACATCTTTGCGTGTACCTTTACCTACTACATATTTGTCGGAACTGATAACGGAAAAAATAACTGTGTAATCTGCCGTGCCCCCAGATTTATCATATAACTTAAATATTATATCGCGTTTATAATATTAGTAGGAAGTAGTATTGAATATTGCCCGTGTTACATACCTATAATGTTTCTCATCAAACTAGTGAGGATCTATGTGGTTTTTACCATTTGTGTATAGAACCCTAATAGGCTTTAAGGTTGAGAAAACAATTACAATTATACTGATGTTATTCAAAACTTGTTGTTCTAAAACTATTATTATCTAACATGTAGCTTAGTAACGCGAATAATGTGAATGCCTATTCAGAAATTTAGCACATAATAGCTGTAGCAGTAGCTTATATTCAGCACAGTCGGACGCCATTACGGTTGCTCATATTCTAACATCTACAATTAAATAGGAATTTAAAATGAACTGAAAACCCATTTATATTCATTTATAAAACTAGTTTTATCGTAGCATAACTTGTTAAAGTACATTTTTTATCACTAAAACATCTAAACACCGCAAAAAAATTACAAATTTCAAAGTGGAGTACTAAATTTTCTATATTTACTTTCTAAACAGTGCATTATTTACGCGGCGCTTTAAAATTTTAAATAAAATGTATATATATATTTACAGTAAAGTCGCATGCGCAATGAAATTGATGTTATGTAAACATCAAATCAATATAATTATGGAATAGTGAATAGAATCAGGCGTTACTTTGCGGAAATCCATACTAATTAAAACCAAAATATTACTTTGCTAATCCGCGAAAAGATAACGTGCTAGTCAATCAGCGCTAACCCGTTATACTTACTTGCGTATTTTTACAAGCAATTAATATTCCCACCCTCCCACCGCAAAAATAAATACGCAAATAAATATAACAAACCACCACCAAAAGAATAAACCTCGACACGTGTTTCGCCTCTCTACGAGGCATCCTCAGGAGTTGTTGACGGTCTGACGCCCGGCAACGGAATTTCTTGAACGGAATTTTTTGATTCCGTTGCCGGGCGTCAGACCGTCAACAACTCCTGAGGATGCCTCGTAGAGAGGCGAAACACGTGTCGAGGTTTATTCTTTTGGTGGTGGTTTGTTATATTTATTTGCGTATTTATTTTTGCGGTGGGAGGGTGGGAATATTAATTGCATGTAAAAATACGCAAGTAAGTATAACGGGTTAGCGCTGATTGACTAGCACGTTATCTTTTCGCGGATTAGCAAAGTAATATTTTGGTTTTAATTAATATAATTATGGGTAATGTCCTCCTTATTTTGTATTCACTTCAGAAACTACACTTTGACACGAGTTCACAAATTAAAATGGAAGACAAAATCATACACAAATAGCTGAATATATTTTCTGTAACAATGCACTTTTGAACCAAAAGCTGCATAACGTGTGACTAACTGAGTCATTCTATACAAAGCTGGATAACTTTGGTTTAAAAGCGGTATAGAAGCTTTTGACAGCCTCTATACAAGTGTTATTCAGCGATCCAATGTGTGGGCACACACTTATACAGCTATTACATTACTGTTATTCAGTTTTAAGCGGCGTGGGCATGCCCACTTTGCGACCAAACCTTCTGTATAACGTCTGTATTAGCGCTTATACAGAAGATATACAGCTACCTTATTCAGCATTCAGTACGGCATGCTCTATTATTCAAACAATATTCAGCTACTTTTGTGTTACTTGGGAAGTTTCATGTAATTTAAGCATGTCGTTTGAAAGTGAGAGCGTCACATCGATTGTATGGGAGCGGCGTTTTGGGAACGGGTTCGTGTAATACTTAAATACTAAAATCTACGAATACCTCAATTATAATATGAACGACATGAACGTCTTATGTTCTACTAATTCTCAAGCACCACACTGCCCGATTCGAATTTTAAGATAGATCTAGAAACAATATGGATTAGATGTGTCAGTGCCAAAAGTGACGTTTTTGTTTGAAGAAACGTCACATTTGACACTGTCATATCTAATCCATATCGTTTCTAGATTTATTAACCGACGTATCTTAAAGTTCGAATCGGGCCGACACTATTAATTTTCAATACATTATGGTACCTACGCGTATTATATATTGTCGTGTACTATCACAATAGACATGATTGAACTAACATTATACAGGATAATTGCTTTCTGTAAACAGACCCAGACATAATTGATGTGATTGTCTAGAAACAAATACAGGGATTACAATTATTACATACTACCAAAGAGAATAGATAGTATAGAGGGGTCCTGTCATAGTAAATTTCGTAGTAACAGTAAATTTACTGCCATCTATCGACACATGACTAAAACTCAAAATGAAAACGTATAATACTATAGAAAAAATTGATATACATATATGGATAAATGATTTTATTATTTTTATATCATTTTGACCCATGTTCATTTACTGATACCTATGTGTTAAAATTGTTAAATATGAAACGGTGTCGTCACCGCCATCTAGCCGACCATAGGCCAAAGGTGTATGCGCCATCTATCCGAGAATTACTTTTTCTTGATTTCCGAGGCACGTTTTTTTCTTAGACTTTATTCATCTTATACGGAGACATATGTCTTTGATACTACATATACCTGTATTGTATAATGTTGTATTGAAGCGCTGGTGGCCTAGCGGTAAGAGCGTGCGACTTTCAATTCGCAGGTCGTGGGTCCCCGGCTCGTACCAATGAGTTTTTCGGAACTTATACGAAATATCATTTGATATACCAGATGCTTTTCGGTGAACGAAACATCGTGAGGAAACTGGACTAATCCCATTAAGGCCTAGTTTCCCCTCTGGGTTGGAAGGTCAGATGTCGCTTTCGTAAAAACTAGTGGCTACGTCAATTCTTAGGATTAGTTGTCAGGCGGACCCCACACTCCCAAGAGCCGTGGGAATATGCCGAGATAGCGGGAGGAAGAAGAAGATACCTGTATTGTAATACATCTTATTAAAGTTATTACACGCTTAAGAAGTTTGGTCAAATCAATGGTAAAATGTTACATAATATAAATACATAAAGTATTCCTTGAAATTTGCTACAAATCTGCATAAAAATGATACACTTTGTATTTTGGTACTTAGAGTTCTTTAGTAATTTGGGTCCTGAAACTGGAAAAGTTGATATTTTTTTCCAATAGTTTTAGCTTCCTCTATGGCAACTCCTGTTTCTGATATAGACTCGATTTTCAAATTTTGAGTGCCTAATTTGTCCTTATACCAAAATTTTTTTTTGAGGCCTCCGAAGTTCCAACGGTTGCAAGTTCAAGTCTTGCTGGAGGTGTATTTTAACTTTCCTTTACTATAAAAAATTGTTAAGTAGGTTAATGCTCTTTTAAAAATTATAGGTACGTACATACCTACAATATTTAACACTCCCTCTTTTTCGCTACTCTTTTGACCTAAAAAACATGTAAAATATCATACACAATATTTGTAAAAGAAAAACATATTTCCCGCACAATCCCTGATTGCAACACAAAGGATATTGTCACACAAACACAGAATATTGTTTTGAATATTTAAAAATTCAAGTGAATATCCTGCTGTGTATCGTACAAAGGCGGGGCGATTCGGATTTTCAAGTCTCTTATACTGATTTGATATTTATGCCTCAGCAAGATAATAATATTATCAGCGCGTGATGATAACTAGACAGAAATTCGCTGATAAATTTCAGAGGAAAGGCGCGACGCCTTTTCCATACAAACACAGATTTTCATCTCTGGATAACATTAGAGAAAGTATGATTAAGTACACAATTTAATGTATACCTATTGACCATAGCAATACCCCATCGTTAGATTTTTTGATTATTATAAGAGTTATCCATACAAAACATAAAATGCACCTAACCCTTATAATAATAAAAAAACAAAACATCAAACGAAGGCATAGCTGTTGTTGATATACCTCAAATTATGTGTCAGAGAGGAAAAAGGAGACTACGTTGGTAAACGCTATCCCTAAAATACAAAAGTACCTACTTTTTAACATGCATAAATGCATTATGTGAATGCTTTAATTAAAGAATAAAGAAATTGAATTGAATTTAATGCATAGGCATTAAATTATCTATCAGATAATTCAATATCAAATCAAGAACAGATTTTTAAACCTGAACGCCGCTCTTCTGCACCAAATATCACAGCTTTGTCAAATTGTCATTGTTGGCCGCATCCTCAAATTATGGAGCAAGAATAAAGAGTGACCAGAAAGAGGGAGATTGTATACAACTTTTCCATTTGCGTTTATGTGAATGCTCACTTTGATATTTTATTTTGTATTAATATGTAGGTATTTCATTTTTGAAGTGAAAACTTCTTTAGCGGCGCTGAGCACTTTTTGTGATGGGGAAAAAATGTTAAACTCGCGAGAGCGTAAGACGTAACGTCACGTGTGACGGACACTGTTACAATGTCATTGAGTTTTTCTTTTTTGATTTAAATGCCACCTAGTAGGTTTCCCTCAAACTGGTACTAATATAACTCTAGTACTCACAGTGATGTGCTTAGGGGTTTCAAGTAATGCGACGAAATAACGCTAGATGGCGTTAACCTCAATTATACATAGTGCTGCAGACATTTTGCACTAGATGGCGCTGTTATTAATATTTTGAGTTACAATGTCATTGAGTTTTCACTTCTGCCGGCACTCCTGGAGTGCAACCCGTTGTTTTTTTTTTTTGGGACGTACCACATAATAATAATTCAGCCTATATACGTCCCACTGCTGGGCACAGGCCTCCTCTCCACCACATTATTAAAATCTATATATAAATTGTATATTGTAGATGTCAATTACAATGAAAAATCAACCAATTGGAAACGCAATGGACCGGCAATCCAAAGATGTGGGTTCGAGTCCCACGTTGGCCAGAGTTGATCATCGTTGTTTTTTTTATTGTGATTGACATCAGCATATACAATTTGACCGAAGACCTCGCGGCTACCTCGCACAACGTATCAGCATTGCGATACAGCGAGGAAATGCCGCCAGCATCCTTGGTACAATGCCTCAGGGGCCTATTTTAGATTTAAGCTAGTTATTAATTTCGTTTAGTAGTACCACTGTATATATATATTGTATGTAAATAAATGATTTTTAAATTTATAGATTAAGTATATTATTTTGGTATCATATTGGAGTACTTTTTTAACCAAGCAGGTACGTCTGCAAGCGATACTACTTTTTTTTAATTACAGGGAACATGAAAATATTAACCAATTCGGCCAAAACAAAACCATTTTTTTAACATAGAGTGTATTTTTCAATTTATTTTTATTTTAAAAATTGGTTAGAGTCAGACCAAGAAAGGTCTGCAGTGGATTTGATAGGCCACGCAGTGCTAGTGTCATTTATACGTCATAATTTCATAGAAGTTTGACGTTATAAATAACACGTGCACTGCGTGGGCTATCAAATCCGCTGCAGACTTTTGATGGACTGACTTTATTAGAGTTCTGTAGTCAGAAAAAAGTAAGCTTTGCCAATCTAGGTTAGAGATTCCATTCCCTTGCTGTACACCCTACTGCTCGTATTACTTAGGCAGGGCAGGGTCAAGGCGGGAACAGTGCCTCAATGAAAACAGTGGCTCTTTCGCCCAAATATCTCTATACACTGTAGCATCCTTACGTGCAGAATAACCATTGCTCGTTAAATTGAATTTGTTCGATTACTGATTGCTTCTGATGTATTAGCTTAGCAGGGAAGCGAATCATATTGGAATAAGGTTGAGTGAGTCACTGTACCCGGCTATTTTTTCCGAGCCACTGTTGCCTACCTTACCCTGTTTACTTCTAAAAGATAAACATCCCATAAAAACAATAACTGTCCTAAAAACGAACCTATTTCCATTTGTCACCGAAACCTTTTTTTAGAAAAATCTATTTCCCCCTCATTCGTTTCAATCGGACCTAATGACTCAGAATAATAGTCCTTTGTGTCAACCAGATTAGGGGAGGTTGGGCCAAACAGCTTTTTAGGGAAAGGTGGATCTTAAGTAATTACGCTTTGAGGAAGCTCTTCCATTATCGGCGCTCGATATTGGGCAAAGATATGTACGTGGTGAGACTACCCTTGTCATAAAGGCGCTGTTCATCAGATCTGTAGGATGCCAATTCGTACCTTTTTGACAAACGATACCTTTTCAGAAAGGTCTTACAAAGATCTATCCTACTTTACTACGTTTCAGCAGTAGGTAAATATTATCTAAAAAAAAGCGAATGTTATTTCTAACGAAAACCTAAGTCAATTAAAAAATATACCTACATTAGGGTCAATTTTTGAAAAGGGTGTTTTTTTCGACATTTGTATGGTAATTTTTTATTTTTGAAAAATCTGATTTATAATCATCGTTTTAGGAAGGGTTCTTAACAACAAAAAATATACTGTACGAGGCACCTCTGTACTTTTTATAGTTAGCTAGATATGGACGTTTAAAGATCGACATTTGTATGGCAGTTTTTCGACATAGTATGGCAGTATCAACATGTATATGCCACTATTTATTATTTTTGATGCATTTATAAGACTCTGACGATATTTGTATGGCACCTTCTCGACATCTGTATGACACTATGTCGACATTTGTATGCCACAATCGACATTTTTACGGTCAAAATAGCCGTATAAATGTCGCCATACAAATGTCGCGACATGTCGCCAATAATATTTTTTAGCGATATTTCCTACACAATACAACCGATTCATTTATTTATTTAACTATATATTTTAGCATTATATTTGCAACTATTATTATAAAATAAACATTTTTATTTCAACTATGTACCAACGTATTAAGCGTCCATACAAATGTCATTGTAGTCGTACCAAAATATATCGAAAGAGATTCTTACCTGTTTTTAAATAAATTAGACTGTTTCCGCGTCCACATTCGATGTCAATCGATGCCCAACGAACCGCACTATTGCGTCGTAAATTTAATCTAGCCGTTATTCAATAGACAAAGAAGACTATAGGGGGTATATTTAAGTCATAACAAAACAGGTGCCGCGCGGGACAGCGTTAAAAAGGCTTCCCTTTTCCCTTGTGTTATTAAATAACGCATTAATTTATCAATATGATTAAATAAATTCTCTAGAAAATGCTCTTTATAAAAAAACAAAGTTCTTTATAATACGTTGCCTACATCCAAAGTTATGATTTTTTTTATTGCGCTATGCCGCCACTGGGACACGCGAAAAAGCGGCAAATTTCGCCGTTTTTGGAACTTCAAATGCGATTTTGTCAGAAACAAATAATATTTTAGGTACAGTTGTGCATGATTTTTAAAGCTTATAATACATTGAATGAAAATATATACATACCCAGCCTTTTATTCCTATGGACTTCGAGTTTTAGCCGTGGGACAGCGGAAAATGCCTATTTGAAAATTGACCCATTAACTGTTTCAACACTTTCAACACAGACGTTAATCGATCGATCAATCAATTTTAACATAATAAAGAGCGTTTGTGTCTATTTATTGTATCCTATAGCTGCTATAGGATACAATAAGGGTACTTATAGCTAATAGGCACTATGACTGACATCATGTAGACATCGGTTTAATGTCAGCTGGATGTCCAAAATAAGTCATATTTAACAATATTAAAATTTACTATAAGAACATTAGTAAAATGCAGTTTCTAGCGCCAAACAAGCAACGCCTTAAATCCAGATATCCTCTAAAATCATAAATCACTCGTATGGGTTTGATCAAAAAAAAAGAGTTTCATTTCTAAGTATGGGGAACCCCCAAAAGTTATTGTTTTTTTTTTCTATTTTTGTGTGTAAATCTTAATGCGGTTCACAGAATACATCTACTTACCAAGTTTCAACAGTATAGTTCTTATAGTTTCGGAAAAAAGTGGCTGTGACATACACGGACAGACAGACGGACAGACATGACAAATACATAAGGGTTCCGTTTTTTGCCATTTGACTACGGAACCCTAAAAATGAATTGTTAAAAATCTTGGGGTTTAACAATGGCGGGAAAACTAATGATGTTGGCGTATGAATAATGATGTCTATTAAAATATGCGTCCGTGACATTGGGTATATCGATCCCATTGAGTAATGAGTTATTTATATAACTTACGAAAAAGATCGAGGAAATTATTTGATGGCTTTATTGAGATTTGTTTGTGAATAGATGAAAACAAAGTTGCCTTTCCTGTTTACAATATTTGTTTTCTATTGTTTTCTTCTTATATATATATTGTTTTCTTGCATATTTGCGTCCACTGCTGAACATATGCCTCTTTAATGGATTTCCATGTTGTTCTGTATGCGGCGGTTCTATGCCAGGTCGGCCCTGCCGTCTTTCTAATGTCGTCCGACCATCTGGCTCGTGGTTTTCCGTCCCTCCGGCTTCCCAGTCGAGGTCTCCAGAACAGTACTCGCTGGCCCCATCGGTCGTCAACAACAAAAAAATTGTTTTCTTATTAAGTACAAACTGGTACCTACGAAGACAAGTGTCCAATTAAAGTTATAATTTGAAAGTAGTGTTTTTACATTACAAAAAATGTAATCTGTTCTGTAGGTGCTAGGTGCCTCTTGCGAAGAATGAGTTTTTTTACACGACTGCCAAAAAAAGGAGTTGTTTATTGTTTATTCGCAAAAGTTTTCCTTTCGGTATCGTCTTGGGTCGTCCCATTCGTTTTTCGTCAAGTTCTTAAATTAGTCCTATTCTGCTTTCGTCACTCATTCTACATTCGTCACAATCGTCGGTGGCTTTCAATGTAGAATGAGTGACGAAAGCAGAATAGGACTAATTTAAGAACTTGACGAAAAACGAATGGGACGACCCAAGACGATACCTTCCTTTCGTGTTTAAAAAAAAATTGCAAATTTTGAAAAAAAAAAACCTATCGACCTAGTCTTTATTGCCGCTAAAAATTATGGAGAATGGAAAATATTTAGAAATGGATAAACATACTTAACTCTTTTGGTATGGACGAGTAACTATACGTAGTATTCTTCCCTCTTAAAAACACAAATTAAAATGTCTAATAATAAAATAGTTTGTTTTAAACTCTAGTTGTATATGGTGGAATATTTATTATGTATATTTAATTTGTGGCGGACTTGTTGATTTTCGATTCCAATATATCTAATTAAATTTGGAAGCAACTGATGCAATTAGTGAGGGCAAGATTGGAAAAATATTCTCGAATTCAGACAATAATTATTTAAATTTACATTAAGTCACATAATCCATACCCACCGCCAAAAAGCTGATACCATACAATCGAAATTACGCTCTCCTTTTAAAATGGCATACTTACGGCCCGATCGAATTTTAAGATATTATACGTCAAACATTACGTCTAGATACGATATGGATCAGATATATTATGTCAGTGTCAAAAGTGTATTATGAAAAAGTGTTGGGTAGACGTCAGTAATAGCACAGTATTAGGTCATTACCTATGAAATTGGCGTTTTGTACGGAGAATTTCAACGAAACACGAATTTCCATACAATTAATTTTGCGGATATTTTTTTGATGGCTAATTCAAACCAAACAAAATTTTTCCAGTAATTTTTGACACCTTTAAGGTATGTTTTCAATATCTCCATTTCTTGAAAATTGGTACCATTAGAAAAATATAAGTAATTTTAATACTCGAACCGACAGCACATGAAAATACCTATTTTCAAGGCTTAATTCTGAACACTTAACAATAAAAATAACAATTAATTGTATGTAAAATCGTTGTTTATTGAGTGCACTGTAGTTTTATTGTAATTGTGTATGTACTTTTGTAAAAAAAAAAAACTAGGATCAGACTTATATCTATGAACAAAAACGCCAATTTCATAGGTAAGGACCTAATATAATAAAGAGTACTAACGTACAGTATGGACACTCCCTGCCTCCCGTTGAAAGTGCCGCCCACCCGCTCTCGGTTACCTCACAGTTATCGGCTGGCAAGGACGCGACGACGCGGTGCGCAGAGCGGAGGCCACGTAAAATATTCAAATATTTACAAAACCTATCAGATCACACTGAAAACAACACAATATCTATATGAACAAAAAATCATGTTTTCAACTTACGTTATATTTTGGTGGCCTGAATTTCCTTACAAAAATTTTGTTACTTACTTCGTTTATACTGATTCAAAATAGGAAACTATTGTATAAATCGAGCTTAGATACCCACCTTACAACATAATACGATTCTTATTTCTTCCTAATTCGCGCAATGAGTTTTGAGTCATTGAGGTCATCGAACTTGGCAACAAAATGGCGGAAACCCTAGCACGTCTTATCTCACTCACACAAGCATGGTACGCGTTCACCTACACGAGATTAGACTGTGTGCGTAGGAACGCGTTTGTTTCATACATTTGATCGCCAGTGTCCGAGGTGTGGTAATAGTTAGCCGCGACCACGACCAGTGAAACCTGTCGAAACGTCCGTAAATAAAGGTAATAAAATAAATTCACGATAGACCCATCTATAAATGTGAGTTAATAGTGTTCAATACGCGAAAGTAATAAATATATTATTATACCTATAATTTTATGGAATAACTTACCTACTGAGGTTTTCCTTTGCGCTAAGACATGAGGCTCTTCAAGAAGGGGCTATTAAAGGATCGGCAACAATAGGTGTCTCCTCTGATATTGCTTATGTACATGGGCAACAATGACCGCTTCATAACAGGCGGTTCTGCTCGTTTGTTGACTATCACAAAAACCGGGCAAGTGCGAGTCGGGCTCGCGCACGAAGGGGTCCGTACCATAATGCAAAAAACGGCAAAAAAAACGGTCACCCATCCAAGTATTGACCCCGCCCGACGGTGCTTAACTTCGGTCAAAAATCACGTTTGTTGTATGCGAGCCCCACTTAAATATTTATTTTATTCTGTTTTTAGTATTTGTTGTTATAGCGGCAACATAAATACATCATCTGTGAAAATTTCAACTGTCTAGCTATCACGGTTCGTGAGATACAGCCTGGTGACAGACGGACGGACGAACGGACAGCGGAGTCTTAGTAATAGGGTCCCGTTTTACCCTTTGGGTACGGAACCCTAAAAAATACATTGCTCACTGTGGGCATTGAACTAAGTATTATTAATTATGTATAGAACCGCCACAGAGAACCAGTATTTTGCGCCACGAGTTGTTATTTTGACAACAAACCATAGAAGCGGAGCGTAAATCTCGCGACCTAAACGCGTAAGTGCCATGAGTTTTAAGTTACGATTGCAACAATTTCATTGTTTTGTATGGCTTCTCTCAAGGATTGTGGGACTATCGATCGCCATTGCACGGCACAATACTAACAAACAAACATGGTAAACAACACGATTGAACTGAAATCAAACCACATTGCTCGATAATCAAATTGATATCGTTTGTATAAACAAGTTAGAAGTTAGAAATACATCATCATACTTTGGTCAATAAATTATTAATATGTGAAACGTTGAAAAAAATTATACAGATCACCCTACTAGGCGAAGCTTGTACTATGGGTACCTACTTTTTTTTGACAATCCATAACTCCCGCGGGAACAATATGGGCCTTTGTCCTTCAGAACACCTGTGTGACATAAGGTCTTTTTCGGGCAAGTGTGATGAAAAGTTTTTTGAATAAGGGGTAGATCATTTCATCTAAGTAGCCAAATACTTAGATGAAAATGATCTACCCCCGATCTTCCGACGCATTCAACAACTTGATCACCATTCAAGAACCTTTCCACCCCAGCAGCTATCGCTAATCGAAATTGCTTCACAAACAAAAGCGTACGGATACAGAGATATGTCTTTAATAAAGACATCCAATCATTCAAGGTCGCGATCCTCGTTACTGTTATAAATGGCGTCAATTTGTGCGGTATATTAATGTTGAATATAACTTTGATTGAGTTAACAACAACGCTATTAGGTATAAGTGAACTAAGTTTCTGTCTGTGATATTTATTATACGTCAAGATATTTATTATTAAATCAACGATTATAGATAACATATTAAATATAAAATAACTTATTAAAATAAACTAAAACTACAAACAAATTAAAATTAATACTAAAATAAATAAACTTACCTATAAAATAAAAACCTAATTATAAAAAGAATACCCCCTCCAGCAGGTCCGCCTGTGGCATGGTGCCCATTACGCTGGCGTTTCCTCGCTGAACCGCCAGGGCGATTCGTTGTGATATTTAGCTTCGTTATGAATAACGGCCCGATTCGGATTTTGAAATAGACATCTATTAGATATCTTTTAGACATCACCAAGATACGATAACGATATGTTTAAGATCTAACCTGTCAAATTTGACATTTGCGCGATTCTGCCGATACTCTTGAACGATTTCCACAGGATATGACTTAGAGATCCAATTCACATCTAAAAGATATCTTATTCTATCTGACGTAAAAGTGACATTGGTTGCCCGAATTGCGCTGCAAAAGATAACTAGTTGATCTAAACTAAACTATAACGTATCTAGAATGGATCTAGTACGTATCGTCTCTTGTGAATATCTTGAAGTTCGAATACGGCAGTAAGATTACAAGCCAAATACACGCGCGAATGATATTTAATTGACATCATTTAAATATCATTTTAATGACAAAACTTCCGTGAGTTTTAATATATTTAATTTACTGTCTTAACGTACGAATTGGCCTCATACTCTTGAGTAGACGCCAGCACGCCCTGCTTTGTTCAATATCCTTTAATTTTTCTGCATGCGAACGACGCACGCGTAGATATTTCATAATTAGTCTCTATTATTTCCTCGTCTCTGACCAATACAAACAAGAAACAATACATACAGATAAGAATCTATACAGAAGCCAATAAAGTTTAATTAAAGATTGATAAAGTACGGTACGGCCCCTTCTTGAAGGAAATATATTGTTTCTTCGGCTGTTTTCATTTTATAATGAGTTTTAAGAGAAAAAAGCGTTAGCAACCTTGCGATTTTAGACCGGGCCGTGGCCGGGCCGGAGCTTCCGGAGCTTCGTTTTCTTTGGACCGCACCACGTGATCACCGATCAGCCGTCATAGAAAATGACATGTCGGACATCACGGCCGGGCACAGCCCTCCTTAAAACTCCGGTTAAAAGTTTTTAGGAACTTCTTTTTCTTTGTCGGTCCATTCATTACTCAGGATCGTGAATACTTGGGTTTGCAGCTCCTATGATTTGTCTCCATCGGTCTTGATCTCACGATTGCTGGATGGAGTTTGCCTGAGGTGGCCTTCTTAACTTGATCGGATCATCTAGTTGGTGGTGGGCCCTGCGGGCTTTCGTCTTCCGAGCACGATAATTTTCTTTAAACATTCATCACCTCTACGCATATTCTTTAGTGCTAAATTGAGCTTCCAAACTGGCTGAGAGTCAATCCATCAACTGATCATCATCATCATCATCATCATCATCATCATCATCATCATCTCAGCCATAAGACGTCCACTACTGAACATAGGCCTCCCCCTTGGACCTCCATACGTGCTGGTTGGAAGCGACCCGCATCCAGCGTCTTCCGGCGACCTTAACAAGATCGTCTGTCCATCTTGTGGGTGGACGTCCTACGCTGCGCTTGCTAGTCCGTGGTCTCCACTCGAGCACTTTTCGATCAACTGATAAAACCTTCCAATCCAAACAAAACCGATTAAAAGTCTCGTATGACAAAACGATCGGCCTACAAAAAGTTTATATAATACAGTTTCCGGAACTCATGTACGAAATATCATTTGATATTTACCAGTTGCTTTTCGGTGAAGGAAAACATCGTGAGGAAACCGGACTAATCCTAATAAGGCCTAGTTTCCCCTCTGGGTTGGAAGGTCACATGGCAGTTGCTTTCGTAAAAACTAGTGCCTACGTCAATTCTTGGGATTATTTGTCAAGCGGACCCCAAGCTCCCATGAGCCGTGACAAAATACCGGGATAACGCGAGGAAGATGAAGAGACATTTTTGATCTCGATTAGTTACCGGTATAAAAAAAAATCAGTGCGGATATGATGATCGTTCTTGTCTACGTGACAGCGTGATAAAACGGTGTCCGTCACTTTTTATCCCACAGTGTTAAAAGTAACAGTTATTTTATATTTTATGTGCCGTTTTATCACGTTATATTAATAAAGGGGACGGCCGTTTCTCCATACAAACGTAGTCCCCATTTTCCTCTCTGGATATTGACATTGTGGAAAATATTTTTACCTAATTGGATGTATATTAACCATAACTATGCCCCTACGTTTGTCATTTTCCGATTTTTTGATTATGGTAAAAATTAGGAGCAAAACACAGATGTCATTCAATTTTTTAAATGCTCGTAGCTCTTTTAATAATTAAAAATTCGAAATAAATCAAACGTAGAGACATAGCTGTGGTTAATATGCAACAAATTGCGTCAAAATATTTTCAATTAATATTAATATCCAGAGAGGAAAATGAGGACTATGTACGTATGTATGAAAAGGCGATTTCGCGCGGGTCCTCCACTTTCGTCTTAATATTTAATGATATTTTGTTAAAAATGTATTAAAAATGCGGCCAAGTGCTAGTCGGAGTCGCCCATGAAGGGTTCCGTAGCAGCAAGTAACATAATAAAATTGCGGTTTACGATTTATGACGTATTAAAAAAAAACTACTTACTAGGTCTCGTTCAAACAAATTTTCGGTGGAAGTTTGCATGGTAATGTACATCATATATTTTTTTTAGTTTTATCATTCTCTTATTTTAGAAGTTACAAAGGGGGTTGGGGGGAAACACATTTTACCACTTTGGAAGTGTCTCTCGCGCAAACTATTCAGTTTAGAAAAAAATGATATTAGAAACCTCAATATCATTTTTCAAGACCTATCCATAGATACCCCACACGTATGGGTTTGATAAAAAAAAGTTCAGTTCTAATTATGGGGCAACCCCCAAAATGTATTGTTTTTTTTTTCTATTTTTGTGTGAAAATCTTAATGCGGTTCACAGAATACATCTACTTACCAATTTCAACAGTATAGTTCTTATAGTTTCGGAAAAAAGTGGCTGTGTCATACGGACGTACAGACAGACATGACGAATCTATAAGGGTTCCGTTTTTTGCCATTTGGCTACGGAACCCTAAAAATATCCCTCAAAATTATTCACCAACGTATTTTAGGTCGACTTTATACAAGAGATTTTATACAAACCTACACGTTTTTTTTTGTTTTTTTTTTATCAGATTATCGATGTGAAAAATGACAATGAGATGTCATAGTTTTCAATCTAATTTAATTTCTTTTATTCACAATCAAACAAAAACATAATGCGCCACATCATGCTGGCCTCGTCATTGCACACAAATGTAGTCCACACAAACATCCACATGAACTTATTATAGACTAGCGACCCGCTCCGGCTTCGTACGGGTTAACAAATTGTACACAAACCTTTTCGAAGAATCACTCTATCGATAGGTGAAAACCGCATGAAGATCCGCTAAGTAGTTTTTGAGTTTATCGCGAACAAACATACAAACACACAAACGGACAGACGCGGCGGGGGACTTTGTTTTATAAAGTGTAGTGATAGCTATACAGGATGATTCATGAGACGTGAGCAGGACTAATCCTGCACACTCAGTAACTGATAATTGATCGATCACCGTCATATTTAGGAGAAACAACCACACTTTTTCCTATTTTTTAACTTTTTGGTGAGAGCAAATTTAATTCTCAACAATCATGGACACCCTACAGGACCTAATTAATAAACATATAACCTCTTTAACCGCAATGGCATTTTGATTACGAAGAAAATAAACTGTCAAACTTGAGTGAGATACGAGTTTTCAAAAGTAACCAGACCGTGATGACAGTGATGACATTCAATTTGACACAGAATATCGGTAGTTTAGTATTCTAATTTTAGGGTGACCATTGCATGTCGTAAAAAAAATAATAACTTTTTTTTTTCAACACCACTAGAAAATTAACGTTAACCTCACTAATACTGATACGAAACAGTTGCTTATAATTAACGATATGCGCAGTGTTAGTCCTGCTCACGTCTCCTGAATCACTCTGTATATAACACACGCTTACGTTCACACAATAACTTGTACCTATTCCAAATCCCTGACCTATCTAGATTATTATGTTGACCGCTAGCTGAACTGACCTTCCGACTAGTCGGACCAACAAGTCGGGAACAAAGTTCTCCGACTAATGAGGCCATTATGTTGACCGCTAGCTGAACTGACCTTCCGACTAGTCGGACCAACAACTCGGGAACAAAGTTCTCCGACTAATGAGGCCATTCTTTAGACACTGGCTTGGATAATGGCGTCAAAAGTTTTTTGTCGCAAAACTTTTGGCATGACTTCTGGGAGTAACATCATCAACATCATCAGTAATTAAATTAATTATTCACATCGAAATAGGTATTTTTCTTCCCTGCGAAGTGCCAATTTTCTGTTTTCTATTTGCATATTTTTTATTCACGAAAATGAAAATGAACATGATTTCCTGGTGATGTGAAAAGCAGTATCTGTCACATGGCAGCAAAATTATTTGCACCTTGGGCATTAACACTTGAATACCTACCTCACTACGCTCGAGATTAGTACCACTACCACCAGTTTTGACATTGACATATTCACTCACGTCTAGGTAACTTACTTCTATGCATCTCGCTCGTACTCGCATATTAGTGCAAGCGAGACGTATAGAAAAGTAATTTACGGAGACGCGAGCTAATATGTCAATGTCAAAACTGGTGGTAGCTGTAGGTACTGGTCTTTCAGGTCTTAATATAATAGTACATTACTACAGAGGCCGGGACGAAAGGGGTTGCCGGCCGAAGACATATAGACGGCCGAGCGAAGCGAGGCCGGATAGGTCTGAGCGCGGGCAACCCCATTTCCCGCCGAGGTATGTATAGTGCTTTTCTCAAACATGCAATGAAATAAATAAAATAAAAAATCCACGAAACCCAAGTTTTATTTATAGAAAAAACTAAAAGTAAACTACACCCAAAATATAACCAACACGTACCTATATCATTATCACGCGTATGTTTTACACGAGTCGTGTATTTTTACTACCCGTACATTTTCATGTATCTTTGATTTTTTCGCCTTGTATCCGTCTGACTGTCGTTTTCGTCACATAAGTTTAGGTACATAGTCTTTCACGTTGATATCATGTTTCACATACATCGTTGCTTTATGCATTGAGATGGCTTCATAGCTATTTATCAGACCGTCACCAAATAACTAGGGTTCAATATACATCTTCGACCGATAATTCTAAGTTAACTGTCGACTCTGCTTCACGTATGAACCACAGTGGAGTACCGCAGGGCAGCATATTAGGGCCACTCCTATTCTTGCTCTATATAAACGATTTTCCTACCTGTATTAAACACCGCTGCTTTTTGTTTGCAGATGATACAACGATAGTTATTAGAGGTAAAAACGACAATGACCTGAAAGAGAACATAAATTCTACTCTGATTGATGTAGGTGATTGGTTAAATCGGAATGGTCTATGTATGAATGCTTCAAAAACTAAACTAGTTCGATTTGCTACAAGAAATAGTAAAATGATGCCATTAAATATAAAAATGGGCACTGAGCAAATCGAAGAAGTAGCACATACAATTTTCCTAGGCATTGATGTAGACCAGTATTTAAATTGGAAACAACAAATCGACGTAGTTTCCACTAAAATTAATAAATTTATTTATGCCATAAAAAAACTGAAGCGAATGACTTCAGACAAAACTGCGCTACTCGTTTATCATAGCTATGTTGCTTCTGCACTTCGTTATGGAATAGTATTATGGGGTAATGGCACAAATGTAAACCAAGCTTTCATAGCACAAAAAAAATGTGTTAGGGCTATAGCGGGGGTCAAGTGGTCAGAGTCATGTAGGCCGTTGTTTAAACAGTATGGAATCCTGACAGTTCCGAGCTTATACATCTTAGAGATATGTAAATTCGTTAAATGCAATTTAGAATTATTTGATCAGAAATGTAACATTGGAAAGCGCACAGTCACACATAAAGCTTTAGTAGTCCCAAAATGTAAATTAGAAGTGAGTAAGAAAAATTGCTACTACATGGCTGTTCGTATTTATAATGCACTTCCTATGTCATGGACAGAGTTGCCAAACAACAAATTTTTCTCCAAGTTAAGATCCTTTCTCCTAACTGAATGTTTTTACAATATCAATGATTTTTTTCTCAAGATAGAACAATTCTAACGCTTGACATGTGAATGATACCTATCTTATGAATATTGACCTTAATAACAATGTAAATTATAATAATATTTAATTGACATAGTAATTAATAATATAGCTAGTAGGTAATAAACAATAATGTTGCTTTATAATATTATGATTGTAGGGTTGAATAGCTTTTTTTTTTTTTATATTATATGTATTTTGTACCTTAGACATTTTTTAGTTTAATCTTAAGGTTATTTGAACTGTACTATATGTATTTTAGGAATAAGGACATTGTATACCGTAAACCGGTTGATTGTGACACTCTCTAATCAAATAATATTGTAACATCTGTATACTGACATTGCACAATCTGACAATAAATGATTACTTACTTACTTACTTACTTACTTACATGGAGTAAATAAGTATAATTTCTAGTGTTGACGAATTTGTAGTTACATTCATTTAAAATATGCCACAAAACTGTTTCTAATAAACTGTAAGCCATTTTTCTTAGTTTCTCAAATAATAAAATTGCCATAAGCAACCATATACATACTTCGTCTTTGACTTGGCGGCAGAGGCAGCAAGTTATTAAAATCAATTCTGCTTACGCTGCCAATTCCAACACCTACTTACGATTAAAATTAATATTAATTTCATTATTTCGTCGGAACTCATATTAAAGTCAAAAAATCAACAACAATCAAATCATCAATCAATAAATCCAATAAAACAGAATGAATATTTTTCAACTTTACGTCCATAACAATTTAAAAAATATTACTACGCGTGTTTGAGTAGACCTTTTTACCGCTAAAGTTTAGATGAAATATTTTAAATGTTTTTATTTGTGTAGTTAAATTTATAATTTAAAATTATAAAATTATAGAATGTATTATTTATTAAGTTCATGTTAATTTTATACAAATAAAACTGCAAATTATAGCAAACATTGTTTTTTGTTTTTTTTGTTAGTGGCAGAGTGTCATTACGAACCATAAAGCAAATACTGCCTCTAATTTTTTTTTAATGGATGAATGCCACGATGCTGTGTCACAAATATCTGTGAAATGAAAATTAAAAAAGAGGACTTTGCCGGCCTAGGCCTGCAAGATGTGTATGAAATTCCATTAACGACCTTTTGTCCTAGCCGCACCTGAAACGTCATACTTCGCAGCCTATTATAAGGAACATAACATCAATATTTCATTGCATGTTTGAGAAAAGTCAATTAACGCTTCAAAATACCATTGCCGTAATGATTCCATTACACGCCCAATCGCGTTCGAAAATTCCAATCATTGTTACTATGTAGGTAATTCCAATCATTGTTACTGTGTAGGTAATTTCAATCATTGTTACTATGTAGGTAATTTCAATCATTGTTACCTGTGATAAACAAGTGTTATTTGTATTGCATGAAAACACGAGTTTAATTTCGATTACTGTTTCAGCTCCTGGTAGATACCGCATTATAGAGCAATTGATACGGGATAAAAAAATTAAAACTTTCGCGATTTGAACACATATTAAATCATATTTATAACCGGGTCATCATTCGCTTGCCCTTATCCCATTCATTTGGGGTCGGCGCAGCGTCTCTTTTTCTTCCATACCTACCTCTCTCTCGCCCGGAAAAATATCCCGGCCGCGCCGCCGCGTGTTATATTCGCCGGGGAATTTATAACCGGGTCTATCGTGATTTTATTTAACTAGTAAGTAGTTCTTCCCGAACTGAGAACTCGCGGTTCGCCAAAAAGAACAATTGAATGCAGTGCTACGTAGTCGTAGTCGTCAAACTTCGAGCAACACGGAAGGGAGGCGGCATTCGCACTATTTCCCCTCTGCCGAGGTACAAGATTAGCGCGTCAATCTAATCTAGCGCGGGTAATAAAACTAGTTGCACTTGGATTTTTCACTAGACCGAGTCCAGACGCGCGCGTGAACACTGCTGCACAAAAATGCCTGTTTGCTCGGTTTTTTGTTATAAAAAGAGGTCGGGGACATCAAATTTACAAAAAGAAAGTGTTAATTTCACATGTAATATTTTTTTTTACATATCATACGTTTAATTACATTCAAACACAATTATTATATTTTAGTCTCATGTAATTGTTGGATTTATCGATTTTGCTCGCTCAGTACAAATTGCGGATCGGTCGAGCGACAAATCCGACTTCTCATCTCTCAGAATACAATAACATACTTCAACGAAAATGTGTTAGTGTGCGTGTTGTGACACTTGTCACTCGTCCGTACACAAAAAGAGTTCGAGGTTTGCAAGATTTGTCTTTGACGTGTGTCATTTTCTATGTATTTGTGTCGTCATTACAGATTGGATTTTGTATGTACGTGTGTGAGAAGTGCGACTGTGTGCACCTTTCCCCCCGCGAAAAATGGCAGAAAGATTTGTACGGTGAGATATCGCTTGGGCCCCTCCCTTCCGATGTGTCGGAAGCCGGTGTTGCTCGAAGTCGTCAAAGGATCGAAAATCGCGTGCGATTTATTGCAAGATCTGTGTAGCCATTAATTGATAAATTTAAGTCACCATAGAGATTAAAATAAACTGTATCAGTGGTTAGCCGTAATCTTTCTTGTCATTCTTCTTGTTATTTTTTTTTATTTCGTTTTAATCTTGCTAATTTTTTTTAAATCTTAAATTTAAAAACAATATTATAAATGCACTTTAATTTGATACCAAACTCGACCATACTTTCTTGCAATTAAAATGACCAGAATAGTAAGACCCCTCACAAATAGCTTTTTAGCATTTTAAGCTCTTCTGGCTTAATAACCTCTTGATCGAGCCTGCTCAAAATTTAATGACTAAAATATAATGCCCTCAACTATACGTTCACCCAATTTAATTTAAATTAGAACGAATTTACTTAAGTTATTGTGTATCAAACTAAGTATTATCTGATAGTTCAGCTTAAACACATCGAAATGCCGGGACGTGCCCCTAGCCAGCCGTGTGTTCCAAGTTGAATGTAAGAACTTCACTTCGCTTCGCTCGCTCGTTCGATTATATTACTTTTATTTCCGACGTTTCGACACTGATTTAGCTAACCACCACTGGCTCGACCTACGTAAAATAAGATTGGTAATTACCTACGTGTCGAACTTGTTGACCATAGTTGTAAGGACTATAGTTGAGTAGAATATAATATAATAGAAATATTTTTATTCGTGAGCCCAAACACAAAAAAGAAAATTATACAAGCAGAGAAAGATAAAAAAGAAAAGTGCCACGAAATGGTCTCACCTCCTGGACCATCCGGTGAAACAATCACGACGGGTAACATGAATATAAGTTGGATGGTTATAATACGGTAGGTAGGTACATAATGCACCATCTAGTGGACGTAAGCTGTGATGATTATTCCAACAGTAAACACCGCTCTTGCGGTTTATATTGACCACTGCACACTAGATAAAAAGCTCGATTCAAATTGAACAACTTGTTATGACTTTGAATTCATTTTGAGACACCTTGGTGATTCGTGCATGTCACGCACGACTTTCAATACATTTCGCATGCACCGATCAGCATGAGCGATCTTCAAGGTCGTATCAAAATAAGATCACAAACCGTAACAAGTTTTGAAGTCTGAATCAAGCTGTAGTTTATATTGACCGCTGCACACTAGATAAAATCTGGCACACCGCAATATACTGACTATTAAATTATTTAAAATCAGAGCAAACAGAATTTACATTTTTAATTTAATGCGGCCAGGCCCTAGTAGCATTTTCGTTGGGGCCCACGGTGCCAACGGTAGGGAAAACGTTGGGATGAGGTTCGTTCCGTAGCCAACATTAAAATTTGTATTGGCCCACCATCGCATTTACCAACATTCGCTGTGGCACACATGCCCAACAATGGCCCTTTGTGTATTTTGGTACCGTTGGCTAAACAACGATAATATTCGTTGGCCCAATGATGACATATATCGCATTTACCAACATTGGCAGTGGCAGTGATGCCCAACAATGGGCCTTTGTGTATTTTGCTACCGTTCGCTAAACAACGATAACATTCGTTGGCCCAATGACGACAAATATCGCATTTACCAACATTGGCTGTAGCATTGATGCCCAACAATGGGCCTTTGTGTATTTTGGTAACGTTGGCTAATCAACGAAATCATCCGATGGTCCAACGGTGACAAATATCGCATTTACCAACATTTGCTGTGGCACTGATGCCCAACAACGGGCCTTTGTTTATTTTGGTAACGTTGGCTAATCAACGATATCATCCGATGGCCCAATGACGACAAATATCGCATTTACCATCATTGGCTGTAGCATTGATGCCCAACAATGGGCCTTTGTGTATTTTAGTAACGTTGGCTAATCAACGATATCATCCGATGGCCCAATGATGACAGATATCGCATTTGCCAACATTGGCTGTGGCACTGATGCCCAACAATGGGCCTTTGTTTATTTTGGTAACGTTGGCTAATCAACGATATCATCCGATGGCCCAATGACGACAAATAATGCATTTACCAACATTGGCTGTAGCATTGATGCCCAACAATGGGCCTTTGTGTATTTTGGTAACGTTGGCTAATCAACGATATCATCCGATGGTCCAATGATGACAAATATCGCATTTACCAACATTGGCTGTGGCACTGATGCCCAACAATGGGCCTTTGTTTATTTTGGTAACGTTCGCTAATCAACGATATCATCCGATGGCCCAATGACGACAAATATCGCATTTACCAACATTGGCTGTAGCATCGATGCCCAACAATGGGCCTTTGTTTATTTTGATAACGTTGGCTAATCAACGATATCATCCGATGGCCCAATGACAACAAATATCGCATTTACCAACATTGGCTGTAGCATTGTTGCCCAACAATGGGCCTTTGTGTATTTTGGTAACGTTGGCTAATCAACGATATCATCCGATGGCCCAATGATGACAAATATCGCATTTACCAACATTGGCTGTGGTACTGATGCCCAACAATGGGCCTGTGTGTATTTTGGTACCGGTGGCTAAACAACGATAACATTCGTTGGCCCAATGGTGACAAATACCCCATTTACCAACATTGGCTGTGGCACGGATGCCCAACAATGGGCCTTTTTGTATTTTAGTAACGTTGGCTAATCAACGATATCATCCGATGGCCCAATGATGACATATATCGCATTTACCAACATTGGCAGTGGCACTGAAGCCCAACAATGGGCCTTTGTGTATTTTGGTAACGTTGGCTAATCAACGATATCATTCGATGGCCCAGTGAGGACAAATATCGCATTTATAACTATAGCCGGTCAAGCAAGTTTGTCAGTAGAAAAAGTCGCGGAATTCAAATTTTCTATGGGACGATAACCCTTCACGCCTACATTTTTTAAATATGTCGCTCTTTTCTAATGACGGAAATGGCTTGACAGAGTATAACACCATAAACAAATAAATAAATATCACACGAGCATTTTAACAGAGGCCAGGGGCTGCGTGACGTCATCAAAATAGCTACCAGTTGAGTTTGCTTGTGGCGTCACTAGATGGCGTTAGTGTCTCCAAACATCGAAGTTATAGTTATTTTCTCGATTATTCCGGATATAATCATAATATTTTTTTAAAGTAACTTATAAATCTAATAGCTATAACAATAAAATTTATACATTTATTTAAAAAATTGTATTTTATTAACATTTTCTCCATTTAAATCTCAAAAAACATAAATCTCGCTTACGAAGTTTCGAAGTGCGGTTAGTATATATACAAATTAGAGTGTATAGTAAGTGTACTTGCTTCGGCAGTACAAATACTAAAATTGGAACGATACAGAGAAGATAAACAACAACTGCTGCCTACGTCCTTCATGTGAGTATACAACCAATGCCTACCGTAGTGTAATCGGTAATATTTATCAGCAAAGGCCCAACGTCGTATTACACAACCACTTACCTAACGTAGGGTAACTGTAGGACTCGTAAACAAAAGCCCATTACATAATTAGACTGTAGGCCCACTATAATTACACAACTATTAACCTACGGTAGTATTGTAAGAATCCTACACAAGGCCCAACGTTAAAGTTACAATGTTGGCCCTTTGTGGGACAAGCTGTGTTGGGCCTTCAACCTGGTGCACGACTACCTACCGACCTACCTGACTTGCCGTTGGGTAATTGTTGAATTTGCAAACAGAAGCACAACGAAAAAATTGCCCTTTTTTATTTTTATGCAGTTGGCCCTACAGCAAGCCATACGGCCAAATGTAACAATTAACCAACCATCAAACAAATGTGTATAGGCCCAACCACGGCCCAACCAAAACCATCACCGTTGAATAATTGTATGATTTATTTAAATAGGCCCAACGAAAAAAATTACTCTAATGGCCCTCTGTTGGGAATCTTCGGGGGGGCCTTTGTCGAGGGCCCTCCAGCAAATCGTACGGCCAAATGTAACAATTAACCAACCATCAAACAAATGTGTATAGGCCCAACCACGGCCCAACCAATACCACCACCGTTGAATAATTGTATGATTTATTTAAATAGGCCCAACGAAAAAATTACTCTTATGGCCCACTGTTGGGAATCTTCGGGAGGGCCTTTGTCGAGGGCCCTCCAGCAAATCGTACGGCCAAATATAACGGTTGCCCAACTAATACGTAAACAAAGGCCCAACCAAATCCCTACAAGAAAATGCTATTAGGGGGCTGCGTCCCGTTGATAATTGGCTAGGTGACTTTTAATAATTTAAATGGAGATTTATACTATAGGAACATACTACTTTAGGAACATACCTACATACCTTCTCCTTTCCTAGTATTTTTGACTTCGCGGCAGCGATGCAGTAACGCTGGTGCAGCCTAAACGTCATCTTTACAATTAGAATTAAGAAAGTCTACATTTCTTGCATAAATGTTACTTACTGGCGTTGAACAACTTGATTGCTTTACGTTTATCACTATATTGTTACAAGATTTCTCGCAAAATCTTACAAGAAATCGCACCATGTCAATACACCTTAAGACAAATAAGAAAACATCTCAGCACCATGTCCAAAACTACGTGTCCCTAACTCATAATTGCAAGGATCATTACAGCCATTGAAATTCAAACCTTATTGTTGGTGCGTAGGGTTGATTTTGGCTAGACCATGATCGAGAGACACTATGGCCATTAGGCCCATTGAAATTTGAACTGTATTGCAAAAGGAATGAAGTTTATTTTGAGTTGAAGATACGTTGGCTAGTATGAGGGATGGTATGGACGTGTTAATGGTGGCATTAGGCCGAAATCTCGCTTGTTCTTTTGCAGTACATGTCCGTGTAACATTTCTAGTGACATAGTAAAATAATGACAGTACCTACCTATGGGCTTAGGATAAATTTAAAAGTGGAAAGATTACTGTCTAATTTATTCTAAGCTTAATAAGTAGCATTGTACGCAGACGTTTCTGCTTGTTAAAAAATTAAATTAGTACCTATGGGCACAGAATAAATAATAGTACTAGGTAGGTACAGAAGATTCACTCTCTAACAAAACGCGTCTGTTACGATTAGGACAGATATGACCGCTTGGTGGCGCAAGCGCCACGCGCGGCCTATGGCTAGCCACCAAAATTGGTGTGGGACGGATGTACTTGTAGCTACTTGTTGCGACGCGACGAAATCGCGAAGTGAGCCACGCTTGCTATCGGGCCGATTTTTATTCTGTGCTAATTTTTTTCGTCTGAACTTCATAAAAATGATGGATAATAATATATAGAGTTTTCTATTTTGTAGGTACACAAGTTGAGCAATAACATAGTTAAACTTTGCCTTAAAAAATCTACCACACAGTTACGAAAATACCTCTTATATGGTATTTTTGCAACTAGGTAACAGAAAATTCATAATTATTATGTTATTAACTATTGGAAACAGAATTTTTATTTTGCTGTCGGTTTTTTATTTGTCAGATCTAAAACGTTTGAGATAGATAGAGTTGGGTGTGTAATGATCCGTATAACAATTTTTGATATATTTTCAAAAGATATAACAACTTTTGATATAATTTCATGCTGTATAATCACTTAAGCGGTATAATGAACTTTTGATATAACAACAAAATAACTATTTTCATGGGGTATAATGTTTAATCGATATAAAAGCTATTCGATATAACGTTTACTGAATATAAAGAATATTTGTTATAAGTATTCATGGTATAATGTATAAAAATAAGTTGAGGTTATAATAAAAAAAGTCGGTTCTGGCGCTTCGCCGGCCGCTACCGCGGCACGCTCGCTTCGCTCGCTCGGCTCGCGCGCTGTAGGGTCGCAGTTCTACCTAACACTCCTCCTTGCTTCGCTCGTCGTCGTACCTAACTGAGACCTGCCTTAAGTTCGAATACGTAGGTTGTTATAATAGTAGTAAATATTACAAATTATACCAGTACTACATTATGCCAACTGAGCGTCATATCGAACATAATTATATCACATATACGTTATACGCTGTTAATGTTAGATTAGACTTTGTTATATTACAAGTTCATTATACTTGACGATAGTTAGACTCTCTAAGAATATACCATGTATTGTTATAGCAAAAGTGCAATATGTCCCTCAATCGGTATATCGACTAAAAATATATCAAAAGTTGTTATATGGACCGTTACGCACCCAGATAGAGTTCCCTATTTCGTACATAATTAGCGCAATTTCACCGTTTGCCCTAAAAAATATTCCACTGAGCTACGAAAACCTACCTACCTACGGTACCTACCGTATTTTCTTAACATAACGGAAAATTACTTTTTTTTTGGTATTTCGTATTTATTACACTCAGAATGAGGAGCTCTTCAAATCTTCAAACCTAGTCTGACGAAAAAAAAAATCGACAAAAAAATATCCATACAGAGCATTTTACGTTTACCTACTGTTTAAGTGGTGACTTTGGTCGTGACGTGCTTTTTCCTCCACTGAGTCAGCTCGGGACTGGAATCTTGTTCCAAATTAAAATATCCATTTCGCTCGACTGTAACAGTTAAGGATGATTCACGCTAAACCGGGCCGTGCCCGGGCCGAGGCATCCGGCATGTCATTTTCTATGACGGCTGATCGGTGATCACGTGGTGCTTTACATTGAAAATGAAGCGCCGGAAGCTCCAGCCCGGCCCTGGCCCGGTCTAGCGTGAATCATCCGTTAAGAGTCACACGATCCTAGCAATGTGCTAAGAGAAGCATCAAAATAGCAAAGTTCCCATGAAATAATCTCGGTACTTTTTTGAACGTTCATGACTTTCTTACAGTTTCGATTTCTGTTACGCTATTGACGCTTGAAATAGACGCCAATGAGTGAAGTAACTGTCAAATGAAACAGTCGTCAACAGTTAAGAACATTGAGCAATAATCCTTGAACTGTACGGCTACCACCAGTTTTGACATTGACATATTAGGTTCGCCTCTACGTAGATTACTTTCTATAGTTCTCGCTTGCACTCATATGCGAGTACGAGCGAGATGCATAGAAAGTAAATTACTTAGACGTAAGTGAATATGTCAATGTCAAAACTGGTGGTAGTGGTACCTACTATACGGGAATTTTCACGTGGAAACTTGCATGAGAATTTGGGAAATAAGGTCCACTAATGTACAGTTGGGAGTGTTGCTGTGTGTACTAGGTACTGTAGGTACATTTCGGTTACTAATGTTTCAAATATTAAGGTAAAATCCTATGTTAAAATCGGCCTCTAGCCAACGGAAACGCTCTGCAAGTTTCTTATGCAAACAGCTTTGTTGCAAACGCAATAACCGCGACACAACACGTAACACTCAAACGTCGTAAACGACATTTGCCTATACGTCGCTTACGCCCTTTAAGTATAAATATAAGTTCTTAGTGACAAACTTAACAGGATGGTGGACGACCGATTCTCCATACAAACGTAGGCCGCATTTTCCTCCCTGGATATAGTGGATATTGATATTATGGTAAATATTTTTACATAATTTACTGTAAGTAGGTACAAAAGTCAGACCTTTGCCCGAAAAATTAACCGAAGGGCGACTCCGATGGTCTGGACATGTCATGCGCCGAGAATCCGAACACATGACACGTAAGGTGCTAGATATGTTCCCCACGCAATCACGACGAGGAAGACCCCGACTGACATGGCTGGCAACAGTGAAGAGGGATATGGAAGAAGCCCAAATCACACCTGAGACGACCCAGGACCGTGAAGCTTGGCGAAATATAACTAGGAGAGCCGATCCCAAATAATGGGAAAAGGACAAGGAGAAGAAGCAGACTGTACGTAGGTACAGTCGAAAATTTAATTTATGACCCATTTTCTACCTTGTCACAGTTACGCTACGTCTTACGTAGGCGAACAACGCGCGAACGCGGCGCGGCGCGGCGCGGCGCGGCTAAATCAATCCTTTGATGCCCATAGAAGTGTCCTACGTAAGCGATCTCGTTGCGAACGCGGCGCGGCGCGATTTGCACGCGAATGTCGGGCGGCGAGGCGCGGCGCGGCGCGGCGAGACGCGGCACGGAAAAAACAAACCGTTGTTGCATATGGAAGTGTCCTAGGTGAGCGATTTTGACGCGATGGCGAAGCGGCGCGGCGGCGGCGCGGCGCGGCGCGGAACGGGCGCGATCAATCCATTTGATTTTTAGACGCGAATATGACGCGGCTAGAGGCGTATATAGAATTACCGGCTATGATTTGATTAGTCGACTCCCGTTTGATTTCTTTATAGGTTTTCCTGTAATCTATAGGCACAAAACTAAAAAATATTCAAATTCGCGGAAATTAGCATAAAAGACTTACCTCCAGTAGCGTCTATGGCACTTACGACTATTCTGAGTTCGCTGTAATAAACATTCGGCAAAGTAATTAATGTAATTATTTTAATTTTTTTAAGCTAATTGCGAAGTCTAGGTCACATAAATGAGCAACTACTTTCGTTTTTAACCGCCTTAAAAAAAAGGAGGTTCTCAGTTTGACCGGTATGTATTTATGTACGTATGTTTGTCTGTGATTTTGATGCGGTTTTCAGTGGGATTGAGAGTGCGAGTGCGAGTGGGAGAGGGAGTGGGTCCCTGTATTACGTGCGCGGAGCAAGATCAATCGATCGTCATAATGAGACAAAAATAAATAAAACGAAATAAAAAAGTAAAAATATAAATTAATTAATTAAAAAACCGGCCAAGTGCGAGTCAGACTCGCGTTTCTAGGGTTCCGTACATAATTCCGACTCACGCTTGACTTCACATTTCTAATAGGTTTTCCTGTCATCTATAGGTAAAGAACTATTTTGTATATTTTTTTTTTCAAAATTTTAGACCCTGTAGTTTTGGAGATAAATGGTCATTTTTTGGCTATTTTCTTAAATAACTTCGAACCTATGTACTTTAAAATTATAAAAATAACATGTCCATCTTTAGGTCACTAATGTACATATGTGTACCAAATTTCAACTTAATTGGTCCAGTAGTTTCCGAGAAAATAGGCTGTGACAGACGGACAGACAGACAGACGCACGAGTGATCCTATAAGGAGTATAAGGGTTCCGTTGTTTCCTTTTGAGGTCCTTTCAAAAACCCAACCCACTGAAAAGCACAAAATATTTTTTATATACCCAGACCCCACCCCTATCCTTGTCCAGTCCCTATCCCGTCGTAAAGCCAATTTCTGCCAAAACGTAATTAATCTATACTATCCATACTATATATATATTTTTTTTAGTTTATTTATTCACTTTAAATTTTAATACAATTTTTACATGCATGCCACTATTGGAAACCTCTAGGGTTTATGTAATAGTTGGCGAGATCGCGCGGTCCAATCCGCGTTTGCTTAATACTATTATTAATTAATACTTAATACTATTATATTTTTATTACATGCTTAGTTGTGTTTCGGTAAACTTAAATTAATCTATTTGATTACACAAACGGGTCTACCGCGATATAATTTCATTGTTTTTACCTTTAATTCCGACGTTTCAGCTGAGTTGCACCAGCTGTGGTCACGGAAAGACCACAGCTGTCTTTCCGTGACCACAGCTGGTGCAACTCAGCTGAAACGTCGGAATTAAAGGTAAAAACAATGAAATTATATCGCGGTAGACCCGTTTGTGTAATTAAATATGTGTACAAAACGCGAGAGTTTAAAGTGTTAAATTAATCTATGAATATCAAAATCTCTGCTTCTATTTTATACATTAGTCTAGACTTAGGTAGTATTTTTTTAGGATTGGCATACATTTGCCGTGATTTTCAACAATGTTAATGAGATCATACTGTAAATTCTTAGGTAAGGTGTTTAATATATATGGGAGTAGAAATTCAATTACTCTTTTACCGTATACATTGTTACTTTTTGGTGTTGTATATGAGGGTAGATAGTCTAAGGTACGTAAATTACTGGGGCGATTTTTTTTATCTAATGATGGTATGATTTCACACTCCTCTGTTACTAAGGACAAACAAAACCTATCAAAGACGTTAATAACTTTGCAATGTTTAAATAGGCCCTTTTGATCATTTTTATACTTTTCTCTAATTTTATTCAGTTGTTTTCAGAAGTGCCGTTTGTAGATTTGTTCCAAGTAGGTTTTGTATGTCCGCCCGTAGCTTGTGATACCATAGCATATAATTGAGTCGGCGAGTGATAGGTAAAGCATACGTAGTGTATTGTATGGGAGTTTGTATTTGAGCAATGTCAAGTTAGCCATGATGGATCTAAGTTTTGAACATAATGCGATCTATGTGCGGTCCCCAATTGAAGTTATTATCTATAATTAGGCCTAAATAGGTGTGGTGGTTGACAAGTTCGAGCGTTTCGCATTTACAGTTATTGTTAGGGTTATGTAAGCAATAATGTGTGTGTGCTATGATGTTAGGGGCCCGTATTTCTTTAGTGTATGGCGATTTATTTGTGGATAATTTTAGTTTTTTTGCGTTTATTGTGAGACCTACGTCATGAGCCCATGTGCATAGCAAGTCGAAGTTATGTTGCATGATTTTTTGAGCTTCGAGTAAATCATGATGGGATTGATGGGCAGTAAGTAGGCACGTGTCGTCAGCAAATTGGTATACGGAACCCTCGCTAAATATGTTGCACATGTCGTTAACGTAAATCAAGTATTCGGTGGGACTTATGGAGCCCTGCGCCTTATTATATATTTATAATATCAATACTAATATTATAAATATATAATATTATAAAGGCGAAAGTGTGTCTGTCTGTCTGTCTGTCTGTTACCTCTTCACGCTTAAGCCGCTGAACCGATTTAGTTGAAATTTGGTATAGGGATAGTTTGAGTCCCGGGGAAGGACATAGGATAGTTTTTATGTCGGAAATCATCCCTGAAGAGAGTGCAAAGGGGGGTGGAATTGAAAGAGTTAATGAATTGCCTAATAATTGAAGCAAGCAATGCGCGAATTGAATCATTGCTATTAGAATTATCCAGGCGCCATACCTACTTTAGCTGCTGTCACTAATTCCACGCAGACGAAGTCGCGGGCAAAAGCTAGTATAATATTAGAAATGCGAAAGTGTGTCCGTCTGTCTGTCTGTCTGTCTGTCTGTCTGTTACCTCTTCACGCTTAAACCGCTGAACCGATTTTCATGAAATTTGGTATAGAGATAGTTTGAGTCCCGGGGAAGGACATAGGGTAGTTTTTATCCCAGAAATCCCTCTTAAAGGGGGTGAAAAAGGGGGTGGAAGTTTGAATGGGGAATCAACAATTCTTCAACTTCTACTTCTCTAACTTCAACTTCTCCAACTCGAACTTTTCCAACCTTTTCAACGTCGTCAACTTCAACTTCTTCAACTTCTTCAACCTTTTCAACTTCAACTTTAACTTCTCCTACTTCAACTTCTCCTACTTCTTTAACTTCTTCAACTTCATCAACTTCTCTAACTTCAACTTCTCCTACTTCTTCAACTTCTTCAACCTTTTCAACGTCTTCAACTTTAACTTCTACTTATATAACTTCTTCTACCTTTTCAACTTCAACTTCTCCTACTTCTTCAACTTTTTCAACCTTTTCAACTTCTTCAACTTCAACTTCTCCTACTTCAACTTCAACTTCTCCAACTTCCTCAAATTCAACTTCAAGTTCTCCAACTTCCTCAAACTTCGACAACTTCGACAACTCCAACCTTTTCAACTTCAACTTCTCCAACTTCCTCAAATTCAACTTCAACTTCTCCAACTTTTTTTCACCTCACTCACTCACTCACTCTCACTTCTTCTTCTTCTTCTCACTTTTGCACCTTCTTCAACTTCTCCAACTTTTTTTAACTTCTCCAACTTTTTCAACTTCCTCAATTTCTCCAACTTATTTATCTTCCTACTTCATCAATTCATCCAACTTCTTCAAATTCTCCAACTTTTTCAACTTCAACTTCGACTTCTCCAACTTCTTTACCTTCAACTTCTCCAACTTCTTCAACTTCAACTTCTCCCACTTCTTCAACTTCAACATCTCCTACTTCTTCAACTTCAACTTCTCCAACCTTTTCAACTTCTTCAAATTCAACTTCAACTTCTCCAACTCGAACTTAGTCAACTTTTTCAACTTCTTCAACTTCTCCAACTTTAAATTGTCCAACTTCAACTTCTCAAACTTCAACTTCAACTTCTCCAACCTTTTTCAATTTCTTCAACTTCTCTAACTGCAACTTCTCCTACTTCTTCAACTTCAACTTCTTCAACTTCGACTTCTCCAACTTCTTTAACTTCAACTTCTTCAACTTCAACTTCTCCCACTTCTTCAACTTCAACATCTACTTCTTCAACTTCAACTTCCCCAACCTTTCAACTTCTTCAATTTCTCCAACCTTTTCAACTTCTTCAACTTCAACTTCTTCAAATTCAACTTCAACTTCTCCAACTTCAACTTCTCCAACCTATTCAATTTCTTCAACTTCTCTAACTTCAACTTCTCCAACTCGAACTTAGTCAACTTTTTCAACTTCTCAAACTTCTTCAACTTCTCCAACTTTAAATTGTCCAACTTCATTTTCTCAAACTTCAACTTCAACTTCTCCAACCTTTTCAATTTCTTCAACGTCTCTAACTTCAACTTCTCCTACTTCTTCAACTTCAACTTCTTCAACTTCGACTTCTCCAACTTCTTTAACTTCAACTTCTCCCACTTCTTCAACTTCAACATCTCCTACTTCTTCAACTTCAACTTCCCCAACCTTTCAACTTCTTCAATTTCTCCAACCTTTTCAACTTCTTCAACTTCAACTTCTTCAAATTCAACTTCAACTTCTCCAACTTCTCCAACTTCAACTTCTCCAACCTTTTCAATTTCTTCAACTTCTCTAACTTCAACTTCTCCAACTCGAACTTAGTCAACTTTTTCAACTTCTCAAACTTCTTCAACTTCTCCAACTTTAAATTGTCCAACTTCAACTTCTCAAACTTTAAGTTCAACTTCTCAAACTTCAACTTCAACTTCTCCATCCTTTTCAATTTCTTCAACTTCTCTAACTTCAACTTCTCCTACTTCTTCAACTTCAACTTCTTCAACTTCGACTTCTCCAACTTGTTTAACTTCAACTTCTTCAACTTCAACTTCTCCCACTTCTTCAACTTCAACTTCCCCAACCTTTCAACTTCTTCAAGTTCTCCAACCTTTTCAACTTCTTCAACTTCAACTTCTTCAAATTCAACTTCAACTTCTCCAACTTCAACTTCAACTTCTCCAACCTTTTCAATTTCTTCAACTTCTCTAACTTCAACTTCTCCTACTTCTTCAACTTCAATTTCGACTTCTCCAACTTCTTCTACTTCAACTTCAACTTCTCCAAACTTTTCAATATCTTCAACTTCTCTAACTTCAACTTCTACTTCTTCAACATCAACTTCTTCAACTTCTTTAACTTCAACTTCTTCAACTTCAACTTCTCCCACTTCTTCAACTTCAACATCTCCTACTTCTTCAACTTCAACTTCCCCAACCTTTCAACTTCTTCAAGTTCTCCAACCTTTTCAACTTCTTCAACTTCAACTTCTTCAACTTCAACTTCTTCAACTTCAACTTCTTCAAATTCAACTTCAACTTCTCCAACTTCTTCAACTTCTCCATCTTCAACTTCAACTTCTCCCACCTTTTCAACTTCTTCAACTTAAACTTTTCCAACTTCTTCAAATTCGACTACTCCAACCTTTTCAACTTCTTCAACTACAACTTCAACTTCTCCAACTTCTTCAAATTCAACTTCAACTTCTCCAACTCTAACTTTTTCAACTTTTGCACATTCTTCAACTTCTCCAACTTTTTTAACTTCTCCAACTTTTTCAACTTCTTCAACTTCTCCAACTTCTCCAACCTTTTCAACTTCTTCAACTTCAACTTCTCCAACTTCTTCAAATTCAAATTCAACTTTTCCAACTCGAACTTCTTCAACTTTTTCAAATTCTCCAACTTCTCTAACTTTAAATTGTCCAACTTCAACTTCTCCAACTTATTCAACTTTATCAACTTCTCCAACTTCTACAGCTTCTCCAACTTCTTCAACTTCTCGAACCTCCAAGTTGGAGTGGAGGTGGAAGTGATGTTAAGATAGAAAAATATGGTTGTCTGTAAAGTCGGTATACGGACGATAATTTTGCGTGATAACGTCTTATAAGAAAACATTACCATTACATTACGTAACGTTACCATGGAGATCTGTCCACAACGTTACCATGGAGATTTGTCCACAACGTGACACTTTTTCGTGCATGCTACCGGTGTTCATCGATTTATAAGACGTTATCACGTCAAAATTAATAAATAAATAAATAAAAGAAAATAATATCTTAATTTCGTTACAAATAAAGAAAGTTCGCATTTTTGACTAATTGTAATTAGTCATCCATTTTGGGGGCGAAAAGAAGGATGTAATAAAAAGCAGATTTGTTTAAAAATTATGGTACCCAAATTAGGTACTAATTCCACGCAGACGAAGTCGCGGGCAAAAGCTAGTACCTAATAAGCAAATTAATAACCACCCGGGTAATTGTGTACTTAGTTTTTGAAGGCGGTGCCAAATCAAAATCCCAGTAAACCAAAATTTTAGACAACGAAGAACGCTTACTTGCATAACCACATAAAGACATAGTTTACTCATAATTTAAATACGAATTTACTAATAAACCGTGTCTGCGTGCGGCCATGGCGATCGTGGAGTGTCTCCCTAGTCGGACAAGGCCGCCGCGCCGCGCCGCGCCTTCGCCGCGTTCATGTGCGAGTAGGACACACCTATACGTATCAACGTTTTGTTTCTTCCTCGCCGCGCCGCGTGTTCGCCGCGCGTTCGCCGCGCCGCGCCGCGCCGCGCCGCTTCGCGTCTAAATGGCTCATGTGTGAGTAGGACACACCTATACGTATCAACGTTTTGTTTCTTCCTCGCCGCGCCGCGCCGCCGTCGCGAGTTGTTCGCTTACGTAAGACGTAGCGTGAGTATAAGGTCTCTAGCGACTTTCATATTGATTGTCACTGTGACAAGATACGAATTTGGTCATAAATTAAAACTTTTATGCTACGTTTGGCTTATTTCGACGTATTGATTAGGTATTATAATATGGATCGATAACCATATCCACACACATCCTTAAAAGCTCGGAACACAATAAAAATAAAAATTTATCTAAAAAATCAAACAAAGGGTATATATAGATAGATGCGATTAAAATACATGAAAATTGCGTAAAAACATTTTACATAATTTTATTATCCAGGGAGGAAAATTGAGACTATGCTTGTATGGAGCGCGTTAAAAGTGACTTCGTCCCCTTTCGTCTTAAGCGAAAATAAAACGTCGTAAATAACATGAGTAGTCGTGGCGCTTACGCCGTTTTTGCCTGCCGTTACACTCGTAAGTTGCAACTTTTTCAATAAGACGCAAAGTCGGGAAGTTCTTCACTCGCAAATGTTCTTCACTAGTTTTCAAGTATAGCTGAAAACTTTAGAAATCTGCAGCTACATTGATATATGTGGCTTTCCAAGAAAGAAGGGTCCTTATGTAATAAAAATCTGTAATAAAAACGTTATCAGAATTTCTGTTGGAATTTCAGATGGAAACGTCCCTATTACACTTGAAGCATACCTACTTAAGGACCCTTCTGTGACGGAAAGCCACATATTTATGATTGTTTGTCTTTTACCGCCGTGGATGAAATATTCGCATTTTATAGTTTCCCTTAAATCAATTATATTTTAGTGATTATCTTAGCAAGTTTGTATTTTAATTTTAATTTTTTATGTCATTTTTAATTCAAGTGGATATTTAAATTATAATATTTGCAACGGCAAACCTTGAAAGGTTAAAGTTGACTCGATAGAAAAACATGAATTAACCATATTAGTCGAATAGACCCTGTACCTACTGTACTAAGTTGTTAATAAAAATTCAATTCAGATGAACGCTTCTTTTTTTAAAAGTCTGTTACAAATAATATTTTGCTTGTAACAAGCAAACATTAAATTTGTGCTACATCGGGCTTTAAGCGAAAAATTAATTAATCCAACTCAAACGCCATTGTTTTTACAAACAACTCCTTTATACCAAAGACATTTATACAATTTTCAGCTTTATTACAAGTAATTAGAGTCTAAACTTTAAATATTTACGCTTGTTTTTCGCCAACGGATCAGTACGTTGTAAAGGGCTTATACATTTTTAGGCTTAAACGCAAAATTTAGAAAACGTTACCCTTACGTTACTTCGAGTATTGCGTGAAGTGTCGACTCACTAATCGTCTTGAGGTAAGTAAGGAGTGTAAGGACGCATATTGAGGGACCAGCGGACGCTAAGAAGCGGCTAAACAACATATTTTTCAGATCGATAACAGTTGTAAATGTCTCAATATTGACCTTTTTAGGGTTCCGTACCCAAAGGGTAAAACGGTACCCTATTACTAAGACTCCGCTGTCCGTCAGTCCGTCAGTCCGTCAGTCCGTCCGTCCGTCCGTCCGTCCGTCTGTCACCAGGCTGTATCTCACGAACCGTCTGTTAACTAGACAGTTGAAATTTTCACAGATGATGTATTTCTGTTGCCGCTATAACAACAAATACTAAAAACAGAATAAAATAAAGATTTAAGTGGGGCTCCCATACAACAAACGTGATTTTTGACCGAAGTTAAGCAACGTCGGGCGGGGTCAAGTACTTGGATGGGTGACCGTTTTTTGCATTATGTTGCTCCTCTTGGTATGGTACGGAACCCTTCGTGCGCGAGTCCTACTCGCACTTGCCCGGTTTTTTTTTCAAACTACTTGTGTTTTTACACACTTATTTTGCTTCACTGCGTACATACCGATATCTCTTTGTATATGTGGTGCTTCAAATCTTGTAACTTAAATTTGAACCACTTACGGGTGTCTGATTGAGCTGAAATTTCGCATAGGTACTTCCATATTTCCGATGACAATGCAATAATATTCTAACATGGAGCTGATCTGATAATGCAGTCGGAAGGTAGCCAAAGGAACTCTTCGATGGTAAAACATAAACACATTGAGTTTAGGCTCATTTGAAAGGTCTCGAGAAGTACTTGATAGACATGGAAAGGAGAAAAAGTACAATCGGCAATAAAAATGTGTATCAAAAAATATTTTGACGGTTGCTTGTAACTCATCTCGCTCCCCTACCATTTTTTTATTTTTTTATTAGCCTATGTGTGTGTCCCACTGCTGGGCAAACGCCTCCCCTCTCCCTTTCCAGTCCTCCCTGTGCTGAGCAAGATCCCGCCAATCCCGCTGGAATGCATCTAGGTCGTCCCGCCATCTCTTTCTCGGTCTGCCTCTGCCTCGACTACCCTAGGGATGCCAGCTAGTGGCTATTTTGGCCCATCTGTCATCATGCATCCGGCAGACATGTCCAGCCCAGTCCCACTTTAGCCTGGCGGTCTTCACCCCAACATAAACGACTCGGGTTTTGGAGCGAAGCTCTGTGTTCCTCACTCTGTCAGATCTTCGGACACCCAGGATACTTCGCTCCATTGCCCTTTGGCAAACCTTGGGCCGGGATTTCTGCGCCTCAGTTAGTGACCAGGTTTGGGCACCATAAGGTGAGGATGGGCAAGATGCACATGTCGACGAGCTTGCGCTTCAGTGCAATTGGGAGTTTACCCTTCATGAGTTCCTTCATGCCCCCCTACCAATTAAAAAAGATAGAACGTTAAAACACGGCGACGACTCACCGGACCGTGAAATCGCGTGAAGATCTCAGCTCAGTGAGCGCGGTGATTGTGACGCGATCGCATCAAAGGATTACGCTATATCGCGGCACGGCAACTAATTGAATTTTGTTCTCTTGATGAGTTATTATTGATAATCCGTTTATGGGTCCCAGCGCGCAAAAGTTGTTCGCAGAAATCGCGAAGCGTCTGATTGACGTACATAACTGGTGACCGAAGAGCTGGCGGCTACCTCGCACAACGTAGGTATCAGCATTTTCTATCGGTTGCGATACAGCGAGGAAATGCCGCCAGCACCCTTGGTACAATGCCTCAAGGGTCTAGTATAGATTAAAGTTAGTTATTAATTTCTTTTAGTAATACTTACCACTGTATAATCCGTTTGGATAGATAGATCATATTGGTAATTATAGTCGAATGATAAACTTATCTATAATTTTTCTTGGTGCAGTATTGAGCGATTTAAATCCGTTATGACTTTCATATAATTGCTCGCACTTATTGATGCTCGCAAGATGCACTAGCCACTTGCAATCGCCTTGGTCACTGAGTTTTTTTTTTGTATCTGACATCTCACACATTATTTATATTTTCATATTATTAAAAACATTAATTTATATAGACACAACACCAAAGAGTTAATAAGAAGTGATCGAAAAATATAGGGAAGGAAAGTTCCTTCTCCATTTATCATTTAGGTACCTACTACGATATTGTTTTATAACCTGATTATGCATAATAAAGTATAAATCTGTGGCCCTAGTGAAAAAGGGTACAAGTCTCGCGGAGCTTATGTGTAAAAGGGCATAAGTGTTACGTGCAACTTACACCCTTTTACACCAACGCTGTCCACACCATGTGCCCTTTATCACTAAGGCCACAGAAATATAGGGGAGCTTACTCAGAGCGGAGCAGCTACACGTAAAAGCCTTAATTTTACTACCTACTCAATATAAACTTAAGTTCTGCCATATAACAGCGATCTCTCATAATAGCCTCTGTTTAATGGCCCTTAAACCGTAGAGTATTTAACTGCTTACCTCGGTAGTTGCGATCCCGTAATAATCACTACACCCACAGGCCAATTCGGACGTACACTGACGTCAGAATGATATCAGAATCATGTCATTTAGTTACTGTGCGACTCGCCAAATGTACAGAGAAGGGGCCCTTTTTTTCAGACAATATTAGGCTAATATTATTAGTGTGTTGTCATGGTAACCCATACGATATTGACAGTTTGTGGAGTAATAATATTAGCCTAATACCGTTCGAGAAATGGGCCCAAGTACGAGCGGCATAGGATATCATCAGCATAACAAAATCACACAGTGCCCATCCATCTCTGACCTCCTATTATGAATACGCGTTACCCTCAATTTGTTTGCCAATTTTATTTTTTAATAACTCAGGCGGTCACAAAGGGTCCATTATATAAACGTTCTATTTCATAAAAGCGTATGTCCTTATGAGAACTTCTGTAGATAAGCCATTTTTAATTTAGCGGGCTTATAATGAAAAGGGCGTAAGTCGATATGAGTTTAGTAGAGGATAAGACTTTTACTTCTGAAGTAAGGAGATAGTGATGTAACGTGAAAATAAACCCAAACTCGGGAATGTCTCATAAATTTAATATGAGATTATTAAATTCAGTAACAAAGATTTATATAAAACCGACGAAAAGTCGGACTAAAACTAGCGAGGACATTTGCGAAAATATAAACTTTTAGTAACATGAACTGAACTGAACGAACTGTCGCCCGCGGTATTTCAGGACCTAATACGACCTTCAAGCCTTCATGAAAATAGCGTAGATACTCTCATCTAAAGACCGGTAACGCACTTTGCAGGTGTAGCAGGTGCCCATAGGCAACGGACATTGCTTAGCATCGGACGATTCGTCAGCTAGTTTGCTTCTTATGTCATTAGACATGGTTGTAATATGGAAAGGTTGTGAATGAGGTATTCTTCTTCAAGTTCTTTAATGGTCTGCAACATGCATATAAAACCTGCCTACATAACCCACGTTGACATAAGTATTTTTACAAGGAAAAGTTCCTCGAACAATGAATATTCTCGTGTATATTACTGGGAATATTCCTGAAAACAGGACATCACTAGCCAACAAGGGCCGAGGGCTGTTTTCGGCCCATTGTCGGCTAATTGAACCCCGCATTCACAAAAAGAATTTTATCGACAGGCCTCATTGTTGCCAGATCATCCTGAGATAAGGAACCTTCGATTACCTGGTTAGGGAAAAATAAAATGTTACCTTTAGATTTTCCCTTTCTATGAACTTGAAGGCATTATCACAAAACGTTTGACAAAATTGGGTCAAAAAATTTAATTTTCATATCAAAATACTTTAACTGAAGCTTTTGATTCCACGACAAAAATCTCATTTAGGGCCTCCTTTAGGCTCATATATGGTGGAAATATTCGCTATATTGGGTAAGGCCTTGGTAGATCATATGGAAGAGAGCACCAGGCTCGCGATCCGGTGGTCGTGGGTTCAAGTCCCATCTAAGACAGTGTATTTTTCCACTTTTAATTTGAATTACATTCTGCTATCGTGTCCCTCCTGTGGAAGAAAACTTCCAAAACCAATCGTAGCTCTTACAGAATATGTAACTTTCCCAAACATGGATGAGAAAATATCACACTCGGATCTCAAAGTTTTCGATTTCTTTCATTTTCTTTATCGCCAGCAATACGAAAGCTTTGAATAAATGATTGGCAACAATAACATTGTTGGCCTACAACCTTGAAATGGAGAAAAGTGGCGAAACTTGGAGACGTGCCAGGGCCCGAGTTTATTTTACAATAAAAGGGTGATATTCTCGTCGATAACCGAATCTCGTTTAGGTAACGTAATATTATTTCGTGACTGGCTTCGAGCAGCCGAAGATTTTTTGAATACCGCGATAAGTTTTTGATCTTCGCCAGAACTTAACTTCGCTTTTTCGTTTTTGTTTTTGAAGTTGTGATTTGATCTTCGCCATATTACGGATTTTCAGTGATGATATATTACTGGTAATAAGACTTCGACAACAGACATTGAAAGTCATCGTATGCCATCGGTGTAAAAATGAAGAATATATTTTTTTATTATAAACAATTTTACCACATACATAAATGCTAAAAAATATACTCAAAAAAGTGAAAATATATTTTCAGCAGTACGCAAATGTTAATTTCATTCGATAGCGTTTGCGTTAAGTCTCATTTTGTATGGAATTTTGATTTCAAAAAGTCCCGCTTTGCGCGTTGTTCAAAAAGTCCCGCTTCGCGCGTTGTTCAATAAGTCCCGCTTCGCACGTTGTTCAAAAATCCCGCTTCGCGCGTTGTTCAAAATTCCATACAAGATGACACTTAACGCAAACGCGTACGTCACGCCACGCTATCGAATTAGATTTACACTACGGGTACTTTACCTACTTATACTGTACGGCTACCACCAGTTTTGACATTGACAGATACGCTCGCGTCTACGTAAATTACTTTCTATACATCTCGCTTGCACTAATATGCGAGTACGAGCGAGATGCATAGAAAGTATGTTACTTAGACGCGAGCGTATCTGTCAATGTCAAAACTGGTGGTAGTGGTTCGGAATCGCCTGCATTCGCTAAGTCAAATATAATAACAGGCAGGTTGTAAACTTCGGATGTAAATATTGATACTGAGCGCTTCAATAAAGTGTTTGATTGTGGCAACAATAACAATAATATTGACAGTTTGGGGCGGTTTCTTTTGAAACGCCAATTTATTGAAGCTTTTTAGATGAAATGTTTATCACGCTGTAATATTGCCTGCATTGATTATTGATTGCCTTTGCCTGCGCTGTACTTACTGTAACGTTGGTATCTAAGTGTCCACTGAAGCGGGGCGGAGGGGAGATGTGGGTCAACCAATGCTATTGCTCCGCTCCGCTCCGCCTCAGTGGACACTATACTGATAAAACATAATAGATAATAGTGAAATCAAATAAAGAAATAAATATTATAGGACATTATTATACAGATTGACTAAGCCGCACGCGGTAAGCTCCTAAGCTCCTAAGAGTTGAGGTTGATAAAAAAATCATGATGGACTTTAAGATCAGAATTTATTCAGAATCATATTAGTCAAATAATTCATAATATTTAGGTATTCAGCACAAAATGTAGACATCAAAAACAGAACTAAAGTCTGTGATGAACCATTAATCATCGTCGACTATTTAGAATAATCCTAACTAACTAACTAGCTAACTATTTTAAATAATATTAAGTACGGGTAACACCAGTTTGGCACTGGCATAAAAGCCAGCGTGAACGTGCCTAACTTTCTATGCATCTCCCTCGTACTGACTTGTTAGTTCGAGCGAGATGTATAGAGAGTAAATTACATAGACGTTAGCGTATAATAAATATGTCAGTTTTGACACTGTCAGTGACTCATGGTACGGGTACCTACTGGTCGTATCAAAATAACGTCAAAGATCAAAACTATCGGCCCGATTCTAACTTTAAGATACGTCAAAAATTTGCGAAAGATACGATATGGATGAGATATGTCAGTGTCAAACGTGACGTTTTTGTTTGAAGAAACGTCACTTTTGACACTGACATATCCGATCAGTGTCGTAGGTATCTTTAGAAAATTATTGACGTATCTTAAAGTTTGAATCAGGCCGTAAAACATTCAAATCAAAATTCAGCTAGAGTTAGTCCAGGAAAAGTCTGCAGCGGTTTTGATAGCCCACGCAGTGCAAGTTTTATTTATACGTCATAATTTCATTGACGTTAAAAATAACACTTGTACTGCGTGGGCTATTAAAATCGCTGCAGCCTTTTCTTGGTAACTCTACATACTTTGGTCAAAGAGAATTAAGTAGTAGGTATTGTCTTTGCTTTGGTGGGCCTAACACACGCATGACCGAGTTTTTCGAGACTTCGAGACCTAATAGGTTTCCCGGTGATGGACGACCTATACAAAAACGGACAAATGGACTGTCAGTTTAGCCTCTAGTTATTTATTGTACAGACAAGCAGACGGGCGTTGGCCGCGGTGTATGAAATGGTTTATACTTATAGAGAGAATGTTGTAGGTACGTGTTATCGTACAGCAACTAAGTCGCTTGAAAGTACGGGGTTCGTTTGCGTCAAATCCGGGTTCTGATTGTTTGCAGACTTGTTCATGATGTTACCCAATCAATGCGGATTTGACGCAAACGCTAAATGTTTAAAATTACTCTATCTTTGAGCTCTTGTCAAACTTCTATTGTATTATTATTCTAATTCGTTAGAAAGAAACATAAATTGACCATGATTTTCAATGCTCAAGGCTGGAGGCCATCTCACGTTCTAATGAATACCTAATACAGCCTACCTAATCCAATTTAAATTAATCATTACCCCATTTCCAACTTTTCAATCAAATCTAATTTTCCACAACCCGATCTAATCCACACGCGGCCCAAGCCTGTCTCTAATTAATTTTAATGTTCCCTCACACGCCTAATGTGCAAATAAAGGGACCCTTACGGTTAGTACTCGAAGTGCGTGTAGTATTTATTGCCAATTTGGTGAAGCATGGTTGTGGGTATATATTGTACCAATTCCTGGTGAAATATAATTCTTTGGTAAGTTTCAATTATGTATGGTTGACTTTCTAGTTTGATAGCATGTCTTTGAAACTATAGTTAAAATAAACGTTCACACAAACTTATTTTCTTGAGTACACATTGTATAGAGTCCATATACCAACATTACAATAAAGTGTTAGTTTAGTCTAGCAAGGCAATAAAATAACTTTGATATAATATGAAAATTATTGCATTTTTACTTTTGGCAATTATGCTTTTTTATCTTAATTGTACTTTCCATCTTGCCTACCATGTTGCTTGTCTACCGCTGCATTGCTTATGCACTTTTGTATAATGTAGTCAGTAAGGCAAAATGTGTTATTTTTAGGGTTCCGTACTCAAAGGGTAAAAAAGGAATCTTATTACTAAGACTCCACTGTCTGTCTGTCTGTCATCAGGCTGTATCTCATGACACGTGATAGCTAGCCAGTTAAAATTTTCACAAATGATGTATTTCTGTTACCGCTATAACAACAAATACTAAAAAGTACGGAATTCTCGGTTGGCGAGTCAGACTCGCACTTGTCCGGTTTTTTTTATAATATTTTTTTACATTTATTTTTCAAAGGCACATACATAATCAATTTTAAAGTTACTCGCCAAACTGCTTAAAATGCAGTTTATTGGCGAGACAGCGCTCATTTTTACAATTTTATGCACCTACTTAAGTTTCTATCATTCTATGCTTAGAGTTAGACAAGTTAGGCAAGAAAAGTCTGCAGCGATTCTGATAGCCCACGCAGTGCAAGTGTTATTTACACGTCATAATTTCATAGAAATGTGACGTTTAAAATGCCACTTGCACTGCGTGGGCTATCAAAATCGGTGCAGACTTTTCTCGGTCTGGCTCTACCCTAAATTTAACATTAGGTATTCTCAGAAAAATAGACAGTAAACTTTCCTTTTACAAAAATATATACTGTGCCAAAACAACAAATCTAATATTATAAGGTGCGTAGGTATATTGACCATCGACTTGTCGATGATTGAGCAGTGTTTACCTATTTTTGGAAAAATCCTAAGACAACACCACCTTATACGAACGGTTCGCCTCTAACCAGTCTAACCCTCGACGAAATGATAGAAAAACAAGAAATATTCCTTCTCAAAATACGAACACTTATTCAAATACGTTTGATGTACGAATGTTTTCTTAGCGACATTGCCGGCGCCTAACCAAACATGACAGACACACACTACATACGTACATAGACACCGCTTATACCCTCGTCCTGTAGGGCTAAGATGGTCGCCTTTTTATCATCTGTCACCATGCCTGTCACGTTCTAACAAGTATGAAAGTGCGAAAGTGACGCATGACATGACTGGTGATAAAAATGCGGCCATGATATCCGTGCTGCCCACCATACTCAGTTAAAGCCATTGAAATTTAAACCAAATTATTTGGAAAGTAGAGTTGATTTTCCTTTGTTTCACGTTTTAAGTATTTTTTTTTTGTGTAACTTCAACCTATCCAAGCTTTTCATTCATTACTTGTTAAAAATGGAATATGTCCTTTAGGAATCACATTGGGTAGGACGAGGATAGAACGTGAAATTACTTACGACACGATTCAAATAATGTTTATAAAATGTCACAGCGATACGATACTGATCTGTTACGTGTGTCAAAGGTACCTAATACTTTTGGTTGGAAAATGTCACTTTTGACAGTGACAGATCTTTTTTATACCACGTCGGTGGCATACTCGCCTGATGGTAAGCAATCACCGTAGCCTATGGACGCAACTCCAGAGGTGTTACATGCGCGGTGCCGACCCTTACTTATTACGTATGTGAAGTTTCAACTCAACCTAATAATCGGGAAATAAGTCTAATGTATTAGCTTGTAAGATTTGACCCATACATGGCTTGCAAGATAGATAAAAACCGGCCAAGTGCGAGTCGGACTCGCGCACTAAGGGTTCCGTACCATTACGCAAAAAACGGCAAAAAAATCACGTTTGTTGTATGGGAGCACCACTTAAATATTTATTATATTTTGATTTTAGTATTTGTTGTTATAGCGGCAACAGAAATACATCATCTGTGAAAATTTCAACTGTCTAGCTATCACGGTTCTTGACATACTGCCTGGTGACAGACAGACGGACAGACAGACGGACAGACGGACAGACGGACAGACGGACAGACGGACAGACGGACAGACGGACAGACGGACAGACGGACAGACGGACAGACGGACAGACGGACAGACGGACAGACGGACAGACGGACAGACGGACAGACGGACAGACGGACAGACGGACAGACGGACAGACGGACATTGTCATTGTCATTCTTAAAACGTGTTTTCCAAATTATTATACTGGCGTGAGGGCCCGCCGTTCAGCTTTTTGCGTTTTAATATTAAGGCACGAAATAACCCTCCAATATGTGTACACGCACTAGGTTAGTTTGTTCCTTGTATTATAAAATACGATACCTATTTTTTTATGCCCAAAAGTTTAAACAAGTTTTAAGGCTAATTCCAGAAAAGGAAAGCCACTAAATTATATATTCTTTGTAAAACTTCAGACAGAACAAACTGAAAGTATTTTAGTTTGAAGACACTCAAAGGAAAATTGAACAGAATTCCAAGGTTATTTAGCTAACTAAAGTTTTAGGCTAGACATAAGAAACACAATTTGAAGCAAAGCTCAGTGGGCAACCATCTGCCATCTAAACTTCGTAATTAATAATCTTTGAAATGTATTACTGAATATAGTTCAATGCCTATCAGAATCAAACCACTGGCGTTATGGTAGTCATAGAATAAATGTAAAAGTGGAATAATTACTGTCTTGGGCGAGACTTGAACTCACGGCCTCTGGATCGATACTCCAGCGCTCTGCCATCTGAGCCACCAAGACCTCATCCATAGCCAGCAAATCTTCCCACCATATGGGTCAAGGGGACCCTAACATGGTAGGCATGTTTGTTTTTGTTAAATTATTTTTTTATTGGTTTGATTTTCATGGATCACCAACAGTTATAACTATGATAATAACGGCATAAATCAAATAAATAGTGATACATTGCCAATTATAGGACCTCACATATAACAACATTAATATTTAACATTAAGGCCTGTGCACACCGGCTTGCGTGTGCGTGGCGTGCACGTGCGCGTGCGCTAAAAAGTGGAAGCCGCACACGCACACGTCACGCAAGCGGTGTGCCGTCTCTCATAAGGATCTGTATACTACAACGCCACACGCGCACGTGCACGTCACGCACACGCAGCCTATGTGCACAGAAAATTGTGAACAAACATATTGTGTTCTTTTTTACTCAATAAAGATATTTGTAAGTATTAAGGTAAATAACACGCACAATTTTGGCAGAAAGTGACCTGTTTGCATTGGTCTTGAGTGCATTTACATCATAATATTCATAATACATGGTTTTAAAACACGGGCAAGGTTTTTCGCCGCATATTATTAGCACGTCAATTTTCACACATGTTTGAGAAAAGGTATTTTTAAACCGCAACCGCCCGATTCTAACTTTAAGATATGTCAATTAATAGATCTAGAAACGATATGGATTAGATGTGTCAGTGTCAAAAGTGACGCATTTGTTTGAAGAAACGTCATATTTGACACTGACATATCTAATTCATATCGTTTCTAGATCTATTAATTGACGTATCTTAAAGTTCGAATTGGGCCGTTAGTGTGAATTTCATTTAGCGTGACGAGCTTTCGCGTTTTCGAACGAGCGAGCGAAGCGAAGTGAAGTTCTTACATTCGACTTTGAACACACGGCTGGCTAGGGGCACGTCCCGGCATTTCGATGTTTTTAAGCTGAACTATCAGAGGATAGTTTGATACTCAATAACTTAATTAAATGTGTTCTAATTTAAATGAAATTGGGTGAACGTATAGTTGAGGACATTATATTTTAGTCATTAAATTTTGAGCAGGCTCGAACAAGAGGTTATTGAGCTAGAAGAGCTTAAAATGCTAAAAAGCCATTTGTGAGGGGTCTTGCTATTCTGGTCATTTTAATTGCAAGAAAGTATGGTCGAGTTTGTTATCAAATGAAAGTGCTCGGTTTGTTACACATTTATAATATTGTTTTTTTTTTTTTTTTTAAGAATTGTTTCAAAAATGAAGACAATTTTGGAATCCAAGATGGCGGCCATGCACTATGTCATAAAATTCGTCATGGATGTCGTTTTATAGGTTTTGGGGGCGCAGATTACAAAAATGATTTCCATTTTGGATTCCGAAATGGCGGCCATGCACTATGTCATTAAAGTCGTCATGGGTGTCGTTTTATAGGTTTTAGGGGGCGCAGATTTCGAAAATGAAAACCATTTTGTATTCCAAAATGGCGGCCATGCACTATGTCATTAAAGTCGTCATGGGTGTCGTTTTATAGGTTTTAGGAGGCGCAGATTTCGAAAATGATGATTATTTTGGAATCCAAGATGGCGGCCGTGCAGTATGTCATAAAAGTCGTTATGGATGTCGTTTTATAGGTTTTAGGGGGCGCAGATTTCGAATATGATGACCATTGTGGAATCCAAGATGGCGGCCACGCATAATGTCATAAAAGTCGTCATGGGTGTCGTTTTTTAGGTTTTGGGGGGCGCAGATTTCGAATATGATGACCAGTTTGGATTCCAAAATGGCGGCCATGCACTATGTCATAAAAGTCGTTATGGATGTCGTTTTACAGGTTTTAGGGGGCGCAGATTTCGAATATGATAACCATTTTGGAATCCAAGATGGCGGCCAAGCATAATGTCATAAAAGTCGTCATGGATGTCGTTTTATAGGTTTTAGGGGGCGCAGATTTCGAAAATGATGACCATTTTGGATTCCAAAATGGCGGCCATGCACTATGTCATATAAGTCGTCATGGATGTCGTTTTATAGGTTTTAGGGGGCGCAGATTTCGAAAATGATGACTATTTTGGAATCCAAAATGGCAGCCATGCAGTATGTCATAAAAGTCGTCATGGACATCCATGATTATGTTTAAAACGACATCGTTTTATTGGTCATGGTCATCATTTTCGAAATCTTCACACCTGTTTCAAGTAAGGTATAGGTAGATGCATCCTAGTAAGTCAACAACATCTACATTTACAATCGAAATGTACTTGTGATAGTAGTAGTACGAAATGTAATCTGAAAGCAATCAAGTAATATATTCCTGTAATGAGGAATCGACATTGATTCCAATTACTAGTAATTGTAAATTCGTAAACTTGATTCCTGATTCCTCAAATGGAATTGTACTTAGTAATTCGGTATTGTTAGATTACAAAGTAATCTGGGAATTGGTAATCAAATTACAAAGTAATTTCAAGTAATCGTGGAATCAGGAATCAATTACGAAATGCCCATCTCTGACTAAGTAGCACTGCATTCGATTGATCTTTTTGGCAAACCGCGAGTTCACAGTTCGGGGCGAACTACTAGTCGTTATGTCTATTTTTGTATGGGACTTTGCACAGCGCGGCAAGCGGGACGTTTTAGAAACTCAAATTCCCATACAAGATGACACTTAGAAACGCAAACTGTCACGTCATGCTGTCAAATGAAATGTACACTACGGGTACAGAAAAGCAGACGGCTAACCAATACGTAGTTCAACAAATCCAATAAAACATATTATATGACACCTAACAACACAAACACGCGGTGTGTCATCCCATATGTTCCGGGACAAATCGAAAAGAAAACTCTTGAGAGAATCTCATTTATTTGACACGGAGCCGCTTTTGAAAGGAAGTGTAAATTTGTGTTCCGTATTACAAAAACTTTGGTTATATTTTAGGGTTAAGTAGCATTATTCACATTGTTAGATATTTTTTCATTTTTTACCTTGAGTAAGTATTCATATAAACTTTACAGTACTTATATGGTGCTACTTTACCGCACTAGTGCGATAATAAGCTCATTATGGAATTATTTAAAAAAGGGTCATGCACTGTAAATTGTACGATACATGTGCGAAAAGGTAATTCGCAACTCGTGTCCATTTAAAACACTCCCTTTGATCGTTTTCTAATTTATTGCGAACCAATTGCGAATTTTCTTTTATCGCACTTGTATCATACTGTACTATTTTCTACTCCTCTACTGATATTTATAGGTAAATTCATTCATAATAAGTTTGAAGAAAAGTCTATATTGTCTATTTCTCATTACAGCACTTGTGCTTTAAAATCGCTAAAACGATACTGCGATTAACGACTATCAACTACCAACCTAACAAAATTAATTCGGTTTTCAAACTAAGTGCATTGCTGCCAACTTATAAACACTACTTTTTTAATGTCTTTATCGTAACTGTTTAGTATGGAGGGTAGGCGTAAAGAGAAAAATCTCCTCGTATCAAAAAGTGTCCATTATAAAACCTTAAATAGAATATTTGATGAAAAAATTCAAATCATTGACAGCGCGCTTCACTCCGTCAATAACGGCTTCGTTCTTAGCTACTCTAGCGCTACTCTGGAGAGATTTGGAACTATTTTATAGCTGACAGCTGGACACTTTTGCAAATGTTCTTCCATATGAGTTTTCTCCGTACAGACAGCACCAGAAGTTGCTAAGCGGGCCAGGTGTTCACAATGATCTTGACGAGACTTTATTGTTAAGAGAATAAGAGCGTGTCAAGGTAATTTTGAACACCTAGCCCGCTTAGCAACTTCTGCTGCTGACTGTACATCTACCCTCCATACTATTTAGTTTGAAACTGTAATTTCGGAGTAGATGGTTAACCGCAGTTGTATGTGAATATTAATGTACTTAATTACGAATAGTTTTGAGTTGCGAATTATATTTTGGTGTTCGTTGTTATATTACATTTACAACCAAAAACTTGAGTTTCAATGAGTGAAACTTGTTGTATGAGGTAAACCGGAAAGCCTAACTTTCTAACGAAACTCAGAATTAATTATTATTAAAGTAATTTTACGGTTTAAACTCATGTTTTCAGTCACTAGCGCGACATGTTTCGGAGAACCTGTTAGTGTTTACTTGTTTAGTAGGTTAATTATATTATTGTTTCGTTTCATAATTGTTTACTAATTAAATATATGATAGTGGTTGCCCGAAGCGCTGAATATGTCCATTATTTGGTTGAAAATAATAATTTGATTCTTCCCTTAACATATAAACATTCTTACGACAGATGTGCGCCCCCCTAATGATTGTAAGCAAAAGGAAGGTATAAAGAAAACATACTTTCAATAAGTTTTGGGGCTTGTGCACAAATCACGCGAGGTACGATAGCGGGTCACGAAAAAATCACGATAGATCACGTTGGGGAAGGGGGGTGTAAGGAGACCTCACGTAAAATACACGTCTACAGTGAGTGAAACTAAGAAAAAGTACCACATGAGTAGATACTTTTTCTCGGTTTCGTTAAATATAAAATCTTCACTCCGCACTTCAAAATAGCGAGTCTGTTTTACGAAATACTACTTATCTTAAAATTAGGTCGACTAAAAAAAAAACAAAAATACACGTGAGGTTACGAGTATGTTGGGGAGGGGGGGAGTAGCCAAAAACCTCACCAAATATCGCCAAGGGGAGGGGGGATCAAAAAGTAGCCGAAAACACCTCGCGTGATTTGTGCACAGCCCTTTGGTAGCTCAGTTGGTTTAAAGCGATAGGACCGATTTTCCAAATAGCAAGTTCGAGTCAAGTCGATATTTTTTCATTTTTTATTTCGCTCGCTAATTACCTACTGTCTGGATATTCTAGATAAGTGGCGTTTTCTGATTGGGTAGGTACTGTAACTGGGGCAAACGGTTTAATTTCAGTTTTTCTCAACGGGCTTAATGAATATTGAGTCTACGCCACCCTCATTCTATTGGTTTGCGTCAGCCTGGCAGGGCTTGGAACTTTTATAGACTAAGTATATAATATTTAAAACTTTCGCGTTTTGAACACATACTAACTCACATTTATAGAGGGGTTTATCGCGATCATTTTATTACCTTTATTTACCGACGTTTCGACACAGGTTTCACTGGTAGTGGTCGCGGCTAAACTGATGTCCCAGCAAAATTTCAAAACAGATTTGTGCAACTACCCGACGAAAAGTGTATGAAAAAGTTTGGGGTAGACATCACATAGACTATACCTCTCTCGTCATAACATGAGTCATGACAGTTTATCATATTAATAACACGGTAAAAATATATTACTTCAATATTTTATTTTAATTAAGACCAAAAGAGACTTGAAGGATCTGTCATAGGGCCCAACATTCGACGCAAGGGGTATTGAAGTATTGATTCTAAGTTAACTGCCGAAACAGAAACAAAAACTTTGACCTGACACTACCGAAAATACAGTTTTGACACGACCGAAGGATTCAGCAGTTTTTTGGCCGAAACATGAATTTTATGCCGAAACACAAAATTGTTTGGACACAATTATTGTGTCCAAACAATAATTTTTTGCTGTTTGACCGTAAAAAGCAAAACAGATACCTCTTGGCGACCGCCAGCGGGAAAATCTCGTATTACATTATATATTTTATGTTCAATGCTTCCTTATTTATTTTGGGTGTTTGTTTATTTCTGGGACTTATATAACGATTAATTCTGGTGTTTATCCTTCAGAAATAAAAGCCTTAAAATAGATACAGTACCCAACCAATGTTTGGGTTATGACTCGATTCCTAATTATATTCGGTGACATTATTTGTTAAATTATATACGAGTAAGTAGCAAAAAAATTACCCATATTAAATGTATAAACATAGAGACTCTAAGCTCTCTTAGCTTACAGTGTAGCAGTTGAAATAGATCAATAGCATTTTTACAATATAATGCGTTTATTAATGTTGTCACTAAGTAGGTAATCTAAGTATATTATACTACTGTAAATGTAGTAGGTATTGTCTAGTGAAAGACCTTTCAGGTCTACTTACAGATATTATTTATTTAATCTTGAAGTTGCCAGATTTACTACCCTTTTCTAAGGCATGAGGGTGTCAGAGATTAAGCAAAATTGAACCCTATCACTTTGAAATAAAGTTCATAATCAGGTGTGAAATATATTCACTCTGCCTTATAGGCTTAACTTTGATAGAGTCTGGCTAGACTAACGCAAACACGGCTTGGATCAATTAGTGCTATCGACTTATTATGATAATAGCCCTCGAGGGGCTTAAGGATAGAAACACGACAATTGATTAGAGTTTATATAGAATAAGTACTGAGGATATGATATTTGACGACCAGTCTGGCCTAGTGGGTAGTGACCCTGCCTGCGAAGCCGATGGTCCTGGGTTCGAATCCCAGTAAGGGCATTTATTTGTGTGATGAGAACACTTATATTTGTTCCTGAGTCATGGGTGTTTTCTATGTATATAAGTATGTATTTATCTATATAAGTATGTATATCGTCGCCTAGAACCCATAGTACAAGCTTTGCTTAGTTTGGGGCTAGGTTGATCTGTGTAAGATGTCCCCAATATTAATTATTTATTTATTTATTTTATTTTATATACAGGCATTTTCACTTAAAAGTGTGTTTAGGATTGTCGCCTTAAAATAATTTCGCTAGGCAACATTATCGTTAAAAACTTTAAAATAAACTGTACTTCCTCTTCCCCTTCTCGTATCGCGAATGTAACATGTCGAAGCGCATCTCTCTGCGCTAATTATTATTTTCGAATATTATCGTCTCGGTTCATCTAGAAGATTCAATTTCATCTGTAAATTGTGTGTAATACTTGTGGACGGCTGATCAGTTGAGGGTCAAACCGTCAACATATTCGGCATCACATATTTTGGAGCCGCCGAGGTGCTCAAAAATGTCTGAACACACACTCCAGCGCCTTGACAGTAGCACAGAATAAATAATAGTACTACCGTACAGAAAGGAAACTTCCTACAAAACCGAAGTTTGATAGCGGTTCAGGGTCGAATCATCCTGTCCCTTTCCAATATATGGCACTATCCCTTTCGGCTATTTAGGGTTGTCAAAATCCAAGCCATTATTTTATCTGTGGTCGTGCACGCAAAGCTACTTCAAGTTGTGTCAACCCTAATAATTGCTCGGAGCAATGCTGAGCCGAACGGAGCCGAGTTTACCCGAAGGGAGGAGTTTCGCACCCCTGACAATTGAGGCGTGTTCAGATATTTGTGAGCGCCTTGGCCGCTCCGATAGATCTGATGGCGTCTGTATTAAATATGTATGCAATATCCAACCTTATTACCATACGTTAAGCACCACAAACAGGTATAATAAGTCTGTTCAAGTAATACCATCTTGAAACTTCCTCTGTCAGCGAAAAAACTTGTCCAATTACTTAGTCTTACCGACATTCACAAGTGTCCTTCTCGCTCTAACACACGCGTAGCCTAATGAACAAGACAGGGAAGGGAGATAAAAGTTCGGCTTTGTGTGCGGCGACAATGCTCCGTCTTAATCTACTAAAAGTCTTCGCTAATGAAAATCCTGATTTGAGAGAAACTGAGAGAGCACAAGTTTTACCCAACTATGTCTGTATCTTTAGGTATTTAAATAAAAGTAAACAAACAATAATATATGTATATTTTCGGGTAGTTATAACATTTATTGGTTAACCAACCAAATACAAAACCGCCTGGATCAGTCACTGAACGACCTGACTTTACCCTACATTATTTGATCGTGTAATGTTTTCATCTACCTTCAACTGGTTTAACGAGCCATTTGAGGGTAGATTTTGTTTACTTTTATTTAAATACCTAAAGATACAGAGTATAGTGGCAGGAATTGTGATTTAAACAGTCTGGCGAGTCCGGTCTGGCCCAGACGGTAGTAACCCTGCCTGTGAACCCGACGGTCTTGGGTTCGAATCTCGATAAGGGCATTTACATGTTTGCGCGATAAACATTTTATTTATTTATTTAAGTACCCAAGTTGCCATACTAATTGTATAGAAATGTGGATACTTACTTATGTCAAGGAACCCACTGTACAAGCTTTGATTAGTTTGGTGCTACGTTGATCTGTGGAAGATGTCTGATATTTATTTATATTTATTTCTAGACTACAGATTGAACCGACTTTGAAAGAGGAGGTTTGTTCGCCACACTCTTTCGTGGAGTAAAGGATGACTCACGTTAGACCGGGCCGTGTACGGGCCGGAGCTACCGCATCGTTTTCTATGGAAAGCATCACGTGATCGCCTGTCATGTCATAGAAAATTAAACGTTGAAGCTCCGGTCCTGACACGGTCCGGTCTAACGTGAGTCATCCTTAAAGGTGTGACGGCCAACCCTTTCCTAAACTTACCAGTGTTTTATAAAAATAAAGACCAAAAACAAACTACAGAGCATTAAGATACTAGAATAAAACAGAAGTTGATAATTCAAGAACTAAATAAGAGCTATGACAATGCACCAAAACTCCAAGTTTCTACAAGTTAATGTACCTACTTAGACATAAATCTGGAAAGAGCCTTGATCATTTATTAATTATTATATTGTTTGGCATGACCAATTAGTAGGTAGGTCTAGGTGGTAGGTTCGTGGTAAAGTTGATGAAATATAAAGTGAGCCTATCTTGTTCGAGATGTACAGAGTACAATTACAGCAACATCGAAAAATAATACTCTCTCAAGCTCGCTCTCCGTTCATCGTCGCCATTTTGCAGTTATTCAGTCATATTCCAAAGCTGGTGCATTCGCTTCATTACACGCATGGAACAGCTCATCTCAACGCGTTGCGAAGTCCGAAGGCCAGGAGCTTCCGACAGTTGTGGACTTCCTGCAACAATGATTGTATTGTTTAAGAATAAAATAAATGAATGAAATGAAATGAAATGAACTTCCATAAGTGTAAACTGCGAAGGCCACAGGCCGAGCTCCTTGTAGGGCCGAAGGCCCGGGGCGACCGACAGATGCGGGCTTACCGCAGCTTTCCCATGTATCAAATTGCGAAGGCCGAGTTGAGCTTTGCGTAGATGTGAAGGCCGGAAGCGTACGAGAGAGCTGCGCCTCCACGGGAGGCCGAAGGCGGAGCTGCGTGAGGTTACTGCTCAAACACAGTACTACAAAATAGACACTTGTTCGGTGTTTGAGCACTAATTTCCTGCAGCCCGGCCTTCGGCCTCGATTGGCGGCTCTCCAGAACGCTTTGAGCCTTCGCCCTTTGCAATTAACAAACTTACTTTAGGATCACTCGTACATCTGTGTGTCTGTCTGTCCGTCGGTCACAGCCTACTTTTTACTAAACCAAACGAGCAATAAACAGATTGCATTACCTGTAACATTACCCACTGTTCTTAACCACAATACCTATATAATTATATCAAGCGTAGTGCACCCATGCCTAACACTGCAATGTGACTATATTACTTCCGTATACCATTACATAAACTATGACCCGACCACAATAAACGTTGCGCCTAGGACTGAATAATGAGCCTTATTTCGTACGCAACAAGCTTTATTTTAGTAACATTTAATGGGTTTGTCTAAAACACAACGTATTCACATCCAGAACTGAGACATGTGCATTAATCTACTCTCAATGAGCTTGGGATACGTCACAGTTAAAGTATCGCCCGGATTCAGACTACACCAAGTATTAGGGTAACATTCCATTTCTGACCGCAGCTACACTACTAGTACGAACGCGTCGGTGTTATTGTCAATTTCCATAGTAAAATGAAAGGTAGTGCTGCTATCGTTGGAAATGGACCTGAATGTCACCTTTAGTACTACTGTAATGCGGCATCGCCATGGCATGACATCGCAGCATGCATTTCTGCTGCGATGACAAAACCACTTTTTTGCTCTTATCTGGATTGAGAGAAATTAGCTATATCGTAATCTCGCAAGAGGGGTATAGGAGGTGCAAGCACGTAAGTACTACTCGTCCTTAGAGTTGGTGAAAGTTTTTCTAAGGTGGCATAATATTTGATAAATTGGGACGGATTACACCATAACGCACCGCACCTCCCGCCAAAGGAGCAAAGTTCGTTGTCCGTCCGCGAGTTCTGAACACACTGTGGTTTGCCACCGTCTAGCCAGACAACTCAGACGGACCCACACACCAAGGACAGACCAAGGTCGGGCGGTTGGTAGGCTTGTCGGCTGCCGTGTAGCAGGGGCTTAAATATGTAAATTGTAAAGTCCATGTTTGCAGTAGGTATTTTAGTGTGAAATTTATTATTGGCATTTTTTGTCGCTGTGAAATATTGTTAATATAAAACTATTATTTATTGAATTTTTCTGATGTCTACATTGTATGTACTTTGATTTTTAATTTATAATTAATGAATTATGATTGACATATGTATTTTTGACGTGTAATTAATTATCTTTATCAATAAAAATATGAATATGAATGAATATGTTCATCCCCACTTCTTAGACACCAAGAATAAGCGGGCATCTCGCTCGTTGCCATTCCCAGAACGTGCAGAATGTGGAATGACTGAGGTATTTCCTTTGCGCTACGACATGGGATATTTCAAGAAGCGGGTATTTAGGGTTCTCAAGGGTCGGCAACGCTTAAGTGGCTCCTGTGATGTTGCTTATGTCCATGGGCGACGATGACCGCTTCCCATCAGACGGCTCGGCTGCTCGTTTGCTGACTATCACATAAAAAAAACGGTGTGGCCTAGCGGTCCATGGCGTCAGCCGCGATAGCTGAAGACGCCCGTTTGAATCCGACCGCCGCCACTGAACTTCGTCACATTTTCTTTATTAAGTACCTACATCAATTTCAGTTATAATTTCTAGGTATACATTAGTGTGGATACTCAGATAAAAAAAAAAAACAAAATATTTGATAAAATAATGATGTATTCTTGATGAAAATGCCGAGAACTTTGCAATTTATGAAAATTCTCTTTACTCATTGCTATTCATACAGTTGAAATACTGTTCCGTTAAAAAAAATATAACTGTGGCCTACGTGTCCAATATTAATTGCTCTGTAATTTGCAGTTGTCTCCGCTCAATATGGTGTCCATTTTGAATGATGTGATATTGCTTTGTGGGAAATCTGAATCAAGATGTCCGGACATGTCTGTACCTAGCCGCCGCCATACAATCAAAGTGACGTTTCTTCAAACAAAAACGTCACTTTTGACAGTGACATATCCGATCCATATCTTTAGCTAACTAAATAATGTTGTATAGAATTTAATGTTCTGAAATAAAGATATTTTATTTTATTTAGGCCCATTGCACCATCCCACTAACCCGGGGTTAAGCGGTTAAACCGTTAACCTAGTGTCAAATTGTACTGGTGACCCTGGCAACTCCAGGTTTAACCGGTTAACCCCGGATTAGTGGAATGGTGCAAGTGGCCCTTATTTATTTAGCAAATTTTTGACGTATCTCTAAGTTCCAATCAGGCCGCTTGTCTTACTTTGTTGCTAAAATATGTGTAAAATAATGTAAAACAATGACGTAAATATTTTATAGTTTCTAAAGATAAAACACGAGCGTTGAAAATTGAAACAAAAGATATAAGACTTTATAACACTTAAAGTGGGGAAAGTGGCACTTTCTTGGGGGCTTATTCTGAATTTAACAACAGGTGAATTTGATCAGCAGCCCGTTTTTAACTGATTTCGATACGATCTTGATCGCCTTGGTGATTTGCGCGAATCTCACGCGCGACTTTCACTTCATTTCGTATGTACCAGGGGACCGTTTCTCGAAAGCTTGTAACCTGTAATACAAACGGATGTCACTTTTTGACAGCTTTTGTTAGAAAGGGACTTCCGCTTGTATTACAAGTTACAAGCTTTTGAGAAACGGTCCCCTGGTACATACGAAATACGAAATACGAAAAAACGGGCCCCAGAGATAATATAAGAGTAAGCGATCTTCAAGGTCGTATAGAAACCAGTTCAAAGCCATGACAAATTGTTAAATTTGAATCGAGTTTTCTTTTTGTTTCAGACATTATCTGTCAGCTATGAACAGAGAAATTCCTGGATAAAGAAAATAAATCCAGATCAAATTTATAAACTGTTATTACGATTAGAATAAGCCTCCCGGCGAGAGCAAGTGGAAAAGATTAGTTATTGTTTACTTTACAATAGGTTTAGGTTTAGGTCTGGTATCTGGTACCATCAAAGAAGTATATAACTTTACTATGAAAAGAATTAATTGATTACATTGAGTTATTATTACTATAGTATATATAGTCCTCCTCATCGTTTTCGATGACGGCGACCCTAAATAAACATCATGGACGTTGTCTAGCGTGAGCCCTTATGTGGCTGGTCAGGCCGAACTTGGTCTTAAATATTCTTTTGCACGTGTGACAATAAAGTTGCCCAGCTTCGTTGAGTTCGTGTACGCGTAGGAGGGCTTAGGTCTCTCTTTCCGTAATTGGCGTTTTGTGTCTAAGCTTGTGAGGCGGTTATCCTCAAACATTTTGACACCGTTAAGTATGGTAGAACGCCAAGATGACCTTCTTCCAGCAAGCTCCTCCCAATGCTCAGTGTCGATGACGCAAGCGCTCAGATGCCGTTTGAGCACGTCCTTGGTGCTGACCACCGTGCTTCTGCTTGTTATTACCTACTATAGAGAAGCCATTGCAAAACAACGCAATCACAACGCCGCCAACACGTCGTAAGCGCCGTATAGTTCATGGCGCTTACGCGTTTAGGTCGCGAGACTCATGCTCCGCTTCTATGGTTTATTGTCTAAACATCAACTCATGGCGCAAAATACTGGTTCTCTGCGCCGGTTCTATATGTAGTAATAATAGTTCAATGTATTTTGACATTTTGTCTAGAGAACCCTTAATTTATGTTTAAATCGTGATTACAATTAATAATCCTCGAGTCGTGATTTTGTTTCGCGGTTTAATATGCAATTATTTATCAATATCTTATGATGCAAGCAAGTGAAACCACGAACTAGAACTAGACTAAGAGCTAGCTTCGGAAAATGGTACCTAGGTACATGTTAATGAGAGCTGCGAAACTACTGTAGTTAGATTACTACACTGTGACTGTCCTGATTAAAGGAGTCTAACGTAAAATAGTACTTTTATATTGAATTGTTAAACGTTTTTACAAATCAAATAACATACCGAAATTCACACGGATACTACACTATAGTTGTAAGGACAGACAAACCAAAACTTTACTAGGTTAAAGTTGGCTTATATAACACTTTAAACTCTCGCGTTTTGTACACATATTTAATTACACAACTCAGCTGGAACGTCGGAATTGAAGGTAAAAACAATGAAATTATATCGCGGTAGACCCGTTTGTGTAATTAAAGTTGGCTTGATAGAAAATAGAAATAAAAATACAAAAATATGTCTATTTGCATGTTTTATTTGTTTTCAGTTGTATAACCGTTACCTCATATCATAGCAGTATAATATAGCTCTAGAGATATAGCCGAGGACCCTGTGAGCAAACTTTTAAACATAAGTATTTTCAGAGTTATTGAAATAAAAAGCATTAACCCGCGCGACGTCATCTTCCGTCGCAAGTTTCGTGCGGTGTGCCATATTATTTGTTCCTTTCTAATTTCCTGGCTTTACGCAAACTGTCAAGTTTAGTTCATCTGCCATTTTCCGGGTCCAGCTCTCTGTGTGTTGGAGGAACTAGAACTAGTAAGCAAATAACTAGTTTGAGACGCCCGAAGCGAGTACGAGAGAATGAGTTACCAAGAACGCTCAGTTGAAGCAGTAATTGCATTTACTCAGTTATGAAATAAAGTGGAATATCAAAATTAGTTTGGTTAAGCAGAAAATGTCAACAAACGTTATAATGCCTAGAATTAAAGGGAAAAGAAATGCTTGGTGAAAATATTCGCTGGCATTAGAGCGGCGGGCTGGTATCCCGAAGTCGCAAGTTCCAGACAGGGCGTTTATAAAGGGTCCCCAATGTCAGAATACTAATCGTCTACCGTGATGTGCGTTACCCATGCATAATATTACGCGGGTCAGGCGCAAATTTCGTAAGCACCACCGACTTCCAACACCTCGGAACGGAAGAACCCAAGCGTTATATTACCATACAAATCCAGTCTGTAATGACGACACAAATACATAGAAAATGACACACGTCAAAGACAAATCTTGCACACCTCGATCTCTTTTTGTGTGCGGATGAGTCACAACCAAAGAGTAGTTATTATTGAGAGCCTGTTGTGTCCCACTGCTGGGCAAAGGCCTCCCCCCGTTTTTTCCATTCTTCCCGGTTTTGAGCAGTCTTCGGCCATTCTTTTAAAAAGGAGTCTAGCTCGTCTCGCCATCGCCGACGAGGTCTACCAAATCCCCGTTTTGAGCTGGGCTGCCACTCTGTGGTAATCTTGGCCCAAATCTCACTCGGCATACGACAGACATGGCCAGCCCAGTCCCACTTCAGCTTAGCCGCTTTCCGAGTTACATCGATGACTTGTGACAAAGAGTAGTATAATAATAAAATGTCACAACACGCACCGCGCTAGTTAGGGCGAATCACTTTTCGGTGTTGCTCGAAGCATCCGTAAATAACAACTCTCAATTTGTGGAGTTTTTATCTTAAATTTTATAATTTATTATATAATTGTTTGTAAGGAATAAAGTCCAGTCGTCGTGCGTCGGAGCTGACACACATATTTTTTTACTTGTTTATGTAGCTGCCGTTCCTCAACCGACCAACGGAGCGACAACTGACAGCCACAAGTATTCATTACATCTCCATTAAACACTTTACGAGCTATTCCCGGGATGCTATTGGTGATGGAAATCTGTTCATGGCTCACGGGCTATAAGTAGGTACTGACTACATCGTGACGGTCACGGTGAAGATAAAAACCAGCCAAGAGCCAGCAACGAACTCATTTTAACAATTCTCAACAGCAAGGAAGGAATTTGACAGTGGCGGCACCCGTGTCAACATCACAAAAGTACCTAATGCTTTAACAGAAATCCAGTTGACCATGAGAAGCAATACTATCTATTTATACTATTTTCTCAGAAATCACCTGTCAATGTTTATTGAACTTTCGGTTATTAATCCGGTATTTTTATACTATCTACTACAATTATCCCAGGCCGCAATTTCAGGTAAAAAATAAATCTGTCCCACATGTATTTTAAGATCAATTGCGCCATAGTAAATCTATGGCGAACTTGATCTTAGAATAACTGCAGTAAGTGACACTGGAAAACTAATTCAACTGTTTGCCGTATTGTCGTGCAACAAATTTTAAATTCAGACTTAATTTCCCATACGACAGTTACAGCAGAGCTGTTAGTTATCTAACCTACTCACAAAATTTAACGAAGATCGGTTGAGAAAGGCGACCTGTTGAGGCGAACAGCCGGCCAGACATTAAATAATTATTGCCCAAGTTGATACGAGGTTTCAAGCTCATACGGTCAATGATTTAATTAAAGACATACTAATAGCATATCTGCCCTGTGAGTAAACATTGTGTTTTTACAGAACTTACGATGGACCTTAAGTTGCCCAGACCCATAGTGCATACTCCAGTAGGGAGCTATCGGGGGCTTCGGGCCCAGGACGGGAATTACTCTATGTTCCTCGGTATCCCGTATGCGAGAGTTGACCCGGACAACGTTTTTGGTGTGAGTACTGAGAGTTTTAAATTTTTGAATATTCAGTTTCGTTTGGGTGCATATTGTCTCCGGTATTTTTTTCTTAGTACATAATATATTCTTATCTTTCTGGTACGAAACTACTTTCATATTTTCATTTATTGTAACCTAACTTCTTATCAATATATTCCTTTAAACGTAACATAAAAATACTATTTTGGTGTGCAAGTATATGAATAAACACTCCAGAAATCAAAGAGGCAACTCCTTATGAGATATTTGACAATACACCCAAAAGATATTTTATTCATTATTTAGTTATTAATGTAACTTTAGTTTTTTTTCTTTTTCTTGTACCTAATTAATTGACCTGTGTGTAGTTTAGGTTTCAATATTTTTAGATGTGTGTGTTAAACGAATTGAAATTGAAACATAAAGCTATCGTGATTTCACGTAACATTGATTGTTTTTTCTAGTTTTATTTTCAATGTCCAATAACCTCTGCCAATAATAATAATATAATAAGAACGATTACCAAAAAGATATGATAAAATTTTAGCCTCCTATTCCACACAAATTTGAAGGGATATATGAAGCAGTCGACGATACTTCAAGGTGTCCTCAATGTGAAGAATTTTATAACACAATTACTGGGACTCTGGACTGTCTTCACGTCAACATTCACGTACCGAACAGCGCTACTATTGATAATCCCTTGCCTGTTATGATCTACATATTTGGGGGGAAATTCAATTTTGGATTTGCAGACAGATTTATTTATGGACCACGCTTCTTAGTTAGACATGACATCATTTTTATTACTTTCAACTATCGTCTTGGCCCATACGGATTTTTTTGTCTAAACACTTCTAAAGTACCAGGGAATCAAGGTTTAAAAGATCAAGTGCAAGCGCTACGCTGGATAAAAAAAAATATACGATATTTTGGTGGAGACGACTCCAAGATCACTTTAGAGGGAAACAGTGCAGGTTCAGCGTCTGTGGATATACATCTGCACTTTCTACAAGAACCACTTTATAATAGAGTGATTTTACAAAGCGGCGTTACAATACATAGAGTACTTTCAGATCCTGATTTAGATGCTCCTTTGAAATTAGCAAAGCATTTGAATTATACAACGAATGATGTTAACGATGCCTTATCATTTCTAAACAAAATAGACCCACTTAAACTTATTGCTGCAACAAGGGATTCGAGTGTAATTGTTGGACCGTGTATTGAAAAGCATTTTGAGGGTGCTGATAACTATATAACGAAACATCCAGCTTCTTTGAACACAGTTACTCGTAAAGATGTCGATGTTTTAATTGGTATTAATAACGACGAAGCCTATGCGAAAATGACAATAATAGAAAAAGATGAATATGAAAAAACGGACTTCGTGTCTGAGATATTAGGATATTTTTTTGAATTCCAAAATAAAATTAAGCTTTTAGATGAAATGAAAGAGATTGTCCGATTGTTTTATTATGGTGACGATGTTCAACGCGCAGATAATAAGAGACCGGCAATGAATTTATATGCTGATTTTAATTTTTATAGTCCGATATTCAGAACTGTTAGAAAATATTTGGACAGTGATGTAGAAAACATGTATTTCTACATGTTTTCATATTCTGGTGAAAGGGCTTTTGACAAGGACCTACATAAAATATCATATACAAAAGGTGGTGCTGCCCACGCTGATGAGTTGGGATATTTATTTGACATTTCTTACATGAAAAACCGGACGCGTGATGAAGATATGCTTATTGTAGAAAGGATGACCGAACTTTGGACTAATTTTGCTAAATATGGGTGGGTACATTTATTGCTTTCTAGAGTTATTTTTTTTTATTTAAATTTAAACACTTCATTCGAGTAGAATGTTTTATAATTAATATCATTGTACAAAAAAAATGGAGTGTTGGGCTTCTAACGATATGAGAAAACGGGAGACCAGGCCTTGGTGATTTTTTTCTTTTGTATTTAACTAATTTTTAATCAGCAAGCAAAGAATAATAAAACAGCCAAAATCATTTAAAAATTGAACACGGCAAAATTGAGGCACACAAAATTACAAATAAAAAGAAATTAAAGGTGTACTGTAAAATGGGGTGAGTAGGTGCAAAACTGACATTCAAACCTCGATAACATTTTATTTTTACATATGCAAACTGAATGGTGTATATAATAAGTGTTCCGGACGTTTGTATTTTAGTTTTTATTTTATTTTTTTATTTTATTTTGGGTAGTTCCATTTCATAACTTTGACGATAAACAGGAAATCCCTCCTCACCCCGTAGTCCCTCGTATTTGGGTTGAGTTGGGTTTTCATACAAAGGTGATTTTGGAAGATTGTTGGATCGTTTTTTTTTATTATGAGTATTACTACAGCTCCATTTTAAATTTTGTTGTAATTTAGAATACATTCTTTTTGTAGCAGTAGCCTTAAAAGAATAATGTTTAATAATTAAAACAGAGATTAAATAACAAAATAAATAAATTATAAATCTAGCCCTAAATTAGCCTGAGGCATTGTCCCAGGACGCTGGACGCGTTCCCCCTCTGAAATGCCCCCCCCCCCCCCCCCCCCCAATAACCCAACTCTCTCCGCGAACCCTACTCACCCCATTTTACGGTACTGTAACGAAATACATATTGAACATAGTTGCAAAATTTATATTTTATCATACTAATAAACTGGACTTTCATTTCATTTATATATGGCCTGCATACTAGCCCCAAAATGGACAGATTTATTTCAGTAATTCGAACCGCTTCGTATGATATCGATTTTTTTCAAAATCCAAGTAAGAATCATCCAAATAAACCGTATAAGGTTTTTATTCGTACATAGTATTGTACATAACACTGCAAAGTTATTAATATATTTACCTATACAATTTAACGTCCCTCAAAAATCTTGATCAATTTTGATAAAATTATTCAAATGCGGTTATTTAAGAATGGCGAAAATGGGTTGAAGGAATATTTCTTATCAGTATCCATCAGGTATTTAGAAGGGCCAAATAGTAGTTACCGAAGTTGTCGCGGGCCGCACTTTGTTAATATTTATGACTTTATGAGACATTGTCATTTGTCAATATTACATACAAAATAGCCAGGGAGGCTCACGGGCCGCAAGTGAGAGGTTCGCGGGCCGCCTGTTGCCAACCGCTGATTTAGAAGAACACAATTCATCATATCTTTATTTTAGAAATCCAACACCGAAACCTTCTAAGTTGATTCCTCTTCAATGGCCACGCGTAACCCAGGACAAACTGCCATATCTGGAGATAAACACTGAACTACGCTTAGGTTCAAGACCGATGCACGAGCGGATGAGCTTTATAGACCTTCTGTACAAGCACATTGGACATTACCGAAGGTGGATAAGTAAGGACTGAACAATAAAACCGTGTATTCGCAACGAGAAAATATAAAAATAAAACAATAGTTTACTTAGTTTTATTTGAAAGTATCTAATGAAATAAATAAATAAATAATAAATAAATATTATAGGACATTTTTTACACAAATCGACTAAGCCCCACGGTAAGCTCAAGAAGGCTTGTGTTGTGGGTACTCAGACAACGATATATATAATATATAAATACTTAAATACATAGAAAACAACCATGACTCAGGAACAAATATCTGTATCATCATACAAATCCTAATCTAATGAAATCCTTAAAGAGATTGATTTGCAAATGGCTGATAATTTTATAGGTACTTAATTATTTATTAATATCCGAATGACGCAAGCAGTTGTTGAAACGAAACCACGATATAGAACTAGTTATAGCTAGCTTCTGAAAATGGAACATAAAAATAAGAGCTAGTTTTATTGCTTCTCGTTAGATTTTTATAATATCCTTATTAATAGATCCAGCCATCATGCAGATGTTCACTATGAGAAGTCAGAACAACAGTAAGAAAAGTGTCATTCTATGGAACTTGCTAACTATACTTGGTCAAGCAGATCCTGTCAGTAGAAAAAGGCGGCAAATTTGAAAAATGTAGGCGCGAAGGGATATCGTCCCATAGAAAATTTGAATTTCGCGCCTTTTTTTACTGACAAGATTTGCTTGACCGTCTATATGTAAACAAAACTCACTAGTAAATTCATCATTCAGAGACAATTTCAATATGGCGGTTTGTTAGCAACATAGATATAATATACTTAAAGATTACGTCTAAGCGAGCTGTCACTGTAACCACTTTTGTTTAGTGTACGATTAACAATGTGGGACCACCTTGCTGTAGCCATGTCGATAAAGTCATATCGATAAACTATCGGCATTTCTTGCAATTTTAATTTAATTCAAAAGTTTAATGATACCTAAAATGAACAAAAACGCTTTTATTCTTTGTTGTGGTTTATTTATTTATTAAGCTTTGTGTCCCGTGTTTTCTTTTCTTTTGTTTCTTTTCTTTTCCGTTGTTTTATTTAATTACACGGTCCCTTTTTGGGTAAAAGCCTCCTCCATCTTTAGCCATCTACTTCTATCCATGGCGACGCTCATCCATTCTTTTCCTGCCGCCTGTATTATATCGTCTGCCCATCTTTTTCTTTGCCTGCCAACGCTCCTTTTTCCTAGCGGTCCCTGCCATTTGGTTAGGTACTTGTTTGGTCCACCTTTTGTCCTTGTATCTTGCCACATGTCCTGGCCATTTCCATTTTTGTCTCAGGGTGTAATGTAGGGCATCCGTCAGCTTAGTTTTCTTACGAATATCTATTATATTTCTTATTTTCTGTATTCTCCTCAGCTTCAGGATACTTCTCTCCATGGCGTGTTGGCATGATAGGATTTTGTTTTTTACTTTTTCGGTGAACACCCATGTTTGGCTTGCATAGGCTAAGCTAAGGAGTATGCAGGAGTCCATAATGATCTTCTTCATGTTGAGACTGTAGTTTCCTTTACGAATTTCCTTTTGTGCCCAGTATTTTTTCCAACTTATGTTTATTCTTCTGTCTATTTATTTTATGTTACTGTTTGCATCAAAGCAGATTAATTTGCCTAGGTACACATATTCGCTCACATGTTCCAACGGTTTTCCATCAACTGTTATTGTTTTGAGGTTTGTGGAGCTGTTTGTCATGATTTTTGTTTTGGAAGCATTTATGTGCAGACCGACTTTTTTGCTTTCTATCTCTACATTTTTAATAATTTCTTCTAAGCCTGTTGCTGATTCACTGAAAAGTGCTATATCATCTGCAAATCTTAAATGTGTCAGCCTCCTATTCAATATCCATACGCCTTTGTTTTTCCAATCAATGTTTTTGAAGGTATTCTCAAGAACGGCTATGAACAGCTTTGGAGAGAAAGGGTCTCCCTGTCTTACTCCTCTTCCTATAGTGAACTCCTTTCCTTGCATTTCAAGTTTTACTCTACTCGTGCTTTTTAAATAGATATTTTTATAATATATTATTATATTATATATCGATATTTTTCATTTATGTTGTTTTTTTTTTCAGAGCATTCCATATTGATAAGTGTGTTATGCTATCAAATACTTTCGAGTAATCCACAAAAGCTATGAATAGTTGTTTGTTATGTTCATTGAATTTCTCTATTAGCTGTTCTATGATAGTTATGTGATCGGTTGTAGAGTAGTGTGGGCGAAATCCTGCTTGTTCTATTGGCTGGTTTTTATCCATCTCCGGTGATATTCTGCTCAAAATAATAGATGAAAATAGTTTGTAGATTGTAGATAATAGGCTAATGGGCCTGTAATTGCTTATATCTAGCGGATTTCCTTTTTTATAGAGTAGGATTAAGTTTGATTTGCACCACTGTATTGGGACTACCTCTTTTTCCAATACCATGTTAAACAGTTTTTCTAAAAATGTTACTAGAATAGGTACTCCCACTTTTAACGCTTCGTTTGGAAGGTTATCTGGACCAGGGCTCTTTTCCGGTTTTGGCTTCTTGATATGACTCAGTATCTCGGTTTCAGTTATTGGGCTCAATGTATTTGCTGCCATCACATCCTTGCCTGTGGTACACGGTTCCATTTTCTTACATTATTATATCATTATCCATTAGCATTTCAATTATGTTTATGTTTATCGAAGATATTGAAGCTTCAATTAATCGCTATTTCGTTCCGCTGTGTAGCGTTTAACATCATTAAAATCGACTTTTCACATCCCTAAAAGAGCACACATATACGTTTTTACGCACACATACACAAATTGGTTTGCACCTAAAACGGTTACACCTTGATTTGAAGTCCATCTTGTCAACAGTATGGTTCTTTTTTGACAAACGGCATTTTTAAAAGAGCGAGGAGAGAGAAATGATACTAGTTGCTGCGCCGTCAAAGAGAACAGACAACGTTGGGGCCTTGGTTAGCAAGTTCCATAGAATGACACTAAGTAAAATATAATAAAGTAATGCCTGAAATATGTAAAAAGTGCCAACTCAAAGAAAATACTCTCTCTCTCTTCCCGGCCGATTTCGGCCACAGCGACTGCATTATATTATGCCTAGGAGCGGGAACTGAGCTGGTCCGCTCGCTCGTGCACCCTCATGTGACTGCAGTACCCAATCTTCGTCTGCAGTGCTCGTCCACACCGAGGGCATGTCAGGACTCCGTCAACGTAGTGATAGGTGAAGGCTGTAGGTGGTCGGGCCTTTAGAGCATCTCGTTTATTATCAAGGCCTACCCTCCTCCGCTCTTCAAAATCATCATCCTTTAAATGCACCATCCGTCTCGCCTGGCTTCCGCTTGCCGTCCCACAGCTCAGAGTAGAAAATGCGCTTCGCTACCCGACTCTCAGACATCCTCGAAACATGGCCACACCACCGCAGCTGCCGTCGCATAAGATAAACTTCAACTCCAGCAACTTTAGCACGCCGAAGCACTTCAGTATTCCTCACACGATCTGACCAATGGATGCTCATAATGTTGCGGAGACACTTTAAGTGGAAGCGATCTAGTAGGCGTATATGTCTGCGATACAATACCCACGTCTCCGAAGAGTACAATAAATTCGGGAGCACTATGGCCATATACACCGAAACCTTCGTTGCCAGGCTGATGTCATGGGTACGAAAGATTTTGGGCACTAATTTGCCAAATGCTGCAGAGGCTGCACAAAGCGTATTGCTTATCTCCGCGTCAAGATCAATACTCGGAGTCCATTGAACATAAGCAGTCAATTACGCAGGAGATACTATAGTGCAAGGACAGTTGCGCAGCTGCAATTGCACTCCCTCGTCCTTCCTTGTTCTAGTCCAATGGAACGGGAACTGCTACGATCGGGAACAAGTTCAGATGCAGTATCTGGCCGGCAATCGCTCATGACCCCTATTTGCCGCCCTAAGCCATCAACATTGCTTACCAGCCAATATAAGGAAACAACTCAAAATATGCATTTGATTACTTCGCCCCACACGTGAATAAAATGAAAATTTCTCATCAGTTTTTGAACAATCAAGAGCATGGATGTAAGTAAAAAGAGGTAGATATGGTACCAGGCGCACGATCGTGAGCCATCAAATATAGGTTCCGGAACCTATATTTAGTTAGTCGTATGGGTGACGCCAACCTGTCAAGTTGTCAAAATCGTTGGATCAAATTTTAGTTTTGTCAACTATGAACGTCACACGTCTACATAAATAAAAGGTCATTGATCAAGAGAGCCTTTACCAACTACATACAAACAACAAAAAATATTTTTTAACGTTACTGTTAATCTACATCTTTTTTTTTATCGTCTGTCGTGATGTGCGTGATCCATGCATTCACATAAGTACTAGTTAAAACTTAACGGTCATGATCATGATAAGAACCGGCTAAAAGCTAGCAACGAACTCATTCCACAAATAATTTTGACAGTGACAGCACCCGTGCTAACGCCGCCACAGCAACAGAAGCGGATGCACTTGACCATGACAAACAATATTATCTATTTATACTCTATTTTCAGAATATACAAGCTTATTATGTTCTCAGAGACTCCGGTTTTTAGTCTGGTAATTATGTGCTATGTAATAATAATTGCACGGCAGATATCACAATCTTCGGCACCAGGTAAAATATTGTTTTACCTCGCTTATTATTTAAAATCTGACGTGAAAGTAGCATTATAAATAACTAAATAATAATCCTCATATTTCCTGTTGGAATTGACTCTCATGTGATATTAAATAACGTTCATTGGATTTGTAATATTTTACAGTTAATTTATAAGAGTTCGGTCAATGATTTGGCTATATACATTATAGAATTATTTGATTGAAGAAATACCTTGAAGCGTGTCGACGCTGTAAGTAAACTTTGTGTATTTTGCAGAAAATCCATTGGATCCTGAGTTAGCCAGACCAATTGTGCATACTCCAGTAGGCAGCTACCGGGGGCTTTGGGCTCGAGACGGGAATTACTCTATGTTTCTGGGTATCCCGTATGCGAGAGTTGATCCGGATAATGTTTTTGGCGTGAGTATTGAAATTTCTCAATTTATGAATAAACAGATAAATCTAATTTCGGTGCGGGGTCAGGGTGGGGGTTCGGGGTTGGGGTTCAGCGTTTCGTTTCCACAATTTTATTCTTGATGCAATTTTTTTTTAACTTAAATTCTTATCGATCGTTCTAATTAGTTTCCTTTGATACAAATGTCTAATTTTGGTTTCATCGGATGATCAGGACTGGAAGGCGCCAGCATCACATGCTAAAACCATATCGAGACACTTTCTGGATCCTATGTTTTCTTATTCGTATAATATTCTCTTTTTTGTTTGTGCTTACGAATAAATGATTACGATTTCAATTAATTATGGTATGCACTATGCAAGTATAATACCAAGCAGGGCTGTCCCAAACCAAAACCTAGTAAGGGACAAATTTCTCAAAATGACCCACCTAGTAAGTCCTCACCCGATTACAAAGACACCGGCTCAAAAATCGGCTTAAATGACAGAGATTTGGACACCTCCAAACCTAGTAAGTAGCATGTCTAGTGGCGGTTTACCATTGTAACCCAGCAAGTCACATATCCCATTACAAAACCTAGTATGGGACTGAGACATACTAGGTTTTAGTGTGGTATAAGCGCCTTACTAGGTTTTTGAACTGGGAATCATTATGCGGGGGCCGCGCTCGGGGCACCTAGTACCGTCGTGATGTCCTGTCCTGATAGCATAAGAAGCCCTAGGGGTATTACGAATGAAAAGAATAATGGTATACTAACCTTAATCAACCTTATGCCAGAGTCAAGAAGATCATTCTGGAACGATCTTCCAGTAAATAACTCATGGATTGATTTAGTTCATGGTGGTCAGGGTGAGGCCGATTGATTAATAAATAAATTGATTTAGGTAGTTCATAGACAGTGATCAGGGGGTGAAGCCGAATGATTGATAAATAAATAACATTGTCAAAAATTATGCTTGTACGGCATATACGAGTAACATCCATAAAAATGTATGTTTGGTTATTTTAAGTACCATAAAACTAGGGTTTTAAGAGTGACCCAGGAGAGCGTACTATGGCAACGAGTGACAAAAAAAGTTGATTCACCCCACAGCAGCAGCTACGCTTACGCGTTGATTCAGAAATAGATTATTGCGCTAGTTTTCGCCCAGTTCTAGTTTTGGTACGAAATTTGAATATAAACCTACATTGCTGCACAAATTTGGACTTATTTCAATTCTTAATGTCTAAACTAAACAACATGAATCCGTCAAGTGGACGGAAACTAGCGCAATTATCCTATCTATTAAGCAGTTAACACCTATTAAGAGCACTTACTAGGTTTTTGAGCTGGATTATGTAAGACACTTCTATCGGTACTTATATTTTCAAACCTAGTAAGGAGCATAAAACGTGCAAAATATGTAATATATATTGATATATGGATGTTAATACATGCAATGGTTGATAATGTACCTATTTATATTCAAAAAATTACATAAAATTAAGATTTTTTTTGAGGCTGACACTTTTTATGTTTTTACGCTCTCCTGTAAAATTTGGTCTGAAGCAGTTACTAGGTTTTGGTATGGGACAGCCGAATTTAAATATGAATTGTACGTTACGGTGTCGTACGATTCATATTCTTTTCCTGGTTTTGCAACCTCTGAAAATAAATTAATACCTACATATTATAAAGAATGATTACCCAAAAGACATGTTAAAATTTCAGCCTCCTATTCCACACAAATTTGAAGGGATATATGAAGCAGTCGACGATACTTCAAGGTGTCCTCAAATTGAAGAATTTAAAAACACAATTACTGGGACTCTGGACTGTCTTCACGTCAACATTTACGTACCGAACAGCGCTACTATTGATAATCCCTTGCCTGCTATGATCTACATTTTTGGGGGGAAATTTAATTTTGGATTTGCAGGCAGATACATTTATGGACCACGCTTCTTAGTTAGACATGACATCATTTTTATTACTTGCAACTATCGTCTTGGCCCGTACGGATTTCTTTGTTTAAACACTTCTAAAGTGCCAGGGAATCAAGGTTTAAAAGATCAAGTGCAAGCGCTGCGCTGGATAAAAAAAAATATACGATATTTTGGCGGAGACGACTCCAAGATCACTTTAGAGGGAAACAGTGCAGGTTCAACGTCTGTGGATATGCATCAGCATTTTCTACAAGAACCACTTTATAATAGAGTGATTTTACAAAGTGGCGTTTCATTAAATGGAGTAACTGAAGATCCTGATTCAGATGCTCCTTTGAAATTAGCAAAGCAATTGAATTATACAACGAATGATATTAACGATGCCTTATCATTTCTGAACAAAGTAGAGCCACATGAACTTATTGCTGCAACAAGGAATTCGGGTGTAATTGTTGGACCGTGTGCTGAAAAGCATTTTGAGGGTGCTGATAACTATATAACGAAATATCCAGCTTCTGTGAACACAGTTACTCGTAAAGATGTCGATGTTTTAATTGGTATTAATAACGACGAAGGCTATTCGAAAATCACAATAACAGAAAAATATGAATATGAAAAAACGGACTTCGTGTCTGAGATATTAAGACATTATTTTGAATTCAAAAATGAAATTAAGCTTTCAGATGAAATGAAAAACATTGTCCAATTGTTTTATCATGGTGATGATGTTCAACGTGTAGATAATAAGAGACCGGTAATGAATTTATATGCTGATTTTGTTTTTTATAGTCCGATATTCAGAACTGTTAGAAAATATTTGGACAGTGATGTAGAAAACATGTATTTCTACATGTTTTCATATTCTGGTGAAAGGTCTTATAACAAGGACCTATGTAATATATCATATACTAAAGGTGGTGCTTCCCACGCTGATGAGCTGGGATATTTATTTGACATTTCGTACATGAAAGAACGGAAGCGTGATGAAGATATGCTTATTGTAGAAAGGATGACCGAACTTTGGACTAATTTTGCTAAATATGGGTGGGTACATTTATTGCTTTATAGAGTTTTTTTTTTAACTAAAGTTTAAAAACTTAATTCGAGTAGAAAGTTTTATAATTAATTTCATTGTACAAAACAATGAAATCGGAGTGATGGGCTTCTAACGACTAGAAAGAACATTATGCTAAAGTGGATGCTTTATAAATAGCGAATTTTGTGTTGTAATGACACACGTAGACAGAAACACATACAGACAGAAGACATAACTCGAATTTCGAAATTTCGAGTACGTTACCTTGTGCATTCTCCAGTCCAAGTTTCTATGGTCTGTATCTTTACTTTAGGTATTTAAATAAAAGTAAACAAACAATTTGTAAATTTTTGGGCAGTTATAACATTTATTGGTTAACCAACCAAATACAATACCGCTTGGATCTGAAAGACCTGACTTTAACCTACATTATTTGGTCATGTAATATTTTCATCTACCCTCAACTCCACTGGTGTAAGGAGCGATTTGAGTGTAGATTTTATTTACATTTATTTAAATACCTAAAGATATAGAGTACAGTTGTTATGCTCCATTAAATAGTTGTTTGGACAGCGAGTACAGTGTATGGTAGGTATATGGCGTGTGCCACGGACACAGAACACTCTATACCAATCTAAGTCCTGATAACTGTACGGTTACCATCAGTTTGTCACTGACATAAACGCCGTAGAGAACGTAATTTACTTTCTATACATCCCGTTTGCACTAATATGCGAGTGCGAGCGAGATGTATAGAAAGTAAATTACGTTCTCGACGGCGTTTATGTCAGTGACAAACTGATGGTAACCGTACTGGAGTCCACCTTGGTGATTTTTTCTTTTGTATTTAACTATTTTTAATTAGCAAGCAAAGAATAATAAGACAGCCAAAATAATTTAAATATAGCGTACCTACTAGCCCCAGTTCATTTAAGATGATCATTATTTTTACTCCAACTCATTCTTTCTTTTCCTAATCTTAATGATCACCTAATGGTGATTGAAAGATTTATTTTAGTAATTCGAACCGCTTCGTATGATTTTCGGAATTTTTCAAAAATTCAAGTAAGAATATTTAGTAACCACTTTATTTCGACGTAAACATTTGGACATGGAGGAGACAGTAAAAGTTCTAATAAATATTATATAATGTATATAGTTTGAAGGATCTTCGGTATAATTTTCAGTTTTCAGTACAAGATTCCTTCTCCGTCTTCGCATTCGAACGCCTTGATATGTCGTATTGTGCCTCTGACTCTTGATTGACGCTGAATTGACGGCTCTTATTAAAGAGATTTTGACTTTAAGGTTCCGTCACACAGGCGCGTTTTCCGGGCGGAGCGTGAGCTCGGCGTGAGCGTTTTATATGTAAAGGGGTGCGCCTCGCTCACGCGCCGCCCGCAAAACGCGCCTGTATGACGGAGCCTTTAACTTTCAGCTAGAAAATTATTTGTGAATATGCCTTTCCCCGGGGTACCTTTGTTAGGCATAAAGTTTTAAGTCATAATGTATTGTTTATTATATTATCATTAGTCCTAAAGCTGAAACCGTTAACTTTTCAGGATTTTCGTAAGGTTATCCTATGTATAGTTTAGATTAGGTTTGTTTTATGGCAATCTTGAAAAGTTACGCGACTTAGAGCGGTTTCGCACTACGTCCGATCCGAATCCGATCCGAACCCGTGAAAATATGGTCCGTAGTAGCCGTAGAACTATTTCTATGGTAAGTTACGCACTAGATCCCATCTCCGTCATCCGATTTCTTTCCGTCATTCAACGTGTGCGTTGCGTAACTTACCATAGAAATAGTTCTACGGCTACTACGGACCACATATTCACGGGTTCGGATCGGATTCAGATCGGACGTACTGCGAAATCGCTCTTACGCGTTTCTAAACCAAACAAATTATGACCAATGAAAATGTGGACAAACAATACATTATGACTTAAAACTTTTTGGGAAACAATAGCGACCCGCCTTTTCCCATTTATCAATTAATTTTGATGCTGTTTCCTTTAAGAAACTATTAAATTCAGTCCCTAGGGCTACATCGCACACTGGAACCCGCCCATACATTGCTGTGCTCAAAACTACAATAAGTAAAATTAAGCAAAAAAAATACTATTCTACATTCGTAATGTCAAGTAGTGCTTATAATAATAATTATTTACATTATATTTATATTAAAAAATAAAATATTCCTATGATGACGTTACATATTCACCGATAAACATGTTGACAGCTTCCGGGTGAAATATTTTTGAATTAATAATTGGCAGAGGTCGTGTGCAGGTGATGATGGGATCAGAAGAAACCAAGAGCCTATTAAAAACATCTGTCATGTTGTCGAATCTACAAGTTTTACGACTAAATCTCTCTCGATAGTTTTTAAAATCCTTATTCCTCGCTTCCTGGGCCTCTTCACTTAAATTGCCTATTGGGATCAGGTGCTCAGATATTATTGCGACTCCTTGAATAAGGATTTTATGAACAGTAGGTGTCATGCGACACCACCGGTACAGTTTTACATATAACTTTGCTGTCTCTAGACAGTATTTTTTGAATTTACACGTATCGATCTTGTAGCCACTGGAAATTGTTTGTAAAATTATGTAAAAGCGACGTATGAGTTCTTCATCTATTTTAGTAATTTCGGCTGATATTTCGTAGTTTTGGAAAAATTTTCGAGCCACATTACCGTTATTAATATTGCCAAAACCTGGTTTTGGTTGATCTATTATTAAGGAAGTTATTAAGTTATTATTAAGTAAAATTGTATCACTTTTTTCATCTGAAACAGTCGAAATGCATAGAAATAACCTTAAGGTAAAATATTACGCACTAAAACATTGTTTTAGTGAGAAAAAGTTATATTTTCGCTAAAGTAAAAACGCCTGATCAAATAGTCGGAGCAAAAAATTTGGCCCATTTCGAAAACTGGACAACATCTTTTACTTTCGAATAAAGAATCTTAATAACGACAACTTTTTTAGCTATCATGCCTAAAAATTATCAAAAGATGTTGTCCATTATCGGAAATATGACCATTTTTATTAAATTACAATATATGTTACTATTTGTCGGAATACCACAAACCCAAAATTGTTTTAGAACATAAAATACGTAAAACATAATCTACATACCTTGCTCAAGATAAGTCATTGCGGATTTTGAGTTATTCATACCAACTACAATTACTTGAAATAACTATTTTGTTAATCAATACAAATTACCACTGAGATGTGACATATAAAATCCTAGACCTTTGACATAATGCAACTATGTAATGACAACTGATAATGAAGGTATTTTTCTGCAGTGAGGTGCAATATCTCCCTGTTTATGCATATATTTCAATTTGAGTACAAAATACCCACAATTGCAAAGTTGAGTTTTGAGCACTGCAATGTATGGGCGGGTTCCAGTGTGCATCGCATGAAATTACTAGTGGTGTAAAGAATGCTCTAGGTGCTCTGTTGGTCTGTCGTATTAAAGCAGTTGCTGATTAAATTCAAGTTAGATTCATCCGAATAAACCGTATAAATATTTTTTTACATGTCAATTTTACACAGATCGACCTAGTCCCACAGTAAGCTCAATAAGGCTTGTTTTTACTCGTACATAGTATTGTACATAACACAGCAAAGTTATTAATATGTTGTTTACCTACACAATTTGACGTCCCTTAAAAATTCTGATCAATTTTGATAAAATTATTCAAACGCGATTATTTAAGAAAGGCGAAAATGGGTTGTGTACATAATTAGAAGAATAGAATTCGTCATACCTTTGTTCCAGAAATCCAACACCGAAACCGTCAAAATTGATTCCTCTTCAATGGCCACGCGTAACCCAGGATAAACTGCCATATCTGGAGATAAACACTGAACTACGCTTAGGTTCAAGACCGATGCACGAGCGGATGAGCTTTATAGACCTTCTGTACAAGCACATTGGACATTACCGAAGGTGGATAAGTAAGGACTGAACAATAAAACCGTGTATTCGCAACGAGAAAATATACAAATAAAACAATGGTTTACTTAGTTTTATTTGAAAGTATTCTAATGAAATCCTTAAAGAGATTGATTTGCAAGTGGCTGATAATTTTATAGGTACTTAATTATTTAATTTTATTAATATCCGAATGACGCAAGCAGTTGTTGAAACGAAACCACGATATAGAACTAGTTATAGCTAGCTTCTGAAAATTGAACATAAAAATAAGAGCTAGTTTTATTGCTTCTAGTTAGATTTTTATAATATCCTTATTAATAGATCCAGCCATCATGCAGACGTTCACTATGGGAAGTCAGAATAACAGTAAGAAAAGTATCATTCTATGGAACTTGCTAACTATGTAAACAAAACTCACTAGTAAATTCATCATTCAGAGACAATTTCAATATGGCGGTTTGTTAGCAACACTATTTATTCAGAGACCAAACTTTTATATCCGCAACGCAGGCTTCGTCAGGTAAACACAAATTTACAATCAGCTACAGGCATCGTCACAAAAAACTACAGCGATAAAATCCGCAACAGGCTTCGTCAACTCAACTACTCTAAAAATACACATTAATAAGAAAAAAAAAAAAAAAAAAAAAAAAAACCTACAAATAAAATACACCCTCCAACTCACCGCCAGCAGGCAGTGTACCCAACAAGCTGGCCGCATTTCCCCGTTGAATAGCGATGCTAATTCTCTGGGCAAAATACTGGCCAGCCCTTTGGTCACCCGAGGCGTCGACCAAACGCGAGGCCAAATCCTTATATAAGCGCCGGGCGCTGGGCCCCCACGACCCTAACGTCTCCACCCCAAAAGGCTCAAATATGTAGCCACTGCCGAGCATGCTGTACTTGCGCCGTTTGCCATCCTCAGCCGTCGTGGCCGCATGACCAGCACCAGAGCTAGTGCCCGGTAAGTGGGACACGGCAAAAGTGTCTACACACGTTGCGTCCCAAACCAGAGGCCGCCCCATACTCCAGGGCACCAGCGTCATACCGTCGGGCCTCTTGCCGTCATCCCTCGCTAAACCAACAGGCTCCAGAATAGCAGGCACCTTTACGCTGACAAGAGCCCTTCGGATGACATCGTTCAAGCTGGCGTGACGAGGAATCCGACCAGCACTCCTGCTACAAGAGAGGCCATGATGACCCAAGCTGTCTACCATGGAGCCACATTGACAGCGATGCGGGACATTAGTCACCGCCCCCACTCGCAAGCTAGCAGCCAGACGAAAAGTGACGTTATCAAGGAGTGTTCCTATCGACGGAGAAGGTAAGGCTAGTAACCACTGACCAGACTCCCATTCCGCAGCAGCAAGTAACATAGCAACATAGATATAATATACTTAAAGATTACGTCTAAGCGAGCTGTCACTGTAACCACTTTTGTTTAGTGTACGATTAACAATGTGGGACCACCTTGCTGTAGCCATGTCGATAAAGTCATATCGATAAACTATCGACATTTCTTGCAATTTTAATTTTACTTCAAAAGTTTAATGATACCTAAAATGAACAAAAACGCTTTTATTCTTTGTTGTGGTTTATTTATTTATTAAGCTTTGTGTCCCGTGTTTTCTTTTCTTTTGTTTCTTTTCTTTTCCGTTGTTTTATTTAATTACACGGTCCCTTTTTGGGTAAAAGCCTCCTCCATCTTTAGCCATCTACTTCTATCCATGGCGACGCTCATCCATTCTTTTCCTGCCGCCTGTATTATATCGTCTGCCCATCTTTTTCTTTGCCTGCCAACGCTCCTTTTTCCTAGCGGTCCCTGCCATTTGGTTAGGTACTTGTTTGGTCCACCTTTTGTCCTTGTATCTTGCCACATGTCCTGGCCATTTCCATTTTTGTCTCAGGGTGTAATGTAGGGCATCCGTCAGCTTAGTTTTCTTACGAATATCTATTATATTTCTTATTTTCTGTATTCTCCTCAGCTTCAGGATACTTCTCTCCATGGCTTGTTGGCATGATCGGATTTTGTTTTTTACTTTTTCGGTGAACACCCATGTTTGGCTTGCATAGGCTAGGCTAGGGAGTATGCAGGAGTCCATAATGATCTTCTTCATGTTGAGACTAGGGCTTGCAAATATTCGAAACTTTCAGGTATTCGAATATTCGACTTTTTCTGACGACATATTCGAATATTCGAATAATTATTCGAATATTATAAAAAATAAGAAAAAGAACGAGAAATCGGTTTATTATCGTTTTATTCAAAAGCTTATTTCACATATTGCTAAAACTAATGATATTTTGCAGAAATCCACTTAATTGACTAGATTTTATCATCCTACTATGAGATGTCCACATTTATAAAAACAAGTAAAACGCCAAAATAAGACGTATTCAATATTTCTAGATAAAACTTTTATTATAAATGCGCCGTTGAGTGAAATAATATAACTTTAATCATCTAAACCAAACCTAGGTATGTAAGATATTTTTTTTAGTAGGTAATTATTTTCTGATTTAAATTAACTTTGTAGTCACTCAGAGGCCTTAATTAATGGTCGGCTTAATTATATAATATTGGAATATTTAAGGGAAAAAGTTAGTTGACTACTGGATTATTCGTCAGCTAAAGGTGCATAGTTAGATTACCTAGTTGGGCAGGTTTGGTATGATCAAATTTGAGAATTGCGATAAGTGCGGGCAAGGTTTAGTCTTAATAAACAGAATGACCCTTTAACTTAAAACTTATGCACCGTAAAAATAACATACTATTTGATTTCGTTTCCTTTCAAATTGAGTTAGGTTTCACTGTATTCACGAAGTCTATCGAGAGGAATACAGTAAAAATATTATTTTCTTCGTATTTGGGTACCTACCATTACTCATTCACTGTAAATACCCGGAAAACACACAGAAACTGTAACTGCAGCGGATTAAATAGATTTTTATAGTAATAAAAAATATTCGAATATTCGAAACCTGAGCGGCCGAATATTCGAATATCAAAACAGGCCGAATATTCGACAAATTCGAATATTCGAATATTCGAATTGCAAGCCCTAGTTGAGACTGTAGTGTCCTTTACGAATTTCCTTTTGTGCCCAGTATTTTTTCCAACTTATGTTTATTCTTCTGTCTATTTATTTTATGTTACTGTTTGCATCAAAGGAGATTAATTTGCCTAGGTACACATATTCGCTCACATGTTCCAACGGTTTTCCATCAACTGTTATTGTTTTGAGGTTTGTGGAGCTGTTTGTCATGATTTTTGTTTTGGAAGCATTTATGTGCAGACCGACTTTTTTGCTTTCTATCTCTAAATTTTTAATAATTTCTTCTAAGCCTGTTGCTGATTCACTGAAAAGTGCTATATCTACTGCAAATCTTAAATGTGTCAGCCTCCTATTCAATATCCAGACGCCTTTGTTTTTCCAATCAATGTTCTTGAAGGTATTCTCAAGAACGGCTATGAACAGCTTTGGAGAGAAAGGGTCTCCCTGTCTTACTCCTCTTCCTATAGTGAACTCCTTTCCTTACATTTCAAGTTTTACTCTACTCGTGCTTTTTAAATAGATATTTTTATAATATATTATATATTATATATCGATATTCTTCATTTATGTTGTTTTCTTTCAGAGCATTCCAATGGAATGATTCCATATTGATAAGTGTGTTATGCTATCAAATACTTTCGAGTAATCCACAAAAGCTATGAATAGTTGTTTGTTATGTTCTTTGAATTTCTCTATTAGCTGTTCTATGACAGTTATGTGATCGGTTGTAGAGTAGTGTGGGCGAAATCCTGCTTGTTCTATTGGCTGGTTTTTATCAATTTCCGGTGATATTCTGCTCAAAATAATAGATGAAAATAGTTTGTAGATTGTAGATAATAGGCTAATGGGCCTGTAATTGCTTATATCTAGCGGATTTCCTTTTTTATAGAGTAGGATTAAGTTTGATTTGCACCACTGTATTGGGACTACCTCTTTTTCCAATACCATGTTAAACAGTTTTTCTAATAATGTTACTAGAATAGGTGCTCCCACTTTTAACACTTCGTTTGGAAGGTTATCTGGACCAGGGCTCTTTTCCGGTTTTGGCTTCTTGATATGACTCAGTATCTCGCTTTCAGTTATTAGGCTCAATGTATTTGCTGCCATCACATCTTTGCCTGTGGTACACGGTTCCATTTTCTTACATTATTATATCATTATCCATTAGCATTTCAATTATGTTTATGTTTATCGAAGATATTGAAGCTTCAATTAATCGCTATTTCGTTCCGCTGTGTAGCGTTTAACATCATTAAAATCGACTTTTCACATCCCTAAAAGAGCACACATATACATTTTTACGCACACATACACAAATTGGTTCCACCTACAACCGTTAAACCTTGATTTGAAGTCCATCTTGTCAACAGTATGGTTCTTTTTTGACAAACGGCATTTTTAAAAGAACGAGGAGAGAGAAATGATACTAGTTGCTGCGCCGTTAAAGAGAACAGACAACGTTGGGGCCTTGGTTAGCAAGTTCCATAGAATGACACTAAGTAAAATATAATAAAGTAATGCCTGAAATATGTAAAAAGTGCCAACTCAAAGAAAATACTCTCTCTCTCTTCCCGGCCGATTTCGGCCACAGCGACTGCATTATATTATGCCTAGGAGCGGGAACTGAGCTGGTCCGCTCGCTCGTGCACCCTCATGTGACTGCAGTACCCAATCTTCGTCTGCAGTGCTCGTCCACACCGAGGGCATGTCAGGACTCCGTCAACGTAGTGATAGGTGAAGGCTGTAGGTGGTCGGGCCTTTAGAGCATCTCGTCGCTGTGCGTGCAAAAGTCGCCATGTGTTTTTAGCCTACTTTACAGGAGACACAAAAAACTGTTTATTTCGATAATTATTTAACATATACAAATCAATATTTTTATGACAAAAGTATTTGCACTTTTACATATATTACGGAATTATCTGAAATAATAGTTTAGTTTCAATAGAGTGAAAAAATTTTTTTTTCAAAAATATGTTACATAGCGATTTTTGTTTGAGTCGTAAAAACCTCTAAGTGTCTTAACCCGTACATGGCTAGATTTAATTATTAAGGACCTTATACAATTTGTGTGCTTTATCGTCACATGGTTATTTAATAAAATGATGTGGGTGTTCAATAAAACAGAAAAAAAATATTTAAGACGATATAATGGAAATTTTATCACGAATGAATAGTTTACGTATTTTTTTTTATTATAACTACTTATTACTACATATTAATATTTCCTTGCTTGTAGGCAACACAAGTGTCACTGTGGTATTTACGTGGCTTGTAAATTGAAATTTTGTTGTCTTCTAATATTTCTTTAAACTTCTTTCTCCCAACAGCATACAGATAAAGGATTCAAACGACTCTTCTACATATATTCTGGTACTATTTATTATCTGGTACTAGTTATTTATAATTTTCATTTGAAAATACATTAATAATATAATAATGTATTGGTCTGATGTTTACTACTTTTTTTTCATATATTATCTATAAATTTACAATATTAAACACGACACGATATTGCCTAACTGAGTTTTAGCCGAGTTGAAAATAAACAATTGTCTTTAAGATAGCGACCTTGCCTGTGAAGCCGATGGACCTGGGTTCGAACCCCAGTAAGGGCATTTATTTGTGTGTGATGACACAGATATTTTGTTCCTGAGTCATGGCTTGGTCATGGTTGTTTTCTATGTATTTAAGTATTTATATATTATATATATCGTTGTCTGAGTACCAACAACACAAGCCTTCTTGAGCTTACTGTTGGACTTAGTCAATCTGTGTAAGAATGTCCTATAATAGAATATAAAAAAATGTCTTTAAGTAATGCATAAACGCACTACAAGTTCATGTTATAAAGTACATTGCGCTAACTTTATACATTTTTTTTATTAGATATAAATCACATAATATTAATAAAATATAAATACACAATAAAAAATAAATTACCGATATAAATTACATAATATTTTGATCCAAAAGCATCGTTAAACCAGAATGGTTTGTCTCGATACTCCATTACGCAGTACTTAAATAATTAAATATACAATAGGCAACACATATTTATATCTTTTATGTAATTTTCCATTCACTTATACCTTTAAAACTGCCAACAACTTGTAACGAAAACTCACAAAACTCAATTATTTGTACACACACGTAATTTATTTTGCTTGGTGACTTTTCAGTGCCAAATCAAAAATGATACACTTTAAAATGAACATGTTAACGTGTTTAGTATACAACTTGAGGGTAAATAAAAGTACCTATAACATACGGTAGACTGGATACTGGATTGTTATAAGAAAATTCGTAAAACACACGGTCTGGAAACATAGCATCGACTCCAACTAGTACAAAAATTATCGCTATGTGCGAGAAACTACATATCGGGCGCAAGCGCATCTAATAATTTTTCAATAAACTTGTAGAAAATATCGCTATGTGTCAAGAATGACATAGCGTGCGCACGTCTGTAATTGCTGTTCAAATAAGCTAATGTAGTTATGTGATTTATTCCAGTTAGCGATTATAGGAAGAGCATTCATTGTATGGGCATCACATACCTACATTTGTTAAATCCTTAAATATTGAAGTAAGCTCAACGCTGTTTTTGGAGCATATGCGTATAGAAATAAGGTTCAAAATGGCATTAAAACCTAAAAATCGTCAAAAATCACATAGCGACTTTTGTAGGCACAGCGACGATCTCGTTTATTATCAAGGCCTACCCTCCTCCGCTCTTCAAAATCATCAACCTTTAAATGCACGATCCGTCTCGCCTGGCTTCCGCTTGCCGTCCCACAGCTCAGAGTAGAAAATGCGCTTCGCTACCCGACTCTCAGACATCCTCGAAACATGGCCACACCACCCCAGCTGCCGTCGCATAAGATAAACCTCAACTCCAGCAACTTTAGCACGCCGAAGCACTTCAGTATTCCTCACACGATCTGACCAATGGATGCTCATAATGTTGCGGAGACACTTTAAGTGGAAGCGATCTAGTAGGCGTATATGTCTGCGATACAATACCCACGTCTCCGAAGAGTACAATAAATTCGGGAGCACTATGGCCATATACACCGAAATCTTCGTTGTCAGGCTGATGTCATGGGTACGAAAGATTTTGGGCACTAATTTGCCAAATGCTGCAGAGGCTGCACAAAGCCTATTGCTTATCTCCGCGTCAAGATCAATACTCGGAGTCCATTGAACATAAGCAGTCAATTACGCAGGAGATACTATAGTGGAAGGACAGTTGCGCAGCTGCAATTGCACTCCCTCGTCCTTCCTTGTTCTAGTCCAATGGAACGGGAACTGCTACGATCGGGAACAAGTTCAGATGCAGTATCTGGCCGGCAATCGCTCATGACCCCTATTTGCCGCCCTAAGCCATCAACATTGCTTACCAGCCAATATAAGGAAACAACTCAAAATATGCATTTGATTACTTCGCCCCACACGTGGATAAAATGAAAATTTCTCATCAGTTTTTGAACAATCAAGAGAGCCTTTACCAACTACATACAAACAACAAAAAATATTTTTTAACGTTACTGTTAATCCACATCTTTTTTTTATCGTCTGTCGTGATTAGGGCTTGCAATTCGAATATTCGAATATTCGAATTTGTCGAATATTCGGCCTGTTTTGATATTCGAATATTCGGCCGCTCAGGTTTCGAATATTCGAATATTTTTTATTACTATAAAAATCTATTTAATCCGCTGCAGTTACAGTTTCTGTGTGTTTTCCGGGTATTTACAGTGAATGAGTAATGGTAGGTACCCAAATACGAAGAAAATAATATTTTTACTGTATTCCTCTCGATAGACTTCGTGAATACAGTGAAACCTAACTCAATTTGAAAGGAAACGAAATCAAATAGTATGTTATTTTTACGGTGCATAAGTTTTAAGTTAAAGGGTCATTCTGTTTATTAAGACTAAACCTTGCCCGCACTTATCGCAATTCTCAAATTTGATCATACCAAACCTGCCCAACTAGGTAATCTAACTATGCACCTTTAGCTGACGAATAATCCAGTAGTCAACTAACTTTTTCCCTTAAATATTCCAATATTATATAATTAAGCCGACCATTAATTAAGGCCTCTGAGTGACTACAAAGTTAATTTAAATCAGAAAATAATTACCTACTAAAAAAAATATCTTACATACCTAGGTTTGGTTTAGATGATTAAAGTTATATTATTTCACTCAACGGCGCATTTATAATAAAAGTTTTATCTAGAAATATTGAATACGTCTTATTTTGGCGTTTTACTTGTTTTTATAAATGTGGACATCTCATAGTAGGATGATAAAATCTAGTCAATTAAGTGGATTTCTGCAAAATATCATTAGTTTTAGCAATATGTGAAATAAGCTTTTGAATAAAACGATAATAAACCGATTTCTCGTTCTTTTTCTTATTTTTTATAATATTCATCATCAAGAGATATTAAGAGATACTCGTACTAAGTTATTACCGTATTTTGTTTTGACATGAATGGATAAATTGTTGACATAAGATTAATTATTGCAAGACATTTTTTAATTTGTATGTATTAAATAATATTATGTAAATATGAATGACGATCATAATATAAATTCGTGTAGATTAGTCTAGCATAATTTATAATGTAATTTAATATTATGAGAATAAATATCTAAATCTAAATCTAAATCTATTCGAATAATTATTCGAATATTCGAATATGTCGTCAGAAAAAGTCGAATATTCGAATACCTGAAAGTTTCGAATATTTGCAAGCCCTAGTCGTGATGTGCGTGATCCATGCATTCACATAAGTACTAGTTAAAACGTAACGGTCATGATCATGATAAGAACCGGCTAAAAGCTAGCAACGAACTCATTCCACAAATAATTTTGACAGTGACAGCACCCGTGCTAATTGCAGATGCACTTGACCATGACAAACAATATTATCTATTTATACTCTATTTTCAGAATACACAAGCTCATTATGTTCTCAGAGACTCCGGTTTTTAGTCCGGTAATTATGTGCTATGTAATAATAATTGCACGGCAGACATCACAATCTTCGGTACCAGGTAAAATATTGTTTTACCTCGCTTATTATTTAAAATCTGACGTGAAAGTAGCATTATAATAACTAAATAATAATCCTCATATTTCCTGGTGGAATTGACTCTCATGTGATATTAAATAACGTTCATTTGATTTGTAATATTTTACAGTTAGTTTATAAGAGTTCGGTCAATGATTTGGCTAAATACATTATAGAATTATTTGATTGAAGAAATACCTTGAAGCGTGTCGACGCTGTGAGTAAACTTTGTGTATTTTGCAGAAAATCCATTGGATCCTGAGTTAGCCAGACCAATTGTGCATACTCCAGTAGGCAGCTATCGGGGGCTTTGGGCTCGAGACGGGAATTACTCTATGTTTCTGGGTATCCCGTATGCGAGAGTTGATCCGGATAATGTTTTTGGCGTGAGTATTAAAATTTCTCAATTTATGAATAAACAGATAAATCTAATTTCGGTGCGGGGTCAGGGTGGGGGTTCGGGGTTGGGGTTCAGCGTTTCGTTTCCACAATTTTATTCTTGATGCAATTTTTTTTTAACTTAAATTCTTATCGATCGTTCTAATTAGTTTCCTTTGATACAAATGTCTAATTTTGGTTTCATCGGATGATCAGGACTGGAAGGCGCCAGCATCACATGCTAAAACCATATCGAGACACTTTCTGGATCCTATGTTTTCTTATTCGTATAATATTCTCTTTTTTGTTTGTGCTTACGAATAAATGATTACGATTTCAATTAATTATGGTATGCAAGTATAATATCAAGCAGGGCTGTCCCAAACCAAAACCTAGTAAGGGACAAATTTCTCAAAATGACCCACCTAGTAAGTCCTCACCCGATTACAAAGACACCGGCTCAAAAATCGGCTTAAATGACAGAGATTTGGACACCTCCAAACCTAGTAAGTAGCATGTCTAGTGGCGGTTTACCATTGTAACCCAGCAAGTCACATATCCCATTACAAAACCTAGTATGGGACTGAGACATACTAGGTATAAGTGTGGTATAAGCGCCTTACTAGGTTTTTGAACTGGGAATCATTGCGCGGGGGCCGCGCGCGGGGCACCTAGTACCGTCGTGATGTCCTGTCCTGATAGCATAAGAAGCCCTAGAGGTATTACGAATGAAAAGAATAATGGTATACTAACCTTAATCAACCTTATGCCAGAGTCAAGAAGATCATTCTGGAACGATCTTCCAGTAAATAACTCATGGATTGATTTAGTTCATGGTGGTCAGGGTGAGGCCGATTGATTAATAAATAAATTGATTTAGGTAGTTCATAGACGGTGATCAGGGGGTGAAGCTGAATGATTGATAAATAAATAACATTGTCAAAAATTATGCTTGTACGGCATATACGAGTAACATCCATAAAAATGTATGTTTGGTTATTTTAAGTACCATAAAACTAGGGTTTTAAGAGTGACCCAGGAGAACGTACTATGGCAACGAGTGACAAAAAAGTTGATTCACCCCACAGCAGCAGCTACGCTTACGCGTTGATTCAGAAATAGATTATTACGCTAGTTTTCGCCCAACTCTAGTTTTGGTACGAACTTTGAATATAAACCTACATTGCTGTACAAATTTGGACTTATTTCAATTCTTAATGTCTAAACTAAACAACATTAATCCGTCAAGTGGACGGAAACTAGCGCAATTATCCTATCTATTAAGCAGTTAACACCTACTAAGAGCACTTACTAGGTTTTTGAGCTGGATTATGTAAGACACTTCTATCGGTACTTATATTTTCAAACCTAGTAAGGAGCATAAAACGTGCAAAATATGTAATATATATTGATATATGGATGTTAATACATGCAATGGTTGATAATGTACCTATTTACATTCAAAAAATTACATAAAATTAAGATTTTTTTTTGAGGCTGACACTTTTTATGTTTTTACGCTCTCCTGTAAAATTTGGTCTGAAGCAGATACTAGGTTTTGGTATGGGACAGCCGAATTTAAATATGAATCGTACGTCACGGTGTCGTACGATTCATATTTTTTTCCTGGTTTTGCAACCTCTGAAAATAAATTAATACCTACATATTATAAAGAATGATTACCCAAAAGACATGTTAAAATTTCAGCCTCCTATTCCACACAAATTTGAAGGGATATATGAAGCAGTCGACGATACTTCAAGGTGTCCTCAAATTGAAGAAGTTAAAAACACAATTACTGGGACTCTGGACTGCCTTCACATCAACATTTACGTACCGAACAGCGCTACTATTGATAATCCCTTGCCTGCTATGATCTACATTTTTGGGGGGAAATTTAATTTTGGATTTGCAGGCAGATACATTTATGGACCACGCTTCTTAGTTAGACATGACATCATTTTTATTACTTGCAACTATCGTCTTGGCCCGTACGGATTTTTTTGTTTAAACACTTCTAAAGTGCCAGGGAATCAAGGTTTAAAAGATCAAGTGCAAGCGCTGCGCTGGATAAAAAAAAATATACGATATTTTGGCGGAGACGACTCCAAGATCACTTTAGAGGGAAACAGTGCAGGTTCAACGTCTGTGGATATGCATCAGCATTTTCTACAAGAACCACTTTATAATAGAGTGATTTTACAAAGTGGCGTTTCATTAAATGGAGTAACTGAAGATCCTGATTCAGATGCTCCTTTGAAATTAGCAAAGCAATTGAATTATACAACGAATGATATTAACGATGCCTTATCATTTCTGAACAAAGTAGAGCCACATGAACTTATTGCTGCAACAAGGAATTCGGGCGTAATTGTTGGACCGTGTGCTGAAAAGCATTTTGAGGGTGCTGATAACTATATAACGAAATATCCAGCTTCTGTGAACACAGTTACTCGTAAAGATGTCGATGTTTTAATTGGTATTAATAACGACGAAGGCTATTCGAAAATCACAATAACAGAAAAATATGAATATGAAAAAACGGACTTCGTGTCTGAGATATTAAGACATTATTTTGATTTCAAAAATGAAATTAAGCTTTCAGATGAAATGAAAAACATTGTCCAATTGTTTTATCATGGTGATGATTTTCAACGTGCTGATAATAAGAGACCGGTAATGAATTTATATGCTGATTTTAATTTTTATAGTCCGATATTCAGAACTGTTAGAAAATATTTGGACAGTGATGTAGAAAACATGTATTTCTACATGTTTTCATATTCTGGTGAAAGGGCTTTCGACAAGGACCTACATAATATATCATATACTAAAGGTGGTGCTTCCCACGCTGATGAGCTGGGATATTTATTTGACATTTCGTACATGAAAGAACGGAAGCGTGATGAAGATATGCTTATTGTAGAAAGGATGACCGAACTTTGGACTAATTTTGCTAAATATGGGTGGGTACATTTATTGCTTTATAGAGTTTTTTTTTTAACTAAAGTTTAAACACTTCATTCGAGTAGAAAGTTTTATAATTAATTTAATTGTACCAAAACAATGAAATCGGAGTGATGGGCTTCTAACGACTAGAAAGAACATTATGCTAAAGTGGATGCTTTATAAATAGCGAATTTTGTGTTGTAATGACACACGTAGACAGAAACACATACAGACAGAAGACATAACTCGAATTTCGAAATTTCGAGTACGTTACCTTGTGCATTCTCCAGGCCAAGTTTCTATGGTCTGTATCTTTACTTTAGGTATTTAAATAAAAGTAAACAAACAATTTGTAAATTTTTGGGCAGTTATAACATTTATTGGTTAACCAACCAAATACAAAACCGCTTGGATCTGAAAGACCTGACTTTAACCTACATTATTTGGTCATGTAATATTTTCATCTACCCTCAACTCCACTGGTGTAAGGAGCGATTTGAGTGTAGATTTTATTTACATTTATTTAAATACCTAAAGATACACAGTACAGTTGTTATGCTCCATTAAATAGTTGTTTGCATAGTCTAATAAAACATGGTCTTCCATTCCCAGAGTGACACGGGCCTACGTCACAACAACATGGCCGCTATATATAGCGCTATCGCATATTATCATATAGCGCTGTCGCATGATGACGTAGGCCCGTGTCAGTTAGGTGACCTAGAAAAGACGGGAATGGAGTACCAGGCGGAGTATATTATTATACCATGGTTGTTTGGACAGCGAGTACAGTGTATGGTAGGTATATGGCGTGTGCCACGGACACAGAACACTCTATACCAATCTAAGTCCTGATAACTGGAGTCCACCTTGGTGATTTTTTCTTTTGTATTTAACTATTTTTAATTTGCAAGCAAAGAATAATAAGACAGCCAAAATAATTTAAATATAGCGTACCTACTAGCCCCAGTTCATTTAAGATGATCCTTATTTTTACTCCAACTCATTCTTTCTTTTCCTAATCTTCGTATGTGGCCACCCGCAAAATGGTGATTGAAAGATTTATTTTAGTAATTCGAACCGCTTCGTATGATTTTCGGAATTTTTCAAAAATTCAAGTAAGAATATTTAGTAACCACTTTATTTCGACGTAAACAATTGGACATGGAGGAGACAGCAAAAGTTCTAAAAAATATTATATAATGTATATATTTTAAAGGATCTTCGGTATAATTTTCAGTTTTCAGTACAAGATTCCTTCTCCGTCTTCGCATTAGAACGCCTTGATATGTCGTATTGTGCCTCTGACTCTTGATTGACGCTGAATTGACGGCTCTTATTAAAGAGATTTTGACTTTAAGGTTCCGTCACACAGGCGCGTTTTCCGGGCGGAGCGTGAGCTCGGCGTGAGCGTTTTATATGTAAAGGGGTGCGCCTCGCTCACGCGCCGCCCGCAAAACGCGCCTGTATGACGGAGCCTTTAACTTTCAGCTAGAAAATTATTTGTGAATATGCCTTTCCCCGGGGTACCTTTGTTAGGCATAAAGTTTTAAGTCATAATGTATTGTTTATCATATTATCATTAGTCTTAAAGCTGAAACCGTTAACTTTTCAGGATTTTCGTAAGGTTAGGTTATCCTATGTATAGGTTAGATTAGGTTTGTTTTATGGCAATCTTGAAAAGTTACGCGACTTAGAGCGGTTTCGCACTACGTCCGATCCGAATCCGATCCGAACCCGTGAAAATATGGTCCGTAGTAGCCGTAGAACTATTTCTATGGTAAGTTACGCACTAGATCCCATCTCCGTCATCCGATTTCTTTCCGTCATTCAACGTGTGCGTTGCGTAACTTACCATAGAAATAGTTCTACGGCTACTACGGACCACATATTCACGGGTTCGGATCGGATTCAGATCGGACGTAGTGCGAAACCGCTCTTACGCGTTTCTAAACCAAACAAATTATGACCAATGAAAATGTGGACAAACAATACATTATGACTTAAAACTTTTTGGGAAACAATAGAGACCCGCCTTTTCCCATTTATCAATTAATTTTGATGCTGTTTCCTTTAAGAAACTATTAAATTCAGTCCCTAGGGCTCCATCGCATGAAATTACTAGTGGTGTAAAGAAGGCTCTAGGTCCTCTGTTGGTCTGTCGTATTAAAGCAGTTGCTGATGAAATTCAAGTTAGATTCATCCGAATAAACCGTATAAAGATTTTTTTTACATGACAATTTTACACAGATCGTCCTAGTCCCACGGTAAGTTCAATAAGGCTTGTTTTTACTCGTACATAGTATTGTACATAACACAGCAAAGTTATTAATATGTTTACCTACACAATTTGACGTCCCTCAAAAATTCTGATCAATTTTGATAAAATTATTCAAACGCGGTTATTTAAGAATGGCGAAAATGGGTTGTGCACATAATTAGAAGAATACAATTCGTCATACCTTTGTTCCAGAAATCCAACACCGAAACCGTCAAAATTGATTCCTCTTCAATGGCCACGCGTAACCCAGGACAAACTGCCATATTTGGAGATAAACACTGAACTACGCTTAGGTTCAAGACCGATGCACGAGCGGATGAGTTTTCTAGATCTTCTGTACAAGCACATTGGACATTACCAAAGGTGGATAAGTAAGGACTGAACAATAAAACAGTGAATTAGCAACGAGAAAATATACAAATAAAACAATGTTTTACTTAGTTTTCTTTGAAAGTAATGAAATCCTAAAAGACTTTGATTTGCAATTGGCTGGTAGTTTTATAGGTAGTTAATTATTTATTAATATCCGAATGACGCATGCAGTTGAAACCATGATAAAGCACTATTTAGTTATAGGTTATAGCTAGCTTCTGAAAATGGAACATAAAATGAGAGCTAGTTTCGTTGCTTCTAGTTAGATTGTTATAATATCATTATTAATAGATCCAGCCATCATGCAGATGTTCATGGGAGGTCAGAAAACAGTTAGTAAGTAAAAAGTAATAAAGTAGGTAATGCCTGAAATATGTTAAAAGTGCCAACACAAGGAAAATACTAACTGTAAAATACTCGTATCAAACAAAAACAAAGCAAATCAATTCATATTAAATGGTATTGATCATTCATTATTCAAAAGTAAATTTTACCAGCCAACATAAGGAGACAACTCAAAATTTGCAACTGATTACTTTGCCCCACATGTGGATAAAATGCAACTTTCTCATCAGATTTTGAACAATCAAGAGAGCCTTTACCAACTAACTGTTGTGGTGAAATCAGTAACTTAAATAATCATTAACACAGTAAAAACATTTTTCAATAAGCCACATTTTTGTGTTTGACTTGAATAGTTTGGGATCCATATCTTTGAAACGATCAGGTAACCTATTATAAATTGTGATACACATAATAATATAGGCGTTTTTTGCAGTGAGTGGCTAGTTTACATAATATGGCTTAGGCAATCTGTGTTTGTAAATATTTAGGTCTAGTTACGCGGGAACCCACTGAGTATCCGTGAATAGGTATTTATATTTGTGCATGGACGAAAACAGAAACTTCGTAAATATAGAAAATTGGAAAAATAAGAATGTAATGTTTTATAATTATAAAATATGGACGGCATGAATCTCTAGAATGAACTGAAAATATGGCTCTAATGCAGCGCTTTTGGAAAACAAACACATTATGTTTATCAGTGCAGTATCCCCAGATTGTTATGCCATACCTTAAAATTGAATGTACATATCCGTGATATGCTATTATCGCTGCTGAATTGAAACAGTTTGACTCACTCTTCTCAGAGCAAATACAAACCTATTTACTTTGGAACATAATGTATCTACGTGATCTCTCCAGCTAATGATTGTCAATATGATGTTGATGTGCATGCTGTACTTCTTTGGTAGAAATATCGTCATATTAATGTATGAGTAACTGTAGTGAGTTGCCTTTATTAGTATGGAATTGAATGTAGTTAGTTTTGTCTAGGTTTATTTTTAAGTTATTTCTTTCTAACCTTTTAATTGTTAGAGCTAGAGTTTAGTTTAGGTCGATCTATTAATTATTTAGAGATTTAGTTACCGGACAGTATCTGAGTCTCTACACATTGGGTTCTATTAATAATATACATTTTTATCCATTCTAGAGCTGGACCACGTATGCCGTTTTTGTACAATTTTACCAACAAACGCTTATGACATACGTAATGAAAAGCTTTTTTATAAAGTTCAATAGTTGGAAATCGGTACGGTTTTGGGTTCATAGCTTTTGACGCACATTTGTCAACATTTTGCATGAAGAATTATTGTTTAATATACAATATGTGAAGTCAGTATAACCCAATCTGCGACGCCACAATGAATACACGTGGTTTTAATGCTCTGCCGAGTTTTAAGTTGTTCATGCATTTGCGCTTAAGATACTTAAGTGCTTGCTATAAAGTGCTCGTCACGACTGACTATAAAAACCGTCCAAGAGCATTTCAGGCCATGCTCAGTCTAGTAACGTAGTTGCCAGTCCGTCACCAAAGGGAGACTTATACGACAATATGAACATAGCAAGGAATATATTCCCTGACGTTCCGGTTAACGGGACAATATTTTTATACTATCTACTAATAACACAATAATTATCCAAGGCTTCAGTGACAGGTATTTTTCTTCTGTCCAATAATGTCACATCATGTGTTACAGCAGTAACACTAAGGCAAATAGTTCGCTCAAAACTAGTTCAACAGTTTGCTTTATTCTTGCGAAAAAAAAATCTAAATTCAGACTAATTTTTCAATGGCTGTCCCAGCTATAGTTATAAAGGAGAATAGCTGTATAGACATCTCATTTCAATTATATCAAGCAAAAACCATGGTTATAAATCATGGTTACGGTCATGGTTAAAGCAGTTTTGCCCAAGCAGATACGAGCATTCGCAGTCGTACGGTTAATTGATTGAAGACATACTTATACAGCGTTTCTGCCATGTGACTAAACTTTGTGATATTTACAGAACTTACAATGGTCCCTGAGTTACCCAGACCCATATTGCATACTCCAGTAGACAGTTTTCAATGTCTCCAGGCCCAGGACGGGAATTACTCTATGTTCTTGTTTGTTATAGATAGCTTCTGAAAATGGGACATAAAAACCAGAGCTAATGTCGTTGCTTTTAGTTAGATTGTTATAATATCCTTATTAACACATTCAGTGCCAGCGACTCCCTAGGGGAGTTCACTGTTCGTAGGCGCTTTTCGCTACATACGATTTTTCCCGTGTTATCGGCTACGCTCGTAGCGCGTAGCTCGGGCTGGCACTGAATGTGTTAATAGATCCAGCCATCATGCAGATGTTCATTATAGGAGGTCAGAATAACAGTTAGTAAGTAAAAAGTAATGCCTGAAATATGTAAAAAGTGCTAACACAAGGAAAATTCTAACTGTAAAATATCAAACATAAAATTAATTAATTAAAAAATTAAAAACAAGACTGCTGAATTTCAAAGCGAACTGAAAAGCTAAAAATAATGTTGATAATTATATTAGTTACCTACATAACTTTATGAATCTAAATTGGAATGTATTTGTACACTCACGGCCATTCACAGTAAATACAAGGGGTTATGCACATTTATGACCGTGACTGCAGGGTACGTGTGCATTTAATTTCAATTACAGTCGGGGGACCTTGATGTACCTACTGCATTCTCTCATTCAAAAGGTAGTAAGGTATAACTAACATATCAACATTATTTTTAGCTTTTCAGTTCGCTTTAAAATTCAGAAGTCGTATTTTGAATTTTTTAATTATTTTATTTTATTTTACACATTTTAGTGACAAAACGAACTAAAACTATCATTTATAAAGATTACCCGGACATTTGTTTTTCCACAAAGTTCTCTTTATGTGGACTCCTGGGACAGGGACCTTTTTAATTAAGCTCACCGTTCCGGAATACGCCCGGCATCTTTTCCGTGGATAATATGTGGATGTGTTCACGATATGGGACATTTGACATTTTTACATATAGCTTCTTAATAATAATATAATAATAATAATTCAGCCTATATACGTCCCACTGCTGGGCACAGGCCTCCTCTCATGCGCGAAAGGGCTCGGGCTATAGTCCCCACGCTAGCCCAATGCGGATTGGGGACTTCACATACACCTTTGAATTTCTTCGCAGATGTATGCAGGTTTCCTCACGATGTTTTCCTTCACCGAAAAGCTAGTGGTAAATATCAAATTATATTTCGTACATAAGTTCCGAAAAACTCCTTGGTACGAGCCAGGATTTGAGCCCGCGACCTCCGGATTGAAAGTCGGGCGTCATATCCACTCGGCCACCACCGCTTATAGCTTCTTAAAAAGAAGTAGAAGTTTTTAACATGTCCATGAGGGTTTGAAGGTACACAATAAAGACTTCATAACTTTAACTCTCTTTAAAAAAGTTATTGACCCAATGAGTTACCTTCAAATCCTTCGATGCGACTTTATCACGATGCACATGGCCTCCGGCAAAATAGCACGTTGCTGGCAACATATCCAACAACAATCATATGCGTCAGATTGCATTTCACCGTCTACTTACAAATGATGAACTGGCGAATATAGGTACCCGACAGACTAGATGGCCGAGGGCCGAGCTCTGCGTAGGGCCGAACGCCCAAAACGTTCAAGAGAAGCGCGCGTCTACGCGAGGCTAAAGGCCATGCTGCGGGACGTTAGTGATGAAACACAGAACCATTGTACATGTGTCAAAATACGTAGGCTGAAGACCGAGCTCCGCGTAAGGCCGAAGGGCCAGGGCGCGGGGGTCCAGCAATTCCTGCAATTTCTTTAAATGTCTGACCGAGTTCCACGAGTACTAACCTCCCGCAGCTCAGTCTTCAGCCTCGCGTGGAATCGCGCCTTCCCAATTGAGATACTAAGGGATATTGTAGAAAGCGCGTAAGTACCTGACGGACGCTCCGGGGAGCTACGCGGAGTTCGGTCTACGGGCTTCGTATTTAGACACTTGTAACATTGCATTGTTCTGTGTTTAAATACTAAAGGTACTCCTGTCTCGGACGCTTCGGGCTTTCAGCCCTACGCGAAGTTCGGCCTTCATGTTTAGATACTTGTATTATTGTCTATGTCAGGGCTCTCCAAACCCCGGCCCGCGGGCCAAATCCGGCCCGCGAAGAGTTCCAACCCGGCCCGCCGACAGCGGTCCAATCCGGCCCGCGGGAGCCAGGCTCCAAGTGTTCAGCCCTAACAGCAGCAACCAGATACACCCCCCTCCCCCCTGGGGCCGAAATGCTGTGTGCCGTGGCCCGCGCGAAAATTCTGAGGCGCAATATGGCCCTCAGGTAAAAAAGTTTGGAGACCCGGTCTATGTTATGTTATGTTGTTGTTTGAATACTAAAGACGCGCCTTTCTCGGACAATTCGGGCCATTGGCTTTTTTTGCATGGCAAAACTAGGGGAAATTGCAGTAAGCCACCTGTCAAACGATCCAGGCCTTCGACCCTATCCCAGCTCGGATAGGGTCGAAGGCCTGGATCGTTTGACAGGTGGCTTACTGCAATTTCCCCTAGTTTTGCCATGCAAAAAAAGCCAATGGCCCGAATTGTCCGAGAAAGGCGCGTCTTTAGTATTGGGCTGTGCATTTAGACACTTGTTCTATTGTTCTGTGTTTGAACACAACACTCTTGCAGCTCGGGCTTTGGCCTTCACAATTATTAAAATATTACTTATATTACTTAGACCCTCCGCGGAGCTCACATTTCGGCTTTTGAATTTAGTCAAATGTCTACTACTACTAGTTAGGCTAGGAATTAATAAAGGAAGGTTCGAAGGATTCGAGAGAGGCTCGCCTTTAATGTGGTGTTCAGACACAGAAACAATACACTTGTATACAGTCGACCTAAGTTACATGTTAAACATACAGGAGAGAATTTATAACAGCCTGAGCCGTGAAATAAAAGAGGCGGCTTCTTATGAGCTATTTGTTAAAAAGTTGAAAGATTTTTTGATTGACCAGGCTTTTTTCACGGTAAAAGAATTTTATTGTAAATTTAATGTAAAATGAGTCTAGTAATATTTTTTGACATTTGTATTTTTTAATTTTTTGTTAGTTTTATTGACATTTGTATATACCACTATTTTTGACATTGTATATATTATGTACTCTGACATTTGTATATATTCCTTTTTAATTTGTGTGGATTATGTATTTTTAATTTTATTGTGTACCTATTGTATATTTTGACATGTGTTTTTTGACATTAAAGATATTGAATTGAATTGAATTGAATTGAATTGACATAATATGTATAAACATTGTCACATAGATACTTCTAACAATAGGAAATACGGGAAACTCTGCGTAGGGGGCGCCACTACTACAATCCATCACAATCTGGGGGTCTACCTCGAAACAAGAAAATCGAAATTTCGTTAACTAACTTCTCTATCACTCTTGCATATTCGGCAGAACATTGCAGTAATACCCCCTATAAAGGATGACTCACGTTAGACACCGGGCCGTGTCCGGGCCGGAGCTTACGGCGCTTACTTTTCTATGACGTGACAGGTGATCACGTTATGCTTTCCATAGAAAACGATGCGCCGGAAGCTCCGGCCCGGACACGGTCCGGTCTAAGGTGAGTCATCCTTATTAACCTTAATAGGGGGTATTACTGCAATGTTCATTATGAAAATTACTTTAGTACCTACTAAAGTTAAGATGAAATGATCGAAGTTGATAGGTAGGTTTTTTTGCAGGCGGGTTAAGACGAAACGGGAGCTGAGCTAAAAGTCAATTTTGAGATTTCAAGCTGAATATACCCGTCGCTCTGACGGGGCGTGAGAGACTGTATTTGTGTGTGTAATGCACGCACACAGATGCGTACGCTTGCACCCGCGCGCGCCTCATTGCCGACAATTTGCAATGTTATTTTTCGTGCGTTACTGCCACGAGGCGTTCACTTATTACTTACTGTGTTGCGATTGAATTTTTTGACCCGGCTTACGTTTACGGAACTCGATAATCTTTCTACTACTGTGACTTGGCTTTGTTTACTTGACTTTGCTGATCAGCTTATTGTTTTGGACTCCGTGAGTTGTGGTTACCTATTGGACCGCACGCAATTCATCTACCTTTATTCAAGTAAAATAAATAAATAAATAAAAATAAATAAATAAATATTAGGGGACATCTTACACAGATCAAACCTAGCCCCAAACTAAGCAAAGCTTGTACTATGGGTACTAGGCGACGATATACATACTTGTATAGATAAATACATACTTATATACATAGAAAACAACCATGACTCAGCAAGCAAGTAATTAAGCGTAATTAGCCGAAACCTTTATAAGAGTGTAATTCATAAGAAGTACATAAGATATAATTTATGTACTGGTTTGCTGTTAGCTTTTAATTGTATCACTTTACATATATGTTACTCAAATAACTAACACGGTTACACTGTTGTAAGAACATTATTTTTCAGGTAGGCCTTATTATACCTACTATAGGCCTTATTACCTCCTAGTACCTTAGTAGTAGTAGTACTACTACGGAAATTGATTCAAAGAGTCAAGACTGACTTAAGTGGCAGTAGGGTGTAGGGTTTTTTCTAGGCTTAATGAGTTCGCTGAAGCTTATTTTTTATACTTAGCGCACAGAACCACTAGTTTAACAGTATCAGCTCTAACCACATGTCACCATTTTGTCCTTTACGTAACAAACTCAGGGGCCCAGAATATCCGATGTACCTATCAAATCAAGGTTCTGTACCAAATAAGGCCCGGTTATTATAGTTCGTTATTTTTTAGCATTAGAAAGAAGGTAAACAATCATGACGTGTCTTTTTATTAATAATTATTGAAAAACGCTTTCAAAAATTAGTTTATATTACTTATGAAAGCAAAAGAATATAAAAAAGTATATGATTAATACATACATACATACATACATACAATCACGCCTATTTCCCGGAGGGGTAGGCAGAGACCACGGATTTCCACTTGCTACGATCCTGACATACCACTTTCGCTTCCTTCACATTCATAACATTCCTCATACACGCTCGCCGGTTTAGGGTGCTCTTGCTCATTAATATGATTAATACGATTTATAATTCTAACATATTTGCTATGACTTATTTTTCAATGGTAATTTTTAATAAGACATGTCAAAATCTGTTACCTTAATGCAAAAAAAACGAACTTTAAGCGTGCTAACTTTCAAAATTTCATTTTTTATAAGATAGTATAAGTAGATGGGCAAAAATTTTGCGTCCATGTCCACCAGTGAGTAAGTGATTGAGATACCTAAACATTTAACTTTATAATGTAAAATGATATAATTTACTAACCTACTCGTTTAATTTCAGGTAGGTTGAATAAGGAACCAAGTAACCATGGGGAGGAGCAGTATTTACTAACATTTTCTTTTTGGGTCTTCAGAGTGTATCGTTTCCTTTTTTTTGCACATATTACACTTAAATATATATTCTCTGTGTAAACCCTTACGTCTTTCAATGACAAAGGCAAGATCAGCAAATGTACAATTTGTATGATCGTGCCTCATATTTGAGATCACAGAAAATAAATATTTTAAATCCACTATTCTGCGACCTTCTAAAATTTTGTTTTATCATGATTCATGATCAAAAAGCTCGGATTCAATAGTCATATCAAACGTCGATTATGCAGTTGATGATGAGCTTGCATTTTCTACCATTGGTGCTGCAAATGCATCAACCGGTGGCGATAAACTTTGCCCTCTTGTAAAACAAATTACTATTGTGATTGTGTCCAGCAAAAGGCCAAAATTCGGTTTACTTTCCTGTTTAAAATATTACTAATTTATTCAAATTTCAGATTAGGTACATAGGTAACTGTCTGAATATTACAATGCCAGCTGGCAAATTCTATCACATTTGTTTGTTTGGTAGTCATGGTAACATTCACTTACATTGATATCCTTATTAAGATCTGTATCTTATTATCCAGACCTTAAAATATTGCCACCGTTGCCCTTTAAAAAAATACTGTTTAAATAATTGGCTACTCAAACAATGCTTCTATAGTATAAATAATGACTACACAAAAATGGGTAATATTGTATATAATGCACGAAATAAGGCCCGATTCTTAAGCGGGTTTAAATTTTGAGGCCATGTCCGCTAATACTATAGACAAAATATCAAGTTTAATAAACACAAAAAAAAAAACATTGATGGGCCTTATTTTATAATTTAGGCCTTACTTTGTAATTTAAAGTAGAGTTAGGCCAAGAAAAATCTATAGCGATTTTGATAGAACACGCAGTGCAAGTATTATTTCAAACGTCGCTTCTATGAAATTATGACATATAAATAACACTTGCACTGCGTGTGCTATCAAAATTGCTGTAGACTTTTCTTGGTCTGACTCTAAAATATTCTTTATTACACCACAAACATAAAAACAAATTAAAAAAAAACCGGCGAAGTGCAAGTCGGACTCGCACACGAAGGGTTCCGTACCATTATTTATAAAAACGGTCACCCATCCAAGTACTGACCCCGCCCGACGTTGCTTAACTTCGGTCAAAAATCACGTTTATTGTTGTATGGGAGGCCCCACTAAAATTTTTATTTTATCCTGTTTTTAGTATTTGTTGTTATAGCGGCAACAGAAATAAATCATCTGTGAAAATTTCAACTGTCTAGCTATCACGGGTCGTGAGATACAGCCTGGTGACAGACGGACGGACGGACAGCGGAATCTTAGTAATAGGGTCCCGTGTTTTACCCTTTGGGTACGGAACCCTAAAACCGATTTACAATGTAGATAAAGGTAGCAACAGGCGGTCTTATCGCTGTTAGTTCTTATTCTTCGTTTGTTTAGCATTAGAGTGAAGGTGACGTGTCTTTTTTAAGCATGCAATCGTATAATTATTTAGCTTTTTTTGTAATAGTTATGTACTTAGTGGTTAATATTAGTATTTACTATTTTTTTTTTCAATAATGCTTAAAAACGAAGTATAGACATGACAACCAAATATTAACGCCATTGTAGGGCAGGATATACAGAACATGAATCATTTGTACTGTCACGCTCCGTGATTGTTGAGCCATTTAGGGTTCTAGCTAAATTGGACATTCCATAGAGCACGAGTAAGTATGGATGGAACAACCAATTCAGCTAGGACCCTAAATTGCTCGACAATTACGAAGCGTGCCTGTAGGTACCTAAAAATTTTGTTAACCCATTTTAACCATGCAATAAAATATTTTTGATTTTGATTTCTAATTTGAAATATTAGAATCAAAAAGTTCATAATAGATTGTATATCATAACTACAAAAATGTGTTCCCTACTCTCAACCCAAAACCCCTTGTATCTTAGGATCTAGATATTTTCACACAAGACGGTTTATCGATAACTTCTTACATCACTAGATTATCGACATTAAATGTCGACTATTGCCCATTACTTTTCTGGCTGTGTACGTATTTAGAAACTTGACTCCGCCCCTAAAATTAGTGCGATAGGGACAACTGCAGCTGAGGCGAAAAATCCTGCGTAAAAATGACAAAAATCGAGGTTTCGTAGTCCTCTTTTTCCTCCCCCAAAACTTAACCAATCGTAACCAAATTTGGAAATCTAAATGATTATGAAATTATCTGTGTCGGACCGTTTTGCTTTTTTGGCTAATTGATATCAGTTTTGAATACCACGCCTCTCATTGCGGCATAGTCTATTAGGCCATTTTGGTCGTTTTTGAAGGGCTCTAGCGCCTTAAAAAACAAAAATATCAAAAAAAGCAAAACGGTCCGACACAGATATTGACAATATTAATCTGTGTTGAAAAAATCATTGCTCTAGCTTCAAAAACCACGGAGGAAAACGAGGACTACGTTTGTATGGAGGAATGACCACTCCTGTTGGCTCTTAAGTAGGTTTAGTAGGCAAGGATAATTTTATTACAAAAAAATATATAAGAATCCAATAAGCCAGAAATTATTCGAACCCCATCGCTTAAATAGAAGTTCACACGTTTAGATTTCAATAGCGCGATTTAGAACATGTTTGTATTTAGTTCCTATATTTACCTTATACCATGTGATTTGTATATTATATTTTTATGATCAGCGGTAAAAACCCTTTCATTTGATAGCGCACTAAATAAGACAGAAGGATTTATTTTTCTTAGCACATTTTGTGAATCCTTATTCTATCAAAATAAGACTTAAACGCGTATGTTGCATATATATATTTTAAATCGCCTTTCAAAGCTCTTCATTTTGAGGCCCCACTCGATAGGTTTGCAAGATTTTTTTTTCTAAACATCACGCAATATAATTCGCTCCTTGAGAAACACAGTGTCATTAAGCGAAAAACGTGTTTTTTGGGTACAGAGCTTTAAAATTTTCGAAATCTTCAAACGTCTAAAACTGCCGTACTAGAGATAAAAGAAAGAGTTTTTTGCTATATTTTGTTAGATTTTAAACTAATCTTGTGAGTCATTTGAGTAAACTGTGTTTTTTTTGTTTAATTTCTAAGATAATTCAATTAAAAGAAAATTGTAATGTCACTATTCCGTTTAGTTTTGCTTAATGTCACATGACGACTTCGCAATATTGATTCAATTTATGGAACAGTGACACTATATCCAGTTATTTGATATAACTTAACGTTTATTTCAAAGAAAATCATTTTACATGGATGTTAATTAATATTTACTAAAGTAAGCGACTTTCAGTCTTAAAAAATTAGCAAATAAGACTAGTTTTTCTTTAAAACTAGAGTATTCTTAGCTTGTTTTGTTTGGCTATATTTTTACGATCAAAAATTACCAAAGTAAATAAACAAAGGGGAGGATAATAATTGGGGGATGCGATGTAAGGGGCCCGAATGTCATGTAACGGACCCCAGACCAGCCTCTCCTGCACGTGGTCACCCTGTGGAATACCAAACAAGCCTCTGGCGATCCACCAACCCGCACTGAACCAGCATGGTGGGCTTATGGCCCAATCTAATTTGACATGTACGACTCCTCGTTACGGCGCTAAGTACCCTGTAAAAGTGGTGCTAAGAATCCCCGGGCGGAAGATACCCACGTCATCATCATCCTGCTAGGCCTTGTTCTCATTTATTTGGGGTCGGCCTTCCCTGTTCTTTTCCTCCATTCTGCACGATTGAGTGCAACGTCGGCGTCTATATTGAGGTCTTTCAGGTTTCGCTGAACCGTCGTCAGCCAGGTAGCAGGTGGTCTTCGACGTCCTCGCTTCGTCGTTGAAATATCGAGCGCTACCTTAACCATGTAGTCTACAGGACGCCTCTGTACATGACCGTACCACCTCAGACGTTTTTCCGTTAGCTTTTCTGTTATTGGCGCTACTTTGAAACTACCCGGCGGAAGATACCCACACGCTTTGTCGTCAAAAAGAAGTGGCAGGACAACATTGTCGGATTATCAAATTACCCCGGCAAGGTGGCTGTGTTGACGTTAAGCATATCCCAAATCCCAAAGCTATATACCTACCTTAACCGCAATCAAAGCCTACGCATCAACATCTACACATTGCGATGATAAGATTGAAGAGTATTACGAGATTATGACCCTCTAAATAAATCTACTGATGAAAAGCAGGAAACATGGACGATTGTCCTTGGTGAAGTCAGATCAAGCACACATACATAGTCGGACCACATAATATGGCCTTGGCAGCAGAAACGACCGTAGTTCTAGGTCTATTCCATTTGCCTTTGGTCGAAACATGAACGTAGATAAGTAATTCCTTCTTTCTCAAAAAAACTTCAAAGTCGCTGGACCTGGATTTCGCCTGGCGGAATATCACACACGAAATTGACTACTTATATAATAATATTTTCATGTGACAAAAGTTTAATTAGATATTTATTTATGTAGGTATTAGGTACATCAATAGGTTTAAATTTAGTTCCGATCACAGACCCGTGAGAGCAAAAATAAAGTTTAAGACTTAAATCCACCGTAAGCAATTAATTCATAAATAGGCAAAACACCTAAACAGAAACACACTCTTATTTGTAACCACGATCAGCTTAACTTAGAATTACGAAGTAATTTTGACACCTTACAAGAAGAGATACCACAAATACACATTCAGAAGTTCAAATTCAAAATAACAACATTATAAATACTTACTTTAGAAACAGCCAGTAGCAAAATTAAACCAACCCGGAAAAACAACAAAAAACTCACAAGCGACACATTACGTTATTAGAACTAGCTCTTCTGAAGGAGGTACGAATTCTTCATCATCATAAGTATTATCTTTATTAACAGTTTCAACTAAAACAGTAGTATTAACTTTATTAAAATAGCTTTAAACTTTTTTGTCATTTAAGACACATTGAGACATTTTCTACTGTAAGAGAACAATAGTTTTATGGGTAATTAATAGGTAAGTACCTACCTAGTGATAATAATAATTAATGTGTGTTTTGTGTCACCTTGTCAGAAATAAAATTGGAACATAACAGACATCACAAAAATAACTTGCAAATTTTGATGAATGAAAAAGTATCACACAACACATAAATAATATTATATTATAATTAATAAATATGGGAATCTTACACATACCAACCTAGTTCCACAGTTAGATCAATAGGGCTCGTAATGTGGCTATATCTATCTAATTATAAATAGTCGTCTAGTAGGTACACATAATACAACTCTATTATGAACCTTATAGAAAAAATACCACACAGTGACATTAAACAACGAGTGACATTCATTAACCACACCGTTATAAGCGTTCTGTACCAGTTGTAGTGGCTTTAAGCTTAAAACGACATTTTTCACTTAAGCATGCCAACTGTCGCTATGGTAAACTAAGCTAGCATATTGACACTACACAGATAATGACGATCGACCTGCTAAAACTTCTGTCAACTTCTTAAAATCACAATGTCACTTAAAGTAAAAGAACAGTACGTTTTTATTTTTAGTCAGCATTATGGCTTTAAGTTTTAAGCAAAACCGTCATTATAGGTATAATGTCACTTTACTTATTTCAAAACGTTATTCTATTCTATTAAATTCAAAAGTACAAGTGTCCTTAAAGGGAAAAGTACGATATTGCTTTAAATTGAGTTTTGATTTTGATACCATATTATAAGTTTAAAGTGACATAGTACGTATAGATACACTATTTCTTATGTAAATTGACGTACTTACAATTGAATCTCATAGAAAACCGTCACTAAGCAAAAAAATACAATTTACTTCCCTTTAATGACATTGTTCCTATGAGACGGGCACCTATTCCCTCTATTCGCCATAACGACATTAGCGCCCTCTGGCGGTTCTAATAGAGGTAGGGCGATAGGTGTCTTCGTATTGCGTGCGTTACGATCATACGAGCTAGATGGCGTTATTAACTCAAAAACCCCATTTTTTGGATAATGACGTTATGTTTCTCAAGGAGCGAATTATGTTATTATGTATTATGTCCGCCATATTGATTTTATTATGACGTCACATAGCCTATGTTACTCGGGATGACGTAAGTATTCTAATGATATATCATTCATCTAAATCGGTTGAGGCATTCAGAAGTTATGGTGGAATAAAGAAACTCACATACAAGAAACATGAACACTGAAAACAATACTACTCTTTTTTTAGGGCAGTGGTGTAAAAAACAAATCTACTCTTTTTTTTTTGGGCAGTCGTGTAAAAATCAAAGCAAATCAATTGGTAAGCAAACGCATAACATACTGAATGCTATAGGACATTTATCATTCAAAATCATCAATTAAAAGTATAATTATTTTACCAGCCAACATAAGGAGACAAATGAAAATTTTCATTTGATTACTTTTCTCCACATGTGAAAAAATACAACTTTCTCATCACTTTTTGAACAATTATGAGAGCCTTTACCAACTGGTTAAATAAAATTTTTGAATGTTACTGATAATCCACATATTTTTTATTGCCTGCCGTGATGTGTGTGATCTATGCATTAACATACGTAAGTAAAAGTTAGAACTCAACAGTCACGATGATGATAAGAACCGGCCAAAAGCTAACGCCGAACTCATTGCATTAAGGAATTTGACAGTGACAGCACCCGTGCCAACGCCGCAACAGAATTTAGAAATTATTAATGCTAAATTCTTTTCGGCAATAGTAAAGGAGATGCAGTTGACCATGACAAACAACATTCTCTATTTATATTTTATATTTAGAATTCACAAGCTCATTATGGTATCTGAGATTTCGTGTTTTAGTCCGGTATTTGTGTGCTATCTACTAATAATTCCACATCAGTCATTTCAGACTTCGGTACCAGGTAAAATATTTCCTTTATTTATTTTTGATCTTAAAGGAAATAAAGATTATTATTGTATGTATGTATAAGATAAGATAAGATAAACACAAAACAGAAATTTATGGCACAGGAATTGAATTTATTGTTTTACCTCACCAGCTCTTATGCTTCAAAACTGACGAGAAAGTTGCATTATAATTAGCTAAATAATAATCCTTATATTTTCTTATGGAATTAACTATTAAGTGATGATTTCGAATGATTAATATTAAATAACATTCATTTGGATTTTATTTGTAATGTTTTACAGTTAATTTAGAAGAACTCGCCCTCATTTGGTCAATTATTTGACTGAATATATTATTGAATTATTTGATTGAAGACATACCTTAAAGCGTGTCGACGCTGTAAGTAAACTTTGTGTATTTTGCAGAAAATCCATTGGATTTCGAGTTAACCAGACCAATTGTGCATACTCCAGTAGGCAGCTATCGGGGGCTTTGGGCCCAAGACGGGAATTACTCTATGTTTCTGGGTATCCCGTATGCGAAAGTTGACCCGGACAATGTTTTTGGTGTGAGTTTTGAAATTTCTCAATTTATGAATAGTCATAATCGTTTCGTTTTCGCTATTTTCTTCTTATTGCAATTTTTTTCATTTTATTTTCTTTGCTGTAACTTAAATTTCTTATCCTTTGATAAAAATGTCTAATTTCGGTTACATCGGATGATCATTAGATAGACCATTTCTAGGTACTTTTTCCTTCCTGTGTTTTCTGATTTGTATAATATTCTCTTTATTGTTTACGCTTACGAATAAATTATTACGATTTCAATTAATTATGGTATGCAAGTTACCAAGCTGTCGTACGATTCATATGTTTTTTCTGGTTATGCAACCTCTGAAAATATTATTAATTAATACACAATATAAATAATTAAAATTGAGCTAAATTTTAATAATAATTAAAATTTCAGCCTCCTATTCCACACAAATTTGAAGGGATATATGAAACAGTCGACGATACTTCAAGGTGTCCTCAATATGAAGAATTTAAAAACATAATTACTGGGTCATTGAACTGTCTTCACGTCAACATTTACGTACCGAACATCGCTACTATCGATAATCCCTTGCCTGTTATGATCTACATATTTGGTGGGAAATTCGAACACGGATATGCAGGCAGATTCTTATATGGACCACGCTTCTTAGTTAGGCATGACATCATTCTCATTACGTTCAACTATCGCCTTGGCCCATATGGATTTTTTTGTCTAAATACTTCTAAAGTACCAGGAAATCAGGGTTTGAAAGATCAAATACAAGCACTGCGGTGGATTAAAGATAATATACGATATTTTGGCGGAGATGACTCCAAAATCACTGTAGCGGGGCACAGTTCTGGTTCAATGTTGTTGGATTATCATCAGTACTTTCTACAGGAACAGCTTTATAATAGAGTGATTTTGCAAAGTGGCGTTGCATTATCTCACCATTCTGATCCTGATCGAGATGCCCCTATAAAATTAGCAAAACAATTAAATTATTCAACACATGATATTGATGATGCCTTATCGTTTCTAAACAAAGTGGAGCCACATGAACTTATTGCTGCAACCAGGGATTCTGGTGTAATTGTGGGACCGTGTGTTGAAAAGCAATTCGAGAATGCTAATAACTATATAAAGAAATACCCAGCTGATTTGAACACAGTTTCTCGAAGAGATGTCGATGTCTTGATTGGTATTACTAACGACGAAAGCTATGCGTTTGTAACAATGAACATAAAAAATGGTAAATTAGAATGTGAAGACTTCGTCTCTTTAATTTTAGAAGCACATTTTGAATTTAAAAATGAAAGTAAACTTTCAAACGAAATGAATAAGATTGTCCGGTTATTTTATTATGGCGATGATGTTCAGTGTGCAGAAAACAAGAGACCAGAAATTAATGTCCATGCAGATTTTATATTTTACAGTCCGATACTAAGAACTGTTAGAAAATATTTGGAGAGTGGCGTGGACAATACCTACTTCTATATGTTTTCATTTTCTGGTGAAAGGAATTATTGCAAGGATTCCGTTAATGTACCATTTACAATAGGTGGTGCTTTTCACGCAGATGAGCTGGGATATTTATTTGACATATCTTACATGAAAGAGCGTTTGCGTGATGAAGATATGCTAATTGTAGACAGGATGACCGAACTTTGGACTAATTTTGTAAAATATGGGTACGTGTTTTAATTTTTTTTTATGTATGAAAACATCTCAAGTCAATTTTTCTATGATAATTATGCTTCTTTAAATAGTTGTTTAGAAAGCATTTTATACGCAGAATGGAACGTAGACAGCGTAAGTGGAACGTGTCTAGCAAGCGAATGTCGCCTTTGTACAAACACCATGTTTCCGAAGCATACAAAAGAATCGGAAGAACCATGGCTGTGTACACCGACAACTTCGTCTGCAGCTTTAGATCATGCGATCCCCAACACGATGCGTTAACCGACCGAAAGTGGACGCAGCCTTAGCAATCCTAGATGGGATCTCGGAGGCTAGTCTATTATCCTTTCTGATCTGGCTCCCAAGATACTTGAAAGAGGACACTTCGGTTAGGGGTTTCCCTTCTATAGTTAGGTTGGAAGTGTCCGCTTCGCAATTACGGGCTGATTGTTTTAGCACTTGAGTCTTGGATATGCTTATTACTAAACCAAATCTAAGACACGACCTTTGCAGAGCAACCTTGTAGGACTGAAGCGCTTCCATGCTATCGGCCACCATCGGTTTTCGTTTTAGACTTAAATCGAGACAGGTCGAATACACTTCCGTCAGAACGAACGCTAAGTTGTATTTGTCCAGAGCACGCAAGAAGTGAGTCCTCAAGCACTGTGGAGAAATACAACGCAAAAAGAGTTGGAGCCATCACACAACCCTGTTTGACTCCGCTGGTGACTGGAAAATGTGCCGAAAACTCGTTTTCATGCCGAACTGTAGCCATCATCTATTATTTTCATGAAACTGTTTGACTAAGTTAACGAACTTTTCGGGACACCCAGTTTTTTGCAAAACAAGCCAGATATCGCGTTCCCAACACTGAAGTACTTCGTCGTTGCATGATGCCTGGCATGGAGGCGCTCTTGACGAAGGGTCAGCTAAGGTGGTGTGGGCATGTTTGGCGTATGAGTCATTGCAGATTACCGAAAGCCGTTTTCTACTCCCAGCTATCAGCTGGTAAACGGAAGCAAGGTGGGCAGCACCTACGTTACAAGGACGTGCTTAAGCGCCACCTAACTGCATGTGGTACACCACCTTACAAATGGTAGGAGTTTGCTTCTCAGCGGCCAGAATGGCGTTCTCGCGTTAAGATGAGCGTAAAGAACTTTGAAGACGGTCGTCTCATTGACCTTGATGCGAAACGTCAGATACGTAAATCCCGGCCGAAACCCTCCTATAATTATACTTACAATAATTCTGGCCAACTTCTTGCCCCACCTGCGATAGAGTTTTTAAGAGTAAGTTCGGCTTTGCCAGCCATATCAGAGCTCTCGCTTGTAATTAGCTGGGGTCGCCGTTGCCGATTACGGCATGGATAAATATAGAACTCATAATAAATGAATGAAAATGAAAAAGTATCTACTCATGTGGCAGGTATTTTTTCTTAGTTTCGTTCACTGTAGAAAAATACACGTGAGGTCTTCTTGTACCCCTCCTCCCCCAACGTGATCTGTCGTGATTTTTTCGTGACTACAACCCCCTCCCCCCTATCGAACCTCGCGTGATTTGTGCACAAGCCCTTAACAATTAAAAAAAAACATATAAACACATTATAAAAAAACCTAATCTAAGGTCGCCTGCAGAATCTCGCGAACTAAATTGACATGAGTTTGACAAATAAAATGATACCAGGAATAGCAAAGAAAAAATAGTCACTATTAGTATATGTCGATAAAATGATATCGATAATTAAGATATTGCACTTACTACCCATGTGATAATTGTTTAGGGGTCACAAACGATTTCGATTTATATGAGTGTGACGAGAAAAGTGGTTGATTCGATTGTAAGATTGTGACGTTACCGATCAAATCAGGAGGTGCGGATGCGAAATTGACAAATTTCCATAGAAGGTAGGATCCTATAGAAGTGGTATACGCGGGCCTCCGTGAGGGACAAAACATACGCAATGCAACATTATGATTGGTCGAATTTATTTGTTGCCCACCATAATACATACTAAATTTACGGTGGGGGATAAAATAAATGTGAGACTGTGACAAGGACAAACAATAATTTAGCTCTTTCGCTGCTACTCCTACTGAATGATACATAAGAATATCCCGTTCGGTCATTTCCCCCCACCCCTCATGCCAGATCCAGTTATATACTAGATTCATGCAAATTTCAATGTTAGTATGCAGGTTTGGGGGCAAGTTGTTTATGAGAGAGCTCGGTTGTCGCCATAAATCTAAAATTAGTGATTTCATTTTGTACATGTGGCCGGTAGATGAGATTGATCCATAATTATTTAAATCTGACCTAATTGTCAACTTCAATGTCCACTTTAGCGACTGGTCTTTACAATCGAAGCAATAGGGATCACCGAGGCGATTAAATTTTTGCGTCCACACCACACAAATTAAATGAGAAATTAATCACATTATACGAAATATCTCCCCGTCTGGGCTGGACTTATTTGTATTTTGAGCCAAAATCACTGTTTCTATGTTATCTCACCTAACTTGTTACTCTTAAGTTTTCCTAACAAATAAAACAAAATACCTAAATAAAATAAAATTATTATTTAATTACAATATCTTTATCCCAATATCCTTGTCTCTATTACTATAAAATTACAAATACCAAATAACATTTGAAAAATTACTTAAGGATACATTTTAACTGACCGCGCAACAGTAGCGCCCTTAGCGGTGAATTCTCGCGATATTCTCTAATTCACAGTACAGTCTTGGTATTGTTGGATTTCTCCAGGGCGTTCGACTGTATAAATGTTCCACTTTTGCTTTCAAAATTACGATACTATGGTTTTGACGAGAAAACCATACGGTGGTTCCATAGTTATTTTAATGGCCGAAAGCAAAAGTAGTCAAATTGACAAAAAAATATGGTTCTTGCTTGGTGTCTGATCCTATTCTTGTGAAGAGGGGGAGTGCCTCAAGGTTCAATATTGGGGCCTCTTTTATTCATTTTGTACAGCAGCGATATCATCAACTGCATAAAATTCTGTAAATACCATCTTTACGCGGATGATCTGCAGGTTTTTCTATCGTTTGATCCTGGAGAGTTCGCTACCGCTGTTGTAAAGCTAAATGAGGATCTGAAACGACTCTCAGAGTAGTCCTCTGCGAATTGCCTGGTCCTTAATCCTATTAAGTCTAAATATATGGTGCTTGGATCATTAAATCAGACTAATGCCATCATTGCAAAGCAACCAAACATTAGGATTGATGACGTCAAAGTGGATCGCGTCGACGCAGCAAAAAATCTTGGTCTCTTGCTGGATACAAATTTGCGTTTCGAAAAACATGTGGTGGACATTGTTCGAAATTGCTTTTATCGTTTAAAAGTCCTATATATTCAAAATTTTCTTACTATAGCCCTGCGAGTGAGACTATGTGAAGCTCTTGTTTTATCAAAACTTAATTATTGTCTTGCATCTTACGGTTCTTGCCTTCACGCACGGTCATGGCGTCTTATTCAAAGGGTACAGAATGCTTGTGCCAGATTTTGTTTTAAAATACCCCCTCGTACTCATGTCACACCTTTCTTGAACAATGCAGGTATGTTAAAAATGGCTGCTCGCCAAGAGCTTATGTTCGCTTGCCTGCTGTTCGACACAATTCAAACCAAGCAGCCGTCTTATCTCTATAAGAAACTCCTATGGTTTTGAAAAAGTAGTATTCATCACCAAATGAGAGCCTCACGAGCGATAGTGATACAGGTTCCTCAGCACCGGTCTGCCGCTTTTAAAGGGAGTTTTCGGTACCGCGCAACCAAATGTTGGAATAACATACCACCACCAATTCGTCAATTAAAGAGCAAAGCGACTTTCAAAATAAAATATCGACTACAATTTTAAATATCATATGCCTTAAACTCACTCCTGCTCCCTTCTTTTTCTTCTTAAACTACTTTTTACTTTGCCAACCGCACTACTCGGATAGTATGTACCTAATAATTACGAAATTTTTAATACTATAACGTTACAAATGTCCAAAAATACACACACACACACACACACACACACACACACACACACACACACACACACACACACACACACACACACACACACACACACAGATACACTCACACAATAATGTACACGCCACTCACAAATTGCACAGTACTTTTTCTTTTTTTCTTATATTTCTCGTACCAACTGTTTATTAAATAAGCGTTGCATATTTGTATGTAAGGTACTGGCAGAATACCAGCGATGTGGCTTGCCGCATCACAATGCTGAGCCAGCGCCTTTTCTGTGCCATGACACATGGCTTCATAAATTTTTGAATGTACCTAATATTTAGTTAATAGTTTTTAGTAATTAAGTTGTTTTGCATGTTCTTATCTTGTACTTTTTCAATGCCGTGTATGTTGTGGGTATGAATAGAGAAATTATCTATCTATCTATCTATCTAATTCAAACTTTTTTGAAAATATCGATATGAACAGCACTGGCCAAACTGTGGTATCATTTGTGCACATTGACCTGTCAATTTAGTTCGCGAGATTCTGGAGGCAACTTGTAGGGTGCAGCTAGCAGCGGGGCAAGGCCCAAGCCGGTGCCCCGGTGGTCAGGGCCGCAGAGTGAGGAACCGACGTACTATACGCGCCGTGTTCAAAATTACCGCCTTCTGCATCTGACCCTTGATCCAACCACCCAGCGAGAGTCTCTCAAGATGTTGGTCGAGTATCTCCAGACCGTTCACTGAAACGACTCTCGGGACAATGATCGTCGAATCATCATCCCACATGGCGGTTATCTCGTGATTAAGTCTAGGTACTCGTACTTACTGGACTTGACCTTCTCAGCTTTTCCTTCCTTTATTCATATTATTAATAATTATGTTAAAAAGTTGTGAGTTGCGATCTGTATTATTTAATGACCAAAAAATTACGCCTTTATATACGTTAACCAACTTCTCTTAAAATTCTAAGAAATAGTACGCAAATATTATCTAAATTGGCGAAAATCGGTGGATACAGAATACTGTGCTTGTATAGGCAATAGCCTGTCCGTGTTCATAATTTATTTATAAGAAACCAATTCATATTCTCATTTCAGAAATCCAACACCGAAACCGTCAAAGTTGATACCTCTTCAATGGCCACGCGTAACCAAGGACAAACTGCCATATTTGGAGATAAACACTGAACTACGCATAGGATCAAGACCGATGCACGAACGGATGAGCTTTCTGGACCTTCTATACAAACACATTGGAGGTTATCAAAGGTGGATGAGCAAGGACTGAACAATAAAACAAAGAATGAGCAAAAATATGAAGAGGGAAATTTATAAACTATACATAAGAAATTATCCCTGTTTTTTATTTGAATGTACCTAATTAAATCCTGAGATCGTGAGTTTGATTGGCAAATGGCCCGTTTTATAGGTAGTTATTTGTTTATCAATCCGACTGACTCATAAACGGAAAAGTAGAATAAGCGAAGAGGCTAAGCCAACACGAAGAGCCCCTTTTGACACTTAAATAAATGTAAGGGGTACTCCGAGCGGATTGCTGCCCTTGGCCGTGTCATAGGACACACGCACAGGCTTATTGAGAGTTGATGGAATCTCAAATAATCTAGGCTACCTATTGGGTGAAAGTAATGGGCTAAATACTAGGTCATGGAATGTAGAACCGGACGCCTGCCTATAGTTCGTTTTTTTAGCATTAGAAATAAGGTAAACAATCTTGATGTGTATTTTAATTGAAAAACACGTTTTAAAAATAAGTCACAGCAAATAAGTAGCAATTATGAATCTAATATGTAGAGTCAGACCAAGAAAAGTCTGCAGCGGATTTGATAGCCCACGCAGTAAAAGTGTTTTCTCCAATATGCTCGGAAATGTTCACCTTATTGTAGCAAAAATAGTACGCGAAGTTCTTCGTTATTGTCAAACTCTAATTAAAAAAAAATCAAACTATCGCTGTCCTGCTCTAGCGGACGGAAAGTAAAAAAACACTACAGTAATAACTTATAACTGTAGTGATTTTTACTTTTTAAAAATAAAAAATGCAAACAGCCAATTATTATAACCGCGAGCCGCGTCTACACGACCCGATCAGCTATCATTTCCAGCTATAGGATAGAGTGAGATAGTAAGATAAACGACCTTACTTGTCTCGTTCTTACAAGACCGTTGTGCTCGTGTATGATCGTGCGAATACTGCTTAATAAAATCAAAGATTATTTTTTTAAGGATGTCATCGGTGTACAAGATTATATAGTTTGTCAAAGGACTTTCTCATTTCAAACATAGACAGAGAGAATCATACTATCTTTGTCTTACCCTAGTACTAGCACCCAAAAGAAAAGGATGGGTATAGTTTTCCTAGTTCTTAGTGACTGACAAATTAGTTTGATCAACTATTATATTGCACAATTATATTGAATGAACGAATATTGAATGGTACTGAATGGCAGAATAAGTTTGTGCCTTTAACTTTTAAAATTTATTAAAGAGCGAAATAGTTTTTGACATTTTGATGTGAAGGTTCGATTTGAGTGATGATTAAATAATTATTTTACCTTATTTCCTCGCATTGGAGAAAAGCACTATATATGCCTCGACAGGAATAGCAATTCGTGGATTCGTCTTCTTTGTCGGACTCCGCTTCGCGTCGTCCGACAAAATCTAAACTCATCCACGAATTGCCCTTTCCCGGCCTCTGCAATAATTAGGTACTTAATGGCGCAGCGACCCAAAATGAGTCTTGGCCTCCGACACGAGTAGTCGCCCCAGCGATACCTGGGATGTCCGATCGGCCTCCGCCACAATGCAATAATGTACTATATTTTAAATGTAAAACTTCTATGAAATTATGACGTAGTAATAACATTTGCACTGCGTGGGCTATCAAATCGGCTGCAGACTTTTCTTGGTCCGACTCTACGATCATTTATATTCTTCTACTAATTTCTAAAAAGCGTTTGCTAATTAAAAGACAAATGTCAAGATCGCTTACCTTCTTTCTAATGCTCAGAAAACGAACTATAATAATACGTTTTTGGCAAAAAAATCATTTTTGGTACAAGGTTTTATCGCCGACTGTACTTTTTTTTCTATAGGCAACTAATACTCTTCGAGACAATTCTAAAAACCCCAAACACAATTAGGTTTCTTTATTTTATCACAGAGTTCCTATGGCCACCTCCGGTCTCCATCATCAGATCAGCTCGATGACACCATAATATTGCATTGTCACCCGACTTACGTATGTATGCAAAATTTCAGCTCAATCGGAAACCGGGAAGTGGATCAAATTTAACTTGCAAGATTTGATTACACACAGACAGACAGACAGACAGACAACGGTCAGGTGAAACTAAAGAAAAGCTTGTAAAATGGTACACAATTTTTTATCCGGCAGACGGTGATTCGACTCACGCCCACAAGATGGGCCCCCACAGAAAGCGACACCTAGGATGGCTTAAGGGCAACATCAGTGTGAGGGCTGAATGCAGAGAAGTGTCACTGGACTTTAAACATTGATATAGCCAAGTCGCCAAATTAACCGTTTATTACCTATTATTTAAACATTTTATTCTCCCGTGATTAATGTAAACAAACTACTGTCACTGTCAAAGTGACACTTGCAGGCAAGTCAGGGGTTCTCATAGTAAGAGCCTGCGCGCACTGAGATTTAAATTTTTGCGACACGATTTTAAAATGGGGCTGTAATACATATTTTTTTGTCGCATGTGCGCGCACCGACATATAAACACATACGTTGCATTTCTGCGACAAAGTTATCGCACGACAAAAAATCGTAGTGCGCGCTTGGCCTAAAGGCTCACAGAAAAACTTAAAATCAAATGAAAGTAGGTACTTAAGAAATGAATTAACTCAAAACTATTCATTAATGACACGCTATTACATATTTGTAATATTCACGATCGTTTTCGGGACGTTTTAAGATTTACCTCCGACGTTTCGAGGACGGCGTTGTCCCCGTGGTCTCGGAGAAGACTGGCTCAAGTTGACATCAACATCTCCTAGCCGCGCGAGTACGCGCTTTAATATGCGATTAAGTCCCGTTGTGCAGTTTGATAATATAAAAAGATTTGTAATTAATATAGAAAATATGGACAGTGTAAATACCTTGAATGCTGCAATAGTTATTTGTACAACAAGAGATCAAAGTTTGATATTTCTTCGAGTGCTTATTTTGAGTCCCGTGCAAGCGATAGATTCTATAATAGATTCACGAGCGTAGCGAGTGAATCTAATTTAGAATCTTGAGCGTAGTAAGGGATTCAAAAGCGCACGAGATGTAAATAACTTTGATCTCGTGTAGTACACAAAATTTTTCACCCTAAGCAGTGAGAACATACCTAGAGGGACAGAGATAATAGAACCCAAGTATATCGAACTTGTATTATACCCCGCATGTCGAAATGACATTTGACTATAAAGGTCACTTGAATGTCATTTTGTCTCACTCAGTGAGCAAAATTACATTTTGCTCACTTTCATTTTGCTGAATGACTCAGAGAGCAAAATCGCATTTTGCTCACTGTTTTTAAGAAGCAATGTACCCTTGTTCGAGCTGCTGAGGTGAAAAAGTTATTTGTCACCGGCCACACCTTTGTATACATTAATTCCGGGAGAAGAACATTTCAGTTATAGGTAATGGTATTATACAACTGAGCAAATTCTAATGTGTATTGTCTTTTGGAAAACAAAGACCTTCTTCAAATGGTACAGGGACAGCAGTGTTCTTTCGCCAACGGAATACAAGTTGTATTTTATATGCAATTTATGCAGTTTTTACAACCTTTTATTTAACTTGCAATGTTTGGAGGACAATGCAATACTATGGTACCATCGAGCTGAACTGATGATGGACACAGGAGGTGGTCATATGAATGATAGCAACTGTGATAAAACAACGCAACCTTATCGTATATGGGTTTGTTAGATTTGTTTCGTATTAGTGGTCGGTTGAAAGAAAAATTTAATAAAATACATAAATAGTCTGCGATGAAAGTTTGTAGGTATCAAAAATTAAATGTATGTCAAAAAACTTATCAGGATGTAGGTAGGTAAAATAAATAAATAAGTAGGTAGGTACATATAAGCATACATTGAGTTGATTTAAGATTTTATACAGTTCAAAAGTTGGAAATGGGTACGGTTTTGGTTTCATAGCTTTTGACGCACATTTGTCAATATTTTGCATGAAGAATTCTTGTTAAGTATACAAAATGTGAAGTCAATAAACGCATTCTGCGACGCCACAATCAATACACCTGGTTTAAGTCATCTGCCGTGTTTTGCGTCAATCATTCATTTGCGTTTAAGATACCTTAAGTGCTTGCTATAAAATGCTCGTCACGACTGACTATAAAAACTGTCCAAGAACTAGACGTGTGACGTTCATAGTTGACAAAACTAAAATTTGGTCCAACGATTTTGACAACTTGACATGTTGCCGTCACCCATACGACTAACTAAATATTGGTTCCGGAACCTATATTTGATGGCTCACGATCGTGCGCCTGGTACCATATCTACTTCTCTTTTTACTTACATCCATGCCAAGAACATTTCGGACCATGCTCAATCTCAAACCGTAGTTGTGAGTCTGTCACCTAAGGGAGACTTAAAAGACAATATGAATATAATTATAAGTTCGTTTTTTTTAGCATTAGAAATAAGGTAAACAATCTTGACGTGAATTTTAATTGAAATACACATTTTAAAAATAAGTTACGGCAAATATGTAACAATTATGAATCTAATACGATCATTTATATTCTTCTGCTTTCATAAGTAATAGTTACTGATCTTGAAATTGAATTGAATTGTTAATTGAAATACACATTTTAAAAATAAGTTACGGCAAATATGTAACAATTATAAATCTAATACGATCATTTATATTCTTCTGCTTTCATAAGTAATAGTTACTGATCTTTAAAAAGCGTTTTTCAATTAACAGACATTTCAAAATCGCTTACCTTCTTTCAAGTTCTTTCTAATGCTAAAAAAAATGAACTAGGAATATATTCCCTGGCGTTCCATATTTTTATACTATCTACTAATTACACAGCAATCGTCCCAGGCTTCAGTAACAGGTATTTTTCTTCTGTCCAATCACGTGTTACAACATTGACACTAAGGCAAACAGTTCGCTCATAACTAGTTCAACTGTTTGCCTTATTTTTGCGCAAAAAATTCTACATTCAGACTAATTTTTCTATGGCTGTTCCAGCTATAAGTATAATTATCAAAAAGGAGAATAGCTGTATAGACATCTCATTTCAATTAAAGTAAACGAACTAGTGCTCGACATGCTAATGCCCAATAGGTGGCACCTTGCTGTCACCTCTATAGACAATGACTTAAGTTTCAAGATGACATGTACTGGGACCGCGTCGAGCACCAGTACGTTTACCTTATATCAAGCAAAAACCATGGTTATAAGTTATAAATCATAGCTATGGTCATGGTTAAAGCATTTTTGCCTAAGCTGATACGAGCATTTGCAGTCGTACGGTTAATTGATTGAAGACATACTTATACAGCACTAGCTTTTGCCGTCCGTCTTCGTCAGCGTGGAATTATTAATTTAGGTAGGTCTATTATTTTATTCAATCTGTGTTTTGTTGATTCACCAGCACCAGATTGCACCAGCGCCGGTGCTACACCGCGCGGGCGGGACAGTTCCTATTGACAAAGTTTGTTGTGCAGTTGTTGTTAAGTCCTCATACAAAATTCCACCCCTTTAAGGGATGATTTCTGGGATAAAAACTATCCTATGTCCTTCCTCGGGACTCAAACAATCTATATACCATATTTCATCTAAATCGGTTCAGCGGTTTAAGCGTGTAGAGGTAACAGACAGACAGACAGACTTCCTTTTATAATATTAAAAGTATGGATGGATATGGATTTCGGCCCTGTGACTAAACTTTGTGATTTTTGGTTTGACTTTGTTTGATTTATTTTACATTTAATATTTGCTTCGGGTTGGTGTGGTGAAAATTATTTTATGAAATCAATTTGATGCGCCCTCCACCACTTTTTCTTTGGTATATGACATATATGTATTGCTGAACTGATTGTAACTTCTCAATTCTGTGTTTATGTACAGATGTAGTGCATAATTGTTTTCCTTCGTATTTTCACGGAAACGTACGAACGTGTCTTGCTATTTCAGTCAGTCTCGGTACAAAAAGTAATGACGTTGACTGAAGTAGCATGACAAATACAAACGTTTCCGAGAAAATACGAAGGAAAACAATTATGCACTACATCTGTATTTTATTTAATTTTATTTATTAGGAGAACAACAGAGTAAAATGTACATAAGATTCTATTAAAAACTAACTTACATACTAAAACATGCATTTTCCTCCCCAGCAGTTCTCACCGAGATACACAGTTAAATTCAGTTTACAATTATTAATAGATATTTTCTATTGGCACGTACCATTAGTAAAAAACAATCAATTTGTAGTATCTTATATATTAAGGCTATACTTACTTATACCATTAAGGCATTAACTAACAGTCTTCTTTGATTATTCCAAGGATTTGCTATTTAAATTGAATTTTGCTAGTGTTGAAGATATAACACTTTCTTTTGTTGAAGATGTCGACCGAGATGAGACTTTTATTGTATTGTAAGTGTAGGTACATAATTATTATGTTCTTAAAGTACTTATTGCAAAGCTTGGGTACAGTGACAGCTGTCATCTGCATACAATTTTTAATATTTTATTTGTTCATTCCTTGCTTATAGCGCTAGCCCTTAGATAATGTCCAATGTCCCTGTACAGAAGGTCCAGAAAGCTTATCCGCTCGTGCATCGGTCTTGAACATAGGCGTAGTTCAGTGTTTATCTCCAAATATGGCAGTTTGTCCTGGGTTACGCGTGGCCATTGAAGAGGAATCAACTTGGAAGGTTTCGGTGTTGGATTTCTGAAATAAAGATATGAAATTGTTTTATTTTAAATACACTATGGACAAAGAAAAAGTAATTTAAAAAAATCTGTCAATGCAACCAAGACTACTTTTTCCAAAGTTATTTGGGATTTTAAAGGACGTCAACTGGGTAAACAAAAACATATTCACTTTGCAATGTTATTGTAGATATGTTACAAATCATGTATTTATATGTATACGTACTCGTCATCATTCTCTTGTCTTTGTCCCATTCACTTGGGGTCGGCGCAGCATGTCTTTCTCTTCCACACCTCTCTGTCGCCCGTCATGTTATTATTTACTTACGTTCGTTTCACACACAGTTCACTTTTTCCTCTATTCATTCGTAATACCTTTCTCGTCACATGACTTTCATCCCTCCGCATCACATACCCGTACCACGCTAGGGGATTTGCCCTTACTTTTTCTGTATGAAATCATACGTACCCATATTTAGCGAAATTAGTCCAAAGTTCGGTCATCCTGTCCACAATAAGCATATCTTCTTCACGCAACCGCTCCTTCATGAAAGAAACATCAAATAAATATCCCAGCTCGTCTGCGTGAACGGCACCGCCTTCAGTATATGGCACATTCCATAAATCCTTATAGTAATTCCTTTCACCACAAAATGAAAACATATAGAAGTACGTGTTGTTTACGCCACTTTCCAAATATTTTCTAACAGTTCTGAATATCGGACTGTGAAAAAGAAAATCGGCAAATACATTCATTTCCGGTCTCCTATTATCTGCACGTTGAACATCGTCACCATAATAAAACAACCGGACAATCTTTTTTATTTCATTTGAGAGCTTACTTTTATTTCTGAAATCAAAATCATTTTCTAACGTCTTAGACACGTAGTCCTGACTTTCAAATTTATCTTTTTTTATCAAACTTATCATCGCATAGCCTTCGTCGTTAGTAATACCAATTAAAACATCGACATCTCTACGAGTAATTGTGTTCAAATCAGCTGGGTATTTCGTTATATAGTTATTAACATTTTCGAATTGCTTTTCAACACACGGTCCAACAAATACACCAGAATCCCTTGTTGCAGCAATAAGTGTATGTGGCTCCACTTTGTTAAGAAATGATAAAGCATCGTCAATATTATTCGTTGTATATTTCAACTGATTTGCTAATTTTATAGGAGCATATGGATCAGGATCACTGTGAAGTGGACGACTCAATGCAACGCCACTTTGCAAAATAACTCTATTATAAAGTGGTTCCTGCAGAAAGTACTGATGCAAATCCACAGATTGTGCACCTGCACTGTTTCCCGCTATAGTTATTTTGGAGTTGTCTCCGCCAAAATATCGTATACTTTCTTTAATCCAGCGTAATGCTAGTACTTGATCTTTCAAACCCTGATTCCCTGGCAGTTTAGACGTTTTTAGACACATAAATCCGTAAGGGCCAACGCGATAGTTGAAAGTTATAAAAATAACGTCATGTCTGACCAAGAAGCGTGGTCCGTAGACGTATCTGCCTGCAAATCCAAATTTGTAAGCGCCCCCAAATATATGAATCATAACGGGCAAGGGATTATGAATACTGGCGCTGTTCGGTACGTAAATGTTAACGTGGAGGCAGTCCAGTGTCCCAGTTATTGTCTGGTTAAATTCTTCAATTTGAGGACATCTTGAGGTATCATCGACTGCTTCAAATATCCCTTCGAATTTGTGTGGCATAGGAGGCTGAAATGTTAACATGTCCTTTTGGTAATCGCTCTTTATATTTTATATTATATAATTCGAAGAGTTACAATACAGAAAAAGATGAAAGGAGTTTCGTTACAGGAGAAAGGGAGGGGAGCTAGTACCTATTAAAAAGAAAATACCGTTGACAAAATGTGCCCAAACGACGTTCTCTGATTATTTTGAGAAATTTCAGTACTCACACCAAAAACGTTTTTCGGATCAACGCTCGCATACGGCATACCAAGGAACATAGAGTAATTGCCGTCCTGAGCACGAACGCCTCGAAAACTGCCTACTGAAGTATGTACTATAGGTCTGGGCAACTCAGTGTCTATTGGAGGTACTGTAAAAATCACAGTTTAGTATTTAGTAGGTACTCAATCAAATCATTGACCGCATACGAGCAAAGCCTTGTATCAGCTTGGTCAGAAATGATTTCGTATTATATGGTTTATGCTTGAAAATAAAATGAAATCTCTGTCCAGCTGTTCTCCTCTACGGGTCGCATTTCTCAGCCGTTTTTGAGTAGGTTTGATAATTATACTTACAGCCGGAACAGCAATTGGAAAATTAGTCCGATTTTAAATATAGTTGCACGAGAATTACAGTTGAACGAGTTCCAATGTCTGTTACTGTTGCACGTGGTTAAGCAGAAATAAATACCTGTAACTGAGGCCTGGGATAATAGCTGTGCAATTAGTAGGTAATAAAAAAATACCGAACTAGGGACCTCAGGGTACATATTCCTTGCTATGTTCATATTGTCCCTTATACGTCTTCCTATGGTGACGGACTGTCCACTACGGTACTAGACTGAGCATGGTCTAGCTGTATGCTCTTGGACGGTTTTTATTGTCAGTCGTGACCATCAGGCACTTAAGTATCTATTGAATGCACGATAACACTATAAAAAGCACGTGGATTCATTGTGGCGTCGCAGATTGCGTTTTCATATTGACTTCATACTTAGATCATACTTAAAGTTCCTATAATCTCAAAAACTCAAATAACATATGGTTTTATAATTCCTTTCTTAACTGTCTTTGCCAATACCTACCCACCTACAATTTTTTCTTCACGATAGGATCATGCAGCGCCTCGTTTTTCCTCGGGCACTTTTAGTACTTAAGTAATTAGGTATATGAAAATTAGAGCCCTGAGTGATTTTGTACCTAAGTATATGGCGTTTTTGGGGCAACTATTTACATTAATGTTTTCTGGCGTAGGTATACGTGTACATGTAGGATTTTTCTACATGACTCGTATGGATACCTAAGGTTGTCTGAATTTGCTACCTAATATTTATGCGACTTTTATGCTATTAAAAAAAAATACGAAGCAGTATTTTTAATGTATTATCAATATTATCATCATTTAAAAGTCACATCTCTAATTAATTAATGTGCTTTACTTCCAAAAAATGTCTACATAAATTTTACTTCACAGCTACTCGATATAATACATAATGTAAAACTGAACTGTCATAGGGACCATCATACGCCGCGAGAGGTATAGGCAGTTAGTAAGAGCTTAGGCATCATGGTCCCAAAGTTCCAACTGTGATAATTACGTCGAATTTTAACATTGCAATAAAACCAAGATATACATTTTTACAAATTCATTGCAGATTTTATATCGGCCAACGATAACGTCTAATTCTCTGTACAAGAGGTCTAGAAAGCTCATCCGTTGATGCATAGGGCTTGAACCTAGACGTAATTCAGTGCTTATTTCCAAATACGGCAGTTTGTCTTGGGTTACGCACGGCCAGTGGAGAGGAATCAGCTTTGAAGGTTTAGGGCTTGGATTTCTATAACAAAGCAAAAAAAAAAGAATAAGTCCCAAAGAAAAATCAATTTCAGACAAATACAATCGAGTAATTATAAAGGAAAATGTAACGATCGCGAAGAAGCGGTCCCCAGGTTGCCTTTGACATACACATATAAAGTTTATTCTGATAATTTTGGATAGTACCGAATTTAACTCATAATTCTTTTGTAAGAGTCCTATTTCCGAATCACCCGACTTTCGAAAGTATTCCAAAATTACTCGAATGTACATTAAATTACCGATTTACTTGGAGTGCGGCTTTGAACTAAATGCTCTGATGAGATGGCTTTTGCAAATTATATTTACGTTAATGAAGCAAAATACTTACCCATATTTAACAAAATTAGTCCAAAGTTCCGTCATCCTGTCAACAATTAGCATGTCTTCATCACGCAACCGCTCCTTCATGTAAGAAATGTCAAATAAATATCCCAGCTCATCTGCGTGGGCAGCTCCACCTTCTGTATATGATACATTATCTTTATCTTTGGCAAAACTCCTTTCACCGGAATATGAAAATATATATAAATACATATTGTCTACACCACTGTCCAAATATTTTCTAACAGTCCTCAATATCGGACTGTAAAAAGTAAAATCAGCATATAAATTCATATTGGGTCTCCTATTACCTGCGTGTTGAACGTCATTATCGTAATAAAAGTTCCTGATAATCTTTTTTATTTCATCTAGCTTACTTTCATTTTCGAATTCAAAGTCTTTATCCAATAATAAAGACACGAAGTCCTCACTTTCAAATTCCTCTTTTTCCATCGTAGTGACTCCCACGTAACTTTCATCGTTATTAAAACCAATTAAAACATCGACATCTCTTACAATGTTAATATTATTTGGATGTTTTGTTATAAAGTTATCAGCATTATCATATTGCTTTTCAACGCACGGTTCAAAAACTACACCAGAATCTCTGTTTGCAGCTATAAGCTTTTGTGGCTCTATTTTGTTCAGAAACGATAAAGCATCATTAATGTCCTTCGTTGTATAATTCAATTGTTTTGCCAACTTTAAAGGAGCATCTGGATCAGGATCTTTGGATAGTTTTATAGTTAATATAACGCCGCTTTGCAAAATCACTCTATTATATAATGGTTCTTGTAGATATTGCACATGGAAATCCACAGATATTGAGCCTGCACTGTTACCCGCTATAGTAATTTTGGAGTCGTCTCCGCCAAAATATCGTATATTTTTTTTTATCCAACGCAGTGCTAGTACTTGGTCTTTCAATCCCTGATTCCCTGGTACTTTATAAGTGTTCAAACACATAAAACCGTAAGGACCAAGGCGATAGTTGAACGTAATGAAAATAACGTCATGTCTGACTAAGAAGCGTGGTCCGTAAAGGTATCTGCCTGCAAATCCGAATTGGAATTTTCCTCCAAATATTTGAATCATCACAGGTAAGGGGTTATCAATACTGGCGCTGTTTGGTACGTAAATGTTGACGTGAAGGCAATCCAGTGTCCCAGTAATTGTGTGGTTAAACTCTTCAATTTGTGGACACCTTGAAGTATCGTCGACTGCATCAAATATCCCTTTAAATCTGTGCGGAATAGGAGGCTGAAATTGAAACATGTCTATGTAGTAATTTGTTCTTAAGAGCCAACGGGAGTGGTCATTTCTCCATACAAACGTACTCCTCGTTTTCCTCCGTGGTTTTTGAAGCTAGAGCAATGATTTTTTCAACACAGATTAATATTGTCAATATCTGTGTCGGACCGTTTTGCTTTTTTTGATATTTTTGTTTTTTTAAGGCGCTAGAGCCCTTCAAAAATGGCCAACATGGCCTAATTGACTATGCCGCAATGAGAGGCGTGGCATTCAAAACTGATATCAATTAGCCAAAAAAGCAAAACGGTTCGACACAGATAATTTCATAATCATTTAGATTTCCACATTTGGCTACGATTGGTTAAGTTTTGGAGGAGGAAACAGAGGAGTACGAAACCTCGATTTTTGATATTTTTACGCAGGATTTTTCGCCTTGTCCTTATCGCACTACTTTTAGGTGCCGCTTCCGTTAGCAAGACGGGTATATTTACCTAAAATATTTTAAACTCAGCTCCTGTTTAGTCTTAAAATGATATAAGTTTAGGACAAACATAGTAGTAGTGTATAATGGTCTAAGATCCCACATACCTGTATGTGATTGGAAATTCGCCGTATTCCTTCAAAGGGGTTATTCTATGGGTAATTTGCAATGATTTAAGTCCAGTCAACCAGGGGTCAAAACTCATTGGTTTTCAAGTTATTCGAGTTTTTATATTCAAAAGAAGAATTATATATTCGAGAAAATATATAATTTTTCAGTAGTTTATTGGCTATTAGATGAATGCTTTTTTTAATTCCAAATTTGAGTAGTTTTTTCACAATTACCACTTTTTACTCGAAAGGTGGGTTTTTTAAACAAAAAACTAAAAACTCAAATATCTTGAAAACCAATGAGTTTTGACCCCTGGTTGACTGGACTTAAATCATTGCAAATGATCCATAGAATAACCCCTTTGAAGTAATACGGCGAATTTCCAATCACCCTGTATATGGTCGACCTTCACCAAGACGTCTGACCGATGAAACTTATATTTTATAAAAGAAAATATGTTCCAGAACATAAATAAATAGGGTTGCCTAAAGAAATATGGTCAAGGCTATTTTTAATAAATTTTTGTCAAAAATTATTTTTTGTCAGATTTCACCGATTTGTCTGACGAACGAAATAAGTTTCAATGGTAAGGATACAACTTGTACAACATAAATCAACTAGATTGCCTATCTTTTTCCGGTCACTATTATGTGGTTGCCGTTTTTGAAGAGGTGATTTTATATCGATAATTGCACTCATCTGTCTGACGCTTGAATTATACATCAAAATGATGGTAATTTTATTGCAAATACAATGGTATAGGGTTGCCTGCAAAAATCCGGTCACAAATAAGGGTTGCCAGGCTTTTAAATAAAATAAGAAGGGAAGACTTTTAGCGATAACTCATAAAGGGTTTAACTGATCAAGTTTTTTAGGCACTATTTTCATGACATTTTTCATATTTTTTGAACCAATGGTTCAAAAGTTAGAAGGTAAAACCTTTTTTTTTTCTTTCTAAACGATAATTTCCGAAATGATTCACTTTATCAAAAAATGTTGTTTATGGAAGACCCCTCTTTATTTTGAATAACCCCACACTATAAGGTTGAAACGATAAAAAAATGGCTTATTATTAACCGGGCAACTAAAATATTAAACAGGAACTTTCACTGGGCATATAATAATACTAGCTGTGCCCGCGGCTCCGCCCGCGTGGAATTCGGTCTGTGTCAGTAAGCGGCTAATTTCTAATCCTAATTTCTCTGCCTCTCCCCTGGAGGCGGAACTTGAAGTAAAGTTGACAGATGGATATGCTAGAGGACTGTAGTCCAGATAAAATATTTTACAGTTAGGTACCACTAAATAAAACTACACTCCAAAATCAATAGTTTTTTTCGCCCTCATTAAAATTTTACACGTGATTTTAACGACAGAGTAGTAGGTGTATATCGGACGATATAGTAAGGTACACGCGCGCGAGCGAAAGCGAAGCGGCCTGCCTGGCTAGAGCACCACTCACCGTGGTCTTCTTCAGACTCCTGAGGAAGACCGCGTGCCGTTTGTAACATCAATGCGTTGCGAGACTTTCGCGAATGATTCGATTTTTTTCGGGAAGGCATGGAAATGCGTATAAAATGCGAGTCCCAAATCGTTTGACTCCGCAAACGACCAGTGCCAGATTAAGACTGTGCTGCAGCAGTAACGTAGCAACAGAGTAATGCTGCTGCAGTCGCCACCCGAATGCCACCTTTGTCACATCTTAGAAAGTAATTGAAAACGCGAGCGCGAAAATTTTTCGATATAAAAAACGCAATTTGATAGACAGTTGTACATTTTTACTTTTAGTATGGAAATCAGTCACATAATTTTATCACGAAAATTGACAGTGCTGCAGCAGTAACGTAGCAACAAAGTAATGCTGCTGCAGTCGCCACCCGAATGTCACCTTTGTCATATCTTAGAAAGTAATTGAAAACGCGAGCGAAGAGAGCGCGAAAATTTTTCCATATAAAAAACACAATTTGATAGACTATATACTCGTATATATAGTAAAAAAAAAAAAAAAATGATCGTATTAGATTCATAATTGTTACATATTTGCCGTAACTTATTTGATAGACAGTTTTACATTTTTACTTTTAGTCCCAACCAGGCGCGAATCCAGAATTTCATACAGAGAAGGGATGGGACAGTTTTTTATCAGCGTAGCTTCGCATATGGCTCGATATTTAAGAGTCTCAGCGAGGTTGTTTGATGCAAGAGAGGTGAAAAGATGCGAGACAGCAGAGCTTGGAATTGACCAAGTGAATTGAATTGGCGAAGTGTGAGCAAGGCAGAAGGCCCAGCTGCGAAAGAGGAAAGCTTGGATTTGGATCCACGCCCAAGTGTAATTAAGGCAGAAGATCAACTTTGCCGTAAGGCAGAAGGCCTCGCATAAGACCTAACGCCGAACTTCAAAAGAGTGGCTTGAAATCGAATCTATGCATGTAATCACGTCTCTTCTACTGCTCGCTCTTGGGCTTCACTCGAAAGAGCTACTTGATAGGATACTTTTAGTTTTCGGCTTTCACGGGGTCCTTTATAACACTTTGACAGTTAAGTCTCAGGATCGCGGCCAAGGAGCAACTCGGCTTGCCCGACAAATCTGGCGTGCAAGAGAGTAAAATTCGCTTTAAAATCGGTAACCTATGTCGAAAAATCGGCTGGCCGCAAGCCCGAAAGCAAGATTTTTTTCCATGACTTTAAGGGCCTCCGCGTAAGGTCAAATCGAAAGCCTACGTCGGAGATGTTCTTACGTACCCTCACTCTCTTACTTGATCCCTACGACCCTTCGTTATTAGATGGGTAGGTACTTGTATACACGTATAATAGTTTCATGTAGGTACCTATTCCACGACGACTGCAATGCTGATGCAGCCTGCGCGTTTTTTTGCCTACGGTTTTGGTGCCCCCTAGACGTGGTGCCTAAGCAAGTGCTTATTTTGCTTAAAAGGGTTAATCCGGCACTGCAAATGACAGAGGTCAATGTTTTTTTGTCAAAGTACCCACCTTCATGGCCATTATGAAGTGCTGTAGGTATACGTATGAATACGGATTTTATATGGATGCGATATAATTACGATTAGGTATAATTCATGACCGAGAAAATTAATAATTTTAAATAAATATACAATTATACGCGTGTGATATGTGTGTTTATTTTACCACTATGTAACTATGTAAACTCATTTATACTTTTATTGGTTACTTAATGTTTACTCTGTTCCCCAAAAGATGGCACTGTGCAATGAGGGGCAATTAATTTACTGTCGTTTAATTTTGTTGTATTATTAAATCAACATAATTATTCAATTAAATTTGTTGATATCCGTACCCTCTCTTCTAAACTTAGAGTTAATTTGGCAAAATCCTTCCTCGGTGGCTTATTCATGTCAACACGTATTAAATTCAGCGCCATCTGTTAGTTTACCAGGGTACTGTATAGTGGTAGCACATATTTGAAAAAAGTTTGCCCCTCCTTCCTAAGTAGCGCCATAAGATTCAGGGGCAAACTTAAGTCAATCGAGTGTTGTGGCAACCCCCCCCCCCTTTTAGGGGTTGAATTTTTATAGCCTATAACCTGGCCTGGGATGTTCTCGACAGATTAGTAAAGTTTTCATCAAAATCCGTTCAGCCGTTTTCACGTGATGCGCGTTCAAATAAACAGACAAACAGATAAACATATAAACAGACAAAAATTCTAAAAACTGTTGGAACGTGTTCTGTTATCGATTCTAAGTATCCCCAGCCAACTTTTTTTCAAATATCTTCCATGTACAGACTTTCGACCCTCTTCAGCTTTATTATATGTATAAATTATTTAAGACACCTCAACGCACTGCACGCCATAAGAAACTATTTGCTATCCCTTTCTCTCGTACAAAATATTGCTCAAATTCTTATTTCAACCGTTGTCTCAATTATTATAATATAAATGTATCCCACATTGATCTATTTTCGTATAAAACCTGTGAAAGTTTTAAAAAACAAATTATTACTCACTTTAAATTGAAATTATAAACAATAACAAACTGTATATTTAAGTAGGTAACGATAATTAAGGATAAAATAGGTATAATTGAAAATAACTTATGTATATTAGTTAGTATAATTTTATGCACTCATTGATAACTTCCGCTTACTGCTCCTACACTTAGATTAAAAATTGTTTTATTAAGGTAGGGCACTCAAGGTCTATTAACACATATAATATTATTATATAAGTTTTTGTACAAGACTGTTTGTTGCCTAAATAAATGAAAAGAAAAAAAAGAAAAGAAAAGAAATTATGGGCCAAGTTACGAAATGAAACAAGTGTACCTAGGGAAGTGATAGCTCTGTTTAAATATTGGTATTTACATCAAAATAATTTTGTAAGATGGGGTAACACAGTCTCGAGTAACTATAATTTGATGTGTGGGGTGAGACAGGGTGGGCTGTCTTCCCCAAAACTGTTTAATTTGTATGTCAACCAACTCATCGAGGAGCTGAGCAGTACCTATGCCGGATGTCACATTGACGGAGTCGCCGCCAACAATTATAGTTACGCTGATGACATGGTGCTGCTCGGCCCTTCAATCGACTCGATGAGAAGGTTGATAAAAATATGCGAGTCCTATGCTGTGGCCCATGGACTCAGGTATAATGTCAAAAAGAGCGATGTGATGATTTTTAAAGCCGGTAAAAAAAGTTATCCGACGGTACCGCTAGTGGCACTCTACGATGTCCCTTTAAACTTTGTCACTAAGTTCAAGTACCTGGGTCACTGGGTCACTGACGACCTGAGTGATGACATAGATATTGAGCGAGAGCGTAGGTCGTTGGCTGTCCGATGTAACATGTTGGCCCGCAGGTTCGCGAAATGTACTGTACAAGTAAAGACTACACTTTTCAAAGCGTACTGTCAGTCATTCTACACATGCAGCCTGTGGACCAACTATACGCAGAAGGCATACAACGGCCTACGTGTGCAATATAATAACGCGTTCCGGGTGTTGATGGGGTTGCCGCGATTTTGTAGTGCCTCTGGTATGTTTGCCGAGGCACAAATTGACAGCTTTGCGGCGATAATACGCAAGAGGTGCGCTTCACTGATGCGTCGCCTGCGCGGCAGCCCCAACAGCATTCTGAGCGTGTTTATGGAGCGCGAAAACGGCCCCATGCTCAGCCGTTGGCAGAGACTGCATGCAGTTATTGTTTAGTTTTTAGTTTTACTTTAGTCTATTTTTATGTTATACTTACACAAGTAATAAGGTTTTAATGTTCATTAACAATGTATCGACCTTTAGTCTGTAATAAATGATTTTTATTTTTATTTTATTTTTTATTTATTAATATTTTAGCACCAATAAATTTATATTAGCCTCAAATTTAAGCATCATATTATTAAAAAACGGGCAGCAAAATCAAGCCACCCAAAAAAATTATAGGGAACTTGAATTGATAGGTTGGCGTCTAAAATAATAAGTTGGCAACTAATATTGTAAAGCGATCATAAAATTTGGTTGTTTATATATTTTGTACATATACAGAATACCTAAGATACAATAATATATATAAGCTATAAATACTCCATTTTTAAATAATTTAAATTTAAACTAGGTAGGTAGGTATACTTTAAATTGACAAATTTCCTAATCCACAAATTTATTTCCCAATAATACCCTACTATACTTACTATACTTATAGTCGAAATTCCTAATCATGAAACACCTAATGGCCATTATACCGTTAGGTCTTTAAAATTTTAATTACTAATTTCAATAGTTATCACGGTGAGCAAGAGTCAAAAGATAGGTGCGACGACGAGCGAAGCGAGGAGGAGCTTGTTAGGTTGACCGTGTAGTGACCAAACAAAATATTTTAAAAGAACTTCATTTTTAAATTAATAGATAGCCGTAGGCATATATTATGTTCAGCAGTGGACGTCCTCTGGCTGATATGATATGATGAGATAGCCGTTTTCTTTTTAAAATGTGCTTCATAAATAGTCTCCAATATAATAATTCAGTTGCCAAATAAATATTTGGGTCTGCCTAAAAATAAACAAAAGCTAACGGCATTAAAATACAACTACAACGACATCCCATACCATAAGGTTGAAACGAAAAAAAAATCCTTACATACATTTTGTTTCTTTCGAAGCGATTATTTCCTAAAATATTCACAAAATTTTTGTAAAAGCCGACCAACTATACGCAGAAGGCATACAACGGCCTACGTGTGCAATATAATAACGCGTTCCGGGTGTTGATGGGGTTGCCGCGATTTTGTAGTGCCTCTGGTATGTTTGCCGAGGCACAAATTGACAGCTTTGCGGCGATAATACGCAAGAGGTGCGCTTCACTGATGCGTCGCCTGCGCGGCAGCCCCAACAGCATTCTGAGCGTGTTTATGGAGCGCGAAAACGGCCCCATGCTCAGCCGTTGGCAGAGACTGCATGCAGTTATTGTTTAGTTTTTAGTTTTACTTTAGTCTATTTTTATGTTATACTTACACAAGTAATAAGGTTTTAATGTTCATTAACAATGTATCGACCTTTAGTCTGTAATAAATGATTTTTATTTTTATTTTATTTTTTATTTATTAATATTTTAGCACCAATAAATTTATATTAGCCTCAAATTTAAGCATCATATTATTAAAAAACGGGCAGCAAAATCAAGCCACCCAAAAAAATTATAGGGAACTTGAATTGATAGGTTGGCGTCTAAAATAATAAGTTGGCAACTAATATTGTAAAGCGATCATAAAATTTGGTTGTTTATATATTTTGTACATATACAGAATACCTAAGATACAATAATATATATAAGCTATAAATACTCCATTTTTAAATAATTTAAATTTAAACTAGGTAGGTAGGTATACTTTAAATTGACAAATTTCCTAATCCACAAATTTATTTCCCAATAATACCCTACTATACTTACTATACTTATAGTCGAAATTCCTAATCATGAAACACCTAATGGCCATTATACCGTTAGGTCTTTAAAATTTTAATTACTAATTTCAATAGTTATCACGGTGAGCAAGAGTCAAAAGATAGGTGCGACGACGAGCGAAGCGAGGAGGAGCTTGTTAGGTTGACCGTGTAGTGACCAAACAAAATATTTTAAAAGAACTTCATTTTTAAATTAATAGATAGCCGTAGGCATATATTATGTTCAGCAGTGGACGTCCTCTGGCTGATATGATATGATGAGATAGCCGTTTTCTTTTTAAAATGTGCTTCATAAATAGTCTCCAATATAATAATTCAGTTGCCAAATAAATATTTGGGTCTGCCTAAAAATAAACAAAAGCTAACGGCATTAAAATACAACTACAACGACATCCCATACCATAAGGTTGAAACGAAAAAAAAATCCTTACATACATTTTGTTTCTTTCGAAGCGATTATTTCCTAAAATAATCACTTTATCAAAAAAAATTTTTTTAAGAACCTTATTCATTTTAAAACTCATATCAAATGACATCTCTTTAATCCCATAGTGTGACATGTCGTTGGATAGGTCTTTTGAAATAAATACGGCTTTTACAAAAATTTTGTGAATATTTTAGGAAATAATCGCCTCGAAAGAAACAAACTGTATGTAAGGTTTTTTTTTTCCATGTCAACCCTATAATGTTGGATGTCCTTAGATAGGTCTTTTAAAATGAATAGGGGTTTTAGAAGAACATTTATTTGATAAAGTAAATATTTTCGGAAATAATTGCTTCGAAAGAAACAAAATGTGAGTTACAATTTTTTTATCATTTTAACCTTATAGTGTGGGGTGTCGTTGGATAGGCCATTCAAAATAAGTAGGGGTCATTACACAACATTTTTTAATAAAGTGAATCATTTCGGAAATAATCGTTTAGAAAGAAAAGAAAAAGGTTTTTCCTTCTAACTTTTGAACCATTGGTCCAAAAAACATGAAAAAAATCACGAAAATAGTGCCTAAGAAACTCATTCAAATAAAATTGATCAGTTAAGCCGCTTATGAGTTATCGCTAAAAGTCTTCCCTTCTTATTTTATTTAAAAGCCTGGCAACCCTTTTTTGTGACCGGGTTTTCGCAGGCAACTCGATACCATTGTATTTGCAATATAATTACCATCATTTTGATGTATAATTCAAGCGTCAGACAGGTAAGTGCAATTATCGATATAAAATCACCTCTTTAAACACGGCAACCACATAATAGTGACCGGCAAAAGATAGGCAACCTAGTTTATTTATGTTGTACAAGTTGTATACTTTCCATTGAAACTTACTTCGTTCGTCAGACAAATCGGTGAAATCTGACGAAAATTTTTTTTTCTCAAAAATTTATTAATTTAGCCTTGACCATATTTCTTTAGGCAACCCTATTTATTTATGTTCTGGAACATATTTTCTTTCATATTTCCATAGTTTCATCCGTCAGACAGATTGGTGAAGGTCGACTATGTGGGATCTCCTACTATAAATTGTCTAGCTAGATGTTTAAATGGTTGCTATTCTATATCGGAAATTATTGTGTAAGGGGACGAAATCGGGTTATAAGTTAGTGCCCATGTACAAAAAGGGTTAAAGGGAGTGGGGGTAAGGAAAGTGAGCGAGAGATAGGGAATTTATTTCTTTGTGGCCGAAGTCACTGGCAGAGGATTTCATACATTAAAAAAGAAAATCAGTAGAAAATAATTAATATACTTAAAACAATATTATACAGAAAGAAAGGAAAAATTATTATGTTTCAATACAGGAAAATATTAACATTTATTTTCATAACAGGGGATGACGAAACTTAAAAATTTTATAAATGGATAAATTTCAGTACTCACACCAAAAACGTTATCCGGATCAACTCTCGCATACGGGATACCCAGGAACATAGAGTAATTCCCGTCCGGAGCAACAAGGCCTCGAAAACAGCCTAATGGAGTATTCACTATGGGTCTTGACGACTCAAGGCCCAGTAGAGTTTCTGCAAAATATATGTTTTAGTTACAGTGTATACACGGTCGGTTTACCAATGGTGTTTGCACTCAAAATATTTTATTGTATATAGGTCAAGAGTTTTTGAAAATCCAGCGTCTTTTCTGTGGCCATTACAAAAGTTAACAATTTGCATACAGTTTTCTAAGACTCATTGTACACATTTTAATTAAGGATGTAAAACGAAAAAAGTACTAAAATTTTTTTAGTCCATATCGGTGCGCCACCACAAGTTTTTTACAGGTCATGAATTCTAATCATTTACTGATATTATAGCATAGTCGGGCATCGCTCAATACACCAATACAACGTTTGAACGTTCCGTCATTGCGTTGCCAATGGAACCGGCCAACCATCAGTCAGTCTTCAGTCAATCTCGGTGAGGAACATTCTAGGATTGTGCGAGCAGCCCCCTATTTCACCTCGGTGACAGGTGCGACAATTGTCGACATCACTGTTACTGACGTCACAGGCCTCCGGTATATAGACTACGGTAACCGCTTACCATCGGACAGGCGGTGTGCTTGTTTGCCACCAACATATTAATTAAAAAAAAACTGCATTATATCGCCAATAAATAACTACTTATTTTGCGAAGCTAATTACAATTGTCACAAGAAACACGACGATTGTCACGAAATTCCGACACAGAACTCATTTCCTGTCAATAATTACCGAAAATTCTATTACCTACATCGTGTGACAATTGTCATCATCACCATCATCATCATAAACTTCGCAAGTGAAATACTTGTTTTTTGCCGATATAATAAAGTTTTTTTAAGTAATACAATAATGGTGGCAAACAGGAATACGGCCCGCCCGATGGAAGTGGTAACCGTAGCCCATGGATGCCTGTGACGTCAGCAACAGTGACATTTGTCGAATTGTCGCACCTGTCGCCGTGGTGAAATAGGGACCAGAAGTGACAATATTTACCTGATACAGAAGACTGGGTTGACTGCTCTGCAATAGTTAGCAGAAGGAATAAATATACCTGGCTGGCCCTGTCCTCAGAGAACATCGTGATATCTAGCTTCTGAAAAGAGAGAGACATAATAAATCTTGACTTCTTTGCATACTTTATTTACAATATACTTACAACTAAGTGTGGTATTCATATAAACAATTGATGATACCTTGAAACTTGAATGCTAATCATACACAAGATAATCAAGATTTAAACTTCTAATAGGCACCATTATTTAGAAGAAAACTAAACTTTCTTTAGTTTAGAAGTTTGTAGTCTATATTGTCTTTTTTAATTAATTGCTTATTTATTTCTTAGTTTTAAGGTATTTATTAATGGTTGTATTGATTTTGACATTTTAATTTCTGTATTTTTACTTGTGTAATAAATTACTTGATTTCGCTATTGACATCTAAATACTTACACTTAGCACTTGATAACATGTTTTTATTTATAAGTTTACTCTAGTTATAAACTGCTTACTTCAACGAGTACCTAAACTAAAATGAAGAAATCTCGGTATTTAAAAAAGGTGACTTTTAATTACTAACCATAACTGAAAACCACAATCAGTCAAGGTAAATACTTAATGAGAAGAAATTATTACAAATATATTTTGTCACTGTTACGCTACGCTTAATTTATTTTGAGAAAAAATTAGCATAATATTACATTGTTGTATACTTATTTAGATTCTTAGTTCATTATTATCTATTTAAAGCTTTAATAATACCTATTGTGATAGTATTCAATCACATATAAGTAATTCTGAATTCAGTACTTTTAATGACAATCAAATATCATTCCCACTTTAATCATACTTTTGTTTTTTGCCAGGCAATCTTGGGACATTCTAAATTCTTGCAATTCAATCAGGCCTGTGGGTAAAACTTACCAAAAACGATATATCTACTTAATCTACTTAAAATCGTCTATCAAGTTCCAGAGAACCATAAACCAAAACAAAACAGGGAATGTAATAAAGGTAACACGATCAGATTAGATACAGCGGCACGACATCGCCAGTGAAATAAATATCGCACCCGACATCAAAAACTAAATTTCAGAACATGGAAAACTAGTTTAACGAGAACTAGAGTCCGACAAAAATGGACCATATGACATACTACATAAGAAAACATAAATAAGTCTGTCGATATTTGAACAGTATTATGCAAGTTTGGACAGGAAATTTGATGAAGTGACTTCGCTGGTATATATTGAGGAATGCCCCAAAGCAGGCCGCGGTAGCGCTGAAGGTCGAGAAATAAGCAGAGTAGTGTCATTGAGACTGATGTTAGCGGTTAGATTTTTATGGAAAGTTTGCACTTACTATCAATGGTAGGGTGAAGAGAATGTCTTAGATAATTTATTACATGTTTACACCGTATAGTAATTTACATTTTCGGTGGTTAAATATTGACGGCTTAAATCGATCGGGTCCGGACTCGAACCTGACATCAGGCGGATAGAACGTCGTAAAAACTTACGAGCGACTTGCAAAACGAATAACTGATCAAAGACCTTTTATGTGACCTAATCTAGCTTTAGCTTTAGTGTTCAGACAAATCCTCCTTTAGAATTTTAGCTTAACGTTAAAACGGTATCTTATAAAAATCGAGGAAACTGAGAGTTAAAGATCTAAGATCATTTTGGGACCAGGGGGCCTCTTAACACATTCACTGCCCCCGACGCACATGTGCGTTCACCGCCATACAAGTTTGTTCCCAGGCCACGCCCCCTGGCAGTGAATGCGTTAAGCATGAAACTAAAGACGCGTATAATGTCTTATACCTACACAATAACCTAAAGTAAGAAAGAAGTATACTTATTAATGCGCGTGCGATAGAGATAATAAATCGCGGGTTTATATACAATAATATTACAGAAAGTACAAAGGAAAACTTATTTATACACCGTGTTTTTTTTATTTCCGTTAATTTCAAGGGTGCATTCCTGAGCTTGAATCAACTAACTTTCTCAAAGATACCGGTATTCTAATTAACTCCGTTTCAGAGATAATCAATTTTTTTCCTTATAAGGCCACTACGAGTACACCACTTGCCTTAGGGCCTGTTTACATACCTGTTGATTACTTACTATTCATAAACGTTTACTAAAGTTGACAAGCCGATAATAATCGTTTGTCCCTTTCCGACGTATTGGTATGATGGAAAGGGACAAACGATTATTATCGGCTTCTCAACTTTAGTAAACGTTTATGAATAAGGGGGTTAGTGTTTAGTATGAGTTCATACATTTGCTACTAAACATACTTATGGTAACATTCCATTTCTAACCGCAGCTGCACTACCGGTACTGAACGCGTCACTGTCATTGTCAATTTCCATAGTCAAATTGACAGTAGTGCAGCTGTCGTTGGAAATGGAATGTTACCCTTAAGTACTATCTCGGACGATCGATGTTAGAAATGACATTGGTCACAGTTTTCAATTGTTTGGTTGAGTTAAATGTAATGCAAGTGTTACAACAACGCTATACCTATGCAACATTTAATTACCTTTATTAAAAAAAAGCCCCGAAGTAACCGGAATTTAATAAAGAGACTAGGTACCTAACCTACAAAGGATGTCTTTTGTCCCATGCCCTTTCCTACATAAGCTGACTTGTTTCATCGATCAACGTGAATGACACGTGACAAAATATAATATTGTGAGCGTGTGAAGGGTTAAGATTGATCACCAAATTTGGCAGCCACTTGTAATGCAATGTCTTATAAAATTTAGATTCAAACTTCACAGGCGCAGCCTTACTGCTGCGGTATGCGGCGCTACATTGATGATGTAGTATGAATTCGAACGGTTCCTTTAGTAATTTTATTATCCTTCTTCTTTCTTGTTTTTGTCTTCTTTTTTTGAGTCATCCTTTATGCAGACCTTGGCCTTCGGCCTCGCTTACACTAAGCAACAATTTCACCATGGTGACAGGTGCGACAATTGTAAAACATCACTGTTGCTGACGTCACAGGCATCCATGGGCTACGGTTACCGCTTACCATCGGGCGGGCCATATTCCTGTTTGCCACCATCATTGTATTATTAAAAAAAACTTTATTATATCGGAAAAAAAACAGATATTTCTCTTGCTAAGTTTATGACAATTGTCACAAGAAACACTACAATTGTCACGAAATTCCGACATATAACTCATTACCTGTCAAGAATTACCTACCTACAATTCTTCTAAATCTTGACAATTGTCAGAAACTTCGCAAAAGAAATACAGTGGAAACTGGATAAGTGGAATCGCAAGGGACCGGCTGTTTAGTTCCGCTTATCCAGGTTTTCCATTTATCCAGTTTTCCACTAAACCAGGTTCAAATAAAACGTTTTCTCACTTACAGAGGCTCTCGCTAACAGAGGTTGTGGATGCTAGTAATGTCGCTTATAGAGGTCACGTATGATCAAGACTTAAATAATCATCTTTTATTAAATATGTATGTAGATATGTATGTACTACCTGACTTTTAAAAAAGCAATACTGCAAATAATCCACAGTACCTACTCATATACAATTTTCAAAATTACAAAAACAAAATCACTCCTAATACTTATTAATGCAAGAGAAACCAGTATGGTTAAATAAATCAATGTACCGATTGTACTTTAATGCAAAAAAAACTGAGCGAAGTGTGATCTCATAAAAAATACGTAGTGAAAACACGAACCATAATGTTAACGAAACAAACTACCCTCCTTGTGACGGTTTATTAATAATACAAATTTTATAACGCCGAGCTATTCCACTCATAGAGGTTTCGGAGACGGCTGCTTCCAGTTACAGAGGTAAAATTAAGAAATTTTCGAAAAAATATTTCTTATAGAGGTAATTCGTTGCCAAGGTACTGGAACCGAGAACTTGGGTCCACTTAAAGAGGTTTTCCACTAACCCAGGTTCCACTTATCCAGTTTCCACTGTATCTGTTTTTTTTTAGATATAATAAAGATTTTTTAAATAATACAATGATGGTGGCAAACAGGAATACGGCCCGCCCGATGGTAAGTGGTAATCGTAGCCCATGGATGCCTGTGACGTCAGCAACAGTGATTTTACAATTGTCGCACCTGTCACCGATGTGAAATTGGGGCCAGAAGTCAACTTCACTAAGCAATTCAACCGGAATTTCCTCCCGCGGACGCTCCGGCTGTGGAATGAGCTCCCCTGCCGAGGTTTTCCTGAGAACACAGTAAGGGGTTCTTCAAAAATGAGGTGTAGGTATTCAAAAGGTCGGCAATGCGCATGTAACACCTCTTTAGTTGCAGGCGTCCATAGGATACGATACGACTGCTTAGTGCTTAACATCAGGCAGGCCGTATGCTTGTTTGCCAACGATTTAGTATAAAAAACATAATAAATAACGTGCGTTAAAGTTATGCTAATTTTACTTAAATCACGTTATTCGGCAAAACAGTAACAAATTCGTCTTTATAATGCATAATTGGGTAATTCTTATTCTTATGCATTTTTTGTGTAACACGTAAGAATAGCATGTATTTTTGTGAAAATAAGTAAACTCTATATCAATATACTTAGCAATTTACCTCTAGGTTTAGTAGTGCTAGTCAACCTAAATGTATTGTCCTGAGCGTATTAGAAACATGTAAAAAAAAAATTACAAGTGCGAAATGTCACGGACCGTGTAGTGTGACTTCCCCAGATTTTGTGATATTTGATTTTTTTTTTTTAAATATGAAGTGATTTTGCAATAATTTATATCAAATATAAAACACTAATCCTTGTTCTACAACACTGTTTAAAAATTGTATGGATTTATAACGATTTTATATAATTTTAAACAACATACATTTTGTGATTCGTTTTCGCGTCACCACCGCGCGTGGTAATATAAACATGCGGTACTCGGTAGAAAATTATCTTTACTACTGGCAGCCTTATTAAAGTTTTTTTAGAACAGCAACACTGTATTGTTGTCAGGTTTACAAATGGCTGAAGGGAGAAGTTTTGTCGAAAATTATTTATTTGTGTTCATTTGAAAAAACGGTCAACCTTAACGCGTCAACGCCGTGTTAGAGTTTTTAAAGTAAGTTGCAGTTTCATGTTATTGCTTGTAAAATAAGATATACCTCATACATTGCAGATTAAGCTAATTATTTAACATTTGCAAAATCAAAGGAAATGTGCATGTAATATCGAACATGTTCCAAATTATCACGACCGTGGCCTCAAAAACCACGGACTTTTGAGTCCACGTTCGTGACATATAGAAACGTGGTCGTGTCATTCTTAATTCGTTTGATTAATTTAGAGGCACATGCACTTTTCAGAAATACATTTTTATTAGCTACAGATCATTTGCTATTATTGCCCGACTGCCAAAGCAAAAAAATGTTTTTCGCTTGTATGTATGTATGATGTGTATCGAATTCTTCGTCACGATCTACAGCCTTTATAGTTTGACCGATTTCAACGTCTGAGCTGTCATTAGGTTTGTCGTAGTCATAGGAGTAACTTAGGCTATGTTAAAATAACTATATAAATCTAAATAGCCGATTTGGCCACCAAAATGCCGAAATGTCACGACTGAGGGACACTTTGTCACAACCGTGTTTATGTACTCATTTTATTTATCTTTCCTGAGGGTATTAAGCTTGACCATATGAATCAAAAAATTGCTTTTTGTATGTACTTTTGATATATGTAAATAATATGTGAAAAATAAAAACGTTTATGAAAAAAAAACAATTTTGGACACAATTTAAGAATCACCCAATTATTTTCTATACTTACCTTGTCCAATGATAATATTGTTATACATATTTAGTCATGGTAAATAATTGAGTATATATATTTTAATACTTACGTCAATTTCTTAATTTTAGTGTAGTTTGAGACCTCGCCAACAAAGGGATTGTTTGTTGTCAAAATTTTGTAGTAAAAAAAATAATAAAATTAAAAAATGTGAATAATTATTTAACTGCCGTAATAAAGTATAATTCAACGAAAAATTAATTCTAACTATCACCTATTATTTCACTCAACTTTTAATATTTTAAAGTATTGGTAAACTGCTTTTGGTCTGTATATTTCAGATGGAGATTAAAATTCATAGATATACGAAATTTTATTTGAAGTAGTGATCGATATAAATTTAACAGTAATCATAAAGCAGGCCACTGACGAGCCTTCCAATTGGATGCCGTTACAATGGATTCATCCAAATGGACGGCATCCTAATATTAAACATTGTACGTTTTTGACATTCACGGACCGATTTTGGATTGCAGCCACGCTATTTGGACTGTTGGAAGGCTCGTCAGTGGCCACCTTAAGGTCACGATGTTCAATGGAGTCTATGCCACCAAACAGGTGCTATTCTACCTTCTATTAATAAGTGCACAGCAATTATCCCGGGCTTTTGTACCAGGTAATTTATTTTTCTTTTCAGCTATAACAGATATTAGAATAGTAGTTTGTGTTACAAGGGATCAAAATGATATATTTCCGTCAAGGGCGTACATTGAATCCTGAATGAAGCGATGGATTCTTCAATAGAATCCCGAACGTAGTGAGGGATTCTAAAGTAGAATCCTGAGCGTAATGAGGGATTCACGTGTTCACTCCCAAGACGAAATAATTTTGATACCGTGTGACACATACTGCTTTTCACATCAATAATGAGGAAAATAAAAAAATAAATAAATGAGGAAATTATCATGTATCAAAACACTATTTAAGCTAAAAACAATATGTAAAAATGAATAACAATGTGTCCTATAACAGAAAAGTACAACTTTGATCCCTCCTAGCAGGGAAGAAAAGTGCCACTTTGATCCCTCTTAGCGGGGAAGAAAAGTGCCACTTTGATCCCTCCTAGCGGGGAAGAAAAAGCCCTTTTTTCGAATAGGTAATGTGAAAAAAATCTTTGTGAAAAATAGGGCGTCAGGCCGAATACGAAAATTGTTGTGAAAGATGCCACGAGCATTTTTTGACATAAGGATGACGCACGCTAGACCGGGCCGAGGCGTCCGACGTGGCATTTTTTTTATGACTGCTTTATCTTTCAGAAATATTGGGCCCTGAGTGGGCTAGACACATAGTGCATACTCCAGTAGGCAGTTTTCGAGGTCTCCAGGCCCAAGACGGGAATTACTCTATGTTCCTGGGTATCCCGTATGCGAAAGTTGATCCGGACAACGTTTTTGGTGTGAGTACTAAAAAAACTAGATATCTCTTGTCAGTGCTGTGCAGTTTTCTCTTCTCTTATTTCCTTAGTGTAAGAATATTTTTCTATTCCTGGTACGATACTATATCTATATATTCCTTCATTGCACAAAATTAACTTATTATGATCGATTCATCATTTCCTTTTTCTCTCATTTTACATTCCATTAATTTTTTTTCTGGTGGTTTGGCAGTAAAATGGTACTTATATATACTTATATTAAAAAAAATCACATGCAATTTATTATTTTTTACTTGTTTCCTATTTTATGTCCAATATTAAAGATAGACTCGTTACTTTGTATTTAAGATACTTACCTACTAATTTACCATCATATTTCATTCAACCTCTTACGCCTACTTGCACCATTTCACTAGCCCAGGGTTAACCGATTAAACCTTGAGTTACCATGGTTACCAGTACAATTTGACATTAGGTTAAACGTTTAACCACTTAACCCCAGATTAGTGGGATGGTGCAAGTGGGTCTTAGAGAATGAATTCCAGAATAAAGTAACAATAATTTAAACAAACACACTCTGCGGCCCTGACCACCAACCACTGACCGGCGGCAACCTAGGTTAGGTTTGTGTTTATATGTATTTTTTATTGTTTTTTATGTGCTTTTGTATTTTACTTTTATATTCATGTTATAAACAACCTAACTTAAGATGAAAAATATATAAAGAAATTTAATCATACAAAATTTCATGATTATAATATTAAGTTTTAGGTATTATTGAAACAAAATCGTGTTAACATTTCAGACTCCTATATCGGTTAGGTTTGAAGGCATATTTGAAGCAGTCGACGACACCGCAATATGTCCTCAAGAAGAAGAATTTAACAAAACAATTACTGGGAAACTTGAGTTCACATCAACATTTATATACCGAACAGCGCTAGTATTGATAGTCCCTTACCTGTGATGATCCAAATATTTGGAGGTAAATTCCAATTCGGATTTGCAGGCAGATACCTTTGGACCACGCTTCTTAGTCAGACATGACGTTATTTTCATTACTTTCAACTATCGCCTTGGCTCGTATGGATTTTTTTGTCTAAGCAATTCTAAAGTACCAGGGAATCAGGGTTTAAAAGATCAAGTTCAAGCGCTACGCTGGATTAAAGAAAATATACGATATTTTGGCGGAGACAAATCCAAGATCACTTTAGAGGGAAACAGTGCAGGTTCAATGTCTGTGGATTTACATCAGAACTTTCTAAAAGAACCACTTTATAACAGAGTGATTTTACAAAGCGGCATTTCATTAACTTATGGAGTAATTACACGCCCTGATCTGGATGCTCCTTTAAAGTTGGCAAAGCAATTGAATTATACAACAAATGATATTACTGTCGCTTTATCATTTTTGAACAAAGTCATATCATATCATTTTTGAGCCACATGAACTTATTGCTGCAACAAGAGATTCTGGTATGTTTGTTGGACCGTGTGTTGAAAAGAAATTTAAGAATGTTGATAACTATATAACGAAGCATCCAGTTAATATACACAGTGTTAAAGATGTCGATGTTTTAATTGGTTTTACTAATGACGAAGGCTACGTCGGAGTCGTTGTGATGGAAAAAGAGGAATACGAAAGTAAAGACTTCGTGTCTGAGCTTTTAGAAGCTTATTATGATTATAAAAATGAAAGTGTACTTTCAGATGAAATAAAACCAATCGTCCGGCTGTTTTATTATGGCAGTAATTTTAATAATAAGAGACCGGGAGTAAATATATTTTCCGATTTTATAATGTACAATCCGATATTGAGAACTATTAGAAAATATTTGGACAGTGGTATCGAAAGCATGTATTTATATATGTTTTCGTATTCTGGTGAAAGGTCTTTTGATAAGGATAATGAAAAATGTATCATATACAGAAGTTGGTGCTGCCCACGCTGACGAGCTGGGATATTTATTTTACAAAACGCTAAAGGAAAAATTTTAAATACTAATTACATCTTTAATTTTTAGAAACCCAACACCGAAACCTTCAAATTTGATTCCTCTGCAGTGGCCACGCGTATCCCAGGACAAACTGCCATATTTGGAGATAAACACTGAACTACGCCTAGGTTCAAGACCGATGCACGACCGGATGAACTTTCTGGACCTTCTGTACATGCATATAGGACGTTATCATAAGGAGCATTTATGGACTGAGCAATAAGAATTTTTGAAAAGAAAAATATATCGTTATATTTCACATCTTTTTATTTGTAAATAAAGTTTTTTTACTGTTTACAGTCTTACATATCTTTAAGTAATTTAATTTGAATATCTGTATTTATTTAGTGCCCATAAAAATAAAATGTTTTATTTACGAGCGTCATGTCAAAGAAAAATCATTTGTATAGTTTCGAAAACTGTCTGGTTAGTGAGGCCCACTTTATATAAAGGGAATACTTACGGCATACTGAAAATTCCTTACCTGGACTGGCCACTTAGAAAACATAAGTCGTCTCATATATCAGAATCCAGAAACTTTCAGTATATGTACTGGGTGATTTTGGGGTCCTGATCCCGAATATCAATGTATTAAGATGGTCGTACTGAACAAGTGATGTCCTCCCAGACGTATCCGTCGACGGCGACATCCTGACAAATCAAAAAGGGTCTTAACACTCTTAACTATTACGTGCGTGGGCGCGAGCGTGGCTCGCAAATCCAAATTTGGTCTTGAAAGTGCGGCAACACAAAACACAGTAAAGCTGCCCAGACGCGTTGTATGTGTAATTGTAGGAGGGCTTGGGCCGAGTTTTTCGGAGCTGGCGTTTGGCGTCAAGATCTTCAAGTCGGGTGTGTTCGAAGTTATCAAGTCCCGTATTGACAGCAGTTCGCCAGTCCGATCTCCGAGATGCAAGCTCCTCCCACGACTCGCATGATATGCCGGTGGCCAAAATGTGGCGTTTTAAGACATCCCTGTAGCGCAGGTACTGCCCACCAGCCTTGCGTTTACCTGAGGCTAGCTCAGAGTAAAGTACAAGGTGTGCACACCAACGCAATTGGCCTTTTATGAGCAGACATTCCATACCCGGCATGCCCGTCCGGCGAAGAACCTCCGAGTTCGGAACACGATCCTGCCACTTCAACCGCAGTAATGTATTAAATATACCCCTGGGTCCATACGTTTCGTCTACTCCGGGCCTTCAATCCATTAGTTCTTTTTCGCGAATTTGTGGTTGGTCTCATAGGGAAAGTTTAGTCGTCCGTAACAAATATTTGACATTCAGACGGCGCCAAAATAACTCAGTATACATGTACCTATTGTTCTTACACACCCCCTCCCTTCCCCTGCTTTGTTAACGTCTTCATGAATTTAAATGAATTCAGAACATCACTCTGCATATTTAACTTGTCTCGTCTTCAAGGTGACGACAGAGTTCATGTTTACAAAGATTTAACTAGAAATAGTCTATTTGGAATTTCTAGATATAATTATCTAGAAATTCCAAATAGCTTATTATTATTATAGTAGTACCTATTAGTAAATAGTGTAAATTTCATTCGATAGCGTAATGTGACGTACGGTCGTACGCGTTTGCGTTAAGTGTCATTTTGTATGGGATTTTGTTTCCAAAACATCCCGCTTGGCGCGCTGTTCAAAATCCCATACAAAAATAGACAACGCAAACGCGAAGCTCGTCACGCTGTCGAATGAAATATACACTAGGGGTTCTGTAGATACCTATAAAAAGAGTAAACTTGTAAGCCTTCTGGAATGTTCTCGCTGAGAACTTCCCAGATCACGATCGAAACATTCAACGACATCCGATACAGAGGGCCTAACGCGAACCACGTTCGATGTGTTGCCTCCCTGTCACACTTACGTACGAATTTACAAGTGTGACAGGAAGGCATCACGTCGAACGTGGTTCGCGGTAGGCCCTCTGAAAACTAGAGAATTCTAACAATTCGGGGAAGGAGCCCGCCTCTCAAATATGCAGGATAATTGAGCGTTTACCCTTTTTAATACCAAAAGGTCGTATCTTCATAGAACCTCTTTGTAAGTTAAGATATTTTCGAAATAACTGACGCGGTGTTCATTGAATACCAAAAGGTCGTATATCCATAGAATTTATTTGTAACTTAAGACTTTTACGTCATGATGGACGCAGCGTTCAGAGCTAAAATGGCGTATGTCTGTATGAATCTCATTGTATCTTAATAAAAGTGAGCGCTGTATAGCGAAAGCTAGTATTAATGTAGAAGTTTAAAATAATTTGTGCTTGTTCGATTCTGATTATGCCAAATGTGAACTGGAATTTGACGTTTTCAATCGGATTTAAAGTTTGTTTTCTGATAAGTAATGATTATTTGCGACAGTTTTATTTTTAGCGCTTCTTCTATACAAACGTAGTCTCCATTTTCCTCTCTGTTACCTAAATAATAACTGCCGTCGATTCCATAGTGGTTCTTTAAAATGTCGCTCGATCAATGACATTGGAATTCTATGCCATTAGCTGTACCACTACCACCAGTTTTGACATTGACATATTCACTCACGTCTAAGTAATTTACTTTCTATGCATCTCACTCGTACTCGCATATTAGTGCAAGCGAAATGTATAGAAAGTAATTTACGTAGACGCGAGATAATATGTCACCCCATTGGTAGCCGTACTGAAGCACTACCACCAGTTTTAACATTGACATATTCACTCACGTTTAAGTAACTTACTTTCTATGCATCTCGCTCGTACTCGCATATTAGTGCAAGCGAGATGTATAGAAAGTAATTTACGTAGACGCGAGTTAATCTGTCAATGTCAAAACTGGTGGTAGCCGTACTGATCAACTGAGTCGCGCCATCTGGCAAATTCGAAAATATCTTAAAAAAAAACTAGTTTTTAAAGAATACAGAGAGCCTTTACGAAATGTAGGTAGTTAAAAAGTATTTGTATTTTTGGTAAAGTTGAATATAATTAGGATAATCCTAGTTAGAAAGCTGTTTCTAAATACGTAATCACTTGGTTTTGTCAGCGCCCTGGGCGAAGAAATTAGTAAACATTTCATGTTCTACAAAACAAAGCTGAAGAGAAAACAATGTGAACACGAAATGTTTTCCAGCTTCCCATTTATATAGTAAAGATGGGTGCATTACATTTGTTATAATTACTTTTCATATATTATAGTTTGATATATCGTTATTTAGAATAACGTAATAAATGGCATACTACCGTAATACCTAATTAACGGTATACATAATGTTAATGTTGGTATAATGGTCATAAGGTATATTTACTCTTCGTTTAATATACATTGCCATAATTATTACAAAATCTAAAGCATATAATTTGCTATAACAAGAGATATCACATAATTATTTATGTGGCATAATAGTTGCATGACATAAATGGGTTAGGTTAGGTTGGAACTGCGACTCCGCATAAACGAATAACTACCTAACAAAAGGAGGGTTAGGTTAGGTTAGAACTTTGACCCTCCGTAGAATAAAATACTCTAGGAAAAATAGTAGTTTAGGTTAGGTTTGAACTGCGGCCCCGCAGAACGAAAACCGTGTAAAAATTGGTTAGGTTAGGTTAGAACTGCGACCTCCTTAGAATAAAATAGCTAGCAAAAGCAGTAGGGCTGCGTACTAGTTATAAAAAGTATGTAAAACTTTACGTTATCAGTAAATGAAATATGCCAAATATGTTATACAATATATGTATTTATACTTGATAAAATTGTATGAAGTATTACGTTATACAAAAATATAATATAACAAATGTCATTATAAAATATGTATATATACTATTTGCAAATTATATTACATTAGGCATTATATCAATGACAGTTTAGATGAAATCACAATATAATAAAGGAAACGTATAATAAAAATTACATTATAACATACAATAATATATCAAGTGGCGTTATAACAAATGTATGATAGTTTTTTTATAATTATATTAAGCATTACACACCCAGTAAAGATATAATATATATTTCTATTTAACTGGAATTTTAGTTTTGGCTAGGTTTTTGAAGTGAAAACTTCTTTAGCGGCGCTGTGCACTTTTTGTGATGGGGAAAAAATGTTAAACTCGCGACAGGTCACGTGTCTGTAAGACGTAAGATTCGTAAGACGGACACGTGACCAGTACGGTTACCATCCTTTTGTCACTGACATAAACGCCGTCGAGAACGTAATTTACTTTCTATACATCCCGTTTGCACTAATATGCGAGTGCGAGCGAGATGTATAGAAAGTAAATTACGTTCTCGACGGCGTTTATGTCAGTGACAAACTGATGGTAACCGTACTGATCGAAAAACTATTACAATGTCATTGAGTTTTCACTTCTGCTGGCACTCCCGGAGTGCAACCCGTTTTTTATCTTTAATTTTTATACAGGTGACCCAATAAATAGTAAGTTGACGAAAAAATGTTACTGCAGTATCCCCAGTCACACATTTATTCAACACAAAACCATCCCAGTTAAAGCCATGGCCGAATGTTAAAACTGCGAATACTACGAACTAACCAGCGATACTGTCCGGAAATCCGGATTAAACCCGGATAAACCGGATCACGGTTTTCGAGCTTGTTTTTTAGCGTCAATTTCACGGTCGGTGGCGCTACAGAACGGAGGCGGAGTATATGGCACTAAGCGCATTTGAAAATTCATTCGATTCTGTGACTTGTACATTGGGAATAAAGTTTGAAATTGAGTGTGTTTATAAATGGATTTAAGGATATGTCAAGTATATCAGTATTTAGCAGCCATTTTGCATATAATGAGTTTAATGTGGCTTAGGAAGGAAATAAGGAGAAATTGTTTATACTATTGACGTGTAGGTAGGTACCTACCTACAAAGAAAATTAGAATAATTGTTTTAAAACATTTTAAACTCTGTTCGTAGCATTAGTAAAACGAATAGCAAATTTAAGTATATCGGGAAATTTTTGCGAAGTAATAAGATAATCTCAACAACAACGATTAGTACCTACATGACTGGGACACTTTCTTTCTTCTATAAAGATTGATAAAGCTCTGAAATGAAATAACAAAAAAGTTTAAAAGTTAGATGTAAGACTTTAAATAAAATCGTCTATTTCTTAAATATAATTTTCCCTTTACATCTTCATTGGTCAGCTACCTAAGCAGAATATTAACTACAAGCAAAAAATAAGCAATTTCTAGACCCAGACACTTGAAAAGGGTCAAAGAAGCTTCAAAGTTATTTCGAAATAAGATTGAATAGACGAACAGAATACTAATATATCTTTTGAAATATTTGTTTGTAAAAATAAAGGGTTTATCTATTTATGAGCATACTTTTGAAAACATTAATATTATTTTATTTTGTCCAATGGGCCGGAATAAAGCTCTTATAATAAATAATCATTTCGATGGTTCAAAGAGATGGATAAACAGGCTGATTCAAATTTTAAAAATATGAATTTTGTTTGATATTAATCTTTTTCTTAGAATACATATAAATGAAATTTTTGCGAAGTGGCAAAACATCCCTATAACATTATTATACTACTAGCTTTTGCCCGCGACTTCGACTGCGTGGAATTAGTAACAGCAGCTAAAGTAGATTATAGCGCCTGGATAATGCTAATAGCAATCATTCAATTCGCGCATTGCTTACTTCAATTATTAGGCAATTCATTAACTCTTTGAATTCCACCCCCCCCCCCCCCCTGTGCACTCTCTTGAGGGATGATTTCCGACATAAAAACTATTCTATGTCCTTCCCCGGGACTCAAACTATCTCTATACCAAATTTCAACTAAATTGGTTCAGCGGCTTAAGCGTGAAGAGGTAACAGACAGACAGACAGACACACTTTCGCCTTTATAATATTACTAGCTTTTGCCCGCGACTTCGTCTGCGTGGAATAAGTACCAGCAGCTAGAGTAAGTACAGCGCCTGAATAAAATCTAATAGCAATTCGAGCATAATATGTTTAATTGTTTACACCAATTAACAGGCACATCATTAATTTTCTCATTTCCACCCCCCTTTTCACCCTCTTTAGAGATGACTTCTGACATAAACACTATCCTATGTCCTTCCCCAGGACTTAAACTATCTCTTTGCCAAATTTAAACTTAATCCGTTCAGCGGTTTAAGCGTGAAGAGGTAACAGACAGACAGACACACTTTCGCCTTTATAATATTATATATTTATAATAATATTATATATATAGGTATGGACTTGGAATTGGTTGTGCAAGGCTATAGAAAAATGTTTGGCAATGAATTGAGGTTTGAATGTGCATTTGCGGCAGCAATTTAGTCAGCAGTAATATCGCACCGGATTACTACATCAATAATGCTGGTGTAACTAGTCAAACTCCGAACATTACCTTAATGCACTGCGATTAAATCAATATCATATTTTGATAATCTGAACGTTCCTCCTGAAAATAATGTATTAAATTAATTACAAAAATTAGTAATGTTCTCGAAAGCTGGCTTTAAATATTTATATTTCAGTATCAGAGCAATGGTTAGGTGTGCATTAATTTGAAATTAAGAATTAGAATAAGAAATGTTTATTAGCACAAATAATAATTAATAACACAAAATAAAATAACACAAAACTAAAATTCAATTACATTAATATTTGTGCCAAAAAGTCCTCACTCAGCTTCTTGTCACGTTGTGTATCCTAGGACACAACGTGACGCTGATTTTCAGTGAGGCCTGGTAAAAGACTAGCAGCCGTATTCGAACAATGAGATACGTCAAATACTAGATATTGAAACGATATGGATTGGATATGTCAGTGTCAAACAAGTGTCAAACGTGACGTTTTTGTGAACAATGAATAAATAATAATTATAAGGCTATTAAGATGCGCAATTATTTAATGCATTTAATTGAAGTATCACTACACCTTATTGAACAAAGTCCCCCCCCGCGTCTGTTTGTGTGTATTAGCGATAAACTCAAAAACTACTGAACGGATTTTCATGCGGTTTACACCTATCAATAGAGTGATGTTGGTTTAGTTGTATAATTTGTTAAGATTTTGGGTCGCTAGTTTACTATGAGGGTAAATATGTCAATTTTAACCACCATTCAAGAAACATCGAAGGGTTAATTTTGAAAATTGAAAATGTCTGCAAAACCCGAACCCAGACTCGTAGTTTGTTTTTTTAGCATTAGAAATAAGGTAAACAATCTTGATGAGTCTTTTAATTGAAAAACACATTTTAAAAATAAGTAACGGCAAATATGTAACAATTATGAATCTAATACGATCTTTTATAGTATTTTGCTTTCAAGTAATAGTTATTGATTTTTAAAAAGCGTTTTTCAATTAAAAGACATGTCAAGATCGCTTACCTTCTTACAAGTTCTTTCTAATGCTAAAAAAAACGAACTATAGTGTAAATTTCATTCGATAGGGTGACGATGGTTCGCGTTTGCGTTATGTCATATGTCTATTTAAGTAAGTATGGGATTTTGAACAGCGCGCCAAGCGGGACGTTATGGAAACTCAAAATCCCATACATAATGACACTTAACGCAAACGCGTACCTACCTCGTACCTCGTACCACGTCACGCATCTTCTAATTAGGTCACAGTATAGAATTTTATCGAAAAGTCTACATAAATAATGTTCAAAACCACATGTTTGTTATGTACCTAAGTCCTATACTTATACTCCCATAACACAAACTTAAACTTTTATGTCGATTCCCCAAAAAAATATTTACCCACATTGGAATCGTTTGTTTAGGTAAGTTTTTGTAAGAAAACGTTAAGTAGGTAAACATTAGAGCCATCACAAACAGCGACTCTTCACACTTCAGACTTTCGCGAACGTTTTTATGTTATCATTGTTATCAACTTCAATGTACGATTGAATAATTTTACGGTTTAGACTCACTTGATTTTAGGGTTCCGTAACCAAAGTGTAAAAATGGGACCCTAGTAGGTACTAGACTCCGCTGTCCGTCTGTCTGTCTGTCACCACGCTGTATCTCATGAACCGTGATAGCTAAGCAGTTGAAATTTTCACAGATGATGTATTTCTGTTGCCGCTATAACAACAAACACTAAAAACAGATTATAATCAATATTTAAGTGGGGCTCCCATACAACAGTGATTTTTTGCCGTTTTTTGCGTAATGGTACGGAACCCTTCGTGCGCGAGTCCGACTCGCACTTGACCGTTTCGTAGTCACTCGCGCGACATGTTCAACATAATTGCATTTGCGTTATGTCTATTTTTGTATGGGATTTTGAACAGCGCGCCAAGCGGGACGTTGTGGAAACTCAAAATGACACTTAACGCAAACACGTACGTCACGCCACGCCACCGAATGTTTACAATCAAGGAATCAATTTTGGATTACTTAAAGTGAGTACCTACCTATGAATTTGTTATTTATTACATTTTTGAGGGTTTTAAATCAATTTGTTTTTAATTATACCAGCAATAGAACACGTTTCAATATCGTGCCACGGGACTATTAGCCGGAGCCCCAATAAGGCCGATATTCGATACAAAACGCTGTACTCTGCATAATACAGAGTACCTGGTACATAATTACTGATGTATTCCCAAACGGCAGAGTGAGCGCGGCGCACTGGTTCAAAAATAGTTGCTGTTTGTACTAGGGCATGGTATAATAATATACTCCGCCTGGTACTCTCTTCCGACCACGTGACTGACACAAGCCTACGTCATCATGCGACAGCGCTATATAATAGTTTGCAATAGCGCTATACAAAGTGGCAATGTTATTGTGTAGGCTTGTGTCACTCTGAATGGAATGTCGTTCGGCACCCTGTTGAAGGGGTGCGAGTGGCCTCTTCCGCCTTCCGGCTGCGGAGGCTGTCTCGGGTCGCGCCCCACCTTGTGGGGCGGTCGGTCGCTCGTCTTTTTGGGGACGGTTGTGTATCCAGATATGTCACTCTGGGAAGAGAAGACCATGTTTTATTAGACTATGTACTAGGACACCCCGGAGGTGGCCTCCACAAGATGCCTTTCTGTCTTGAGCAACCGTCTTGGTCTCGTTCCAGCTCAGTCTCACGTCTCGCAGTTCGTTCTCTGCGCTCCGTCTCCCGTTCATAATAAGATAAACTGCAAGATAATATAAGATAAGGTATAATAAGATAGACGTGTAAATGAGAACAAGTACAGTCAGCGATAAAAGTATGTCATAATTTTTTTGACAGTAACTTGTTTATTTATTTTTGAATTTTTGTAAGGCGGAAAGCGAGCCCGCAAACGGCCCGTACAGTACACCATGGAGCATAGACATCGGTTACACGCTAATTCTCGCGTTAGTCACCGTCCTTGCAACAATGGAATGATGGACTGAACTGACGCCAGATTTAGCGTGTAACCGATTTATATTGTCGTAATTTTATCAGTCTGTTGTCAGTCTGGACTTTTCGTCTAACCGTGTCCATTTTCCATCGTTCTGGCATCAGTCAAAACTCGAATGGACTGATGGACTGAACTGACGCCTGAATTAGCGTGTAACCGATGTCATACATCGCGGTTTTTGGTGCGGGAATGATTTCGTGTATAACTTTGTTTTTTGTTAAATAATTACCAAACTATGCATTTAAAATAGGTAGTAAGATTCAGATGTCCTTAGAAATGTTAAAATACTATCGTTTTTTGACAGTTTTTACCTATTTTTTGGCTAGTGTAAAACATTCCCGCACCAAAAACCCCGCATGTATGCTCCAGGTGTACTGTACAGGGGCCCACTGATTAACAGTCCGCCGGACGGTATCGGCCTGTCAGTTAGAACAAAAATTAGAAAGTTCCGAACAACTGACAGGCCGATACCGTCCGGCAGACTGTTCATCAGTGGGCTCCTTACGGGTCGTTTGCGGGCTCGCTTTCCGCCTTACAAAAAATTAAAAATAACTAATCAAGTTACTGCCAAAAAAATTATGACATATTTTTATCGCTGACAGTACTTGTTCTCATTTACACGTCTATCTTATTTTCGAGACCTTTCTAATGAGTTTAAACTGGTCGATGTGTTTGTGTTATCCTTTACCTTCCGGCGTACTAATAAGATCAGCTCCAAGTTAGCATATTATTGCATCTGAATTACTGAAGTGCAAACTCAAATGAATCAGATACTAGGAACTGGTTCTAAATAGCAAGATTTCAAGCACACATATAGAGTTAGACTAAGATAAGTCTGCAACGATTTTGATAGAACACGCAAGTGTTACTTAAAAACGCAACCTTCTATGAAATTATGACGTATTAAATAACACTTGTGTTATATTTGTACTTTTATGGATGTAATTAATTAATACACCATTTAATGAAAAACACAAGACCGTTTATTTCACAAAACATAAACTGACAACTCAAACACTGACAGCACTGTCCAAATGGCCATAGACGAGCTATAGCTTTATGTAAACAAGAAGTATTTATTGTTGCCACACTCTTCCCCACTTAGTAAAAATCTATTCTAAAAGCTGACTACATTTTAGTAGCTGATTAGTATGCCGTTTCCAACTTTGCCTCTCCACTTCGACCTCATAAGTTACAACAGGTACAATAACATGGGTAATAACCTTAAACCCATAACCTTCTCCCCCTTCTCCCCGGACAGAAAATTTTTCACTAACATTACTATTTTTCAATGACTGTTGTAAGTATCCTTTATCAATTAAGCCACCTACTAGGTGAGGCCTAAGCAGTGAGAAACGGCACCTCAGCTCCCTGCCAAACATTATACATTGTAGACAAACCTTACAATTTTTAGATATCTCATTAATGTCCTTATCGAAATCTAACCACCAAAAGTAGGAGCGCGCTATCTCCTTCATTCTAGTGACACCTAGATGGGAGGCATGCATCTCTAACATTATTTCATCAGTAAGCGAACAAGGTATAATGACTTGATAACCCCACAACACACAGTCCTGGTCCAAGGTAATTTGGTTTTTTCTAGAATAATAAGAATCATATTCTATTCCTAAATTATTGCTATCAGGCCATGCAACTCTACAGAATTGAATGATGTTACACAATATAATATAGTAAAGACAAAGTTTAAGTACAGAGAGCCATTTTTTTCTAATAATTCTTGGTAATCCATCTTTTACAATATAAAATATTTGTTTTTCTACATTAACAGTTTCATACGGCAAACTTAAGTCTTCCAAAGCACTCAATGGCGTTGAGGTTGATTGGTCAAATTTTGTAGAAATTACATTCTGTTGCTTTATTTCTAAATTTGGAAAATATTGCTCCTTATTAGAACAGGTAATGGTACTTACATCTGGTCCGGTATCAACCTCAAACTCCAACAAATTGCCACTTACTTGGATACTTAACTTTGCTGATGGAATCTTCTCTTGCTCACTAATACAAAACATATCACAGAGCTCTGGTCCCGGAATGTAATTTTTCTGCTCACACTTTTCCTCATTAACAGTTGATTTGTAAGTCGTTACCTCATCAGCCATATCTAAGGTTTTCATCCTCCAATTACCTTTAGTTCGGTAACACATTTTGAAAATGTGACCCTTCATACCACATTCGCTACAGAATTTCCCTCGCAAAGTGCATTCAGCTCTCATGTGCCCCTGTTTTCCGCAACAAAAACAAACTCCAGTGCTTTCTCTTGCCTGTGGTTTGAATTTGGTCTCCTCATGTCGCGGACCATAGCCTTCGTTCCTTTCTACCTTGAACATTTGTGGTTGGGTCTCTTTTTCTTGACTCTTGTAGGTTAAATTATATGCGGTCTCCACAGTTTTTCCAATTTCCAATAATTTTTCCAATGGTAGGTCTGCCTGTTTAAGCAATTCAAACTTCACTGCTTCATACAAAGTGCCATTTAAAAGCCGTTCTTTGAGTTCTTCATTGAGATTTTTAAAATTACAATTTTTAGACAACTTCTTTAGTTCAAGTATGTATTTATCTAAATTTTCGTCTTTTTTCTGGTTTCTCTTTCTGAATTCAGCTTGTTCCAGTGCATAATTTTTAACAGGATGGTAATGTTTCTCTAATTTTTCACAAATTTGCTCATATGTGAGAGCCACTGGTGAGTCTGGAGTGCATATAATTGTAAGAAGTTCGTAGACACTCGCTCCAAGCTTTGTGATAAGAAGTGGTACTTTCTTACTGGCATCAATGTCATTTAAAATGAAGAAACACTCCAGTTGTTCTTTGTATGCATTCCAGTTGCCTCCGGTAAAAACTTCCATGTTCGAAATCAAGTACATCTTATAATTTGCGTGTTTTTCTGTAGTCCAATATCGATATTCCTCTTTCTTTTTTGTTTGGATCCAGGCTTTTTTTCCGGATTTTATAAATCGCCTATTACCGTTTGTCGTTTGTTTTTTTCATAACCTCAAAACTACACACTCGAAATTTAACATTCACTTTTAACTATTTTTTTATGTTATCACACGTTGTTCGTAGTCGCCTCGTCGCCAGATTGTTATATTTGTACTTTTATGGATGTAATTAATTAATACACCATTTAATGAAAAACACAAGACCGTTTATTTCACAAAACATAAACTGACAACTCAAACACTGACAGCACTGTCCAAATGGCCATAGACGAGCTATAGCTTTATGTAAACAAGAAGTATTTATTGTTGCCACAACTTGCACTGCGTGTGTTATCAAAATCTTTGCAGACTTATCTTGGCCTAACTCTATGTATACAAATATTTGAAGTGAAGGTAAATAAAAGAGAGTAGGTAAATACATTTGTCGTTGCATTGGAATCTGGTTTTAACTAATCAAATACCTCTTGTTCCGCGATTGGAATATCGCCACCATCGCGTGCTCACGCCATCTTGGTTCACAATTAGGCCAGCCATAAAACAAGGAAAACACTTTTCAGGTCCCGAAAATGGCTTGCATTTTAAAGCGAAGTAGCCTTTGAAAAGGAGCAAAGTGGACGACTGAGGGCCAAGCATCAACCACATTTAGCGCACCGATCAACGTGATACCTATCATCAACTAAAGAGCTTTGCTCTTGTCGGTGCAGTAATCGCCACTCATTTCTTTCTTATGCCAGTCTTTTAATTTCCTCATAGGACGCATTATTTTTTATTTGGCTGAGACAAGGTAATTTTAGGTCCCCCACCTTCTCTTGTTTTTTCAATCCTGCCTTGCAGGATACCTATATCTGATGTGAATGTTCTCCTAATGAATGCGGCTGCCCGCACGTGGCAGAACTTTACTCACTGTTATACTATACTTACTCTTGTAGCACAGATTACTGCACTTAGACAGAGTAACGGCTTTATACATCGACCGACCAATCGACAAACCAACAGACCGACCGATCGACAGATTGACAGACATACCGACCGACCGATTCACCGAGCGACGAATCGACTGACCGTCTGAGCTGCAATTTTATTATATAATGCATTCACCGTCCAAACGAACTGACACTAATATACCAGAGTTTCCAACTGGTACAACGGGTGTTTGATATTCATATTTACTAAGTACTTGAGTTGCTAACCGCATGCAGAATCTTTGCTTTTGCGCACTAGACGGAGTATAGTAACCGGTCACCATGTACACAGGCACAGAATAAATAATAGTACTAGGTACCAGTAGCGGCGGCTTCATACAACCCGATTCCCACCGGCTTGCCTAAAATTTATTGCTACATATATATCCATAACGAAAACACTACGTATTACTTTGTAATCGATAACACGATTTACTAAAGCTTCACTATTGATTAAATTTCAACTAATCATAGCGGGCGCGCGGGCGACTAAGTTTAAGCTTGAGTATTCATTCATGAGCCACCACACACATACGAAAACTCACGCACACGCTCATAAAGTTCGCTAAAGAAAGTCCGCGTATTTACGCATCAAAATAACACGGTTTTGTATCGAGTTATTCATTTAAATAAAAACCTTAAACGTAACATGATAAGGTTTATATTGGAAAAATGCACGCACACAGTCAAAGTCCGCGAGTGGCGTAAGTGCAGCACCACAAGTACCACAACGGTGTGCTGCTTCATTTGAATTTAAACCTTAAATACAAATAGGTAAGATTTATATTGGAGTGTAATGTTTCACAATTTTGAATCGAGTCGCGTTTGCCGCTCGTGTGGTTAATGTTGCCGTACCAAAACATTGAATTGAATTAATGGGTAATTTTTTTTTGTATTTTGCTATCATTAATACCAAATTTTCAAAAAACTTTAAAAAAAAGAAATTTTATTACAAAATCTAAGAATATTATGGAGTCGCAAGTTTAGTTAAGGTAATTTGATAACGAGGGTTTCTTCAAAGAAAGTACTGTTTATAAATTTGTAGTAATAGGTTTTGGAAGTCCGTAGGTCGTGGGTGAAAATGGAATAATATTATGACAACACTTCCGTTCCGGTTATTGCCAAGATTTGTTGTTATTGTTGTTTTTATTAGAGTTTTATAGGTTTTAATGAGATTTTACTTAGTTGTGTGCATATATTTATATATAAAGACTAAATCAGTGAATTTTTGAGTGTTATTAGTGTTGCGTATTGTTCGTGCAGGTGTTTCAAGGTCAGTCCTTGTTTTTATTAGGTCGATCTGTATGTAACTAATGTAATGGAATCTAAGGTAACTAATTTAAACACCTTCCAAGGATCGTAGCGTCATGAAAATTGGCAGCTGTATGTAGTTCTGCTGACAATACAATAATATCATACTGTCGAACTGATCTGATGATGGAGACAGGAGGTCGCCATAAGAACTCTGTGATGGAACAACGCAACCTAATTGTGTTAGGGGTTTTTAGAATTGTCTCGATGAGTATTAGTTGTCTGTCGTAAGAAAAGTATAGTCAGCGATAAAAGCTTGTACCAAAAATGAAATTTTTGCAAAAAACTTATTAGTTAGGATTGTTAGGAATTTAGGAGTAGGAATCCGCTTTTGTCATACACGACATACACTGTTTATGTGACGTCAGTGATGACAAGTATGGCAAAGGTGGTTATACACTAACTGCAAAAGAACGAACTCAAGGACACACCTAGCGCTTTACTTTACCTTCGCTTATCATGAAAAAATAAGTACATAATGTAGGTGTTTCATTTAGGTGCTTTTTTTTGCTCCGAGTTGTCTAGAGAAAAATTCCACGCGCCGCCACTGCTAGGTACAGAAGGTTCACTCTCTAAAAAAATTCACAGATTTCGTGCCTCACACGACTATCGAGCACATTGGAAATGAATCTACGGAATTCGAAAAAATATTGTCGCTGAGCGACGAGAAAGTCTGGATAAGGAAAAAGTTACAAAATAAAACTACAACGTTGAATGATAATTATTTTATTCTTAGACTAACACAAGTATCCTGGACATAACGCATGTGAATAAACAAATTGCAAAATTTCCACACGCGTATCCAAGTTTGAATAATTGTCGCCGTGGCGCATAAGTATAGGTACATATTTAATTTTTCGATGAATAAGCAGGATATATTAATGTTCAAAGTACAAGAAAATTATTACACGGCAAATCCGTAGTCAACTCGAGAAGTGGTGATCGGCAGCGGCCCATTTGCTGCAAGATATGAAATTTTCTTGACAGCAGTTTGACGCGACGAGAGATGACCATAACAGCGTTTGTGTATGTTGCACCAAACCTGAGTTCCAATAGGTACTACCAGGGTTCAGCATCAGCTATCTTGGGTAATGCTCATCATGACGAATCGGGTGTCCAAAACAGCGTGTGCCTATGTTGCACCAAACCCGAGCTCCACTAGGTACTGCCAGGGTTCAGCATCAGCTATCTGCTAGCAGCCGCCAGCAACATGCTGAAGTGAGACCATTTTTTCTTTTTTATGTTTCTCTGTATAAGACCCTCTCACTCTCCCTCTCCCTCTCCCTCTCCCTCTCCCTCTCCCTCTCCCTCTCCCTCTCCCTCTCCCTCTCCCTCTCCCTCTCCCTCTCCCTCTCCCTCTCCCTCTCCCTCTCCCTCTCCCTCTCCCTCTCCCTCTCCCTCTCCCTCTCCCTCTCCCTCTCCCTCTCCCTCTCCCTCTCCCTCTCCCTCTCCCTCTCCCTCTCCCTCTCCCTCTCCCTCTCCCTCTCCCTCTCCCTCTCCCTCTCCCTCTCCCTCTCCCTCTCCCTCTCCCTCTCCCTCTCCCTCTCCCTCTCCCTCTCCCTCTCCCTCTCCCTCTCCCTCTCCCTCTCCCTCTCCCTCTCCCTCTCCCTCTCCCTCTCCCTCTCCCTCTCCCTCTCCCTCTCCCTCTCCCTCTCCCTCTCCCTCTCCCTCTCCCTCTCCCTCTCCCTCTCCCTCTCCCTCTCCCTCTCCCTCTCCCTCTCCCTCTCCCTCTCCCTCTCCCTCTCCCTCTCCCTCTCCCTCTCCCTCTCCCTCTCCCTCTCCCTCTCCCTCTCCCTCTCCCTCTCCCTCTCCCTCTCCCTCTCCCTCTCCCTCTCCCTCTCCCTCTCCCTCTCCCTCTCCCTCTCCCTCTCCCTCTCCCTCTCCCTCTCCCTCTCCCTCTCCCTCTCCCTCTCCCTCTCCCTCTCCCTCTCCCTCTCCCTCTCCCTCTCCCTCTCCCTCTCCCTCTCCCTCTCCCTCTCCCTCTCCCTCTCCCTCTCCCTCTCCCTCTCCCTCTCCCTCTCCCTCTCCCTCTCCCTCTTGGAAAAAATTGAATTTTATTTTCACTATTTCGACCATAACTTTTTTTGTTTTTGACTTTCTCGAATAATTATTTTTGCACCTTACAGCTCTCGTGATTATGCGTCTTTTGAGCCTATTTTTTAATATCATATCTTCACAACTTTCCGAGATATAAGGGGATCGCACTTTTTCGTGAAATCGGACCGTATACTGGAGCGAACGAAAAGACATTTCCAATGTCAAAACGCGTCTATTGCGACAGACACGACCGCAAGGTGGCGCAAGCGCGAGCAGGCGTCCGTTCCGTAGCGGTGCGCGGCAACTACTACTGCTTGACACTAAAATTGGTGTGGGCCGCATGTACTTGTAGCGACGCGACGAAATCGCAGAGTGAGCCACGCCTGACAAAGGTCGGTATGTAGATTAGTATGACGTCGTCTACTTTCTTACGTTCGCAAGCTCGTTTGTTTCTACATTCATTCATTTATTCGTTCGTTCGCTCACACAAACACGCACATTCTGTTTCTCTCTCTCTTTTGCTCTATTTCTTTCTTTCATTATGTAATTTGGGATTAAATATGTTGTCATGAATAGGCAGCGTGCATGAACTGTAAGAGGCGGAACAGGAGCCGTCAGATTTTTGGCGAGGCGTAAATGTGAAGTTTATGCTTTCAGTAAAGCCCACAAGATGGCAAAACCTACTATGCACAAGAAAACGTACGAGAACTGTAGAGAGCATCACCTGCTTAAGCGTGATGTGTCAATGTACCTGTTTTTGTTTCCGATTCAGGCCACAAGATGGCAGACCCTCCAACGCGCACGGCCCCTATATGTTACTCTGTTTAGTTCACTCCTACGTATGCACCGTTCTAACGAACTGACAGACACTAATATGCCAGAGTTTCCAACTAATATGGCGGGTGTTTGATATTCATGTTTACTTAAGTACTTGTTGCTCGCCGTACTTGCTCGCTTTAGTACTTGTTGCTCGCCGTACTTGCTCGCTTTGCTTTGAGCGTGGATCACTCACACAAGATGTAGCATAAATCTGGCAACCACACTTTAGTAATATGTACATCGCTTTCGTTTTTTCGACACGCATTATCACAAAATAAAACCGGCCAAGTGCGAGTCGGACTCGCATTTCTAGGGTTCCGTACATAAGTCCGACTCACGCTTGACTGCACATTTCTAATAGGTTTTCCTGTCATCTATAGGTAAAGAACTATTTTGTGTATTTTTTTCAAAATTTTAGACCCAGTAGTTTGGGAGAAAAAGGGGGGGGGGGCGGAATTGTAATTTTTTGGATATTTTCTTAATTAACTTCGAACCTATGTATTTTAAAATTATAAAAAAAAACAAGTCCATCTTTGGGTCACTAATTTACATATTATGTGTATTGTGTACCAATTTTCAACTTAATTGGTCCAGTAGTTTCCGAGAAAATAGGCTGTGACAGACGGACAGACAGACGCACGAGTGATCCTATAAGGGTTCCGTTTTTTCCTTTTGAGGTACGGAACCCTAATAATTCAGCCACATCACCTGTGACTTTGAGTAGAAACAGCCCTTTATCACACTTTAAAACAGCCATGTCACCGTGACTTTCTCGAGTCAAATCGGCCCCGACTGAATCAGCAGTTTTCTCGACCAGCGCGCTTGGCCGCCTAATAGCGCGGAGCCAATTAAATTTCTGCTGCAATTGAATTGCGCAATGAAAATGATTGAATTGTCCTATTCGTACGACAGGACATACAGTCATCTGCAAAAATATGTTAATTATGGCTCCTCTACACGTTGGCCCAACCTATTGGTCCAATATGTTGGGACAACGTGTAGAGGGGGTATTGGTGTCGGTTGGCTTATTGCTATCTCATTCTACCGCATGGCTGTGTCCCTTGGATTGGCCGGCGTTGGCCCATCGTGTAGAGGAGCCATTACACAACGAAGGCCGCAAAAATATCTGAGCCGATCTTAATTGGAGACCTATAAGAGCATGTCACATATTTTTGCGGCCTTGGAAGAGTAACATATTAATGCAGGTGACTGTACTTGGCTAGACATGAGTTGGTTGTAAATTATACAGGGTAATTTTATTACGTCTGTCCATACTCTGAGGAGTGAATATGTAGGTCATCATAACTATGATAAATAATGCATAACTATCTACATATTATATACCTAAGATGTTAACAAAACATAACTTACCCTTCTTCAGTCGGCTACAATGGCGAGTTATCGCATTATAAGCATACCTTCTCAGAAAACCACGTAGTCAAAATAAACTAAAAATGTTCAAGCTAAGTACAATTCAAACAAGCTTATCCTTTAAGAATGCATTTCTTAACTGCAGTTCCAAAATGACACAAGCGCCTTTAAAATTCAATGCACATATTTCATTTTGCGCGCTACGGAACTCTGTTATATCCAAAACGGCGTAAGTTGCGTATAAATTGTATTATAGTTGTGACGTTTTGAAAGTAACACCGCTTCGCCGAGCAAAATCACATACGTTTGCGTTTTATGGGTCAGTGTGCCAAAAATCACTCTTGAAACAATTGAGAACATACTTTAAAGTCAAAGGTTAAGGTTGATTTTTGATTGTATGTTATAATTTGACGGAGTTTCAAAAAAGATTGCAGAAACAATGAAATTTGAACTTTAAAAGGGACGTGGTAAGGTATATTTTTATTTGTTTGGTGAGAATGTACGTTGAAGTTTAGAGGGAGGTTTCTTGAAAGTTGAAAAAGGGACGTTTGTGTATTCTGGACGCATCACAATGATCAGAAAACTTTCTATATTTTTTTTTGTACAGCCGCCATCAGATATATCAGAGCGGTCAAGGCGCCCACAAATATCTGAACACGCCTCTATTGTCAAGGCGTTAGAGTGCGTGTTTAGATTTTGTGAACACCTTGGCCGCTCCGATAATAATGTATCCGACGGCGACTGTAGGACAAATTATTCATGAAGAGGACGTTGTTGTGTTTATTATTATTCAATGTGTATTTCAAGTTTTATGATATATTTTTATTTAGATAGAGTTAAAAAAAGGGTAAGTTAACCCAAATCGGTACCTACCACGATTTGAAAGTTGGTAAATATTTATTGGCTTTTAGTGGTGGTGAGCTGTAGACCTCGCCAACCCCCATGGCTCCTTTGATAAATTTCCTAAAATTGTATCGGCAAAAAAAACTGTATAATTAGGTATCTAAACTACTCAACAAACATCACGAGAATCGGTTGAAAAAAAATGCGACCTGTAATCGAGAACATCCGGACAATACGAAATCATTTTCGCCCAAGCGGAAACGAAGACCTTCGCTAATGCTCGGTCAATAATAGTGTTTATCTTATCTTATCTCAGTGTCAGAACCCCCGAATTTATGCATTTTTGTATAAGCAGGAAATGCCATTTTATGTTCAAACCAAAGAATTATGGATTCTAGAAGAGGTGTAGTTTAAAAATCATGATCTTGTGACGACCTAACTAGATGGCAGTATATTGATGCCTTAAGGGGCCCACTGATTAACAGTCCGCCGGACGGTATCGGCCTGTCAGTTAGAACAAAATTTTGTGAGTTCCGAACAACTGACAGGCCGATACCGGCCGGCGGACTGTTAATCAGTGGGCCCCTTTATGTTTTGTGGTAGGCAACCATAGAAGGTAGGATGCTATAGAAGTGCTGTACGCGTGCCTCCGTGACGGACAAGATACGCAATGCGACGCTATGATTGGTCGAATTTATGTGTTGCCCACCATAATACATATTAAATTTACGACGGGGAATAAAAAAAATGTGAGACTGTGACCAGGACAAACAATAATAGCGCTTTCGCTGCTACTCCTACTGAAAGATACATAAGACTATCTCGTTCGGTCATTTCCTCGATCCAGTTATATACTAGATTCATGTAGACAACTGAACAATCAAACGTCAGCTTTTGACAACTTTAGAAAGCTGCACAGCGCCATCTATAAGCCGACAAATTCAAAGCACCGTTTAGTTTAAATCTCTATTTTTTATAGTATATTTTTGTTTTTTTTTGTATACACGTGCGCCCGTTAAGGACAGAATATGCAAGCAATGCGACAAAATTAAAAACAAGTTTTAACATTCCTGACAATGTTGACCAGAAGCAACCTATGTACAGTCGCCATCAGATATATCGGAGCGGCCAAGGTGCTCACAAATATTGGAACACGCCTCTATTGTCAGGGCGTTAGAGCGCGTGTTCAGATATTGTGAACACCTTGGCCGCTCCTATATATCTGATGGCGACTGTACAACCTACTAAATTAACGGCGGGAAATAAAAAAAATGTGAGACTGTGACAAGGACAAACAATAATAATGCTTTCTCTGCTACTCCTACTGAAAGTTCCATAAGAGCATCTCGTTCGGTCATCTCCCGGCTCCACCATTTCATATTTTATACTATTGTATAATAGACCGGGAGATAGTGACACATTTTACTGGGTCATTTGTACCAGTATGGCGGTTCGTCAGGGGTCTAAGCATGTAATGAAGGAAAGAAAATGCTATGACCATAGCGCTGGTACCGGCGGCCCAATCGCGTGGGCGTTAGTCGAACGTGTCGGATAAAATACGAGTGTCGAACGATTTGTACCACAAAAATCCTCGTATTATTCGATAGTCCATAAAAAAGAAGTAGGCGGTAGCGTAATGCCATACTTCCCCGGTGTGACTTACAGCCCGCCATACTGAGGCGAACACGTTAATTAAAAAAAAACAATTCAACCATTTGTACCAAGCTAATTTTTGCACAGGTGATCATCGTCGAGCAGCCATTCATGGACATCACCATGCCATACTTTTCGGATGGTTCCAAATGCCCGCCATACCGCCGCAAGGAAGTTAATTTTTTTTTTTTTGCTAAACGATTTGTACCAGTATTGCATTTAAATTTTTGGAGAGTATTTGATAAAATGTGACCGTTATTATAATTGCCATACTTATAGTAGGGGGAAAAAGTGCTGCCATACTTGAAAAACTTATTTAATCGACACGTTTCAAAAATACGACTATACAATACGTAAAATAATTTTTTACAGCATGACATCATCATATTCTGTTTGATTGGATACAATTATACCTAAAAATAAATTATTCCGGATTATAACTACGGGGCGGACTACTGTGAGACTTAAGCCAAGACTTAAAAAATAAAAAAAAAATTGACGATTTGTACCAGTATGGCATTTGGATTTTTGGAAATTATATGATGCAATGTGACCATTATTATATTTGCCATACTTCTAATAGGGGGAGAAAGGGGCACCATACTTGAAATAAAAAAAAAATATTGTACACATTTGCCACCTCCTACAGGTATGGCATTATGAAATTTCCATTTATGATCACACAGAAAGTCTTGGAAAAAAAATTACAAGGTGGTACAAATCGTTTAGCAATAAAAAAAAAATTAACTCCTTTGCGGCGGTATGGCGGCCATTTGGAACCATCCGAAAAGTATGGCATGGTGATGTCCATGAATGGCTGCTCGACGATGATCACCTGTGCAAAAATTAGCTTGGTACAAATGGTTGAATTGTTTTTTTTTAATTAACGTGTTCGCCTCAGTATGGCGGGCTGTAAGTCACACCGGAGAAGTATGGCATTACGCTACCGCCTACTTCTTTTTTATGGACTATCGAATAATACGAGGATTTTTGTGGTACAAATCGTTCGACACTCGTATTTTATCCGACACGTTCGACTAACGCCCACGCGATTGGGCCGCCGGTACCAGCGCTATGGTCATAGCATTTTCTTTCCTTCATTACATGCTTAGACCCCTGACGAACCGCCATACTGGTACAAATGACCCAGTAAAATGTGTCACTATCTCCCGGTCTATAAGTACATCTATGTTTCAAACATAGTAGCAGTGACGTCACAGAACTCACAGACAATATCCACGTCATATGGCATGTCGTGTCAAATAGAGGCTGCCTCTAAGCTCGTCCTATCAAATAAACAATCAATTTCCTAGCTGAACTGACTGTTACCACCGAATGCCAAAACCTTCTATCTTGACTTCGTTCGTTTTTGAGCGTTAGAAAATATTCCGCAGAAGCATGAGGATATTTGAATAGGTGAGCGTGTTAGGCATCTTTGCGCCTGGGATGACGCGCATGGTCCTAACCTAAGCAAAACAGCAATGAATTAGGGTCTTTTTCCACGCACATTAATACAAAGTAGAAAATGAATCAGTTGGGTCACTTTAATATATTTTTGAGAGTAGGTACCTACCTAGAAACTATTTGTGGCCCTCCAGCAGAGAAGGGTCCTTATAAAGACTTATGCACATGAAGCATAAGGGCGTCCGCTAGATGGCGCGGTTGTACGGAGCGCGTGAGCGGGTTAACGAAAAATAGTATGAGCAACGTTGGTGGCCTAGCGGTAAGAGCATGCGACTTTCAATCCGGAGGTCGCAGGTTCAAACCCCGGCTTGTACCAATGAGTTTTTCGGAACTTATGTACGAAATATCATTTTGTTATTTGCCAGTCGCTTTTGGTGAAGAAAAACATGGAAACCGGACTAATCCCAATAAGGCCTAGTTTCCCGTCTGAGTTGGAAGGTCAGATGGTAGTCGCTTTCGTAAAAACTAATGCTTACGTCAAATCATGGGATTAGTTGTCAAGCGGACCCCAGGCGGGAGATGACAGGCTCATGGGAATGAGCCGTGGTGAAATGCCGGGATAACTCGAGGAAGAAGAAGAAGAAGAAGAAGAAGAAGAAGTATGAGCAACGCTAAGGTAAAGGCACCTATTACCGTGGTAGTTAAGGAACTTTTCAAAAGAGATCCAAAAATTAAGGGTATCAATGCTGTCTAACAGCCAGGAATATTTTTTTTTCATCAGAGCATTTAATGAACTTTCCGTTTCACACGTTTTTGGATTCATTTTCGGTTATTATATGTATTAAAATATTTTTTGAAGCCAAAATTACCAAATCTTCTATTACCGTGGCAAGGGACAGGCTGTGATTCTATTATCGCGAATTGAGCTTTCATTACCGAGGGTACAATTGGCATGATTTTTCTGCACTCGTTAATAGAAACCAAACTCAAAATTCGAAACCTAATACCGAGGGTTAAAACAATAATAACGACGTGGGTTCTGCATATTCTTTTTGTGTCATTAAGTTTAATAATGATACAAAAATAAAAAATAAAACTATAGGAGTATGTTTAAAAATACCAAAAATACAATACCAAACAGTCACTTGGTAATAGATAACTCTTTAAGAGCCTATTACCGACCCATTCGATATTTCTCTGGGTCGGTAATAGATTTCTATACATTCTATCACCGAGGGTAATCTGATCATACCATCGGTAATAGGCTTAATTTGGAGTTTGATTAAACCTAATTCCGACCCATAAAAAGAATAAAACACAGATGGTTTTTCAAATCAAATCAAACACGTATATTACAAGCTTCTTGTAAAGACAAAATCACATAACCGGCAAGTAAATTTTAGGTTTTATCTCAAAATAAAAAAAAGTTGACAGATTAAGGGTTCCCATAGAAACAAGGAAAACGGTGCTGAAGTTTTTCTTAAAAATTAAGGGTTAGTTGAATACTTTCCATACCACGGAAATAGCTCTTTAATAGCGTGAATAGATCAAGATTGGAAGAAATAAAAGAAATTATAAAACTGATAATTTGTACCAAAACTAAAGAGTAAATAACAAAACTACCACTTTTTCTATTACCGTGGCATACCACGGAATTACTTACCACAGTAGTAATTGGCGCCTATCACCGCTGTATTTTATTTTCCATTTTAAACGTATTTACCGGTTATAAACTAAGTTAAAAGTAATTCAAAATCGTGTAGAAAACAATACACAACCTCTTAAAAGGCATTGCACTAGTTTATTTGCCATAACTATTACGTAAAACACTAAGTAAGATTGGAGTGCACTTACCTGTGGCGTCACGCGTCTGTATGGAATAATCGGTTCTTGCGCCGCCGTCGCACAAACTGACGAATCGCGAGTTTTTTGTTACACTTACACAAATTCACACTATTGGGCACGATAGACCAATGAATGAGCTTGTTTTGTGTATGCTTTATTTCTTAGGGAATAGATCTGTTTGCTTGCAAAATGCGTATTTGTAAACACCGCGGTGTTAGACGTCGATTTTGATACCCGCGTTAATAGCCGCCGTTACCTTAACTGGTGCGTGGCGTGCAACGGATTTTACCAGCAGCACCCGCGCACCCGCGCTGATCCAGGTAACGGACGCCCTAAGGGCCCTTTTCTGATGAAAAGCCACATTTACTTAAAAATTTAAGATACATATTCACCTACCTACTTGACTCTCACTCACTGATTTTTTGTTGACGTGATCTGGTCCTGGCAGAATATCAGTGCCTCTCCCATAGGGTGAAGCGTAATACTGAGCCAGAACCCTTTTGTTTTGCTGCGACACACACAGCTTTTCTATTTGTTTGAAACAGTATTTATATGTACTTTTTCTATTTTTGTAAAAATCTGTGTGATTCTTATTTGTGTTTGTATTTATTTTTCTGTTTTTTTCTATTGATTGTTTTTTGTCTATGCCATTTTTATATTTGAATATCCTGTGTGTATTGTCGCAAACAAATAAACAGATTATCTATCTATCTATCTACTTTAAAATTTTACCGCAAAAAACGACGCGCCAATGTCATCAGTATCAGTACCTATTCCTTATCTATTTGTATTTCACTTCTCTATAGTATACCTTCTTCTTACTTTGAAAATAATTCGATCTAAGTATACATTTGAACGCATTTTTCTCGTTTTCAAACTTATAGCCTTTTGCCGTTCGTCGGCAGATTGGACCGAGCAAATATTTGCGATGGACCAGTATTCCATAACAAACCAATCGAGCTAACAATCCTATTCTACGAAGCAACTTCAGTCCTATCTAGCCCAGGCATCTACTTGCCAAGCCAAACGCAACTTTAATTTGTCATGTTTAAGATTCAAATTAGAATGGAGTGGGAGACCTTTTTATTGGCCTATGGGCGGCTAGATGTTGTAACTGACGACAGATGTGAACTAAAAGTTTATGTGATCTTTTTCATACATTGCGTGACTATTTAAGGGGATAGTGAACGAGAACGACCTCTGAAGAGAAATATAGTAAGAATAGATTAAGCCATAGAGAAATATAATAAGAATAGAGTGCTCACTCCAGCATCGAGTGTGGCAACTCACGAAAATTGTATTCAACAACAATTTACAACTAATATTCTCACACAGAGCCACTCATCATCATCATTTATTTAAGAGTTAGACTCTTGTCGTTGGAGCGATTTCCATGCATGTCGGTCCTCTGCCTTCTCCTTGACAGCCTAGTAATAGTTTTCATAGGTAATATTAAATTATGTTAAGATTTTGAAAGCCCCAATACTTCTCCAGTCGAGACACAAATCCTTTGAATAAGGTATCAGGTATGCCTCGGAAATCCCCGGCGACTTCAGCTTAATCTTCGAGCGAAGAAAAATACTGATGCCAAAGTCAGTTCAGAAACTTACAACGTGCAGGTGTAAACTAAGCCTTGCATTATTTGCGACTTTCTCAATCAAAAGGTACCACATTGTCGCTTGCCATGAGGACGCTGTGACAGGTTATTCGTATAAATTAAATTAAATTACATTTATTTAAGACGAACAAAGGATCAATTTCGTTAGTGATATTTTAATCTTACAACTAATGTTAGTAGGTATACACACAAAACTTATTAACTAACTATCTAACTACATATTTACATATTTATTTATTTATTTAAGCACATGTGGAGTGCACCACAGTCGTTCAGGTAGGCCCCATCAAACCTATCTGCAAAAACAAGAAAAAAAAAAAGAATTGTATAAAGATACAAGCAAGTTTCATCTTTATGGTAAGCGACAAAGTCAAAGTGGTACCTTATTCATGAGAACGTCAATATTGATTAAAGTTAGTTAAGGCGACATTCGGATTCAGACTGCAACAGAATCTTGCAATTTCGGAAACTTCTCGTATTTTGGTAAGGGAATCGAAATTATAAAAGTAAGACGTAAGTTTTCCTCGTTTCCTGTGAAATGTCTTGAATTTTTCTAAATTTCTAAAAAAAAAATCGCAACTTGCCTGTATTACGAATGGCTTACATGCTAACATATATTATGGAATGTAACTAGATAGGTACCAGTAGCGGCGGCTTCATACAACCCGATTCCCACCGGCTTGCCTAAAATTTATTGCTACATATATATCCATAACGAAAACACTACGTATTACCTTGTAATCGATAACACGATTTACTAAAGCTTCACTATTGATTAAATTTCAACTAATCATAGCGGGCGCGCGGGCGACTAAGTTTAAGCTTGAGTATTCATTCATGAGCCACCACACACATACGAAAACTCACGCACACGCTCATAAAGTTCGCTAAAGAAAGTCCGCGTATTTACGCATCAAAATAACACGGTTTTGTATCGAGTTATTCATTTAAATAAAAACCTTAAACGTAACACGATAAGGTTTATATTGGAAAAATGCACGCACACAGTCAAAGTCCGCGAGTGGCGTAAGTGCAGCACCACAAGTACCACAACGGTGTGCTGCTTCATTTGAATTTAATCATTCATGGGTAATTGTGTAAGATTTTATAATAAACTTCCAAACCATATTACTGAATTATCTATTAATAAATTTAAGAATTATGTAAAGCGTAAACTTATTTCTAAAGCTTATTATACCACACAAGACTACATGAATGATATTACAACGTGGGATTAATTGTTATTCGAAATGATTATTTATTTATTAGGTACATTTGATTATTGATGAGGAAATGGATATTCCGATGTAATACTATCTACTTCTTTTGTTACTTATGCTTTTTTTTTTGACATTTAGATTTTATTCTAGAAATTCTAGACTAGTATTTTTTTATACAATCTTTTTAATGTTTGACGATCCTTTTGTGAAATTCTTAGTGTTAAATTTGATATGTATAATAATCCAATTTTATTATGGAATAATATTAACATCAATAAATTGCTCTGATAATTAGATTAAGATTAATTACGATTCATAAGAGCTTGTTGCTAGGCCTACATGAATAAAGTATATTTTTGATTTGATTTTTGATTTGATTTAAACCTTAAATACAAATAGGTAAGATTTATATTGGAGTGTAATGTTTCACAATTTTGAATCGAGTCGCGTTTGCCGCTCGTGTGGTTAATGTTGCCGTACCAAAACATTGAATTGAATTAATGGGTATTTTTTTTTTGTATTTTGCTATCATTAATACCAAATTTTCAAAAAACTTTTAAAAAAAGAAATTTTATTACAAAATCTAAGAATATTATGGAGTCGCAAGTTTAGTTAAGGTAATTTGATAACGAGGGTTTCTTCAAAGAAAGTACTGTTTATAAATTTGTAGTAATAGGTTTTGGAAGTCCGTAGGTCGTGGGTGAAAATGGAATAATATTATGACAACACTTCCGTTCCGGTTATTGCCAAGATTTGTTGTTATTGTTGTTTTTATTAGAGTTTTATAGGTTTTAATGAGATTTTACTTAGTTGTGTGCATATATTTATATATAAAAACTAAATCAGTGAATTTTTGAGTGTTATTAGTGTTGCGTATTGTTCGTGCAGGTGTTTCAAGGTCAGTCCTTGTTTTTATTAGGTCGATCTGTATGTAACTAATGTAATGGAATCTAAGGTAACTAATTTAAACACCTTCCAAGGATCGTAGCGTCATGAAAATTGGCAGCTGTATGTAGTTCTGCTGACAATACAATAATATCATACTGTCGAACTGATCTGATGATGGAGACAGGAGGTCGCCATAAGAACTCTGTGATGGAACAACGCAACCTAATTGTGTTAGGGGTTTTTAGAATTGCCTCGATGAGTATTAGTTGTCTGTCGTAAGAAAAGTATAGTCAGCGATAAAAGCTTGTACCAAAAATGAAATTTTTGCAAAAAACTTATTAGTTAGGATTGTTAGGAATTTAGGAGTAGGAATCCGCTTTTGTCATACACGACATACACTGTTTATGTGACGTCAGTGATGACAAGTATGGCAAAGGTGGTTATACACTAACTGCAAAAGAACGAACTCAAGGACACACCTAGCGCTTTACTTTACCTTCGCTTATCATGAAAAAATAAGTACATAATGTAGGTGTTTCATTTAGGTGTTTTTTTTTTGCTCCGAGTTGTCTAGAGAAAGATTCCACGCGCCGCCACTGATAGGTACAGATCAATTTCATTAAACACAATAAGGATGTTTCCTGTAAGTATTTAAAATAAATTATTTCACACCATGTACGAAATAAAGCACCAGTAAAATGTTAGAAATACCTTTTTTTTTTACACATATTTAATTACACAAACGGGTCTACCGCGATATAATTTCATTGTTTTTACCTTTAATTCCGACGTTTCAGCTGAGTTGCACCAGCTGTGGTCTCAGCTGAAACGTCGGAATTAAAGGTAAAAACAATGAAAGTGTTATATTGCAAACCTTTTTTTTTATTGGGAGGAAAATCCGTTATGGATACCTCCGCACCGCAGGGACAGCGCGGAGGTTATGTCGGACTTCCACCAACTAAAAACCTCCCAGCTGTCCTCCTCGGCGCATTTCGGACGGCTCTGGGATCTCCAATGAACGCGCCAGTGCCGTCCTAGCGCTAAGCCCCTTTGTGGGTCCCCTCTTTTTTCAGTCGCAGTCCCTAGCTGCGACCATTTCCGACCTCGAGAACCCCTTTTAGTCGCCTTTTACGACAGGCAGGAGATACTGTAGCCGTATTCTTACGCCCGGGCTACAGGGCGCATGTTAGAAACACCTAGACCGCAGTTATTTTTAAACACAATTTCTATTTAATCAATCCGAAAGAACTATAAAGAGTAGTAAGCGTTCTTAACTGTGACGTCATTGTTCTGTATTTCATAGAGATTCCATGGTGGCTAATCGTTTTGACAGTTCGAAAAAAGAAACTGATTTGACTAAGCAGTCAACAACCCTTTAAGTTAAGTATGCAACTAATAGGTACAAGCAAATGCAAAATCTGGCTACTGATATTACACCCAGGTTGGCGGCTATCGGAATAACAGTACATATAATTACCATTATTATTTATACATACACCATAAACGTCACGACATATTTTTTGTCCCATTTAGGAGTAAATTTGGCACGCATGCTAATAATGGCTGGCATGCCATCAATCTGACTGTTGTATAATATTACAAGCACCTTCAAGAACATACTAAAATCAACTCTGTTAAATTAAGAATAAAGTCGTAAATCATTTGTTGAAAACGTAACGCTCAGCGGCATAAGTGACTGCAATCATGCAAGACTCACTTCTGCAAATTAACTAATTCGAAATTCGACTTAGTCTGGTTGGAAATAAAGTTCAGATTCAAATGGCAGGAAGTGGTCAGGAACGGCAAAGTTGATATGGGCAGTGGGTGATATATCATTTAAGGGACGAGATACATAATACGGCGTCAACGGATCACCTGAATAATATACATTAGTGATATATGTGGTTGTGGGGATTTGTTGATAATGTTACAGATATTGTATAGATTAGGTAATTAGACGTTCTAGCCTAGTCACCTTGCCTACGAAGCAGGAGGTCCCGGCTTCAAATTCAAAATAATATATTCGTATTACGGTGATAAAGAAGCACGCTTCTCGTCTGATGGTAAGCGGTCCCCCTAGCTTATGGACACCTACAACTCCAACGGTATTACAACAACCTGTACCTATACACTCTTTTCTTGAAGATCCATAGACTAGTCGGGAAAACCGGTTTTTCGTTAATGGTCGCAATGAATAATAAATAATTATGGACCGAAATGAAAGTCAAAACCTCTGACATTTTTCTTAGTTCATAGGATATTTTTGGGCCTAAGATGGCCCATCGTTCTTTTTATTATTCTTATTTTAATATCAACTTGCAATTTGGTCTAAGATGGTACTTGTTAACATATAATGAAAATGTGAACCCATTCACACATATAAAAGAATAACATTTTGAAACAAGACAAGCTTAAGAACCGGGCCATCTTAGGCGTACAGATATCGCCGTGTGCCTGCTATACGGCCACAATTCAAAATTTTTAATTTTCTGGATTTAAGGGGTCATCCATTAATTACGTCACACGTTTAGGGGGAGGGAGGGGGTCAAGAAAATGTGACATATTGTGACATGGGGGAGGGGGGAGACACAAACTTTGTGACGTCACTTTAACTTCATCAGTAACCGAAATTTTTTTTTTAATTATTTTATTCGCTGTACATTTAAATAACAAGTTTTTAAAACGATAATCGTTTTTATTCTTTTAATTTTGTTTCCTAAGCAGTTTTGGGTTATAAAATTACTAATATTTATATCGTCAAAAATATTTTGATAAAATATTAATAATACTTAGGTACTAACTTAATTCGATTTGGCGATTTCGTAGAAAAAATGTGACGTCACACTAGGGGGGAGGGGTTTGCCAAATGTGACCAAATGTGACAAGGGGGGGGGGGGGGAGGGGTCAAAAAACGTAGAAATTCGTGTGACGTAATTAATGGATGACCCCTTATTGCAGATTCGTATTCAAAATTGTTCAATTTACGACCTTATTTCGAGAGCCATAGCATAAAAGGTCTTTAAGAGCCTTTTTCTCATAAGTGGCCTTATGGATTTGACCATAAATTGTCAGACGATTCCCTGCAATACAGCCACTTGCCAGTCTGCCGCCTGCTCCCGCGGCGTTCGCACGTGAACCTGACGGCCCTTTTGAGTTGTGGCTATATAGCACACGTTTTAAATGAAGCTTTTGAGTTGCGTCCTAGAAAATAATAATTAGATAATGTTGCTGATTATAAGCTAGTTACACATATTATCGCGTACAGTGATCTTGTTCCTATCAAAGTTGATAAAATAAAGGGATTTTAACTATTTTGATGTTTTTATTTATATTTGCATGGTAACCTTTATCCAATAATTTTGTGTTTAAATTTGGCCGCATCCCAAAATCTTTAAAAAATGTGTCTGCAATACGGCCACAACTCTAAATACCTGTCTTTCGGGCCTTGTGTCTTAAAAAATATACATTTCTTTTAAAAAGTGGCGTGGTCATAAGGAGGGTTATATCATTCCGAGTAAAAAAACCTAATTTTTTAATTCATGGACCTAAAACTAAAGGAGTAAGATCCTATTAAACACCCTGAACTATACTCTCACAACTTTGAGACGCGATTTCTCGAAAAAACGGTTTTTTGAGATGTGGCAGTGTAGCAGGCACACGGCGATATATGCATAATTATTTTCCATCGTAAATTTCACGGAAACGTACGAACGTGTCCTGCCATTTCAGTCAGCCACGCTACAAATAGTACTGAGGTTGACTGAAGTAGCATGCATGACAAATACGAACGTTTCCGAGAAAATACGATGGAAACAGTTATGCCCTACATCTGTAAGTAGGTATTAGTAGGTGTACTAGTAAGTACAGTCGCCATCAGATATATCGGAGCGGCCAAGGTGCTCACAAATATCGGAACACGCCTCTATTGTCAGGGCGTTAGAGCGCGTGTTCAGATATTGTGAACACCTTGGCCGCTCCTATATATCTGATGGCGACTGTACCTTATTAAAAACATATACGTGACGTCACTATACTGTTAGCTCTACACCTTAATGAAGACTTTACAAAAGACAGACGCAAAAGCAAATATAATATCCGTTGTAAAACATTTGGCGCTAAAGAGCGTCCCAGTTACGAGCAGCTGAGATAGCGTCTCGGGTGATATTCTCAAGTAAACCAGCTTTTTGCCTCTTGCGAGTTTGATATATTTTTAAATCGTAAAAAAAAACAAATGGGCATCGTTGGCTGTATAAAATAAAACAACCGCGCGGCTGTATAAAACAATAGTGGCGTATGTACGTAGGTACAGGGGCCTTACCATGATGTCCTTGCAATAACGACATCATGGCAATGCCCCAGGACAAAACAGTGAGATTTACGGCAAATGATAGTGATGGAATTTCCTTCTGGCCCTTCACAGTTGATCCTGACTCACAAATTGATTTAGAACTATTTTTGATGCAAAATTTTGACGGGAGGTAAGGGGGTCAACCCAAAAATTTGTAAAATCAATCTAAGAATCAAAAGGAGCGACTATGCGAAAAGAAATTCCATCATCATCATTTACCGTATAATTGAGTGTAAACCATGGATCACATACCTATATTTTTGCTTTTTACTTCAAGTCGGTAAGTTATAGGAACAGTCCAAGACTCGGCGCGATTTCTACACCTACAGAATACGTAGGTACTCGTGTAACCGTACAGAGTGATTCTTCCGATAGGGCCGAAAAGAGGAGTAGGTAAATCTACCGTTGGATAGTACCTAAGTAGACTTACACTAATTTATTCTATGACTAGTGCTTATATATATTTATTATACATTAGTGATATATATGGTGTATCTAATCTATGGCGATACAACATTTTATCTTAAGTAAAAAACCGGACAAGTGCGAGTCGGACTCGCCCACCGAGGGTTCCGTACTTTTTAGTATTTGTTGTTATAGCGGCAACAGAAATACATCATCTGTGAAAATTTCAACTGTCTAGCTATCACGGTTCGTGAGATACAGCCTGGTGACAGACGGACGGACGGACAGCGGAGTCTTAGTAATAGGGTCCCGTTTTACCCTTTGGGTACGGAACCCTAAAAATTAAATGACCAAAAAATCTGCGTTTTGTAATCATGATGAAATATAGAATCATAGGTAATCAAAAGATTACTAATCATTCAATTTTATAGTATCATACTTATATGCACACTGCACACGTCCTGACATGCTATAAAGTTTTTTTTTATACATTTACTATAAACACTATCTAATTTTTTTCAAATTTTAATAAGTAAGTAATGAAAAGTTTTAGACTATTTACTTCTTCTTCTTCTTTCCCCTAGACCGGTAGTCCCATTTACTTGGGGTCGGCCCTCCTCGTCCGCATCCTCCACTGAACACGATTCCGTGCGGCGTTGGTGTCGATTTGAGCTTCTTTGAGGTCTTTCTCGACCGTCGTCAGCCAAGTGGAGGGTTAGACTATTTACCTTTAACTAAATCAGTGCGTGTGCTAATTCCTGTTTAGTTAAGATCGTCACGCTCTGAAAATATTTTGCTGACCAGGCACATTCCTTTAAATTTCTGATCATGTATACCCTAATAAAGATAAAATGCTAAGATATAACGCGACAAAAACACGTCTCCTAAGATTAATCTAGGCGACGAAGATTTCGCCCCACGTGCTTTGCACGAAAATGAGACTTAAGAAGTCCGGGTCCGGTCCGAGTTGAGTTCTCATCGAACCAAGACCGAATTCCGAAACGCCACCGAGTCCTTGCCAATTCGTCCAAATTCCGAGCCACAAAAGCTCCATTACATAAAAGTCAACTACAGTCGAGCTTCCGAGCAAACTGTCTTTAAAAATTTCACCCTGTATAAGACACAATGGCAAGATATAACGCGACAAAAACGCGCCTTGTAAGATTAATGTGGCCGACTGGAAGATTTCGCCCCGGCGTGCTTTGTACGAAAATGAGAGTTACCGGGGCTTAATTTGGGGTAAAAATGGTGATAAAAGGATGATAAAGTGATAAATCATATATTACACCTGTTAGTACGCGTATGATGGTCGTACAATCGAAAGTTTTAATTTAGCGTCGGTGCGAATAAAAAAATCGTTATGTGTTTTTTTATTTTGGCATATTTTAATTTAACGGGGGATTTTGGGCGGTACTCTGAACTCAGGGTAAGAAGAACATGTTCTCGGAAATATTGAGTTTCAAAGTTATAGGTAGTATACCATTAGGCTTTTTTATACGTAGCTATTTTGAGCACTAGACATATTGACTTTCGAAGTATTGTCATTAGGCTTTTTGAACGTACCTAGTTATTTTATGCACTAGACAAGACATATTGACTTTCAAAGTATTGTTCTTAGGCATTTTGTAAAAAGGAATATTGATTTTCGAAAATGAGATCGTTCGATTAAAAGTGTATTAGGACATGCATCTTTAGGAATTTCGTACATTAGACATTTTGATTTTCGATGTTCTGTCTTTAGGAATTTCGTACTTAGGAAATTAGATTTTAGAAATTATGCTACATGACCTATGTAGGTACATACCACTCATGCAAATCAGTAAACATAAACATGAATACATTATATAACAGTTATATAATATCCATTTCCCAGCATTTACGTAATTCTCTAACCATTAGGTAAAGCACGTAGGTAATTTAAATGTTTTTATCAGCACGTGAATCTGCAGTCTTGGTGAATTAAGCTAATTCCGTTTTAATTTGTAAGCTCATGTATATTTATTATTTTAGATAAGCTGGAATGTTATTCGAATGTACGTTGTGAAATGCTAAAGTAAAATTGTGTTTTATTTTTAAGAAATTTGTCTTATGTTACATGTTGTATAAAAAGCGAATCAAATTAGATACAAAAAAAGCATTTTGAGGAATTAATTCCTAGTAAGCTGGAAATCATTTTAATCCTTTCAATGGTACTTTCTGCGTGTAATCCGAGTTTGCGCAATCCCAGGAGGTGTGCATAAATTCATGCTCTTTTTCAGTTTTTGCTTGTAGCTCGAAAACGGTACGTTATTTGATTCCCATTATTCGATTGGCCCCTTGTAAAACAAATAGGTAACTATTATGTCGTACAAATTATGTCATGTTCCTTTTCATATTGGAGACAATCACATAAAAAAATAATGCATCGTATGAGGAAATTAAAAGACTGGCACAAGAACGAATTGGTTGTCGATTACTCCACCGACAAGAGCAAAGCTCTTAAGTTATGATGATGATGATGATGATACAAATTATGCACATAACTAAATGGTAGACAACAGACTTTCAGACAACCTTACAATGTTTGTATAAGATAGATATGCATATTTATCTTATACAAACATCTCATACAAAAAAAATATCGATTACATGAAATATAAGGTTTCGCAAGCCAAGTAATACGAAATAGATTACTTATCCTTCGCGATTCTCTAGATCAATTTTGCGAGATTAATAAATTTTAGGGCCGATATTAAAATATCTTGCCTACATTACGGTATAAGAGCTAGTGTCCGAATAAAAACTCCCTAAGCAAGAAATAATAAAAACAAACCTTAAAAAAACGGACAAGTGCGAGTTGAACTTACCACCGAGGGTTCCGTACAACTTATTATTATTATTTTTTTAGAAATTGTAATGTAAGAAGATATTACTTGCCAACTTTCATTGTTCTAGGTCAACGGGAAGTACCTTATGAATTTTGGATCCCTTGAGAGTGTCAAAATAATCAAAATATATCTTTTTGTGGCATAAACGGCTGTATATTTTTTTTACGTAAACTTAGAAGGTTGATTTTTACACAGCTTCAAGGAACTGTAGACCTGGGTAATCTGAGTATATGGTTTTAATTTCAACTCGATACCTTCACGCGTCCCCGATATAAAGGGCCTCGACAGACCGACGTCTGTCACGGGCGGACGGACGGACGGACAACAAAGTGATGCAGCATGCGGCCCGCGAACCTCTCGCTTGCGGCGCGCGAGCCCCCCTGGATATTCTGTATCTAGTATTGTCAAACGACAATGTCTGACAATGTCACACATATTAACAAAGTGCGGCCCGCATCAACTTCGTTAACTACAATGTGGCTTTGCTGCTTGGCCTTGGCTGCTAAAAGGTTGCCGACCGCTGCTATAAGGCTTCCGCTTTTTCCTTTTTATTTCATAATGTCCTTTAAAAATGACAGCGTAACTTCGTTCGTATAGCGGCAACTAGATTATCAAATATAGTAAGAAACTAAAAACAAATCTTAATATTCAGTATTATTTTTTCAAATCACCCAAAATGTGGTAAATCTTGTGGATCTAACTCTTTGTGTATGATATTAGTAGGCGTTCCCAAATATGCTGAGCGCGAGGGCGAGATGAGACAAGAGTATACCCGGGTTTTAGCAACCTGCTCAAAATGTTTTTTTTTGGTGTTCCGTACCTGAAAAGGAAAAAACAGAACCCTTATATTATCACTTTGTTGTCCTAATATAAGGGTTCCATTATTTCGTTGGAAAGTATAACGCCCTAGAACAGAAACGTATAACTTTCAGCCCGCTTCACAGATAAACAATGAGCGACTTTCAGAGCATAAGAAACGAAAAATACTAAATGGAACATCTGGTAAATGAATGTACCATGTATAAAGCTAAAGCCTCGTTCACACGATTTATAGACGTGTAAAGTCCGTGCTACACGCACACATGGAGTGCGAACAAAGGTCGCAATTATCTTCTACGCCTCTGTGAGCCGATGGGTAAGAGTTAAAATAAGTAGGTTAGTTTATCTCTAACAAAGGTGTCTTTCCCGGGCCGACACTTTTTTATTTCTTTTCTTTTCACCACACAGGATACCTTGTGTGAGTCTATGTGTTGCGTGCAGCTTATAAAGCGTCATATTAAAGCCTCGTTTACACAATATATTTATAAACGTACAGTAAAAAAAATCCTACACATTTTGTCCTTTGTCACAGTGACAATATTATGAGGTCTCTAGCGACTGTGACAAGGTGCGAAATGGGTCGGAAATTAAATTCTTTGACTATAGGTACAGTCAAGGGCCGTGTTACACACACATAATGAAGTAACATTCATGCATAGAAATTACCTGATTTACTGGGATCCTTACTAAACTGTTTTAATTACATTAAATTGTTTTAAAAAGTCCCCTACAGGTACAAAAATCATGTAGGTATCTAGAGATTCTTTTACGTTGTAGTTAACTGCCTGGGTAGATTTTTTCATTGGTAACATCTTGCTGAAATTTAACCTCCTGAGTCCCCCTTGTCATTATTGCAGTTTTGAATTTGGAACCTTCTATATATTCCATTTTAATTCAAAATTCCATTAAATCCTTTATAAAGGCCTCAGGGACTCAGGACGTTAAAACAAGGTAGGTACCTACTACTTTTTTACCTTCACTCTGTCAATATTGTATATCGAGTTCGTACCATTTCAACCATAATAATATCTCGTTCTAAAGGGCCATTTTCCGTTTGCTAACGGATATGAAATACTATTCTTGCGAAATTATGAAATGGGTTTCGAAAAACCGGGCAAGTGCGAGTCGGACTCGCGCACGAAGGGTTCCGTACCATAATGCAAAAAAAAAGAAAACAAAAAAAAAAGCAAAAAAAAACGGTCACCCATCCAAATACTGACCACTCCCGACGTTGCTTAACTTTGGTCAAAAATCACGTTTGTTGTATGGGAGCCCCATTTAAATCTTTATTTTATTCTGTTTTTAGTATTTGTTGTTATAGCGGCAACAGAAATACATCATCTGTGAAAATTTCAACTGTCTAGCTATCACGGTTCGTGAGATACAGCCTGGTGACAGACGGACGGACGGACGGACGGACGGACAGCGAAGTCTTAGTAATAGGGTCCCGTTTTACCCTTTGGGTACGGAACCCTAAAAACGATTAAGGTACTTATAGTCTGCATCTTTAGGTATTTAAATAAAAGTAAACAAAATCTACCCTCAAATGGCTCCATAAGCCAGTTGAGGGTAGATGAAAATATTACACGATCAAATAATGTAGGTAGGTTAAAGTCAGGTTGTTTAGTGACAGATACATGCGGTTTAGTATTTGGTTGGTTAACCAATAAATATTATAACTACCCGAAAATGTACAAATTATTTGTTTACTATTATTGAAATACCTAAACATACAGAGTATAGTGTGGGATGTGGATCCGGTGTGTACAGGGCTTTTATCCAACCTCTGTATGTATTTTCTAGTTTTATTTGTAGTTAATCAGTTGTCGAATTACCCGATAGATGTCGCTGCGTGGAAAATCCTACTTCGCGCTGTTAAGATTTTTCCGGGAAACATGACCACTGGACGATACTTTATGTATTGTAGACATGCGCAAAATGTATCACTGAAAAGAAAAGATTGATATGCATCTTTCGTACGCCGTGAAGTACTTCACTCTTTTATTTAGTTCACTAGTTCAGTTTAGTTCAGTAGCTCAACAGATCCATCTATATCAAAAGTATTTGTTTCATTTCTCTCATTCATGGATATATTGAGTTGAACGAAGAATTTGATAGATAATTTCATTCAATATGAATCACTCAAGTAAATTAATTTATCTACACACATATCATAAACTCTCTATGATGCCTTCAAAATCCGTAAATAATGGCCCACATTACGATAAACTGTTTTGTTACAGCAAATTTCTTATCTGTGAAAATGTGGTAATAGCTTCATTAAACAACTGTACCGATATTCGAAACCTAAGAATAATATTGAGAATGGCAACATTGTGTTGTCGGTCGTATTGTCCTTTTCTAGCATATACGTCCCTCTCTCTCTCTCACATTCCCACCACAGAGCAGTTGGTTTTGACAGGTGTTTGACAGTTACCGCCAAAACAAATTTCCAAGTCATTGGCTTGCTGTTTTTCCATCTGGAAGGTCGTGAAGCTAAACTGCTGGTGAGTTTTTGAATTTGTACCCCAGTTTAGCTGACTATATTGAAAAACAGTTTCTAACGGCTTTTGCCGTTCGAAATAAATATTTAAATTTAGTTGTCCGTTAAACTATCTAGCAAATAAAAACGATCCGGAATAGTGATGTGCAAGTGTTTTCAAAGGCTGCCTGCGCGCACCGTGCCTATGCCAATGAAAATACTAAAACACATGTTAGAAAACACATCGAAACTGACGTCAAGGCTGGTAAAGCGTGCACGTGTCACCATTATAATTTAATTTTATACCTACATTAAGTCTCTTCAGAGTCTTGTTAGTTTAAATCTTTGTGTGTGTGTATAATAACGGTTGAAATTATAATACTTAAATGGTGATCTGTGGAGGCATACCCTTCAATTTTCAAGTGATTTATGTTTTCGAATACGAAAGGATCGGATAGTTAATACGTGTTACGTAGAACCTACGTATGAAGGTAGAAGCTTATAGACGTGTAGGTTTTATCTGCCCAAGTATCTATCAGCAATTTGTCTTTTTATCCCGTTCCGGGTAAATATAATATTTATTGCAAAATTTATTTTTTGGTAATAAACTTGCTGATAAATAATGTGTACCCGCTTAGGAGTCGACGAAGCCCCGCTTCGCGGGGCTTCTATTTCCGCTCTGAGGGACACAAGGTAACGAACAAACCTACATCGCAAACATTGCATTTATTTTTGTGAAAAAAGTGAGTACTTCGGCAGTACATAAACTTAAATCTGACTAGACATAGAGAGAGATTAGCATGGCTCTGCGCAAGAATGACATGCGAAATCGTGAAGTATTTCACTCTTTATCTACCAACTTATATCTCTCCAACTAGATCTTTGATTTAAATTGGTTAAAATGTAGGTAGGTACCTACTTAAATAAGTAACTTAGCAGGTACTTATTACAGCCTAAAAAGGTTAAGGAAAGAACTCTTGCATGTAGTTGCTATATGTGCTTGTGTTATCTTGGATTTAAATAATTTGATTATTAATTCGATACGTAACTACATACAAGAGGGTCAATTCTTAAGCCTACCTACCTACCTACATAAATAGTACACTTGTAAACGTTTCAAATAAAATCGGAAGCCTGTGATTTGGAAGGGCATTAACGATACGGGAATCTTTAGATTGATTCATTGACGAAGACGCATGGTTTGGTTCATATTGTCAAATTATATTAGTTAACTGTAGAGTTAAAGTTTAGTTTTGGCAAATCTGCGCGTCACCGTGAATGACACTCTCTAAAAGTGCCTGTTAAAGCCTGCTTAAAGCCTTTCACCTTGTCGAGCAAGGAACCCGCAACTAAGGGAATATTACCCACAGGGTATTTGATTTGAATGATATTCTTAAACCTACGTCTGTTATGGTTCCACCTGCGTGAGGTGTGCCTAAGAGAATCTTTTATTCGTTCACAAACTAACGTCATGTTATTTGTGATAAAACCAATATATTATGTACCTATCTAAGCCTGCGCAAGGCTGCCATGTTTTCACCTGCGTAAGGTGTGCCAAAGAATCTTTGATTCGTTCACAAACTGACGTCAAGTTATTGATGATGATATTATAACCTATGTAAGCCTGCGCAAGGCATGTCAGACATATTCACAGAAATATAAATGATATGGTTATAACACAAGCGAGCGAGTAGGCCACAATCAAAAAAAAATAATAAAAAAAAATATATATATATATATATATATATTACAAAGATGAATTTGTAAATATCTCCTCTTAGAGAAAGTAAAAAGGGTTTAAAATAATGTTTTGGGTAAAAATCAGTCGAAATAGGCAAGGCTTCGTTATTAGAGTTTTCATTTCTGTTTACCAATCTATTCTAACGGTCCCGAACACCCTGTTGGCTAAACCCAAAATTGGGCTAATTAACTATGGTAAAAGTGAAAACTACTTACTATTTACAATAACATTTCTAAAATCATAAAAGGTAAAAAATAACCTAAGATTCCAGGCCTATCTCGACTCATTTTTATTTTAAAGATGATAAAATCTTTGCAACCTAATATATAAATAAAATTGTGGTCTGGAGACGCTAAGCCTCATAACTTGGGCGGCATAGATAATACTAAGAAATTTAGTCGCTGAATTTCGACTATAAGCCCAGGCAGAATATTGATAATTAGAATAAGGAGTGCTCAATCCTCCAAGGTCCAGATAATCTGTGGACTCTAATTAAATCAGGCTCGGTAAGCTCACGACACGACAGAGCTTACGATTCCATTCTGAAATAAGCTATGTTTACAATATATATTACTCATAGTGTGAAACAAACAGCCTGCTCAAGGTGTACAAAAGGTCCGTTTAACGGCCCTATGAATATCTAAAAACCTTTGAAGTCTAGGCCTGCTAAGGCAGACTAGAAATAAATATGATCCCAACGTAAGAGCAGCTCACAGTTGCATAAATTATATTTGCCTCGAGAGCACTAGTCTTTCAGTTAACATGTTTACGAGTACCTACTTATGTACACGATATGACCAAGGTTACCTACCTATTTAATTATTATATCCCTGACTGCCATGGTATGGGAAATTATTATGTGCTGACTGCTGGCGGTGCTGCACAAGCATGTTTGAAATAAAATATACAAAACTGGCCTACCGGGCGTTTATGAATTATGTATTTTACACCCTTATGTCTGTATTGTGACCCTGGAAGTTTTAAACCACCTGTATCGTAAGTGCTCCCATGCACGGATTAAGTTTATTATAAACTACCCATGCCCTAACCTCAAGGGCAAGTGCTTCTATGCACGGACCAGATACTGTTACCACTTAATTCACTTATCATGACTTGTCATAGTTTGAAACTACACGTTTAACAAATTTAAGAACGTGGAACGTACCCACTACAAAAGGTTTTTTTTTTTTAAAAACAGTGACTGAATGGTTTGCACGAAAGGTTCTAGCACAACTTCTGGGCGGTCACGCCTAGGGCATGACCCTCTAGTTCTCAATTTATACAAAATTATAGCATTGTGATACTGTTCGCTTGCACAATAAAATAGAGAAACAGGAGCACGCCTTGCGAAAAGGCGAAGCTATTTTGAAACGCCAAACTTTCAAAAATGGATAGAAATATATAAATATGTCTTTGGTGTGGAACATGTACACCCAAACAAATGCAGTCATTTATTATATGTTGGCAAAACTCTGCCAAAGTGTTAGTCTGTCTGTACAGCGTAACCTGAAGGCATCAATGCACATGAATCTCTTGAAACATGGTGGATTAATTAATTTACACCCCGCCTGTGTCTTGCTCTTACCAAATCCACAAGTTAAGGACCTCAACCTATCTAGGTAGTTTCTTGCTCGAGACCTGAAAAAATGTTCACTATAATCTCATGCAGTCAAGTGTCGGAAAACTAGGTCCACACACTTAGCGCTACTGTGAATATATATCTAAAAAGTCTGTGGACTGCCTTCCAGGAAGCGGGATGCTAATAGACTAGCCTATATAGTAGGCCAGAGATATAGTATTCAAAAGCACACTGGTCCAAATCCAGTAATATTATATGTATTTCAAAATATAAAATAATTGACAATTCGGCGTATATTTGATATCAAAAAGTTACAATTATCCTTAGTTCATAAGGAGGATAAGTATACATAAATATCAAATAGATTCGACAAAGTGTTGACTCTAGCATTGGATGGAATAGGTCCCTCTTAAAGGGCCTCTGCGCTGTTGGCTTTGGGCCCACGGGTGCCCGGCAAAAGGTCGGGGACCCCATGGTCCGCACAGTTATTGCAAATAATGTATGATCACTAAATAAACACACAAATTTGCATTTTGGTTAAAAACACATATGCGATGAGCTAAGGTTTCGAATTAAGTACCTTATTCTTAATAATTTACTCACTGGAAAGAGGAAACTGAATATTCAGAATTAAGCAATGCTATGAATGGTTTACATAAATTAAACCACTTTAGCGTTCAGAACCAATCAAGCTTATGCCTACTAGTAGGCACCAGATAAGGTAAACTACTCTTACTGCATATATAGAAATTAATAAGTACACAAATTAGTAAGTAATAATAAGGTCACTTGATGATAGCTAAACATGAATATAAGCAGAATGAGCCTGCACCTTTACAAATATAATTGATAAGGTTCTGTGGCATTTCTATATTAACCATTTGAACGCCAAGAGCACCAAAAAGCGTCATAACTAGGCGTGCCCACATGAGTGTTAGGTATGTTATGGCTTAAGCTCTCAAAGTAACCTTCACAATTTTAAGTAAGGTTTGTTTAGGTACATCAGGTCGCGTTCGCGTTAGTAAAGCGTACAAAGGATTAAATGCATTTTATAGCTATAACCAAGTATATAGCTCACACTGACTCACAGTCATTAAAGGAATTCAGTAATTCCCTATGACATTTTAGTAAGTAGGTACCCAATATTAACTTTGTGGGTAGTGATAGTAAATTATAACGAATATTTATAATATTCGTCTACTTAATCCCGAGGGATTCTGGAAATAAGAAAGGTCTTGTCCTTATAATATTCCTGCAACTGCTTACTATACTAGATAATTATTATCAAATTTGTTAATAATTGGGAGTTATAAATAAAAACTACTCGAGTACTTTATGATTTTATTCTTTTCATACTTGAATTACATCACTCCTTATCACAGATGTTGTATGCTCCTTGAAGAGTAGACTGACTTATCTCATCTTCTTTTACCTAGTTTTCACATACATATAATTAAGTACAGCACCATTGTGGTGACTCATTTTTTCTCTTTGAACATTTATAAGTACATTAAGTACGTATATGAAATGTAAAGTTAGTAACATAATATAATGGTATATCAAATTGTATGCTTTACATAATACCTCTCTCCTCACAGGTGTTAAAATAAAGGGTGTACTACATAATTAATTAAACACTCGTAATATAATAATATTACATATACATAATAAGTACATGTATAATCACATTGGCTTGGCGTCTTCCCACCACCAGGCGATAACAAACACGTCTCAATATTATTCTTAGGTTTCGAATATCGGTACAGTTGTTTAATGACAGCGTTTTACACAAAAATAAAACGCTAATTAAATAACTTACCATATTCGAAACCTAAAGTTTTAATCCTGCCTGGTGTAAATATGTATAATTTTGAGACAATGACTTGGAAATTTGTTTTGGCGGTAACTGTCAAACACCTGTCAAAACCAACTGCTCTGTGGTGGGAATGTGAGAGAGAGAGAGGGACGTATATGCTAGAAAAGGACAATACGACCGACAACACAATGTTGCCATTCTCAATATTATTCTTAGGTTTCGAATATGGTAAGTTATTTAATTAGCGTTTTATTTTTGTGTAAAACGCTGTCATTACTATATCAAAATCGATTTAGTAATGAAATTCAAATTTCGAACCTCTCTGAAAAAAAAAGCAATTTGATTTGACCCCTATTCTAATATCAGTCGAGATGACGTTTTATTCGAAATCAAATGTCAATTGCATACAATATTGACAAATCTCGCTTGTAAGTTGGTATCGGACGATATGGTAATCGACCCCGACTCTAGTTTGTCTCTGAATTAAAAAAAAACTACGGATGCGTGACATGCGTGAAAAAAGTTTTCATTTGCCGCCATTTGACGTACAGTTTATCTTTTAATTAGTTTGTAGTAAAAAATAATTTGTTTTGTTGTTTTTAAAGTAACTATAACAAAAGTTTCGTGTAAAATGTGCGATAAAGATATTTCGGAGACGCCATCTCATATCCGCGAGTTCCGCCAGAGAGGAAAGTGCCCCAATGTCGGTTGTAATATGAGGTTAGTGAATATATCATAGAAAGTTTATAATATGTGTGTAGATAAAGCAGTGTATGTAACTGTACATAATGAGGCATTAAAACACTCGTGTGATACTATTATGAAACTCATTTCATTCGTTTCATAAACCCACACTCGTATTTTAATGCCTTTCATTATGTAGCAGTCACATAAACTACTATTATGAATCGAAGGTTTAGCATGGCGTCCTTGTCACTCTTTAAGCGAATGATCAAGTAAATGAACAGGTTTTTAAACTGAACTGCTAAAGTAAAGAACTAAGTGAATCCGCGCTGAACTAGTGAATGAAAGAGTGACATCAAGTGAAGTACTTCATTTGAATCTTTCATTCGCGAACTACTCATGTCTAATGTATTGCTGTTATAGTAGGTAGCAGTGGCGGCGACTCCATACAACCCGATTCCCACCGGCTTGCCTAACATTTCTTGCTACATATACCAAACTTATTATTCATAACGAAAACACTACGTAGTAGGTACTAAAAGATTAGTAATAGATTTTTCAACCAATCATAGCGGGCGCGCGAAGTGAGCTTCTCGAGTCTAAACTTCACTATTCATTGATGAGCCACCACCACAGATACGAAAATTCACGCACACACGCATAAACTCCGCTATGGTAGTCCGCGTATAAGAGCTCAAAAATAACTCGGTCCTGCGTCGAGTTATTTATTTGAATAGAAACCTTAAATGTAAGGTAATAAGGTTTATATTGGAGTGTGTAGTGTTTTCCACAATTTTTTCTTGCTTCATTTTAAATAAAAACCTTAATTCAAGTGAATAAGGTTTATATTGGAGTGTGTAATTTTCCACAATTTTGTGGAAATTGCTTCATTTGAAAATATAACCCATAATTCAAGGCAATAAGGTTAAAATTGGAGTGTGTAATGTTTTCCACAATTCTTTAATGTTGCCATATAAAACATTAATTGAATGTTAATGTGCAAAATGTTATCGTATTTCGCTGCTATTAATATCATATTTTGTGGAAACCTTGAAAATACAGATAACTTTTATTACTGAGCCCAAGAATCTTATGTAGTTTCAAATTGAGTTATTTATTAACGGAGGTTTCTTCAAATAAAGTCCTATTTCTAGATCTAGCTTTCCCGGTATTCATACGCCATTCCCGGTGTTTTACAAACACTTGTTATTGGAAAATTATATGTGATTTAGTTACTTTTGTGCATAAATTGATATTTAAAACTTACTTAACCAGTGAAATTTAGTTTTGCTAGTATTTTGTGTGTAAGTAAGTGTTGTGTATTGTTCGCAGTGCAGGTGTATTTAAGGTCAGTTCGTGTTTTTTAAGAATAGGTATTTTTACGTAGCCCATTTTGATTGTTGTGTTGTAAATTGATTGCTAAATGAGTCAACACGTTTACCACGCTATCTTTTGAGATTAATTAGTGATGACAAGTACGGCAAAGGTTATATTATATACTACTAGGGGCTACACTAACTAACTGCAACGGTTCGCGTCCAAGGTCACATCTAGCGCAGAAGAAGTAAGTACCTAATGTTAGGTTAGGTAGGTGATTTTTTTTTTGCTACGGGTTACCTAGCAAAAATTCTCACGCGCCGCTACTGGTAGGTAGGTAGTGAGGGTGCTTAAATATTTGGCCCTTTTTTAGGGTTTTCACCCTATGGGTAAGTACGGACCCATAGGGTAAAAACGGGACCCTAAAAACAGTAATTGTATAGAAATATTTAAAGATTTTCTTCCTCAAGATGAAAGTCAAGCCTGTCAAAGTGAACAAAGTCGGGAATAAAGGCATGAGTTATTTCTTTCCATTGTAATGTTGGGAGTTTTTCCTCGTATTACGTTTTTGAATGAAATCATATTCTGGTATTTACATGCATAATAAAAAAGATGTACAAGCGAGCAAATATATCTGACGGAATTTTCTTTGAAGGAAACGGGACAAATTTACACGAAAAATAATTTAATAATATACCTATTTTATATTAAATAGGTATATTAAATGTTCATGGCAAGATGTGCATACAAAATTTAAGCGTATCATTTTAAAATGAGAGCGTCATATTGATTGTATCCTCCTAAGGCCCAGCCATATAAATGAAAAGTCCAGAATTTGCCACTGAAATTTTAACCTTTTGTGCAGGGAATAGAGTTGATTTTGGTTTCGTTTTAAAATTGAACGAAACAAAACAAATGCGACTCTGTTTCAATTGAATATGATTTAAATTTCATCGAACTGAATAAGTTCTATAGATAGGACCTTGGGCCTTAGGAGGGTATGGCAGCGGCTTTTTTGCGGCGGATTCATGTAACTTATAAGTAGCCAATTCCGCCAAAGTTATAAATGGCTGTCTAACTGCGTCCCTTCATATAATGGGCAGGCATTGACACCTTTAATAAAAAACACCTGTCCTTTATTGATAGTGGTCATTTAGTCTAATGGCGGCTATCTATTGACGCCTGTTGATATTTCCAAGTGGACACTGTATATGTGGGAGCGAGACAGCGCTGTGCACGTATGCCGATGTCGCACTCGCATAATGGAGTAGCGCATTAAAGTTGGCTCTACACAGTCGTTTTGATAATATACCTCACAGTAATCTTTGTCTGGAAGATTGGGATTGGGAGACAAAATTAATGTTATAATTTTTAATTTATAATGTATGTTTTGACGATCATGATGAGAAGATAAACATAATTTTGAAGAATGTAGCAAACTTATAGTGTAATTTTCATCTTGAAATAAAGTAATCGAAATCTAAATCTATCGGTTATTAGTACAATCTATTAACTACCTCTAGAATTTTGTACCGTATTTTTAATACGTATCCAAATATTCAAAGACATCGTCTTAAAAAGTTAAATTAAATCATTGGACCAAAATTATTTTCGTTGTCTTGATTTTTTTCCCCAAAAGATGTGACGGAGTGGAGCTTTTTGTATGGGGTGAAATTTAGTTTTTAATTTATCTCAAGAGAATTATAATCTACAGCTAAATAGACATGCAATGGCACACAACTTTTTTTATTGATTTATAAATGACAAAAATCGCACACCGCACGATTGCCCTGTCTCAGGGGCCCACTGGTTAACAGACCGCCGGAAGGTATCGGCCTGTCAGTTGTTCGGAACTGTCAAAATTTTGTTCTGACAGGCTCACAGGCCGATACCGTCCGGCGGACTGTTAATCGGTGGGCCCCTTAGACGGCCTCGTCGAATGAATGATGTTTTATAGACTGTGCCCTACCCTCTGAAGAGTAGATAGTTGTTGCCATACATCTTCACTAAATGGACACTTTCACACTTTAAACACTTTTAAAGCGACTCTCAACTTTTCTCATTTGCCCTGACACTTTAAAAGTGTAAAATAAATAAAGAATGAAAGTTTAGAAGAGGACTTATCACGTAGGGGCCTATTCGGAGTCTAAATATCGCAACTCGATTTGTTATTGACATACGAGTGCATGACACACATTTGAATTACACTATAATTAAAACGACTTGTTAATACATTTAGAATTTAAAAAAATTAAAACTAAAAAAAACAAGGTTATTCCGAAAATGCTTTACATAATTTTGGAAAGAGAGCTGATACTGTTCAAACACACAGACAGACATTGGCGTCAAACATATTTTATAACACCCCTCTTTTTGCGTTGGAAGTTCAAAATAATATAATATATCGGGTGGAACAGAACGAAGGACTTTTACGCAAACGGGGAATTGTTTAGGCTACGTACTTTATTTTTCACTTATTAATCACGTTAATATTTCTAACCGTTTTAGAGTTTTTTTTTTTTTTTTTAGCCTATAGGAGTGTCCCACTGCTGGGCAAAGGCCTCCCCTCTTTCCCGCCATTTGGTCCTATCCGATGCACACTCCCACCACTCTTTACAAAATGTGTCAAGGTCGTCCCGCGTGGTGGGCTTACGGTCCAAACCCCCTCATGAAAATGCACAACTCCCCGTTTTAGAGATACAGTTTGTTAAACATTAGTGCAAAAATCTGTATGTTTCAACCCTAGCAAGTAGATCCTATTGTATGACATGACATGTGTCAATTTAAAATGTAAATATCTTTGTAGGGTTGTCACTGATATAAAAATATTTCATTTTAGTGATTTTGTTTTACTTGTTACTTCAGCTTTACGATTATAATAACTCGATTGTAGATCACTTAGATAACATTATCCTTTCAGCTCAGTCTCTAGAAATGTTCCACCCTGTATATGTAGATATAAGCGGAAATTTTTTAAAGACAATTTTATAAAGATCGATCTAGTCCCATAGTAAGATCTATCAAGCTCCCTCTAATTTGCGGCCGCAATGCAGTCGGCAGTAATGTCGCTCTGTAATACTGCTGCAGTAATGGTGGTGCAGTCTGAATCCGGACGGTACCTTTATCTTGAATATAACATAATAGGCGGTCAAACAAGTCTGTCAGTAGAAAAAGGCGTGAAATTCAAATTTTTTATGGGACGATAACCCCTACAAATCGCCTACATTTTTTTTAATTTGCCGCTCTTTTCTACTGACGGAAATTGCTTGACAGAATAGATATATAACACAGACAAAACATCCTCCAGACTTAGTATAGTCGCGCTACCCCCTCTGCCACGCATACGGTAATTTTACTCCATGTTCGAGTCGAAAATGTCTTTGTGTGACGTCCGTGTCTTTGAACGGACCAATCACGGCACGGTATTTCGCTCACCTCGTCCTGCGCACCCCCGCGTTTTTGGCATCATCGGTTGCATGAAATAATTGCTCTAAACTCGGTCTAGAAGATTCCTAGACAGTCTAGTCTATATAAGTAGTGCTTTTAGCTTGCTTTTCAGTTGCTCTTCGAGGTTGTCATATCCGTTGAATCATCAAATCAAGTTAAGATTTCAAATTTCGAATATACCTCAAGGTGAGTAATAAATAACGGAGACTTACCTCTAATCTTATCTACAAAAGGACGTAAGCGCTTTGATTTTCTAACCAAGTTACTGATTTTTGTTGTAGGTAGATGGTGTTTAAAGATATACTTCCTTTTTGCTTGATGTTTTCCAGGTACCTTGACTTTTCAAGCGTGGTTTTTGTTAGATTTATTTGAGTGGGGTTTTCAAGTCAAGCACAAAATGTAGGCGTAAAACATGTAGATTTACCTACCTACTTAAGTGAGTAATAGTAAAACTAAAAGGCACGAATGGAAAACATCGCGCGGTTGTAGTAGGCTTTTAAAGCTCAGTAGGTTAGAGAGATCGGACCGGTGTTCCGAAAGATCACGAGATCTATTAAATATATACAAATACAAATAATTTATTGAGAAAAGTATAGTACAGTGGTTATTCTTAAAGACTAAGAATTTATATAGAGATATTACAAATGCCTGAACTAGGATTCCCTGTGTTTCAGGCAGCGAAGGACAATATTAATTAATGTTAAATTATTCACTTAATTATGTACCGAGGAGTGTCATCAGGAGCTTGCGTTGACGGTGACGGACCAAAATACATGAGTGACCCGTTCTTAATATATTTAATATGTCTGTGATAGTGACCCGTTCTAAATATTAACGTGATTAATAAGTGAAAAATAAAGTACGTAGCCTAAACAATTCCCCGTTTGCGTAAAAGTCCTTCGTTCTGTTCCACCCGATATATTATATTATTTTGAACTTCCAACGCAAAAAGAGGGGTGTTATAAAATATGTTTGACGCCAATGTCTGTCTGTGTGTTTGAACAGTATCAGCTCTCTTTCCAAAATTATGTAAAGCATTTTCGGAATAACCTTGTTTTTTTTAAATGATGGTGAATTTCCTATTTCTCCTTTGATAAATTTGTATTTACTCATAATTCATATAAAGAATGTCAGTTGATATATATAAAATGTCAAAAGCTATACATGTTCATAATTTTCATAACAAAACCTCCGTGAGACACAGACATATTAAATATATTAAGAACGGGTCATCGGGTGCAGAGGGCTGCGGCCCGCAGTTTGCGCCGGCCCGTCACCGTAAACGCAAGCTCCTGATGATACTCCTCGGTACGGAGTGAAACATGTCGAGCGTTTTTCGACTTAAAATAGGTGAGTGACCCGTTCTTAATATATTGAATATGTTCATTATTCATAAAATGAATGTAAACGGTACGGTACGGTATAATTATGAGATTCTCCGCAGTATTCCACTTTATAGCCCGAACTGTAAATCCCAATACGTTAACTCCGTTTAACCGGACCACGAGTCCGTAAATAAGTTAGCGACTGTTTCGGACGTCTGTCGGCAGTCACATGAGACACTAATCCGATGTCGCACTACATTACTAAACGTTCCTAGGGTACAATTACACATTGTGTTCGAAGACCCCGTTAACTAAGTATTTTGTAATTACAAATGACATGCAGACTTAGCTTAGTCCGACACTAGTTTTATTAAAGCCATGTGCGCGACATGTCTCAGCCTAATCTCTCCATTTTGCAATAAAATACTCACATCCTTAGTAGCTTCACACATTTCTGTTGGAATATCGACCTTACGCTACACAACTCAAGGTACAGGAAAGTCCACAGGCTTGTCTGCGCTGGATCGTAAGCTGTAATCCCCTGTTTAACTTTAGTGAACAAATTAATTTGTCAGTTGAAGCGCGGAACATGGATTATAAGGGAAGTTTCAATTGGACAACAAGCTTACTCTACACGTGTACACTTTACCATATGAAAATATTCACATAAGCGCATATGAAAATACGTTACGTTGAAATCATGTAGAAATAGCAATACATTTGACGCCCCCGCCCCCGCAAATTACGGCAGACTGTTTTGTATAGAAAATGACAGCCATGACGTCTCCAGTTACTAAATGCTAAAAGTACTGAATATGTGTACGAAACACGTGTTTAATTTGAATTAGTATGACGCTTGAAATCACTAAATCAGTCCTGGGTATGTATGATAATAAAAGGTCCTGTTTTTATGTCTATAATAAGGTGTAGCTATATAAGCCAAACAGCGGCCGTACCGAGCAATCTTATGCCAGCTCCATAAGCTCAGCATTTCTTCTAAATTAAGGTTGAAAGTAGGAGCCCCGCACCTTTAAAAAGTCCCCGCCCCACGTTGGGCGCCAAACATTTTTTAGTGTCTACAGGACAGACATTAGTTTTCTGGAACGTTTGAAATTCTTTGCCGTTGATTCTTTTAAGGTTATATTCATGCAGGGCCGAGGCAGGGCCCTCACCTTGAAAAAACCACTGCCCCACGTTGGGCGCCAAACCTTGTTTAGTGTACACAGGAATGACATCAGTTTTCTGAAACGTTTGTCATTCTTTAACGTTGATTCTTTTAAGATTATAATTTATGCAGGGCCGTGGCAGGACCCGCACCTTGAAATAGGCCCTGCCCCATGTTGGGCGCCAAACTTTTTATACTGCCCACAGGAAAGACTTCAGTTTTTTTTATAGGTAACAATTTTATCCAATTCTTGACATTGATTATTTTTAAGATTATAATTAAGTATGAATGAATGAATGAATGAATGAATATTTATTTATTACGTGTAACACATGGACACAATTTTTATTAGTAATGCTTACAAAGTAAGGGGTTAGTAGGTACAGGGTTTTTTAAAACAAAACAACACTGATGGGCGAATGCAATCCCTCACAGTGTAACAAGTAGGGACAGTCAACCCTATCCGCTATCATGCGAAGGATGCTGTTGGGACTGCCACGCACACGGCGCACCAGGGATGCTGCGCGTGCACGCATGGTAGTATAGAAACAATCCACGCGCGCCGCCGCGAACATCCCTGATGCGCTACAGAAACGAGGCAGTCCCATCAACACCCGGAACGCATTATTGTACTGGACCCTAAGGGCCCCATATGCCCGTTGCGTATACGCCGCCCACAGATTGCAGGTGTAGAGGGAAGTGCAAAACGCCTGAAACAAAGTGACCTTCACCTCTTTAGAGCACCTTGCAAATCTGCGGGCGATCATATTCGCCCTGACCGACAGGGCCCTTCGTTCCCTTTCCATGTCCAGGTCGTCTTTGAGGTCGGTCGCGATCACATTATACTCATGCAGAGGCGAGACAGGCCCCGCATCTTGTAAAACCCCTGCCCCACGTTGGGCGTCAAAACCTTTTTAGTGTCCAAAGGAACAACGCTAGTTTTTGTAAACGTTTTTACCCAAATTCTTGAAAATGTTTCTTTTTAAGGTTATTTTCGAGTAGGTCGCCTGTATCGGTCCACTTCATAGAATTCAAATTATTGTGGACCAAAACTTGAAAACGTTGGACAAAATGTGTAAGCGGCTGGTTTGAATGGCGACGCATGGCTCAAATGGAATGGCCAAGTCAGTCAAATATGATTAAAACATTGTGGCCATATTAGCGCAGTGATAACCGTAGCTGAAAGTCGAGTGCATATCGCAGTAAAGGCTAAATGCACTGAATGACTGCGTAATTACTTAATGCTTAAAACCGTCAAGAATATAACTTATGAATTCTGCGAGTGTGTTTAGAAAGAACTTCAACAGTCTGCAGTAAGTTTTAAATTTCAGACTGAGGTTATTTCCTTTTTTACATAGTAAAAAAATGTTTTGAACCTTGGAATAATATTTATTTTAAGATCTTTTCGCATTTTGACATAAGGAAACTCGAAAATGTCTTCGCCCAAGAAATGAAATAATCCAAAACCTACTTGTATCTAATAACAAATTATCAAAAAAAAGGTCAGTTTATACGCAATATGTACCTATATCTAAATAATAACAACCAGTTAAATTTACAATATCTTAGATAAGATAATATATCAGCTGAGACATTTCTGGTTCCTCTTTCATAGCCGTGCACAATTTCATTCATTTCTAATGTAGAATCTGTAGATACTGTAGTTATGCGGTAAGGCCGGTAAGTTACCCGTTATCGCGAACCGGAAAATCCGGCAGGTCAGCACGCGATGCAGGTAAATAACCTATCGGTTAAGGTTACCGCACACAGGTAATGGAATAAGGGCGGGTTGCACCAACCACACTTGACAGACTGATCAACATCACTCAGCATAGAACTATGAAAATTCCCGAAAATATAGCGAACACTTTAACGGTGACAGACGGTTTGGTGCAACCCACCCTTATAATTTATTAGGTCAAACAGATTTTACAAGGAACAAACAACATGATATTCCAAAAGATTTAATGCAGCTGCATTTTCCATCCGAATGTAACAAAAAGACTAAAAAGGTATACTAAAGAAAGAGAAAGTTAAACTTTCTGTAAAGTTATTTAATATTATCAAACTGCACAACGGGACTTAATCGCGTATTTAAGTTTTAAGATTTACCTCCGACGTTTCGAGGACGGCGTTGTCCCCGTGGTCTCGGAGCAGACTGGCTCAAGTTGACATCAACATCTTCTAGCCGCGCGAGTTTTTCGAACTACCCGCACTAATTGTAAGCCCCGCACTGTGTGTAAGTTATTTAATCATTTTAAAACGAGTGTAAAGAAAAACATCGTCTTTTCAGCACCTTGAAAGGAGAGTGCGCTAATTATGACTTGCTTTTCTTTTTAATGTCCAACGGGGCAATGTAGAGCGGAAAATAAAACGGAAAAATTAGTCGTGATGGCAAACTAATTAAGGTTTAACTTGGCTGCAATGGTTATTTAAAAAGAACACCAACTTTTTACTTATTGCGCTTTATTGTAAGCCAAATTTTATCGAAATTCCTTCGTTCAGCCGTTTTAAAATTAAATTAAATATGAGGATAGGAGGTTAGGTATGATCAACTAAGAAGGCCATACGCATATTTCTTCTATTGTAATCCATCCATTTTTTTAAGTTCTTAAATTAAGAAAATATTTCAATATTGGATAGATATGTAAAATTCAAACAAATGCATTATTTTCGCATACCAACGACGTAGTGCCAACATATTTAAACTCCAAAATATAATGCTATAGCGTATTACTGTTTGAACACAACCGTAGTAAACAGTAATTGAAGTTTTTATAATAACTTAATCATTATTATCTTAATCGCACAAGTAATAAAGCAGATCATACAATTAATGAAAACTGGTGTTTTTATATGAACATTAATACATAAAGTGATCCCTATTAATGTTCTGGAGTGTATTAACATAGCTACCAATGTATTTAATATAAACACAGTGCCTTGTATGTATAGTACGAAGGCTTCTGCCTTGGAAGTTATCATTGCATCAACGATAAATACATGCAAATTTGCTTCCAGACCACAGATTACACGCTAGATGGAGCACATAATAACTTCCAACTTGCTCCGTGTTCCTCTCTGCACGCATTATGTATATGTTAAGGTAGTAAATAGTGAATAGTTATAAGTGTTTTTATGTAAGTACTAACATGGGATGTAATTTTTTTTTTAATAATAAGGTCACGCTCGATTCACTTCTTAAAATTCTGTACTTACATCCAAAATTACAATGAATATATACTTACTGCTGTTTTTGAGTCACAAAATTCTGTTCGATGTGGGGCAGTATAAAAAAATATATGAACTAAAGTAGGTAGGTATGGGGGATAGTAAAATAATTAGATCTGAACCCATGAATAAATGTAATTAAGTATAGGTAGGTAATCCAATAAACCAATAAAAACTAAACTTAGGTACCGTACCTATAGAATACAAATGTATGCCAGTTCGATTTCAAAAATGGCTTGAATTATTTGGATGATAAATGTGATAAGAAATTGGTCTTACTAAGTATTTTTAATAGGTACCTGTAAAAAAAAGAAACGTTCAATTTCGCACGTTCAAAAAGCAAAAGCCCTATATTTTTTATCACTGCGACTAAATTAGCTTCCATTTTAATTTACAGGACGGACGACGCTCATCCAGATATTTAAAAGAAAACTACAAAAAGGCATCTATTACTGGTAATCTATACTCCAGGGTCAGCACAGAGCGCAGTAACTTCCGCACACAAAAACCAAACAGCCTCAATTCACCGTCATTCTTCACGCTATTCCAATACTTATATTTACAGTAACAAGGGTGGTAATCGCGTGGGGAGATACGTCGTTTTGATAGTAAATAACATACCACTAAAACGTGATAACTCCACTTCATTTCCCACGCAGTTATCACCTTTATTCCAATAAGAAGAAGTATTAGTATAGCGTGAAGCAGTAAAGGTTGAGGGCCTACCGCGTTCGCAGTTCGCAAATTGCGGGCATCTTTCCCTTTTACTCCAATTAAGGCGTAATTAGAGTGACAGAGAAAGACGCTTGGGAACTTCGGTGTTCGCGGTAGGCCCTGAGTTTAGCATAATGACGTTAGCGTTAATCCAGTCTTTGACATGTAAATCGGGAATGAAGTGACGTCACGGCTGTTGCAGGAGCGTAAGGCTACTTGGATAACACAGGGGTAAAGGTAAACTGGTAATTTAACCTCACTCTGGGAAGGGTTATGGTCATAACCCGGATTTGTAGATGTTTTTTCATTTTCATTTACTGTAAGGATCTCCTGATTCGAAGTAAATAAATAATTAAATTGAGTAGTACGAATTTCAACGGTACCTGTGCTTTATCACTATTATCTCTACACCTTATAAAACAAAGTCCCCCGCCACGTCTGTCTGTTTGTATGTATGTTCGCGATAAACTGAAAAACTACTGAACGGATTTTCATACGGTTTTCACCTATCAAGAGAATGAGTCTTGAGAAAGGTTTAGACGTAGAAAATGTTAAGGTTTTGTGTAGCCCATGCGAAGCCGGGGCGGGTCGCTAGTATTTCATAGTTCAATAGCTTGTATTTGAGCTCGAATCGTATTCAAGTGGAGAACGAAACAGTGGCGTGCGATGTAACGATGTTTTCCGCCTCGGGCCGTGTTCAGACTTAGCGACATGTCAAGCACAATTATTAATAGTAGAAGGAGGAATGATGTCTTAAGGCAAAGATATATGTAACTCCGTATAAGATAAATAAAGTCTAAGAAAAAAACGTGCCTCTGAAATCAATAAAAAATCTTTCTCGAATAGATGGCGCCATACCTTTGGCCTATTCTCGGCTAGATGGCGTTGACGACACCCGTTTGATATTTAACAATTTTAACACATATCAGTGAAAGAACATCAATTATCCACAAATCATTTATCCGTAAACATATTTTGATTAATTTATACATTTTCAATTTTATTTTAAGTTCTAATCGTGTGTCGATAGATGGCAGTAAATGTACCGTGACTACAAAATTTACTTTGGCAATAGCCCTCTATACTATCTATTCTCTTTGCTTAAGGTACGGTTTGGATTCGGACTGCACCAGCGTTCCTGCTACGGTATTAGCGCGACATTACTGCTGACTGAATTGTTGCCGTAAATGTCAAAATCGAGGTTGCTGCCTGGATTGTTTCAGTAAAAGAGATGTTCAGACGTGTAAGACTGACCGTTCCACTGATGTTGACATGAGCGTAGATATGAGCCGTGCGGGAATCAACCAATAGCATTCGTTGTAATCCAGCCGAGCGGAGAAGAGATGTAGATTACAACTTATGTTATTGGTTAATTACCCTACGTTTCCTCTCTAATCCGCTCATCTCCGCTCAATGCAAAGGCAGCATTAGGATGGTGTTAAACTGTGCATTTAACAGCGCCATCTATCTGACCCTGATACAATATATCGAACCTAAGATGGCTTATCGATAATCGATACGCATCCAATAAAGATACATAGTTCGCTATACAGTCCATAGGTCGCGCTGTAATCAAAGGTAATAATAGATTTAGGCTAGTTAATTTAGATGTACATGTCTGACTTTCCCAATATACGACGTACGAAGCACACGCTTTGACTTCAACTCTCTCAAGATCCTCTGACCTCCTCCCACGTGACATCAGATGGTTTGCACAGCATCGTGTCCCTCAATGAGGACGAGTGGTGTAATCAGTGGAATTTTTGCACTGTTTTCCGCTGACCCAGTTCTGCCTAAATTTTGCATCTAAAACTAGGTACGCTAGTGTTTCCACTGAATAATCATTACAAAAGCCGTGTTCAGTTTGAGATTAGTTGCGAGTTGCGAACATGGATGTTGTTTCAGAGCTACATTGTAACTGGGAAACAAATCTAAATATTTTATGAACATACATCTACAATATCTACATACATCTTTTGTTATCACCGACCAAACTCTGTGGGGTGAATATATAGGTCATACTGAACAATTTTTACTATGGATTAAAACCAAAATATTACTTTGCTAATCCGCGAAAAGATAACGTGCTAGTCAATCAGGGGAAGTAGATGAATTGATAGATCTAACAGCGATTTGTATGAAACAAAATTATTTCAGATTTGGGGGACAGTATTATTTGCAAAGTGATGGTTTGGCTATGGGTTCACCACTAAGTCCTTTGATGGCTGATATTTTTATGGACCATTTTGAGAACCAGCATATTGTGGGCAACAATAATATATTATACTATTTTAGATACGTGGATGATTTGATTATTTGTTGGACGGGTAGTATGGGCTTGCTGGATGCATTTATTGCTGAAATTAATGGTAAGCATCCAAAAATTAAGTTTAAAAAGGAACTAGAGCAAGACAACTCATTGAATTTTCTAGATTTAACAATCACTAAAGTAAACAACAGGCATCAGTTCAAAATTTACCGTAAGCCTACACATACCGATACAGTTATCCCGGCTTCTTCCACGCATCCGTGGCAGCATAAGTTGGCTGCTTTTCATTGTTATGTGCATAGAATGTTGACTGTGCCTCTTTCTGATGAACACTATCAGATTGAATTAAATAATATTTATCACTTAGCAGTTTCGAATGGTTACGATAAGTCTGTTGTGGATGGTATCATCAGGAAAAAGCGGAATAGTATGGTCAACACTATGTTGTATGCGGCACGATCCTCTGAACCGATTAAGAAATATAAAGCGAGCATAACTTATGTTGGCAAGTTGTCTGATGCAATTTACAAAATTTTGAAGTCTAACGACATTCCTGTGGCCTTTAAGACAAATAATACTTTGCACTCGAAGCTTTGCAATGGCAAAGATAAGATCGAGAATGGGAAAAAGTCTGGAGTTTATAAGCTTACCTGTGACGATTGCAATAAAGTGTATGTGGGGCAAACGGGCCGTAGTTTCACTACTAGGTATAAAGAGCATGTTGCGTCATATAGACATAACCATCCAGAGAAGTCCAATTTTGCAAAGCACTTATTAGATACAGGTCACACTTTATCTGAGAATCATTCTTTTGATATTTTACATGTTTGCGAAAAGGGATTGCGTTTGGGTGTTCTGGAACAACTGGAAATAATTAGGTACAACAATAGGGGCATGATTCTTAACGAACAATTGAATGTTGCGTCATCGCCGTTATTACGAATTTTTCCATCTCACTCACACTTGCACGGTAGGGGGAGTGGTCAAGGTATAAATATGGCCGACCATTCTAGACAGGTCATTCCGTTGCCGGGCGTCAGACCGTCAACAACTCCTGAGGATGCCTCGTAGAGAGGCGAAACACGTGTCGAGGTTTATTCTTTTGGTGGTGGTTTGTTATATTTATTTGCGTATTTATTTTTGCGGTGGGAGGGTGGGAATATTAATTGCATGTAAAAATACGCAAGTAAGTATAACGGGTTAGCACTGATTGACTAGCACGTTATCTTTTCGCGGATTAGCAAAGTAATATTTTGGTTTTAATTAGTATGGATTTCCGCAAAGTAACGCCTGATTCTATTCACTATTTTACTATGGAGCCAACCCTGAAAAGCTAAAAAAAATTTTTTTTAGTGACTTAATGGTTTTTATAGAACAGCAGATTTTTTGGATTGACTGTTACGGGCTAAGAAGTGTATACTTGGGAAATTGTTTAAACGTGATCGTATTAAGCGAGTTCTAATGTATTTTGTTTTAGTCAAATCTATCTCAAGTCTTGATTTTTTATACCACGTCGGTGGCAATCAAGCGTACGGCCCGCCTGACGGTAAGCAGTCACCGTAGCCTATGGACGCCTGCAACTCCAGAGGTGTTACATGCGCGTTACCGACACCTTTGAAGGTTTGAAGAACCCCATACTGACCCTCGGGAAGACCTCGGAAGGGAGCTCATTCCACAGCAATATTACTGGAATTGTAATTTAATTTCTAGACACTTCATTGAGATCACCGGCACCGTAGAATAGAACACCACTGAATAAAAGATGACCCTAGGGAATCCTGTTGGATCCAACTTTGTAGTGCAATCACCAAGAGACCGAGCTGGTAATTCATCTACAAGAATCACTCCGTAAATATTGCACTACTAAAGAAAGAAATTTCACACATTCTACACAAGGAATTTCGTACGTTGACCCACCTACTATTACTATTACTATTATTAATACAAGAAATAACCTTACGATCTAATTCAGTTCCCTGCAAAACTGTTTACACAGTTTGTCTGCAGGTTCCCATCTTTATCGGAAGAGCGTAATTATATTTCCTACTGTCCCGCTCGCACGGTGTCATTAGCCGCCGCGGGCCGCGGTATCATGAATAATGATATTCATCATAATAGTCCATAAAACAATAAAACATGGTCTTCTCTTCCCAGAGTGACACAAGCCAACGTCACAATAACATTGCCACTTTTAAAGCGCTATCGCATATTTTATCATATAGCGCTGTCGCATGATGACGTAGGCTTGTGTCAGTCACCTGACCACGAAAAGACGAGAAGAGAGTACCAGGCGGAGTATATTAATATACCATGATATTCATGATACGAAATTCCTTGTAGGGTATTAGGGTAACCGAACCCTAAAAACGCGAGTAACTCGTTAAAACATAACATACTTATTTAACGTTTCACTAAACACCAAGCAGTACAGAGAATTTACGCCCAAAACACTGTTTAACACCATGTCGGTATTCAAACGCTATTTGTGTCCAAATAAGCAAAACACATTACCTTTCAATTGATTGCCAACATGCCAGCATATTGCATTTGTGCCGGCCGCGTGCACTACAACTCGCATAACAGCGGTAACTGCAATTGGAAAACTCGTTCAATTATTTGGTGAATCGTCTGCTCTTGTGTCGGATTCAGCAGTTTGCCCCGGAACCTCCGAAACACGATGCACTCGATGGTCCCCTGTAGTTACCACGGCACGCGCACCACATAAGAGTAAATTATGCTGATAACGCAATAATGTCTACCCACATCTAGGGCATGCTCCCGGGAATTCCCGGTTCTCATATTCCCGGGAATTTTATAGTGTCAAAAGAACCGGTACTGAAGACCCGGTACTTCCCGGTTCTCATCATATGACTATTTATTCCCATGTCAATAGTAGTAATGTTTTAGTACTTTTAGCTCGGGATATTATATAACATTTAATAATGGTGCTATGAAACGGGGGACTCAAATAACCCGACAAACTAACCTAGTAAAGTAGACATTCGTGCAGGCAGGCCGTGCCGTCATAGTGCTGAGTGCATCGACTACGCTACGGCCAGGCCGTGTGGCTCGGCCCAGGCGGAGGCAGTGTGCCAGTTAATTTGGTAAAATAGGTTGGAACGCCAATGAAGTGTTTGTTTACAATAAAATAAGTCATTTATTAATTCTTATGCAATTATTTATATGAAAATAAGTCATAACGCTAACACAAACAATTTCTTAAAAGTAATCAAAAGATGCCTTGAGAACCGGGAAGAACCGGGTCTCCCGGTTCCGGTCATGCCCAGAACCGGGAAATGAAATTCTTGGTACCGGGACCGGTACTGCATGCCCTACTCACATCCATTTTGCAATAAGATGTCAACTCAGAAAATTGACGCTTTTAAAGGTAACATTTTATTGAAAAATGTATGTGGGCACATTTTTGCTAAACGCCATCCAGTTGAAGTGCAAGTAGTGGCGCGATCGAAGCTGGTTACCCTCAATGTGTAACCGGTTTTCTGGTGATTAATCAGTTTTATCACTTAGAATGATGCTAGCGAAATCATAAAGTCACAGTATATCCCTGTCTATCAATGTGTGACAAATCACTACACCTTATAAAATAACAAAGTCCCCCGCCGCGCCTGTCTGTTTGTATGTTCGCGACAAACTCTAAAACTACGGAACTGCAGTTTTCACCTATCAATAGAGTGATTCTTGAGGAAGTTTAAGGTGTATAATTTGTTAACCAGTGCGAAAACGGGGCGGGCCGCTAGTTAACAACTAAAAAATACTCGGTTCTCGACAATCGACAAGCCTTAGGTATCTTTACATCAACTCGACTGGCTTCATATTTACAATATACAAAAATTGGAAGTCCATACCTACCCTTAATAATAACTTGAACTTAATAAATATTTCATGTTAACATATTAATTATGTATTTCCATGAAAATGTTTACAAATAACCCTGGTCTTATGTGTGTTGCCATATGAATACAAATTAAATGTATCGGGTCACGAATGTGGCAAGTAACTCGATTCGACTTCTTTAACATACCTAATAATATGTATGTATATTACATTTGTACGGGACGTGGTGAGCATATTAAATGTATTAAGGATGACTCACGTTAGACCGGGCCGTGTCCGGGCCGGAGCTTCCGGCGCATCGTTTTCTATGGAAAGCATCACGTGATCGCCTGTCATGTCATAGAAAAGTCCTGATTTTTTTTAAGTTCATGGCTTGTGACTCTCTCTTCCTTCCTTGCCGTATCCGGCAATGGCGACCCCATCAACAATTCTTATCCGGATTATGAAATGCCCTTATGTGGCTCGCAAAACCAAACTTTGTCTTGAAGATGCGGTCACACGATGCGCAATGGAGTTGTCCAGCCAAGTTGCGGGTGTATGTGTAGGAGGTTGCCTACTCTTCGGCCGAATAACGAATATCTGTTGTACCTTCCGAAAAAGAAAATTTACACAAAAAAATAACCAAAAACTTAGGTATATTTAATATTTAAAATGTATTCTTGGAAAGTAGCTAAATACGAAGGCACGTTTTTGAGCATTTGTTGATTACAAAATATTTTATTTTTATCATGGGTCTGATTTGATTGACTCTATTAATAACTACATTCATTAATTCTGTTCCACATAAACATATAAATCTTAGCAAACGTTGTGCTTTGTTGGCGAACTATTTTCATAATAATTGTGACTCAAAATGTTCGGTCGCCGAATATTCGGTATTCGATCGAGCGCGGGCCGAATATTCGGTATTCAGTATTCGGCCAAATTCACTATTCGGGACATCTCTACTTGTGACACTCTGATGTCACACGTGAAGAGGATACATCACAGCGACACGAAATATCGGGTTACCCGCTTTCGCTGTAATCGCCCGAGTAGGGACGTCTGGGGTCAGTTGGTTCATGGAGCAATTGTACTCTCAAATTATTAGAAAATGGGTCACTTACGTGGGTCAAACAGATCACTGTGTTATGTCTTTCCTGTAGACATACACAAGAGTTAAGGGCTATAAAGGTTAATTTTCTTATTTAACCCTTATCCACGTGAAAAGGTCCTCCTTTTATTTAGAGAACTATGATAAAATCATTGCTTACATGCCCACAAGCTGTTAACTATTGCCCACAGGAGAGAAAAATGTACTGTTCGCGATAACACACTAGTTTTCTCTCCTGTGGGCAATAGTTAACAGCTTGTGGGCATGTAAGTAATGATTTTATCATAGTTCTCTAAATAAAAGGAGGACCTTTTCACGTGGATAAGGGTTAAATAAGAAAATTAACCTTTATAGCCCTTAACTCTTGTGTATGTCTACAGAAAAGACATAACACAGCGATCTGTTTGGCCTACGTAATTCGAGTCGTATTAGAACTCGACACTAAGAATGTATTTGAGAGTTCAGTAATTTAAAAACAGAACCCATATTTTTTTCTTAATAAGTTTAAGTCTCATGTCATGAGATTGTATATTACCTACCTAGTTAAAGTTTGACTATCATACATGTTTTCGTTGGAGAAAATAGGGTGAATTCTTGCTTTTACATGGTGAAATATAAATTATTGGATTTATATTACTTGACAGCCAAACAGTTCAAAGAAATTAATAAATAGATACACTTCATTTAATGCATTATTCTTACTTGCCGCCACTTAGGAATTGTACTTTTTTAATATCATAAAATTTCATCTTTATGATAAAACCAAATAAAAACCATTTCCAAAAATTTTTCGCGTTAAACCTCCAAATACCTTACAGGGCAATTACCTATATCAAAAGTGGTACAATTATCCCCAATCTACCCTACGCATTAGCGGTATTGATTTACCACCGTTACCATTGAAGCCCTCCCCGGGTACATTTACCCTGATAAAAGGGGTCAGATAAGTTGGTTATTTATTCCAAAAGAGATGGATTTCATGAATAATAACTTTGCTGTCGATTTGCTTTGGATAACGATTTTAATGCTTGCGTGCTTCAAATATCATTCAGTACCCCTAGTAAAGGATGAACACTTTATACCGGGCCGTGGCCGGGCCGGAGCTTTCGGAGCTTCGTTTACTATGGAAAGTACCACGTGATCACCGATCAGCCTTCATAGAAAATGACATGTCGGACGCCCCGGCCCAGGCACGGCCCGGCCACTGCCCGGTCTAGCATGAGTCATCCTTAATTCATGGCGCTTACACGTTTAGATCGCGAGATTCACGCTCCGGTTCTATGGTTTGTTGTCAAAACAACAACAACTCATGGCGCAAACTACTGGTTTTCTGTGCCGGTTCTATAATTCAATGTGTACAGGACGGGACGATGATTCCCGTGGAGTCATTTTTAGGGTTCCGTACCCAAAGGGTAAAACGGGACCCTATTAGGGTTCCATACTCAAAGGGTAAAACGGGACCCTATTACTAAGACTCCGCTGTCCGTCCGTCCGTCCGTCTGTCACCAGGCTGTATCTCACGAACCGTGATAGCTAGTCAGTTGAAATTTTCACAGATGATGTATTTCTGTTGCCGCTATAACAACAAATACTAAAAAGTACGGAACCCTCGGTGGGCGAGTCCGACTCGCACTTGTCCGAATTTTTACTAAGACTCCGCTGTCCGTCCGTCCGTCCGTCCGTCCGTGTGTCACCAGGCTGTATCTCACGAACCGTAATAGCTAGTCAGTTGAAATTTTCACAGATGATGTATTTCTGTTGCCGCTATAACAACAAATACTAAAAACAGAATAAAATAAAGATTTAAGTGGGGCTCCCATACAACAAACGTGATTTTTGACCGAAGTTAAGCAACGTCGGGCGGGGTCAGTACTTGGATGGGTGACCGTTTTTATAGATAATGGTACGGAACCCTTCGTGTGCGAGTCTGACTCGCACTTGCCCGGTTTTTACTGTACACTCGTGTGCTGACACGATTAACTAGCTAGTTACTAGTCTTTAGCTGAATCGAAATCCACATACTACATATATAATATATATATATATATATATATATATTATAAAGGCGAAAGTGTGTCTGTCTGTCTGTCTGTTACCTCTTCACGCTTAAACCGCTGAACCGATTTAGTTGAAATTTGGTATAGAGATAGTTTGAGTCCCGGGGAAGGACATAGGAAAGTTTTTATGTCGGAAATCGTCCCTGAAGAAGTGCAAGGGGGGGTGGAATTGAAAGAGTTAATGAATTGCCTAATAATTGAAGTAAGCAATGCGCGAATTGAATGATTGCTATTAGCATTATCCAGGCGCTATACCTACTTTAGCTGCTCTCACTAATTCCATGCAGATGAAGTCGCGGGCAAAAGCTAGTAGATAATAACAATAAACAGGCCAAAGTAAATAATTCCGTAAACGCCCGGATTAAACTCTAAATATCCCGCTGCAGTGTTAAGTAAATAAATAATGATTATAGCCGGTTTTGTTCGTGGCTGGGCGGGACTTTATGGTACAGTCAGAAGTACGGTCAGCATTAGCACAGATTAAATAATAGGACTTGGTACACAAGGTTCACTCTCTACCAAAATGCGTCTACATATTACGTCAGATATGACCGCAAGGTGGCTCAAGGGCGAGCAGGCGTCCTGTCCAACTGCTACTACCTGTTAGACACCAAAACTGGTGTGGCCGCATGTACTTGTAGCCACGCAACGAAATCGCGGAGTGAGCCACGCCTGGCATTAGTAACTGGACATCTAGAGACCTTCACCAAGGAGGAATTTTGGCCGAAGGGTGTCAAATTCCGGCGGTTCCGCGGCCGGCTCCCTGACACTGCGGGGTTGCGAACTGCATCGCTGCCATAATTGTGTGTTTTTAGTTCATTAAGTAACGCTACTGTGATACTGATTATGTAATAGCTACATTATGTAAAACAATAAGTGTAAAAATACTTTGATAGCGACATATGCTTGTTTGAAATGTATTAATAGTGATTACTCGCGTAATTTAAATTTAAAGTTACCGTTAAGGTACCTAATCCCAAATTAAGAATACACAGCATTGCAGCGCGACGTTACTGCCGACTGCTTTGCTGCCGAAATTTTCAGAAATCGGGGCAGCATTTGAGCCTGAGTAGAAAATAACATAAAAAAATCCAAAATTTGAAAAAGAGTGACGGGTACAGTCATCATCATCTCAGCCATAAGACGTCCACTGCTGAACATAGGCCTCCCCCTCGGACCTCCACACGTACCGGTTGGAAGCGACCCGCATCCAGCGTATTCCGGCGACCTTAACAAGGTCGTCTGGTCGTCGTCGCATAGAAGGGTACAGTAATATATAAAAATATTTAGTTATCCAGATAACAGACCTCCCTGCAAACAATTTTCTACGCAAGGGGGGTCAGATATCTCTGCCGAGCTGTACAACTTTAAATAAAATTGCTCACCTAGTTGTTTGAAAAACCGGGCAAGTGCGAGTCGGACTCGCGCACGAAGGGTTCCGTACAATAATGCAAAAAAAAAAAACAAAAAAAAGCAAGAAAAAAACGGTCACCCATCCAAATACTGACCACTCCCGACGTTGCTTAACTTTGGTCAAAAATCACGTTTGTTGTATGGGAGCCCCATTTAAATCTTTATTTTATTCTGTTTTTAGTATTTGTTGTTATAGCGGCAATAGAAATACATCATCTGTGAAAATTTCAACTGTCTAGCTATCACGGTTCGTGAGATACAGCCTGGTGACAGACGGACGGACGGACGGACGGACGGACGGACGGACGGACGGACGGACGGACGGACGGACGGACGGACGGACAGCGAAGTCTTAGTAATAGGGTCCCGTTTTACCCTTTGGGTACGGAACCCTAAAAATTGTATGATGCTATCGCACTTCCTATTAATACTATGGAAATGACCTTGGAGAGTGACCCCCTCACCAGTTATTTGATTTCCATCTATCCATAACTTCATTTATTTCTTTGAGACATATTATTGTGCGTGACAGTTGGAATAATTACAAAGTATTTTCTTTGGTAAGTGGCAGTGGGCGGGGATCATTCGTAAACTAACGATGGGATGTTCGACCCCAGTCTGTCATAAATATTTAATATCTGAGTGACCGAGCTTTGCTCGGAAAACATAAAAAGATCAAAAATGCGCGTTTTCTCAGGGATAAGACCTAGCTAGATCGATTTTTCGCCCCCGAAAACCCCCATATAGCAAATTTCATCGAAATCGTTAGAGCCGTTTCCGAGATTCCCGAAATATATATAGAAACATTTAAATAAATAAACAACAATTGCTCGTTTAAAGGCCTGTGCACACCGGCTTGCGTGTGCGTGACGTGCACGTGCACGTGCGCGTGCGCTAAAATGTTGGAGCCGCACACGCACACGTCACGCAAGCGATGTGCCGTCTCTCATAAGGATCTGTACGGTTACCATCAGTTTGTCACTGACATAAACGCCGTCGAGAACGTAATTTACTTTCTATACATCTCGCTCGCACTCGCATATTAGTGCAAACGGGATGTATAGAAAGTAAATTACGTTCTCGACGGCGTTTATGTCAGTGACAAACTGATGGTAACCGTACTGTATTACTACAACGCCGCACGCGCACGTTCACGTCACGCACACGCAGCCGGTGTGCACAGGGGTCATCCATTAATTACGTCACACGAATTTCAAGGTTATTTTACCCCTCCCCCCCTCCTTGTCACACTTGGTCACATTTGGCAAACCCCTCCCCCCCTGAGTGTGACGTCACATTTTTTCAACGAAATCGCCAAATCGAATTAAGTATTATTATTTTTTTGTCAAAATATTAGTAAATTTATAACCCAAAACTGATTATGAAAAAAAAAAACTAATAAAAACGATTACCGTTCCAAAAACTTGTTTTTGAACTGTACAGTAAATACAATGATTAAAATAAAATTTTGGTTACTGATGAAGTTAAAGTGACTTCACAAAGTTTGTGACTCCCCTCTCCCCCTTGTCACAACATGTCACATTTTCTGGACCCCCTCCCCCCCCTAAACGTGTGATGTAATTAATGGATGACCCCACAGGCCTTAAAGGTATCCGATTACAATTCCTAATTAATTAATTATGTATGTTTGTAAATTTACCCCTCATCAATTTAGAATTGCTTGCGCGAAAACTTTAACTGCCCGTTTCGAACTTTAAGATATAGATGGATTAGATGTGTCAGTATCAAAAGGGACATTTTTGTTTGAAGAAACGTCACATTTGACACTGACATATCTAATCCATATCGTTGCTAGATATATTAATTGACGTATCTTAAAGTTCGAATCGGACCGTATTAAGTATTTTATTAGTGGGGCTTGTTATACCTATGTTTTGGAAGTTCCATAAAGACCCCGAATATATTATTCGATAGGCCTTGTTTTTCGATCACAGATTTATTGGAAAACAGCTATATTCAACGGCTACAAAACTTTTTAAGATTCTCTTAAAAATCCCTCCATTATCATACAGATATTCATGTATTTGTTATGTTATGTCTAGGGAATGCAAATCGGTTATTTTTTGTATGGAAATAACCGCGGTTTCAGTTAATAACCGATAATTTCCATACAAAAAATAACCGAAAATAACCGATTTGCATTCCCTAGTTATGTCTAACATAGACTTATTGGACAAATAGAACTGGCAAATTCTCTATTTTGTTAGTTTCATCTGATTTCTTATATATACTTGGTCAAGCAGATCTTGTCAGTAGAAAAAGGCGCGAAATTCAAATTTTCTATGAGACGATAACCCTTCGCGCTTACATTTTTCAAATTTGCCGCCTTTTTCTACTGACAAGATCTGCTTGACCAAGTATATATATACGTGTATGTATTTATGTATTTTTATATGTTATACACCGTGTTTTTTTTGATTTCCGTTAATTTCAAGGGTGCAAACCTGAGCTTAAATCAAGTAACTTTCCCAAAGACACCGATATTCTAATTAACTCCATTTCGAAGATAATCAATATTTTATTTTTTTCCTATAAGGCCTCTACAAGCTTGTACACTTGCCTTATTTTAAGGCCGGTTTACATATTGATTAGTGTTTAGAATGAGTTCATACATTTGCTACTAAACTTAAGTAAAATCTCGGTCGAATGATGTTCGAATTGACATTGATATGTCACAGATTTCAATTGTTTGGTTTAGTTAAATGTAATGCCCGTGTTACAACAACGCTATATGCTACATTTAATTACTTTTTAATATTATTAATAATAATAATATTATATAATAATAATATTTAGGTTAGGTTTTTTATAATGTGTTTATATATTTTTGTTATGTTTTGTAAGTGTTTTTATATTTTACTTTTATACTCACATTGTAAAACCCTAACCTAAGACCCTAATTGAATAAAGAAAAATAATAATAATATTTTTATAGCAATGTTTGTAATTTGAAAAATAGACATATGTTATATAGACACACGTACACTCACACACAAACAATATATGTATACAGTCGCACACACCTTGCAACCTTGGGTATTGTAAACCCTTGGATATATTCTTAGTTTAGCCGTAGTGAAACAGACCGACTGGAAAGAAAATATGTATATATATATATATATATATATGCTCTGCGTATATCTATATATATATAAAGGGACCAGGCTGAAAATCAGCGCTGGATATATGTATATCACATATCTAGCACAGGCTGAGACTGGTACCCATTGCCTATAACAATGTGAAATTTAAATTAATGTTAATACCTACCTACTATGTTTATTTACGTCGTACTAATTGTAACTTTTCTAGTTGTAAGAATGTAAGATTTCTAGTTGTGGCAATAAACTTTTTTTTATCTTTTATCTTTTATCTTATCTATTTTTTCTGAAAAAAAAAGCAAAAAAAAAATATTATTTTTTTAATTAACTATGCCATTTAGTTTTCTTAAACGTACTTAACCATACCCCGAAGTTAACGGAATTCAATAAAAACACGGTGTATATGTACTCATATATGTAGGTATGTGTTAGTTATATGAGTTGTGTAAAAGTACCTACTTTGTAATTACAACTTGTTGCACCGCCTCCAAGTTATCTGCCTTGCCCGAAGGTTGCCTGGTAGAGAATGCCTTGCAGCATTAAGCCCGCCTTTTGTACGTTTGTATTTTCCTTGTGCAATAAATATTAAATAAATAAATAATAAATTTTATATTGTTATATCAAAAATAACTTATTAAATAGACCAAGTTAGAAGGATCAAAATAGTACTCTTACAATACAATACAACAACACATACAAGAAATTTACTATTTTTTTTTTTTTCAAAAAGTGACCAAGGCCTGCAGTGCCCCAGGCTGGAACCGACGCGTCCTCTGCTATCGCGGCAGGTGTGGTGGTTAAAATGTTTTCTGAAAATAATTTAATTTGTTCTAATACTTCTAATAGTATGTACCTACTACGTAGGTATGTTGAGAATTCACAAACTCCAGTCCAGAATTCCAGTCTTTGTTAAACTAAGTATTACTTTAGAAAGCTTAAGGTCTTGAAACTTAAATAAACAGTTAAAGTCTATTAAATTGAATTGTTTGTCTTAAGTACTATACCTAGTACTTAAAAGACCCTAGAATGGCTTTTGATCTAAGTTTTGAGATTTTGGACTAAGAGCATTTTAATGCTTATTTGAGTAACAGTTGCTAGTTTGACATTGAGTTTGAGTTTTCGCATTGTAAATTTTAAAGGATAGGTTACGATACGGTTAGTTATTACTAAACATATTAGATAAGATAAGAAATATTTATTAGCACAAAAATTAGTTAAAATAGAATTAATGTTTCAGCTACCTTTAATTATTACTTATTAGTAGGTAAGTATTACATATGTGGCTAATGTGGCAATAAGATAAAAAAATAGCAATTTCCTAAATATACCTATGTTATTACTATTTTATTAAAAATTGCACATTTTCCTACAGGTTTTTGTCACTATTTTCTATTAAACGTGACATTTGGATGGCAACTGTAGCTGCATTACTGTTGCGGCATTGCTGTTGCGGCGTTGACGCCGCCGCTGTATCCATCAATTTCCTTGATAAAAACGAGTGACGGATTGAACGTCATAATGGCGGCAGTTAAGCAGGCCACTGACGAGCCTTCCAAATGGATGCTGTTACAATGGATTCATCCAAATGGACGGCATCCTAATATTAAACATTGTACGTTTTTGACATTCACGGACCGATTTTGGATTGCAGCCACGCTATTTGGACTGTTGGAAGGCTCGTCAGTGGCCACCTTAATGCGGAGGGGAATTTCCCTCATTTTATCAAACAAATTTACGGATACAGCGCCAGCCCCAAGGCCGCAGCAGTAATGTCGCAACAGTAAGGCAGCTGCAGTTGCCATCCGAACTTCACCTTGTGGGTCAAACACATTTTAGAAAAAGGTCACTTCTGCGGACAATACAATCAAAGTTAACGACTCTGGTACGTCATAGATATCCCGTTTTTCTTATTTGAGTCTCAAGTACTGAAAAAATGTATCCCGCCTGTAAAGGTGCCGCTTTATGTACCCTTAAATTTGCGATGTCTACAAGGAAAAACGCAAACCAGTTTGCTAAAAGATGTGCATAACCCTTGTTGGAGTTTAGAGTATTATATGAATACGTTTACTCGCCGCCTGCACCATTTTGCCTGTCTCGTCTCTAATCAACCTGATAAAACTTATCTCATGATCTCAGTAAACGCTCTCAAGATTGTCGCGTCGCTGACACGGCTTTTAGCGATATAACGCGATATTGCGCAGCTAACGGCCTGGCCACGACATTGGTCTAAGGCGACCGGCGGCGGCGACCGGCGGTAAGTCGCAAAAACAATAACCCGGCGACGCATAATGCATGCCACGAGCCTTGTCGCCGAGCGGCAACGCGCGCGGCGTGCACCGGGCGACCGGCGGCGGCGGCGAGCGGGGCGGCGCGCGACTCGAACATTTGTATCGGGCAGCGTGGGCGATGCCACGACTTTCGAGCGGCGCGATAGGCCTAAGCGGCGAGACGGATCGCGCGGTGCGATGCGGAACAAAACATTTTGTTTTTTTCTTCGAGCGACATGGACACGGAAGCGTTTATTATTGAAAATTTAAATCTACTTTCGCGTATTTAAGTATGTTGTAACGTCTCCACACTCATTCTCGTGTACTCGTTTTTTTTTGTGGGTGATTTCTATACACAATATATAAAATACTAAACTAGATGTAAATAAATTTGTCGTCCTATATTTAGCCCATGCACCCCTTCTCTTCTGTACAAGATGCTATTGACAAACAATTAAATATATTCTAGGCACTGAAGTGCCACTTTTGAAAATTTTAAATACGTCTACGTCGCAGCCGCTCCTAGTCGCTGCCGCCGCTACTGAAAGTACGTGGCATGCCTGGCGGTCGCTCGCGTTTGCCGCGCCGCCGGCCGCCCCGCCAGTCGCCTTAGACCAATGTCGTGGCCAGGCCGTACTTGGACAAACTTAAACTGCAGCGCGATATAATTCCCGCGCTGTAGGGATGTCACAGATGCGGATGGTCAAAAGTGATATTATAGTGTCATTTACATTAAGAATCTCACGAACCTAGCCGCCGCCATACAATCGTAGTTTTCGTTGCTAAAAATGGTAAAAGAAAGAAATAAGAGCGAGTTTTACACTCAAAACTTCTTCTCACTCTATTTTCTTTGTATAACAATTTTAGCAATATAACACTTTAAACTCTCGCGTTTTGTACACATATTTAATTACACAAACGGGTCTACCGCGATATAATTTCATTGTTTTTACCTTTAATTCCGACGTTTCAGCTGAGTTGCACCAGCTGTGGTCACGGAAAGACTGACGTCCCGACAAATGTCAACAGAGATATTATGTTATTATTATTAGTGGTGTTTTATTAATATCTCTGTTGACATTTGTTGGGACGTCAGTCTTTCCGTGACCACAGCTGGTGCAACTCAGCTGAAACGTCGGAATTAAAGGTAAAAACAATGAAATTATATCGCGGTAGACCCGTTTGTGTAATTAAATTTTAGCAATCATCGATTCATTCTTATCGAGACCTGAGTATTTTGTAAATACTTGAGTCCTTTAAAGAGAATTGAAATTATCTACAAAAGTTTTTTTAAACGCATTGTCTCATTTGTCTCCACATGAAATTCATCATTCAATAACGCTTATTTTTTTTTAGTCTTTATTTAGATTTAAACCTAAGAAAAAATTGACGAAGTTTGACGACCGGTCTGGTCTAGTGGATAGTGACCCTGTCTGCTAAGCCGATGGTCCTGGGTTCGAATCCCAGTAAGGGCATTTATTTGTGTGATGAACACTAATATTTGTTCCTGAGTCATGGTTGTTTTCTATGTATATAAGTATGTATTTATCTATACAAGTATGTATATCGTCGCCTAGTACCCATAGTACAAGCTTTGCTTAGTTTGGGGCTAGGTTTGATCTGTGTAAGATGTCCCCTAATATTTATTTATTTATTTTTATCCGTTGCACTTAAAAGACTTAACCCTTAAACAGGATGTGTATCTATAAGTACCACATAGCAAATGATTTTTTTTGGCGAGCTGAGTAAATACAACGACCGCAAAATGTTATTGCCGTAAAGTCTATTAAGTGGGTGATATCGGAACGTAAAAAAATGACAGGTGTCAAAACAAATTTCTTTGAAAATTTTGTTGTCAAGTTCAAATCGACAACAAATGGCAGTTTTTGTACGTTTTTCCCGCTGTATAAGTTCGCTACGCCCAAAAAAAGTACTGTAAGTAGTTTGTTTTGTATTTTTATGGTAGATTATTAGATTATGTATGTGTAGTAAGTCATAACTTACCTTAGTTATTGTTTTCTGATAAAATTTTCGATCTAAAAGTTTGTGGTTCGTATGAAACCTCTGCCCGTCTGGGGCACGTTCGAGCGGTTTATAAGTGGCCTCTGCCCTGCAGGGAGTTTATATGATATTTAAGGGTAAGATTCATTACTATGAATGAACCCTCATAGTACAAAAGTAATATATTTTCCTTTGGTTTTTAAATTAAATATTTATTCAACGGTCAATCTTACGAGCCACGACATCCATGCGAGCCAAGAAAGTGCTGGCAGTTAGTGCAATTTGTGACGCAAGTGTAAATGTGATGTGCACATGACTTGCCCTTAAAACTACTCTGTATGGCTAACAAGGCAGTGGTCATATAAGGACCACGTAGCACCATTGGTCACGAGCAGTGGGCATATAAAAACCACCGGGTTTTTTTTTATTGAATTAGGGGTAATAAAAAAAATCAAGAAATTACTTTTCTTTTTAAGCTATTACCTACCCGAATCAGTAATCAAAAGTAAAAAATGCGTCAGGCCTGTTTAAGGGCTTAACCCTCAAAGACTCAACTCAGGACTTACACAGGCCTATTCGGATTTCGAGATAATCACAAGATCTTGAGACGATTTAGAGATCAACTAGATCTACATTAGATATCGACTAGATGTGACTTGGATATCTAAGTCATAACTTGTCGAAATCGTTCAAGAGGACCTCCAGAATCGCGGAAACGTCAAATTTGACATATCTATCTTACAAATATCTTTAAATTATCGGTATCGTAACTTGTTGAAGTCTAGTAGAAACCTAATTCATTTTCCGAATCGAGCCGTTAACCGTTGAAAGTTTATTAGCGCAGAGTCTCGTATTAACGGGCCCAGTCTTTCAAATTGAAACTCAAAAGACTCTAGTTTCTATCAACATTATTTCCAACATCCCTAATAATACCCCGCGCGGATGCTCCCGCGAACATCCACCAACACGAGATTATATTTCATTTTGCCGTCAAAGCAAATGGAATTAAATTTTAAACCACAATCACGGTTCCGTGTTCTGAGATAAAACAGTTTTGGGGATAAAATGTGTAGTAATAAATGATTTAAGTACTTAGGAACTTCTTCGTGTAAAAACCTAATATAAATAAGTGTTTAACTTCAAATATATATATATATATATATATATATATATATATATATATATTTATATTTATTTATTTATCAAGCAACATAGCTCTTAAAACCAGTTGCGTTTAAACCCGTGTAGCGCCCTAATATAACACGTGTGATACTAATTCCATACTACTGTCACACTGGGGCGCTCCAGGGGTTAAAACAGTCGCGGTCTACACTAAACGCCCTAGTGTAAATTTCATTCGATAGCGTGACGAGAATTCGCGTTATGTCTATTTATACCTATTATGGGATTTTGAACAGCGCGCCAAGCAGGCGTTATGGAAACTCAAAATCCCATACAAATTGACACTTAACGCAAACACGTCAGAAGTAGACCAAGATAAGTCTGCAGCGATTTTGATAGCACACGCAGTGCAAGTGTTATTTTAATTTAGGGCGCTCCACGGGTTAAACGTCAAAATTTGATGAAATTATGAATGACGTATAAATTTAATAACATTTGTACTGCGTCGAACTTATCTTCGTCTAATTCTAATAAGCACGTGGTTAATAGGAATGATCTAGTTAACACGTCGAATGCCCATCATACAACATATTGTTGCAAAGGAGATATTGATATTTAGTACCTAACACACGTTTGGTACTGAGTCGCTACGACACAAATTGAGTTAGTACGAGTATCACACGTGTGATACTAAGGTGATCCACGACGTGTTCATTCATAACATAACGAACCTAAAAAATAAAGTACTTTCTCTTTCCCTGAATAATCCTTTAATTAATTCAATTTAAACTCAAACATCTATACGTATGTAACTTCAAAGACAATTAACTCATCAAAGACATTGTTGTCACAAGTCAACATCTAATTACGGTAAAGTGAGTCATTACCGTCGTTATAAAACAAATGGCGGCTTCAGAAAACAACAGCTTTCCGAATGCGGCCGGGAAACGGAGACTTGCCGGCTTGAACGCTCGCTTACGATCAATTATTCTGTGGATCGGGAATTCACGAAGATAGGAACAGTGTATTTACATATTGTAGCACCGTATTTGAGATTTTCAAGTACTATTGTGTTCTAGGCTCTGGGTCGCATTCGCAATCCATACTTAGGTATAAATGTACTGTATTTACCACAGTAATTCGTACGATATAATGTATTTCCAACGGCTCGCCAACACAAACATCACGACTGCTCTGCTCGCGGTCTGACATTGACTGACTCCTAACTGTCAGTGACGTCACTATGACATAAGCGCTCGAGACGCTAAAGGTGACAGTCCATTTCCAACCGCAGCTGCACTACTGTTCATTTTACTATGGAAATTGACAGTAACAGCGACGCGTTCAGTACCAGTAGTGCAGCTGCGGTCAGAAATGGAATGTTACCCTAATACACTATAGGTATTTCAAGTACATATTATTGTTTCAAAGTCTTTTGTGGTGACTCGCGAATTTTTAACATCTATACATATAGGTATATAAATATCAATAAGTACCTATTTTACTTGGTCACGTCACGACATCACGCATGAACGGGTCGTCCAATTTCGCTAATTATTATTTTCTTGTGTTTGTTATTGTCAGAAGAAGGTTATGATGAAAGAAAAAAATTATAGATATACTAGGACTATAGGTGAAACGAGTAGGTTATAATGAAAGAAAAAAAATCATAGATAGAGGTGAAACCCGTGAAACGAAGTTCACCGGGTCATCTAGTTGTATATTATATGAATATCGTTGTCTGAGTAGAGTTAGACCAAGAAAAGTCTGCAGCGGTTTTGATAGCCCACGCAGTGCAAGTGTTATTTATACGTCATAATTTCATAGAAGTTTAACCAAAACTTGAGGTTACTACATTGATATAGGTACAATATTATATTTCCTATTGCAATTGGTATGATACCTTTACAAGAAGCTGCATCCACCGATTCGCTACAAAAATAAGCTGCATTCGAAGATTTTCAAAAAAACCGGAAGTCAATCGGTCACGTGTTTCCGGATGTTGGTTTATTGCGGAAATTTATAGTGTTGGCTGAAAATAATTGCTGAAACTGCTGAAAGAACTGTATCAAAAGAAAATGTATTTCGTTATTTTATTTACTCAAAGGCAGAAGCTAGAAAACTCTGTAGAGTAAAACAGTGTTCGCATTGAGCAAATATGAAATACCTACACACACAAACACCACATAATACACACAATGTATTTAATACTAACGTCTCCACCACCGAAAACAATTTCACCCCCTAAAAGGATGATTTCCGGGATAAAAACCAATACATATATCTATCTCCGGGACTCAAACCATCCCTATACTAAAAATAATAAATAAAATAAAAAATAATTTCAGCCTATAGACGTCCCACTGCTGGGCACAGGCCTCCTCTCATGCGCGAGAGGGCTTGGGCTATAGTCCCCACGCTAGCCCAATGCGGATTGGGGGCTTCACATACACCTTTGAATTTCTTCGCAGATGTATGCAGGTTTCCTCACGATGTTTTCCTTCACCGAAGAGCTAGTGGTAAATATCAAATGATATTTCGTACATAAGTTCCGAAAAAACTCATTGGTACGAGCCAGGATTTGAACCCGTGACCTCCGGATCGAAAGTCAAACGTCATGTCCACTCGGCCACCACCGCTTACCCTATACTAAATTTCATCTAGATTGATTTAGCTTTCCATACCATTTGCTCTTGAAAAGTATTAAGTAACAAATTACATTACAATTGTGTTACGACTATCGGCGATCGCAGTTAGTTGGCGAGTTTCACCCTGTATAGTTTTTAAAATTATTCCTATTTTATTTACAAGCTTTTATTTACTTTCCCCTGACCGTTGTCTGTTTGTCGGTCTGTAATCAAATCTTGCAAGTTGAATTTGATCCACTTCCCGGTTTCCGATTGAGCTGAAATTTTGCATGCATGTATAAATCGCATGACAATGCAATATTATGGTACCATCGGGCTGATCTGATGATGGAGACAGGAGGTGGCCATAGGAACTCTGTGATGAAACAACGCAACCTAATTGTGTTAGGGCTTTTTAGAATCGTCTCGATGAGTAGGTATTAGTTGTCTGTCGTAAGAAAAGTACAGTCAGCGATAAAAGCTTGTACCAAAAATGAAATTTTTGCCAATAACTTATTATTATTTCATATAAACGTATCTACACGATGATTTTTAATCGGTGATCATGAGTAGAAAAATATTAATATCGTAACCCAAACAAGGTAAAAAAAAAATATTGCATTTTTGGAATCTCCAAATTTTTCTGCGTCGATAGGTCTAATCCACGGGCCAATACGATGAAAAATGGAGAAAATAGGAACACAAATGTTTCTCGTTTTTCTTGAAATTTACTCAGCAAACACGCAGTAAATAGCAAAAAAACTCAATAATTTAAATCGTTGTATTTACAGTACTTTGAATTCCATACATTTTCTAGTTTTGTCATTTACAACCTCCGTTGTTCTGACGCAAATGTAGGTTACTACGTGTTTGCCGCTCATGAATGTGAATGTCTTGCAGTTACGCTATTTGGCGGGAAATAATGTTTAGTTGAGTAGTGGTTTAACACAAATTCACATACTATTCAAATTTGAGAGACATGTCTTTAACTACGTTTACAAGGATCAAGTAAAACTACCACTTAATAATTACTTCACTGTTGTAGGGCGTAAGGTTTAAACTCCTGTGCCTTATTTCGTTTTAATGCGGCTATCGCGGCCATTACTTGAACGTTTGCGCCGACGCTCAGTGCGCTTCGGGGGGTGAAAGTAAGTCGACGTGTTTGTAATTAAATAAAATATTACGGGGATTTTGGATAAAGTGATTGTTTTTATTTAAGAAAAGTAAGTTTTTTTTTCAATTGTAAGCATGTCCTCCTCCTCGCGTCGGTTTCCTCAATGCTGAGGGTCGTGACCATCTCGTCGAAATAGTTTTGTGCGGACCACTCGGCGCCATACACTTCTATCTGCTGCCTCGTGGAGAGCGTCGTGTACGGTGGTGTCGAGGGTGGTGCGGACCTGGTCAGTCCAACGTATCGGGCTTCTGCCCCTAGGTCTGTTTCCTTCCACTTTGCCAGTGACCACTAATTTTTCGAGATTATCGCTGCTATAAGCATGTAAAATTGCTATATTTACGGTATGTGTATCGATTTTATGGTTTTATGGTACTTAAACAAAATTTCTGGTGAAAGTTTGTTTTGTCTAAAGTCGACTTTTATTTTATAAGAGAATGTAGAAATCACTTTTTTTAATCAAACGACGTTGTTATACTTCGGTAAGATTTTGATCTCCCATTACTTTGTCTTTTCCAAAGTGGACTTCTTATTTTTTAGTTGGTTTTACAATAACATTATAATATTTAATTATGTTCTTGGATATTAAACAAAGGTTATGGGTTTTATTTGGGCTTAAGAATGCTCATATTGATTTTAATAGTTCAAATCATCATAACAAATGTTTTATTTTCGTTTATGAATCCCGGAAACATCTTCACATTTGATAAGTATACATTTGTAATGTCGTGCAATTTACTTTAAGATGCCATTAAAGTAATTTTTAAGGGTGTGGTAAATTTTTTGGCAATACATTTAATGCATTATAAATTGCTTACAAAAAGAAAACAAATACTGTTACAGCATTTTGTTCACCTAAAATGTCTAAACCACAACGTTTAAGACTTTATTACGGATATCTTTTGTCACATTCAGGTGGGTAACTGCATGTTTGCTGTCCATACAAAATTTAAGGAAATGCTATCCCATACATTTGGTACTGGCGTTTACCACGAGTTTGCCCACTGTGTAAAAAATATCAAAACGTAGTAACCCACAAAATCTGAACTTGTAACAACTTGCGGTTAAAATTATTTAAATCAATATTGCATCCAATTTTGAGTAAGTTATGTTCATAAACAAGATAGTTATGATTTTTTTTTCAAAACTCGAAAAGTTTTTCGTCTCTGGTGAACAATTTGGTTTTTGTGGGTTACTATGTGTTTGCTTTCAGGCGTCGCTATATAGTGTTAACGCTCAGTAGCCTATAAAATACCTGCATGTATCTGTCGCAGTCGGATCGTATAATCTGCCGTATTACATTACGGCTAGCCGTTTTCAAAAACAGGGGCGTTTTGAAATGCGGCGGTTCAAAGATTAGCCGGATTGAATGCGGCTGAATGAGAATCCGCCGGAATGTATTCGGCGCCATACGTTCTTCAACACGGCTAGCCGTAATGTATTACAGCGAGTCATTAGCCGCCGCTTTGACAGTTTTTAGTTCCTATTTTTAACACTCGTGGCGCTGCCTGACATAACAACAACAAACTATGAAAAACGCTGGGGTGTCCATCAAATCTGGAGTTCGTCGGACTGTTTCTTTTCAAAAAACATTTCCCTAACAACTTAACTAGACGGAGCCCCGCTTCGCTATTTCTGAGCGGTTTGCCCTTCGGGAATCTGAAGCTATGTACCTAACGAACCTAACCTACCTACCTATTGATTTAGTGAGACGTCCGTGAAAACATTACACTTTGGGGAAAAAAGCGTAGGTAGGTAAGTAGGTTAGGTTCGTTAGGTAGCTTCAGATGCCCGAAGGGCAAACTGCCCAGAAATAGGAGCCCCGCAAAGCGGGGCTCCGTCTATTTAAGTTGTGAAGGAAATGTTTTGGAAAAGAAACACATGTAGTGCGGTGGGACCATGGTAAAAATAAATTAAATTGCAAACATTGTCAAACTCCGGTTACGTAGGCGACCGAAAGAACTGGTCACTCTACAATCTAAATAGTAGTACGATGCGGCTAAACGTTAGGCCGCCTTATTGAAGAACGTATCGCAATGACAATCCGGCTAACCGTCGAACCGCTGCATTTCAAAACGCCCCTGTTTTTGAAAACGGCTAGCCGTAATGAAATACGGCGGATTATACGATCTGACTACGACATACTTATCGACTTATCTCAATAAGTGAAATGTAATATTTCTTTTGAGACAAATGAAATATCTTTAACCCGAAATAGGTACCTAACTTAAGAAGAAAAATAATTATATAAATAATATTATATTAATTTATAATATTTATAGTATTACTTTTATGTATTTTTAAAAAGGGTTATTTATTAAAACAGAGATTAAACAAATGATCATAAGTCTATTTACAATTAGCTACTTGTATTATATTTTATACTTACACTGAGAGCACATAAATGCGATGACCAGAAATAAGCGAAGCATTTTCATTGGACAACCAGTAAACATACAACAATAAAGCTATTGTGATGATTAAATTCAGAATTGAATTATAAATCTAATAACTCAATCAACTTTAACGGAATAATGTTCACTACCAGAAAATGATTTATGAGATAATTATAATTAAATGTGGCACGTGGAAACCTTGTGCTTACATTCTTGTTTGACTTATCACCAAAGACTTGTCACTTAACTGACAATCTTAGCTTCATATAAATAAGGCTCAATCTCATAACTGTTCAAAGAATGGCGCTTAACCCTTAAATCGACAAGGGAAAAAAATCTGAAAACAACTGCGTTGTATCGTTTTTTTGTGTTATTATTGGTTGTTTAGTCTAGAAAAATCATTAAAAAAACCGGACAAGTGCGAGTCGGACTCGCCCATCGAGGGTTCGGTACTTTTTAGAAAAAAAATATTTTACAATAGGAGGTCGAATTGTTTTTCCCCGGCTCGTATGCACGCTTGGCACCGTCTTGTAAAACTTCAAGTTAATTTCCTTAAATTAATTTCGGATATGTTTCGTGCTGCCTCGAACATACGCCGCTGTAGTTCCTCTTGGGACCTTATTGGCTTGGAGTAAAGTTTATCTTTTAAGCATTTTAAGCATTACCAATGAAAAAAAATTAATTGGTTTAGGACCGGGGAACGCGGCGTCCATGCCACTGGTTCCAATCGGCTGATCCATCTGAGAATTTCTGTGTTAGGTGGTCGCGGACATCGCGACCGTAGTGTTCTGGGCAGCCATCTTGCTGTGGTTCCAGCTCCAAGATGGATCGGCCGACTGGAACCAGTGGCATGGTATGGCCTAACGTTCCCCGGACCTAAACCCATATTTTTTTTTATTGAGGATAAATTTAAATTTTAGTCCAAGCCAATAGCGTCCCAAGAGGAACTACGACGGCATGTTCGAGGCAGCACGAAACATATCCGAAATTTATTTCAGAAAATTAACTTGAAGTTTTACAATCCGGTGCCAAGCGTGCATACGAGCCGGGGAAAAACAATTCGAGCTCCTATTATAAAATAAAATTATTTTAATAAATTGATTAAACTTGCAGTGTTTTATTTTCTTTGAACCTTTATCACCTCAATGATATCCTTAAAAAGGGAGATAACCATTTTGCATCTTTCTTTTAGGCATTCGGCAAATACTGAATAGGCGTTTTTTTATTTATGTATCCAGAGTTACATAAATCTTAACATAAATCGTTACTTTTACTAGGTAGCAACGGATTGCAGATTTCCTAGTTTTAACTTATTTTTTATGAGGCTTTCGAAAGATGATAATAATTCCTATTTTATTGCAGGAAGGTAGATGTGTCATACCATTTTTGAATCTACATAACATGCTTAATAGCTTGACATTAATACTAGTATTTTTTTTTTACGACAGATGGTCAAATTCGAAATTAATGTTTCGCTGTGAATTTAATTCAAGATTAAACCAGTACTTTGTTGCATTTTACATTGTTTATCGATAAAATACCTATTCTGTTATCTTAATTAACTATTCGTGATGCCGTACACATAAAAAAACTAACTTTGAGACCTTTCCGAGTGCACACTGGCACTAACATTGTTAAAAACGGTCAAAATTCATGAAAAACCTTAATTTGGCAATAACTCGAAAACCGTGCCACGTTTACAGGGGTCATGTTAAGTTGGTTTGGGTCCTCTTGGCCTGGTCTACCTCCAGTGTCACTATGACGTGTCACTTATGGGACACCCTGTATAAATATCCAAAAAAAAACCGGCCAAGTGCTAATCTGACTCGCGTTTCTAGGGTTCCGTACATAATTCCGACTTACGCTTGACTGCACATTTCTAATAGATTTTCCTGTCATCTGTAGGTAAAGAACTATTTTGTGTATTTTTTTCAAAATTTTAGACCTAGTAGTTTCGGAGATACAGGGGGAATAATAATTTTTTGGCTATTTGTATTTTCTTAAACAACTTCGAACCTATGTATTTTAAAATTATAAAAAAAATATGTCCATCTTTGGGCTACTAATTTACATATGTGTACCAAATTTCCACTTAATTGGTCCAGTAGTTTCCGAGAAAATAGGCTGTGACAAACCGACAGACAGACGCACGAGTGATCCTATAAGGGTTCCCTTTTTTCCTTTTGAGGTACGGAGCCCTAAAAACACCTAAGTTAGGTATTTATACGTAAAAATACAAATCTGTTTATATATTTAACCGAGTAATTCCTCCGTCCAAATTTTTTTTACCAAATAAGTTATTGGCACTTCTTCTGGGATATTTTTTTTGATAATTCATATATTGTTGCAATACGTTACACGAATATGTCCGGTGAAGACGAAAGTTTGAACGGAGCATTTTTCCGTAAAAAAATATTAACGATTTAAGACTTTAGGTATTTACTTAAATACTATTATTATTATTCTTTGGATATATTTTTTTTATAGGGACATTCTTACACAAATGAACTAAGTCTCTAAAGCTTGTGTTGTGGGTACTCAGACAACGATATATATAATATATAAATACTTAAATACATAGAAAACATGACTCAGGAACAAATATCTGTATTATCATACAAATAAATGCCCTTACCAGGATTCGAACCCGGGACCATCGGCTTCATAGGCAGGGTCAGTACCCACTAGGCCAGACCGGTCGTCATTTATACAATACTTTCTATTTATTGTTATAGAGGAATTACTGCGGGATCCACTACCTTTATTTCCTACACTATAGGGCCGGTAGCCGGGGCCGACTGCACGCCAACTGCAACGTCGGCTTGAGTTTCCAAGACATCCCGCTTGGCGCGCTGTTCAAAATCCCATACAAAAATAGACATAACGCAAACGAGAACGCACGTCACGCTATCGAATGAAATTTACACTAGGGGTACTCTGTCTCTTTCTTTAATGCGATGTACCTAAGTATATTCGTCATAGGCCTACACATCGGTAACTCGTGGCATTTAGGTAGCACTTAAAAGATTAGTTTAATTAATTCCTTTTTTTAGTGGTTTCTTTTTCTCTACTCGTATAGGTAGAACATTGTCACATCACTAGTCTGTTAGAAACTGTCAAGTGCCACGAGTTACCGATGTGTGTTCATCACTAATCTTTTAAGTGCTACCTAAATGCCACGAGTTACCGATGTGTAGCTCATAGCCAACCATGCCCATTCGCTTTTTTTAAAGATCTTAAACTTGTAAGAGTCAAAAAGCTCGTTTGCTCGAGAATATCACCCGAGACGCTATCTCAGCGTCTGCTCGTAACTGGGACGCTCTTTAGCGCCAAATGTTTTACAACGGATATTATATTTGCTTTTGCGTCTGTCTTTTGTAAAGTCATGATTAAAGTGTAGAGCTAACAGTATAGTGTCGTCATGTCATGTGTGTGTGTGTCATGTATGTGTATGTCGTCATGTAATATATCTTATACCTATCTTTAAACGAGCAATTCTTGTTTATATGTATAGTTATATATTCCGGGGATCTCGAAAACGGCTCTAACGATTTCGATGAAATTCTGATAAAAATGAAATATGAAAGATCGATCTAGCTAGGTCTTATCCCTGGAAAAACGCGTATTTTTGAGTTTTTTTATTTTTATATATTTTTCGAGCAAACTACCTAATCTATATCAGGAGCAAACTACAAACACATATATCACTAACGTATATTATTCAGGTGATCCGTTGACGTCGTATTATGTATCTCGTCCCTTAAACGATATATCACCCACTGCCCATATCAACTTTGCCGTCCCTGACCACTTCTTGCCATTTGAATCTGAATTTTATTACCAACGGGACAAAGTCGAATTTCGAAGTGGTTAATTTGCAGAATTGAGTCTTGCATGATTGCAGTCACTTATGACCCTGAGCGTTGCGTTTTCAACAAATGATTTACGACTTTATTCTTAATGTAACAGAGTTGATTTTAGCATGTTCTTGAAGGTGCTTGTAATATTATACAACAGTCAGATTGATGGCATGCCAGCCATTATTAGCATGCGTGCCAAATTGAGTCCTAAACGGGACAAATAATATTCCGTGACTTTTATGGTGTGTAATAATGGTAAATATCTGGGAGACCGAGCTTTGCTCGGAGAACATATAGAAACTAATAAATGCGACTAATAGATAAGACCTAGCTAGATCGATTTTTCGCCCCCGAAATCCCCCATATAGCAAATTTCATCGAAATCGTTAGAGCCGTTTCCGAGTTCCCCGAAATATATATGGGTGGAACTGGAACAGCACGAAGGGACTTTTATGCAAACGGGGAATTGTTTAGGCTACATACTTTATTTATCACTTATAAATCACTCTAATATTTCTAACCGTTTTTGAGATACAGTTTGTTATACATTAGTACAAGAATCTGTGTGTTTCAAGATAATGACATGTGTCAATTTAAAATGTAAATAACGTTGTAGGGTTGTCACTGATATAAAAATATTTCTTTTTAATGAATTCGTTTTACTTTTTAATCTAGCTTTACGATTATAATAAGTCGATTGTAGATCACTTAGATATACTATCCCATCAGCTCGGTCCCTAGAAATGTTCCATCCTGTATAAATAAATAAATATAATATATACAAGAATTGCTCGATTAAAGGTATAAAAATATCTGTTTCTCGTTTGTGTTGCGATACCTGCTAATCTGAGTGTCAAAACTGTCAAATCAGTGTCATGAACTCATGATAAAAAGAAATTATTTACTGGTATCAGGTTCATGAGTTATAGCCTGGTGACAGACGGACGGACGGACAGACGGACAGCGGAGTCTTAGTAATAGGGTCCCGATTTACCCTTTGGGTACGGAACCCTAAAAATTAACCAAGTCAAGATAGAAGGTTTTGGCATTCGGTGGTAACAGTCAGTTCAGCTAGGAAATTGATTGTTTATTTGATAGGATGAGCTTAGAGGCAGCCTCTATTTGACACGACATGCCATATGACGTGGATATTGTCTGTGACGTCTCTGCTACTATGTTTGAACCATATATGTACTCTCTAGACTGAGCATAGTCGCGCTACCCCCTCTGCCACGCATACGGTAAATTTACTCCATGTTCGAGTCGAAAGTGTCTTTGTGTGACGTCCGTGAACTCGTTCGTCGTTTGAACGGACCAATCACGGCACGGGATCTCGCTAACCTCGTCCCGCGCACCCCCGCATTTTTGCCAGCATCGGTTGCATGAAATAATTGCACTAAACTCCGTCTAGAGGATTCCTAGTCTATGATGTACTCATACAAATTTTGGGTGTCAGTTTGTAACGGTCCATACAAAATGTATGTGAAAATGCGTTACTAAAATGTAATTTTTTTGGGGACATATTTTTGTTCTTTTTAAATCGATAGTTCTCCTGATTCTGAGTAAATTAACCGAAAAGTTGATGGATTTTCGAAAATGCTCTACGGTGCGATTCGGGAAATGATTTAGAGGTTCACTAGATATGAAATAGTAAAGATATGTGACGTTCCACGGCAAAAGGTACCTTATGGCGGCTGGCGCTTACGCTATTATTAACGCCGCTCCAATATTCAGCCGGGGCAATGCTACCTTTTTCCGTGGAACGTCACATATCTTTACTATTTCATATCTAATGGTATACACCCACTTGCCAGAATTTCATTTGCCATAATAGTCAACAGCCATTATATTGTTTCCCATAATTACATATGCAATACTTATTGTTTACTATATTAGTCACGTGCCAGAAATTTTGTTTCCCATAAAATCAACTTCAATAATATCATTTGTCATCATCATTGTAAGCCATAATTATCACTAGCCATAATATAATTTTTTTACAGAAACCAAATGCTAGCTACTAGAAAAATGGGTTAGGTTAGGTTTGAACTGCGACCCTTACAGAAAAGTAATGCTACTGGAAAAGTGGGTTAGGTTAGGTTTGAACTGCGACCCTTACAGAAAAGAAATGCTACTGGAAAAGTGGGTTAGGTTAGGTTTGAACTGCGACCCATACAGAAAATAAATGCTACTAGAAAAGTAGGTTAGGTTAGGTTTGAACTGTGACCCTTACAGAAAAGAAATGCTATCAGAAAAGTGGGTTAGGTTAGGTTTGAATTGCGACCCTTACAGAAACCAAATGCTACTAGAAAAATGGGTTAGGTTAGGTTTGAACTGCGACCCTTACAGAAAAGAAATACTACTGGAAAAGTGGGTTAGGTGAGGTTAAATATTCTATTAAATAATATTATTACAATTAATAATATGGACAACAACACGTATGGCACTCGTACGTTCTGGAATCTAATAATCGGGTAAACAAAGAGTATGTCACATAATTTTTATGGTAAACAAACAATTCGGGCAAATAAAATTCGGGCAAATGAGTATTATTTTATATAATTTTCGGACAAACAATAGACAACCATATCTAATTCATTTCCCGAATCGCGCCGCTATTACACTGAGATAAGATAAGACAAAACTATTATTGACCAAGCCTTGGCGAAGGTCTCCGGTTCCGCTTGGGCAGAAGGCAGAAATGATTTCGTATGTCCGGATATTCTCGTCTACGGGTCGCATTTTCAACCGATTCTCGTGAAGTTTGGTGGATGTTTTATGGCGATACAGTTTTTGGAAATTTCTCAAAATTGCTGAGTCGTGGGGGTTGGCGAGGTCTACAGCTCACAGAGCCACTAAATGTTTACCAACTTCCAAATTGTGGTAGGTACCGATTTGGGTTAACCTCCCCTATTTTTTCAGAACTACTAAATACAAATATATATCAAAAAACGTATATAAAACTTGAAATACACATTTAATACTAATAAACACAACAACGTCCGCGTCATAGATTCTACAATTACCATCAGATATATCTGAGCGGCCAAGGTGTTCACAAAATCTAAACACGCACTCTAACGCCTTGACAATAGAGGCGTGTTCAGATATTTGTGAGCGCCTTGACCGCTCTGATATATCTGATGGCGACTGTACAACGAAAATATGGAAAGTTTTCTGATCATTGTGATGCGTCCAGAATACACAAACGTCCCTTTTTCAACTTTCAAGAAACCATCCCTCTAAACTTTAACGTACGTTTTCACTAAACAAATAAAAATATACCTTACTACTTACCTTTTAAAGTCCAGATTTCATTGTTTCTACAATCTTTTTTGAGACTCCGTCGAATAATAACATACAATCAAATATCAACCTTAATCTTTCAGCTTAAAGTATATTCTCACTTGTTTCAAGCGTGATTTTTGGCACACTGACCCATAAAACGCGCACGTATGTGATTTTGCTCGGCGACGCGGTTACTTTCAAAACGTCACAACTATAATACAATTTAAACGCAACTTACGCCGTTTTTGAAATAACAGAGTTCCGTAGCGCGCAAAATGAAATATATGTGCATTGAATTTTAAAGTCGCTTGTGTCATTTTGGAGCTGGAGTTAAGAAATGCATTCTTAAAGGATAAGGCTCTGTTTGAATTCTACTTAGCTTGAAAATTTTCAGTTTATTTTGACTACGTGGTTTTCTGAGAAAGTATGCTTATCAAGTTATCGCCTTTGTAGCCGACTGAAAAAGGGTAAGTTATGTTTTGTTAACATCTTATTAAGTTAGGTCTTTGAGTATTTAATAACTGGACACGCCATGGCTGTCATTTAGTATAATACTTATTATTTATCATAGTTATGATGACCTACCATATTCACCCCTCAGAGTATGATCAGACATATCAAAATCAGCTTGTATAAATATTTTACAAGCAACACGTGCTTAGCCGAGTACGTGCAGTCACCTGCAATAATATGTTACTCTTTAAAGGCCGCAAAAATGTGACACGCTCTTATAGCTCTACAAATAAGATCGTGTCAGATATTTTTCCGGCCTTTGTTGTGTAACATATTTTTGCAGGTGACTGTACGTCCTGCCGTACGAATAGGCATTGCGCAATTCAATTGCAGCAGAAATTCAATTGGGCTCCGCGCTATTAAGCGGCCAAGCGCGCTGGTCGAGAAAACTGCTGATTCAGTCGGGGCCGATTTGACTCGAGAAAGTCACAGTGACATGGCTGTGTGGCATTTTAAAGTGTGATAAGAAGCTGATTTGAAACAAAGACACAAGTAATATGGCTGAATTATTTTTTGTGATAATGCGTCAAATTTTAACGTTTCCTGCAGTAATGACAGTAGTGACATTCGACACCATAAAAAAGAAACAAAGAGAGAGAGAGAGAGAAAGAAACAAGAAAGCGATTTATTACTACAGTGTGGTGGCCAGATTTAGGGTCTCCCCAGATATATCGACGCGCATTCGGCAAAAGCCGATAGGAAAAAGCTTTATGTCCACGCAATAAGAGCGAAGAAGTCGTCGTTCTTTTGCCGAATGCGCGTCGATATATCTGGGTAGACCCTTATGCTACATCTTGTGTGAATTTTCTTAAGACCTACTTAAATGGTAGAATACAAAGGGTCGATGTCAATGGACAGCGATCACCTGGGTCATTGGTCTCTATGGGTCTACCACAGGGGTCAATATTGGGGCCTTTCCTGTTCCTTATCTACATAAATGACTTGCCATTCCTTGTTAAGACCCACCATGATATAGTATTGTTTGCAGACGACACCTCACTTATTTTCAAAGTCAAACGACACCAACAAGCTTACAATGATGTAAACAATGCTATTTCAAAAGTAGTAAATTGGTTCAATGTTAATAATTTAATGTTAAATGAGAAAAAGACTAAATGTATTAAGTTTGTCACTAGTAGTAACGTAAGGCATGGGCAAACAAGTGTCATTGTGAAGGATGAGGAATTGGAATTAGTTGATAGTACAGTTTTTCTTGATATAACTTTAGATTCTAAACTCCAGTGGGCTCCCCATATTGCTACTCTTTCGAATAGACTGAGCTCTGCAGCTTTTGTAGTGAGCAAAATCCGTCAGTTAACTGATTTGAAAACAGCTCGATTAGTATATTTTAGTTACTTCCATAGCATTATGGCATACGGTATTTTACTGTGGGGCGGTGCCTCAGAGATAAATACCATTTTTGTTCTGCAGAAGAGGGCTATTCGAGCAATACTCTCGTATAGTCAACTTCCGTCCTTTCGCTCTTAAAACTTACCGAACTAACCTTGGATCTCACGGCACCATACCCAGAATATGTAGGGAACACAACAAGTTATTCAAAGCCTCCCAAGTCGACATCCATCAGTCAAAGTAGTTTTAAGAATTTCTTGTATAAACACGCTATAGTGTAGTATAGTATAATAACGCTAGCTACATGTATGCTTATAAGATCTAATTTAACTATAAGCATGTTATATTACTTTATACTTTAGGTCTTAATTAATTAGATATGTACTAAGAATTAACGCATGTCGTGTTTACCTATAATTGGATAGACACTTATTCATGTACTTATGGCTTTTATCTGTAATTTCTGTAGTGTTGTATCTGTTGGTAAACCTTAAATAAATAAAAAAAAATATATATATACAAAATGAACCATAGAGACTCACTTAGAGATAAATTTAAGGAAATTGACATAATGACAGTGCACTGTCAATACATTTATGAGAATATTCTGTATGTACATAAAAATATTGTAAATTTTAGGAAATATTGTGAAATTCATAATATTAACTAGAAATAAACATAAGCTCGCAGTACCCTTCACTCGGCTCCATAAAATTAAAAAATCATTCACGGGTAACTGTGTAAGATTTTATAATAAACTTCCAAACCATATTACTGAATTATCTATTAATAAATTTAAGAATTATGTAAAGCGTAAACTTATTTCTAAAGCTTATTATACCACACAAGACTACATGAATGATAATACAACGTGGAATTAATAGTTATTCGAAATGATTATTTATTTATTAGGTATATTTGATTATTGATGAGGAAATGGATATTCCGATGTAATACTATCTACTTCTTTTGTTACTTATGCTTTTTTTTTGTCATTTAGATTTTATTCTAGGAATTCTAGACTAGTATTTTTTTATACATTTTTTTTAATGTTTGACGATCCTTTTGTGAAATTCTTAGTGTTAAATTTGATATGTATAATAATCCAATTTTATTATGGAATAATATTAACATCAATAAATTGCTCTGATAATTAGATTAAGATTAATTACGATTCATGAGAGCTTGTTGCTAGGCCTACATGAATAAAGTATATATTGATTTTGTTTTTTTTTTTATTTAAACTTTAAAAACCTCCATCAAAAATTAGGACTACGTTCGTATGGAGAAAATCGTCCAGTTTCCTCTTTCAAAGGTATTATTTCCTCTATAAGGTACGCATTCACTTTAAAACGTAAGCCATTTTCGGTACCAGAAAAGTGTTTTCCTTGTTTTTCCATGTTTGTCTGGCCTAATTGTGAACCGAGATGGAGTGAGCACGCGATGGCGGCATTCCGATCGCGGAACAAGTGGTTGATTACCGGTTTAAAGTTAAAACCAGATTTCAATTCAACGCCATTGACTCACTTTTATTTAGCTTCACTTGAAATATTTGTATACATAGAGTTAGATCAAGATAAGTCTGTGTGTCTGTGTTAAGGTGGATCATTACTAACCTAACGTTAAGACCTGTAACTAACCCTTTTTCTGCAAATAAATATGAATATGAATATATGACTATAAGTCTGAAAGACTTTGATAGCACACACAGTCATAATCATAGATGGTTGAGGTTTTAAATAACACTTGCACTGCGTGTTCAATCACAGTCGTTGCAGACTTATCTTAGTCTAACTCTCTACCCTATATGTGTGCTTGAAATCTTGCTATTTAGAACCGGTTCTTAGTATTACATTCACTGCCGTATTCGAACTTCAAGATATTCACAAGAGACGACACGTACTAGATCCATTCTAGATACGTTATAGTTTAGATTTCAACTAGTTCTCTTTTGCAGCTCAATTCGGGCAACCAGTGTCACTTTTACGTCAGATAGTGTTAGATATCTATTAGATGTGAATTGGATCTCTAAGTCATATCTTGTGGAAATCGTGCAAGAGGACCTCCAGAATCGCGGAAACGTCAAATTTGATATATCTATCTTACAAATATCTTTATATTATCCGTATCGTAACTTGTTGAAGTCTAGTAGAAATCTAATTCATTTTCCGAATCGAGCCGTCAGTTAAGTTTGGAGCACTTCCGTATTTCCGATGGCAATGCAATAATATGCTAACGTGGAGCCGATCCTATAATACGACTGTATAAATTATAGGACCAGCTCCAAGTTAGTAAGGAAACTAAAGAAACTCCTCGATGGAAAAAATAAAAAACACTTCGCGGAGTTTAAACTCATTAATAATAAGTAAGATAGAATAAAAACAAAAGTACAGTCAGCGATTAAAGTGTGTCATAAAAAATTTTTGACTAGTAACTTTTTGTAAATTTTGAATTTTTGTAATGTGGAAAGCGAGGCCGCAAACGGCCCGTACAGTAGGTACATCTGGAGCATACATCGGGGATTTTGGTGCGGGAATCTTTTACACTAGCCAAAAAATAGGTAAAAATTGACAAACAAAACAACGGGTTGCTCTCCGGGAGTGCCGGCAGAAGTGAAACCTCAACGACATTGTAACTCAAAATATTAATAACAGCGCCATCTAGTGCAAAATGTCTGCAGCACTATGTATAATTGAGGTTAACGCCATCTAGCGTTATTTCGTCGCATTACTTGAAACCCCTAAGCACATCACTGAGTAATAGAGTTATATTAATACCAGTTTGAGGGAAACTCACTAGATAGCATTTAAATCAAAAAAGAAAAACACAATGACACTAACAGTGTCCGTCACACGTGACGTCACGCAAGCGCCCTGCACCGCCTAAACGAAACAGCAGGCTCAGGCATACATTTTCGCCGCGCGGTAGAAAGAGAGGGTTACCTCTTACGTCTTACGGTCACGTGACACCTGTTACGAGTTTAACATTTTTTCCGCATCACAAAAAGTGCTCAGCGCCGCTAAAGAAGTTTTCACTTCAAAAAACGATAGTATTTTAACATTTATAAGCAGATCTGAATCTTAATAGATACCTATTTTAAAAAACAAAGTTATACACGAAATCATTCCCGCACTAAAAACCCCGATGTATGACCTGGAGACGGATCGTAGAAAACGAGCTGCGAGCCAGAAGACTGAGCTGGAACGAGACGAAGACGGTTGCTCAAGGCAGAAAGGCGTAGATCTTGTGGAGGCCACCTCCGGGGTGCCCTAGGACAGGCGTGGCTCACTCCGCGATTTCGTCGCTTTGCTACAGGTACATTCGTTCCGATTTTGGTGGCTAGCCATAAGCCGCGCGTGGCGCTGTCGCCACCTAGCGGCCATATCTGTCCTGATCGTAACAGACCCGTTTTGTTAGAGAGTGAGTCTTCTGTACCTAGTACTATATATTTATTCTGTGCCTAGGACAAACAACAACAATTTTTGAACCAGTGCGCCGCGCTCGCTCTGCCGTTTGGGAATACATCAGTAATTATGTACCAGGTACTCTGTATTATGCAGAGTACAGCATTTTGTATCGAATATCGGGCTTATTGGGGCTCCGGCTAATAGTTCCTTGGGACGATATTGAAACGTGTTCTATTGCTGGTATAATTATCAACAAAATTAATTAAAAACCCGTAAAAATCATAAAAATTACATATGTTCATAGGATTGATTGATAGTTGAGATTATTTTTGATAATACACGTACAACATTGATGTTGATAACATAAAAACGTTCGCAGAAAGTCGCCATTTTATTTCTGCCACTTGCGACTACTCCAATGTTTACTTAACGTTTTCTTATAAAAACTTACCTAAATAAACGATTCCAATGGATAGGACAGTCGGTAAATATTTTTCTGGGAATGGACAAAAAAGTTGAAGTTTGTGTTGTGAGAGTAAGTAGGACGTACATAACAAACATGTGGTTTTGGAACCCTTATTATGTAGGCTATCACTCTGGATGGGTGAACTGGGTGTCATTTTGAATGGGATTTGGAGTTTCCAAAAAGTCCCGCTTGGCGTGTGTTCAAAATCCCATACAAAAATAGACATACCGCAAACGCGAACGCTCGTCACGGTATCGAATGAAATTTACACCAGGGGTTCTGGTTTTGTAGACATTATCAAATTCCAAAATTAACCCGCTTTCGGCGTTTCTCGAATTGGTGCATCTTATGTAGTTGAAGTGGATATATTTACCCTCATAGTAAACTAGCGACCCGCCCCGGCTTCGCACGCGTTACACAAAACCTTAACAAATTATACAGCTAAACCTTCCTCAAGAATCACACTATTGATAGGTGGAAAACGCATGAAAATCTAGTATTTGAGTTTATCGCGAACATGCATACATACAAACATACAAACGCGGCGGGGTACTTTGTTTAATAAGATGATATGGCCCCTCTACACGATGGGCCAACGCCGACCAATCCAAGGGACGTATTTATGCGTTAGAGGGAGCAAGTGATATTGCTATCTCATTCTACCGCATGGCTGCGTCCCTTGGATTGGCCGGCGTTGGCCCATCGTGTAGAGGAGCCGCTAGTGATGCTTCAATTAAATGCATCAAATAATTGCACATCTTAATCTCAAATTAATGCACAATGCACATACAATTGCATTGCTCTGATACTGAAATATAAATATTTAAAGCCAGCTATCGAAAACAGTACCGTAATTAATTTGTACATTATTTTCAGGAGCAGGATTCCGATTAAAAAAATATAATATTGATTTAATCGCAGTGCATAAAGGTACCATTCGGATTTTGACTAAAGCCCCTGCTACACGGTCGCCGACAAGCCTTCAGACCGCGTGGCCTTGGTCCGTCCCGGACCGTGTCAGACAGTTGTTTCCAACAAAATTTGACCAAAACTGACCAAGGACAGACCAAGGTCAGACGGTTAGAAGGCTTGTCGGCGACCGTGTAGCAAGGGCTTCAGGTACAAATAGCAACACTCTTTACTGTCCATCGGTGGACTTTATGCCTTTTGTAATAAGGTTTCCGAACTGTCAGTTAACAGTGTGGGCGAAGGTACACCAGCATTATGTAGTAATCCGGTGTGAAATTACTGCTGACTAAATTGCTGCCGTTAATGTCAAAATCGATGTTGCCGCTCGGATTTTCAACATAATATATGTGGCAGCAATGCAGTCTGCAATTCCAAATATTATTCTAATGTTACTCACGGATGTATTGCCACTTCGCAAAAATTGCTTTGATAGGTGTGATAAGAAAAAGATTGAAATTAATATCAAACCAAATTCATATTTTTTTAATTTTAACCAGCATGTTTATCCATCTCTTTGAACCATCGAAATGATAATTTATTATTATAAGAGCTTCTTTCCGACCCATTCGACAAAATAAAAAATATTAATGTTTTCAAAAGTATGTTTAAAAAAAGATAAACCCGTTATTTTTACAAAAAAAAATTCATAAGATTTATTAGTATTCTGTTCGTCTATTTAATCTTATTTCGGAATAACTTTGAAGCTATATTGAAGCTGTGGGAACACTCGATTGACATCATGTGTTTTAACAGAAACACAGAATTGTTCTGATAAGAACAGTTGCGATCGACTGACACTCTGCGATTAAACAGAGAAACAGGACGTGCCCTGACAAGGGCAGTTTTATGTTGCTCTGAGAAGAACATTTTACGTCGCCCTGATAAGGGCAGTTTGCGTGCTCTGAGAAGAGCAGTTTTATATTGTCCTGAGAAGGACAGTTTAATATCCGGAGCCTGCAGCATCCTCGTCGATCTCGTCGTGTCTTCCAATCAGCGAGCGCGTAGCAGCGAAGCGAGGCACGGCGATCCGACGACGCGATGTTTACTCCACGGCAGCCGGCGAGCGAAAGGACTGTCGCCGGCGATCAACTTAGTTTTTTTATTCCAGCGCGGCACGCGCCGCGCCTGCGCAGTGGCACGCGCGCGCTCTCGCTCTGGCACGCGCCCGCGCACCGTATATCTCCATCTCACTCTATTGTAAATACGTCTCTTTCTTGCTTTTCTCAAATTGTGTATAAATACCGTGAGTTTTGTAAATAAATTATCATTCTTGTACATACCAACAAGTGTTTCACTTCTACTACTACAAACCTTCTGATACACCAATAGCCATAGCTTGCTATAGTGGTGACCACCGACACTGGACAAGAAGGATCACAATCAAGAAGATGCATCCCGACGATGAAAAAAAAAAGCGATGCCCCGGAAGAAGTCACCGTCAGCGAAGCATTCAAAATTAAAACGACGTTAGAGGACCTCGCGCTGCTCGCCGACAAAATGTTGGAGCACACGCCAACATCAGCGTCGCACCAAATCGCCGCAGTTTCTACTCCCGCAGTCTTACCACCTTCGCTACCAACACCTCCACCGTCTACGTCAGCTCTCGACGCACAGTACCTCATCGGCAAGATTAGAAGGCTATCGCTCGAAGTCGCCGAGCTACGTTCGAGACCGCGCGAAAACTATAATCAACGCTACAGCCGCTCGCACCGCCGTTTCCCATCGCGCCCACGAAACCAATCGCAAGACCGAAGCCCACGCAGCCGCAGAAGCTCGCCGATGCCGTATTGCCATTACCACCGCCGTTTCGGGATGGACGCTCAGAAATGCGCACAGCCGTGCAGCTTCAAACCGATACCGGCAACACCATCAACAGCGGAAAACTAGACGTAACGCTGGATGCGGCGGAAACCAGCGTTACAACAAGATCTCACCGCCTCTTCGTACGTGACCGAACCAGCAAGCTCGTTTTCTTGGTTGACACGGGAGCCAACATCTCCGTCCTGCCAAGAACACCCGGCACGAAGGCGCAACCCCTACCCTTTCAACTGTACGCCGCCAATAATACAGTTATTCCCACCTACGGCGAGAAGACGCTGGAGCTCGATCTCAACCTACGCAGACCATTCCGGTGGAAGTTCATCATCGCTGCAGTATCGAAGCCAATCATCGGTGCAGACTTCCTGGACTACCACCACATCATAGTCGACATCACCAGGAGACGACTGATCGACGGCAAAACCCTACTATATACGAACGCACAACTCTGTACCGCAAACGTACCTACCGTGCGCAGTATAGACGTGCAACAGTCGTACCACAACATACTTGCCGACTACCCTGGTACAACTCGTCTCACCTCCATGAAGCTCAGCCCGAAACACAACGTCGAGCATTTCATCGAAACAACCGGACCACCACTTCACTGCAGACCACGTCCGATTGCACCGCACCGCTACGAACTCGTGAAGAAAGAATTTGCCAACATGATGGAACAGGGCCTATGCAGACCAAGCAAAAGCCCTTGGGCATCACCTCTTCACGTCGTACCGAAGAAAAATGGCGAATTACGTGTGTGTGGCGGTTACCGACGGCTTAACGCAATTACTAAGCCCGACCGCTACCCAATCCCACGCATACGTGATTTTACCTACCAACTCGCCGGCAAGCAAATATTCTCCACCTTGGACCTCAACCGCGCCTACCAACAACTACCAATAGCAGAGCAAGACGTCGAGAAGAGCGCCATCATAACTCCATTCGGCTTATTCGAGTTTCCAAGAATGTGCCCCGGCCTAAAAAACTGCGGACAGACATTCCAACGCTTCATACATGAAGTACTGCGCGACCTCGACTTCGTGTTCCCGTTCGTTGACGACCTACTTATCGCGTCAGCCGACAAAGCTACGCACGAGAAGCACCTACGCGCCGTACTAAGCAGACTCGAAGACTACGGTATAACTATCAACCCGTCGAAATGCGTATTCGGACAGCCATCGGTCAAGTTCCTGGGCTACGAAGTCAGCAAAGACGGCATACGACCACCTACCGAGAAAGTGCAAGCAATCATCGACTACCCTAAGCCGAAAAACATCGATGAGCTGCGAAGATTCCTCGGCATGCTGAATTTTTACCGCGAAAATATAAAAAACGCCGCGCAAATTCAAGCATCACTCTGCAAATACCTACACAATGCGAAGAAGCGCGACAAGACCGAAATCAGCTGGGACGGCGAAGCTGACGAAGCTTTCGACGCGTGCAAAGCGAGCATCCAAAACGCCGCTTTGCTCGCGCACCCCTCCCACCACGCCCCGCTAGCAATATTTAGCGATGCGAGCGACAGAGCCGCGGGAGCATCGCTAAACCAATTCGTGAACGAAGCTTGGCAACCACTTGGCTACTTTTCTAAAAAGTTCTCCGATGCCCAGACCCGCTACAGCACATTCGACCGTGAACTACTAGCAATATACCTCAGTACGAAGCACTTCCCGAAGATGTTCGAAGGACGTGAACTTATAATTTTCACCGACCACAAGCCGCTCACCTACGCATTCACCAAAACAAGCAATAACAACGAATCACCGCGCCGCACCCGTCAGCTGTTGTATATCAGTGAATTCACTACTGATATACGACACATACCCGGAACGCAAAACGCCGCTGCAGACGCCCTATCTCGCATCGAAGCCATCGCATGTCCATCTCCTATCGACTACGAACAACTAGCAAGAGCGCAAGAGCGAGATAGCGACACCATCCGATCACTCGCACAGCAAGACAACCTATCGATGAAACAAGTCACAATTCCCGGAACTACAGTCAAACTCTACTGCGAAACATCGACGCCGCACTTACGACCTTACGTACCCGAAGAGCATCGCCGTGCCGCTTTCAACGCAGTACACAACATAAGTCATCCTGGAATTAGAACGTCACGCAAACTCGTCGCTCAACGCTACTTTTGGCCCGGATTAAATGCCGATGTAGGCAAATGGGCAAAAGTCTGCGTTCACTGCCAACGTGCGAAAATCCAGCGACACACTGCAAGCCCTATTTCAAGTTTCCCGCCAACTACAAGGTTCGAGCATATACACGTCGACCTTGTAGGACCGCTACCTACTGCCGCCAGCGGACACAGATACCTACTCACTATGATTGACCGCGCAACCAGATGGCCCGAAGCGATACCTTTATGCGAGATCACCGCCGAAGACGTCGCTAAAGCTCTATACGAAGGCTGGATCTCCCGCTTCGGCTGCCCCGCTACCATCACGACCGACCAAGGACGGCAATTCGAGAGTCGAGTATTTGCGTCACTCACCCGCTTACTCGGCATCGAAAGAACCCGAACTACGCCGTACCATGCCCAAGCGAACGGTATGATTGAAAGGTTCCACAGAAGTCTCAAGGCCGCACTCAAGGCCAGGCTACAGAACGACAAGTCATGGATCGACACAATACCTAGCGTTCTACTTGGACTACGAGCCGCACTACGCACAGACACCGGTGTAAGCCCAGCCCTACTCACTTACGGCTGCAGTGTACGACTACCCGGCGAACTGTTACTACCTACGCGCGATGACGTCACCATGGACTCCGACTTCGTGGAAAAACTACGAGCGACCATACACAGCCTAACACCGACAGCAATGATCCCGCATGGCAACAAGAAACCTATCTTCGTGCATCGTGACCTTCAAACCTGCGAACAAGTATTCGTACGAGTTGACGCCGTAAAGAAGCCGCTACAAGCACCTTACGACGGACCCTACCGAGTACTAAAACGCAACGACAAAATATTCACTCTGCAGCTACCTAATCGCCAGATGAATATTTCGATCGACCGCTTAAAACCCGCATTCATCATCGCAGACACCGAGCAAGAAACACCTACGAGTACAACGGACATACCTACAACCTTAACGACCGCAACAAATATACCTACAGCTACGAGTTCAACGAAAACGCCTAACATACCTACAACGACGAGTACAACGATCGCAACGAAAATGCCTACAGCTACAACATCGAACAAAACTTCGCAACCGACTGTACCACCGAGTTTACCGATATCACAACAAAACAACAACAACCAACAACAGAAAAAAGGCATCCTGAAACGAAGAGATGAACCAGACACAACCACGACCACGCAAGTACCTACAAGCACGAGCACAACACGCCGAGGCCGCACTATTCGCCTGCCGGTACGCTTCGCTTGAGGGGGAACCCTGTGGGAACACTCGATTGACATCATGTGTTTTAACAGAAACACAGAATTGTTCTGATAAGAACAGTTGCGATCGACTGACACTCTGCGATTAAACAGAGAAACAGGACGTGCCCTGACAAGGGCAGTTTTATGTTGCTCTGAGAAGAACATTTTACGTCGCCCTGATAAGGGCAGTTTGCGTGCTCTGAGAAGAGCAGTTTTATATTGTCCTGAGAAGGACAGTTTAATATCCGGAGCCTGCAGCATCCTCGTCGATCTCGTCGTGTCTTCTAATCAGCGAGCGCGTAGCAGCGAAGCGAGGCACGGCGATCCGACGACGCGATGTTTACTCCACGGCAGCCGGCGAGCGAAAGGACTGTCTCGTTTGCTCCTTCGGGAGGCATGAGATGCCTTTCCATCCCTTTTGGGGATTTTTGGCGGTCTCTAATCGCCACCCGTAACTACGGGTGGGTCTATTTTGTGCCCTTTTTCTAAGGGCGGGGGCTTCGTGGCCGTAACTAGCCATTTGGCCTGTCATGGCTTTTTTTTTTTTTTTTTTTTTTTCATTTTCTCTGTCTGTCTGTGGCTACTTGGACTGCGGGATCCTTAGCCACTGTCTGGCGTGTCTACTTCTCTCGCCAGTGCTCTAGGGAGCTGGCGTGATCGGCGGCGGTTATCCGGCGGGCGTGTGTGCAGCGGCGCGATGCCCTGTAGGTGTTGGTGTCTGGAGTGGTCGGCGCGCTCGAACATTCTCGACGATAGGTGGCTCACGAAGGCGTCCAGGCTCTGCCATTTCAGGCCTCGCTGAATATCTACGTTTCGCACGTAGCGGGGGGCATTGACTATGGTGCGCAGCGCCGCATTCTCCTGCGCACGCAGTCTTTTCTTGTGTGTTTCAGCCACCAGGGCGTACCATGCGGGAGCTGCGTACGTCAGGCGGGACCGTATATAGGTCTTGTATACCCCCAGCTTCGTGCGACGGGGGAGGCTGCTGCAGAGCACTGGACGGAGCTGGACTCGAGCGCATTTCACGCGCCGGATCACGTCGTCCACGTGGGGCTTCATGGTTAGCCGCCGGTCGAGTGTTACGCCCAGGTACTTGACCTGCGGTAACCATTCGATTTGTTCGCCGTGCAGGCGAAGCGGCGGTGGCAGCTGTTTGGTGTGGCTGGAGATCAGCGCCTGCGTTTTGCCAACGTTCACTGACAACCTCCACCTGGAGAGCCAGTCGGGGAGTGCGTCAAGGGACCTCTGGAGTTTCTTGGCAGCGTGCTTGAGATTGATGGACGCGGCGAAGAGTGCCGCGTCGTCCGCATAGAGGCCCAGCTTGACGTCTCCAACGACCGGGAGGTCGTCAGTGTAGAGGGCGTAACAGGCCGGCGAGAGGACGCTGCCCTGGGGGACGCCCGCGTGGATCGGGTGTTCTTCCGAGACGGCGTTCTCTACTGCTACTCTGAAGCGGCGGTCAGTCAAGAAGGAGGCCACCACCTTGACTATCCGCCTGGGTGCTTCGGTCTTCGACAGTTTGTAGATGAGTCCCTCGTGCCACACTCTGTCGAAGGCCTTCTCCATGTCGAGGCAGACGGTTGCTGTGTACTCCTTCCTGTTCATGGCCGCCGTCATGAAGTGAAGTACTCTTGTGAGCTGCAGGGTCGTTGAGTGGCCATCTCGAAAGCCGAACTGCTCTGGCCTTGGCTCGATGAAGGGCTGGAGCTTGCCCAGCAGGAGCCGCTCGAACACCTTGGAGAGGGTGCTGAGCAGGGTTATTGGTCGGTAGCTCTCCGGTCTTCCTCTGTCCTTTCCGGGTTTCGGCAGCATTATCACCCGACCAAGTTTCCACGGGGTCGGGTAGTGCCCCGAGCGCATGATCCCATTGAACAGGCGCGTCACCGCCACGACGGAACGCAGTGGCAGGTGACTTAGTGCCGCGTTCGGGATCTGGTCGGGGCCCGGGGCTTTCTTGTGTTTGCAGCGACGGAGAGTTCGCTGCACTTGGCCGGGCGTGAAGAAGACCGGGTCGTCTTCTTGTCCCAGTGGCTGCTCGTAGAACCTCTCCAAGTGTTCAGAGACTTCGCGGTGGTGTGCGTGGTCCTGGACTGGGTTGGGCTGGAACTGTCTGCTCAGACACTCGGCGAAGATCTCCGCCCTGTCCTCCGCCTTGTATCTGGGCAGTCCGTTGGCGTCCTTGAGTGGGCGAATCGAGTCTCGCGTCGTGCCGAGTTGACGGCATAGACGGTGGATGGAGGGAACATCACCGTCTATGGACGCGATGTGACTCTCCCAACTCATGGCTGCGTGGTTGCTGAGCTCCTTTTGCACCTTCTTCACGAGCGCGTTGAGCTCCGCTCGAAGGGTAGGGCATCTTGTTGTTTGCCATCTTCTCCTCAGGACGTGCTTGCGCTTAATGAGATCCAGGATCCTTTGTGGCAGGAGAGGGCGTCTCCCGTCACTCCGGATGGTGTGCGCTGCTGTGTTCAGCGCGTCCTGGATGTCGGAGGTGATGGCGGCGGCTGCACTCTCCACTTCCTCTGCTGAAGAGACCGCCAGGGTCTGGGGTTTCCCCTCCATGGCTTCGACGTAAGTCTCCCAGCAGATACGGCGTCTGGGTCTGGTTGTGATGGCTCTCACGGGTAGGTCGTCTAAGGTCAGGAGTACTGGGCGGTGATCCGATGGTAAGTCGGGTAGGGTCTCCTGGCCGATGGCTGCGTTGATGTTTTTATGTACCGCGAAGTCGATCGTGTCTGGCCCGTGCACGACGTCGTAGTGCGTCGGCTCTTCGGGTCCGGACACCCCGAAGTCGTGGTCCACGGCGGCTTGATATATCACGCGGCCCGCTGCGCTCTGCCTCGACGCGTGCCACGCTTGGTGCTTCGCGTTCCAGTCCCCGGCCATGATGATCGGCAAGGGGGGACTGAGAAGCTTCAGCAGGTCTCTCTGCAGTGTGCCGGGTGCTCCTCCCGGCCTGTAGATTGCGTAGAGCCGGAGGTCGTGGCCCGAGACTCTGATGTCGACTCCCAGAGCATAGAGGGAGTCGAGGGGCTGGTATTCCACCGGCTGGTGGACGATGGACCTCCGGACTAGGACTGCGAGGCCCCGGTAAGCTGAGCCATCCTGCCGAAGCTCCTCCTTCCTATATATGACGTAGCCGGGGATCTTTAGTGCGGTTTCGGCGCGCAGGAACGTTTCGGACACCAGCATCACGTCCACGTTCTGCACTGCGACGAAGTTGCGCAGGAGTCCGATCTTCGACCGTAGCCCCTGCGCGTTCCAGTATACAACACGCAGACTATTGAATTTTAGTCCGCGTGTTGAGGGCAGCTGTGAGCGCCTGGGCCACTGTCGCGAGCTGCGCCACGAGGGCGGCGAGGTCGTGAGTGGCGGTGGGCGTGATGTCGGTGTCTGGTGCTGGATCTCTTTGCGGTGGTGGGGCAGTGGAGGTGGAGGATTGGGCTGGCACTGCTGGCGTGGGGGCAGCCTTCTTCTTCTTCTTTTTTGGCTTCTTCTTCTGGGGTCCGGGCTCCTTCGCCTGCTGCGGTCTGTTCATCCCCCTTTGGGTGGGGGGGTTCGCCGACGCCATCAGTGTAGCTGGCGCCGACTCTTCCACCGTGGGCTTGGGGACCGTAGCGTTGGTTGTGGGGCCCGGGCGTGCCGGAGCCGAGAGGGCAGATCTCCCGGCCTTCCACAGGCGGTAGGCTATTTTGTAGGAGGGGCAGTTCCTGTGATTGCCTGGATGGGGCCCCCTGCAGTTTTTACAGGTGGCCTGCTGGTCGCGGGGTCTCGTACACTGGCTGGCCCAGTGCGGTTCAGCGCAGCGTACGCAGGCAAGCTCCCGATGACAGCCGTGTGAAGAGTGGCCGAAGCCCTGGCAACGGTGGCATTGCGGGGGCCCCTTCTTCCCTCGCCACGCCTCCACTCTTATTTTCTTCATGTGGAGAAGCTCCGACACCCCATAGATGCCCGCGTGGTCCCGAGCAGGCCCCGCGAGCTGCACGAAGTATATGCAGCCCGGGCGTCCCGCTCTCGCGTTGATTTGCTTCGCATATTCTACGGGGTGTCCTTGCTTCTCCAGGGCGTTCATTAAATCCAGAATTGGAGTCTTCTCGGGGAGGCCCCTGACGGCCACTTTCATCCGCTTCTCGTCATCCAGCCCGTAAATGTTGAAAAGTGGCTTGATGACGTCTGTGGCCTCCCCTTTTTTCTTGGCTTCTTCAATGGCTGCTGCTGCCGTGTCCTCCAGCTTGGTCAGGTGACGTATCACGAGGCGGTATTCCTCCTCGGTACGGGGCTCAAAGAGCACGCCCTCTCCCTTCGGCGTGGTGAAAGGCGACTCTCCGAGCTCCTCGGCGATATCCTCCAAAACCTTCGGCCAATTTGGTAGAATGTCTGCGACGATGGCGGGGTATTTGGGTTTTTTATTTTTTTTTCTACCCTCGTCATCGACGTCATCGTCGCTGCAAGGCTGCGTACTACTATCGCTCTTTTTAGTAGTGTTGTTATTATTTTTTTGGTTGCTGTTTTTTTTGAGAGTCTCATTTTTTTTTGCAGCCTTGCTGCCGTTGGTTTTGGAGCTCGCTGTTGCTGCGCCCGAGGGGAGGGCGGTGGCGGTTGCGTAGCTGGTACCGGGGGCCGCGGGTCGTTGCGCGGGGGCTCGGGGGGCTGCTGTTGAGGGTCCCGGTGTGGGGGCCATGAAGGGGGCTGAGTCGCTGGTGGCTGGGGCCTCGGTTGGGGGTCGCTCAGGTTGCGGTGGGGCTACGGGTCTGGGCCGAAGTCTCGGGTCCGTGGGCGGCGAGATATTATGGCAGATCCTCTTCGTGTCCTGCCTGGTGGGGGGGCTGCACTCCGGCTTCCTCTTGACCGCCGATAGTTGGAGTAAAGCCGGGTGCTCCCCGAGGAAGCGCAGGAGGGCGACGTCATCTGGGGACAGCTCTACCTCCTCTCCCAGGGCGTGCTCCCGCAGCCTGATGCAGGCCGCGGTCCATGTCTCCATCGCGGGAGACATGTAACCGACTTGCCCCAGGCGGGCTACCAGGATACGGTCATGATCCAGTAGCTCGCGAGGAGAAAGTCGGTCTATCTCTTCCTGCGGGATCGGTGAGAAGGTGCGTCCAGGGGCTGCATCTTCTGACTGCCACGGCTGTGGTGAGCCGTCACGGTCCGTTGTGAGGGCATCCGTGAATTCGGCGAGTTCTTCGTCGGTTTCGGCGGCTGGTGTGGGCTCTGGCATCGGTGGTGTTGGTGCGGGTAGTTGTGGAAACCCGCTTTCCTGACTACCCACATGCCCCGCGGTGGCGGGGGGGTTGGTGTCTGACGGCGGGTTTCGTGTGGGTACTTCGTGAAACTCACGTTTGGAACTACCCACCCTAACCGAGGGGTCGGGGGGGGCCGTGAGTTTCAGCGGTGGGGCTGCGGGTGGTTTTAGAAAACCGTGTTGACGACTACCCACCCGCCCCGGAGGGTTGGGGGGGTGCTTCGGCTTCTCGTCCATGACGCTCGGGCTCAGTCGGTCTTAGTGGGCGGTGCCTGCGCGACGCATTACTGCCGGCCGTAGTCCCAGACAGGGGTCCCTTTTCCAGGTTAGGCCGTTTTAGCGGCGCCTGGAGTAGTTTCCACTGTCTAGGGCGACCAGTAGCGGGTGCAGTGGGCAGCTGGCGTTCCCCTCCGGCGAGGCCGGGTGCGATCCGGCGAAGATTTCTTCGAAGTCCTTGCAGGATGAGCTGGTGCTGGCTTTGGAGGTGCGTCCGAGTGAGGTACCAGGGGCTCTCCGAAAGGACTGTCGCCGGCGATCAACTTAGTTTTATTCCAGCGCGGCACGCGCCGCGCCTGCGCAGTGGCACGCGCGCGCTCTCGCTCTGGCACGCGCCCGCGCACCGTATATCTCCATCTCACTCTATTGTAAATACGTCTCTTTCTTGCTTTTCTCAAATTGTGTATAAATACCGTGAGTTTTGTAAATAAATTATCATTCTTGTACATACCAACAAGTGTTTCACTTCTACTACTACAAACCTTCTGATACACCAATAGCCATAGCTTGCTATAAAGCCTTTTCAAGTGTCTGGGTCTAGAAATTGCTTATATTTTGTTTGTAGTTAATAATTATTCTGTTTAGGTAGCCGACCAATGAAGCTTGATGTAAAGGCAAAATTATATTTAAGAAGTAGGTATCTAGGCGATTTTATTTACAGGCTTACTTCTTACGTTTTTTTTCTTTTTTTAATGTTATTTCTCCTCAGAGCCCTTTCAATCTTCAACGCAGAAAAGTTCTCGAGATTATATTTTATGATTAAGTACCTATATCGTATAAATTATCCAATATAAATCGGCATCCGTTTTTCTAATGCTACAAGGAAGTACCTATAAAATGTCTCAACACAATTATTCTAATTTCCTATGTAGGTACCTACACGTTAATAGTAGAAACAATTTCTCCTTATTTCCTTCCTAAGCCACATTAAACTCATTATACCCAAAATGGCTGCTAAATACTGACATACTTGACATATCCTTAAATCCATTCATAAACACACTCAATTTCAAACTTTATTCTCAATATTGTAAGTCACAGATTCGAATGAATTTTCAAATACGCTTAGCGCCATATACTCCGCCTTCGTTCTGTAGCGCCACCGACCGTGAAATTGACGCCAAAAAACAAGCTCGAAAACCGTGCTCCGGTTTATTCCGGTTTAATCCGGATTTCCGGACAGTATTGCTGGTTAGTTGGTAGTATTCGCAGTTTTAACATTCGGCCATGGGTTTACCTGGGACGGATTTGTGTTGAATAAATGTTGTGTGACTGGTACGCGGTAACTTTTTTCATGAAGTTATTAGATCATTCTGTAACAAAATTAAAGAAACAAAAACCTAAACTAAAACTAAAGTCACAACTCTAAACAATAATACCTTTTTAATATATAAGGTGCTACTTTATTGGTTGCAGATATTTTAACAGATGATACTTTACTTTAAAACAATTAACTTTAAATAGAAATTAAGAATATTTAATGATTTTTTTTTTGTTTTAATTTACAGAAAAAAAATATAAGTAAGGAAAACTGCAAAAGGTTATTAGGATAAAGTGGCCAGACAGTTAGGTGTTAGGTAAAATAGGTAGTAGAATCTGCTCAATGAGATCATATTTAAGGGCATTTTCACTTAATGAACACCTTTAACGGCAGGTTAGCAATCGTTACAAAACTGACGGTCAATGTCAAATACCATACATTTTGCCAGGAATGTTAACGGTTAGACGTTATTGAAACACGACTTAAGAGCCAACGGGAGTGGTCATTTCTCCATACAAACGTACTCCTCGTTTTCCTCCGTGGTTTTTGAAGCTAGAGCAATGATTTTTTCAACACAGACTAATATTGTCAATATCTGTGTCGGACCGTTTTGCTTTTTTTGATTTTTTTGTTTTTTAAGGCGCTAGAGCCCTTCAAAAATGGCCAAAATGGCCTAATTGACTATGCCGCAATGAGAGGCGTGGCATTCAAAACTGATATCAATTAGCCAAAAAAGCAAAACGGTCCGACACAGATAATTTCATAATCATTTAGATTTCCAAATTTGGTTACGATTGATTAAGTTTTGGAGGAGGAAACAGAGGAGTACGAAACCTCGATTTTTGAGATTTTTACGCAGGATTTTTCGCCTTGTCCTTATCGCACTACTTTTAGGTGCCGCTTCCGTTAGCAAGACGGGTATATTTACCTAAAATATTTAAAACTCAGCTCCTGTTTCGTCTTAAGTCGCGCTTTAAAGTACAAGTTAAATGAAAATGCCCTTAATACTCACATTAACAGGGTGTTTTTACGTAGTAAATTAGTTTTTCAGTTTTCTCCAAAAAAAAACTTCTTAAAATCTATAATGTTTCATATTTAAATATGCTCCAGGAACCGAGTACTATCAGCTGTATAAATATCTGCAACTAATAAAGTAGCACCTTATATAAATGGGAAACTGGAAAACATTTTGAGTTCACATTGTTCTCCCTGAAGCGTTGTATTGTAAAACATTAAATGTTTACTAATTTCTTCGCCCACGGCGCTGACAAAACCAAGTGATTGCAAACAAAACAACTAGGATTATCCTTATGAAATTCAAATATAGCAACAATTACAAATACTTTTTAACTACATTTCATAAAGGCTCTCTGTATTCTTTCAAAAATAGTTTTTGACGTGATAACGTCTTATAAATCGATGAACACCTGTAGCATACACGAAAAAGTGTCACGTTGTGGACTGATCTCCGTGGTAACGTTGTGGACAGATCTCCATGGTAACGTTGCTAAGTATGCAATTTTTCATCAATGTTTTCTTAGTTATGACGTTATCACGCAAAATTATCGTCCGTAAACCGACTTTACAGACAACCATATTTTTTTAGAACTTTTCGAATTTGACAGGTAAACGAGATGGCGCTGTACAGCTTCATACACTTTGCGGTAACTCTGATTGTCAAAAGTTGACGTTTGACAACTCAGTGACCGCAAAACATATAGCACAGTAAAGCGCCATCTGTTTTGGACGTCAAACTAAGCGGCACGTTTTTTTCTTAGACTTCGATAATTATATCTAGAAATTCCAAACAGACTCTTTCTAGTTTAATCTTTGTAAACATGAACTCTGTCGTCACCTTGAAGACGAGACAAGGTAAATATGCAGAGTAATGTTCTGAATTCATTTAAATTCATGAAGACGTTAACAAAGCAATTAGGTTGACGTCTGGGGGGTGTGAAGGGGAAAGAGGGAGGGGGTGTGTAAGAACAATAGGTAAGTACATACACTGAGTTATTTTGGCGCCGTCTGAATGTCAAAAAACCGGCCAGGTGCGAGTCGGACTCGCGTTTCAATGGTTCATTATACATTAAGCCCGACTCACGCTTGACTGCACATTTCTAATAGATTTTCCTGTCATCTATAGGCAAAGAACTATTTACTTAGTGTTTTTTTTTTTTCAAAATTTTAGACTCAAAATTTTAGATAGAGATAAAAGTGATGGAACGGTCATTATTTGGCTATTTTCTTAAATAACTTCTAACGTATTTATTTAAAAATAAAAAACAAATACATATAAAATTCACAAAATGAGCTCTTTCATTTGATATATAACACGATATAGTTTGAAAAACTTTATATTTTAACATTCCCATTTACCCCCCCCCCCCCCCCCATAAGTGGCTCCCATGTTTAAAATTCATTTGTTTACATTACATGTCCGTCGTTGGGGCACTAATTTACATGTGTGTACCAAATTTTAACTTAATTGGTCCAGTAGTCTTCGAGAAAATAGGCTGTGACAGACGGACAGACAGACAGACGCACGAGTGGTCCTATAAGGGTTCAATTTTTTCCCTTTTGAGGTACGGAACGCTAAAAATGTGTTACGGCGAACTAAACTTTCCCCAATCATGAGATTAACCACAAAATCGCGAAAAACTAATTCAATGGATAGTTATGTATCGATACCTTGAAGGTCCGAAGTAGAAGAAACGTCCCTGGGTACTATATTTTTTCAAGATATTCATTTAGGTTCCATTGAAAACCTTGTTCAGTATGACCATCTTAATACCATTTTGATATTGGAATCAGGACCCCAAAATCACCCAGGACAGGGTTTCGCGTTCAGTACGAAACAAACGATGGCTAAATGATACTCGTACAGGCCTGTGGTAAGAATAGAATAGAATAAAATAAAAAATATGTATTTGCTTGAATACGTAACAATCAGATCTTAATAATAAAATAGTTGGACTTACAGTATTCAGTCAACTAAACATCAACTAAATTAATTGAAAGCAAAATTAGCGACGGCGATCTTAAAGGTGCCGCTCGTCTTCTTTTCACAAACGACGTGCTATCGCCAGATACTCCCGATACCCTCTCGGCCTTACGATCTAAACATCCCCCGGCTCCTTCAGTACCACACTCGTTTGCCCCACCTACAGCTGACCAGGCCTGCCTCCAAATCGAAGGCAAAGACGTTATTGACGCCATATTTTCTTTCAAAGCCGGTTCGGCGGCCGGCCTGGATGGGATCTCGCCCCAACATTTGAAAGATCTTATTTCTCATTCCGTGGGCGACGCAGGTGAGCAGCTTGTCTGTTCCCTTACTAAATTAATAAATTTTATGTTTTCAGGCAAAATTAACACTAATATCGTCCCGATTCTATACGGGGCAAACCTGATCGCCCTAACCAAAAAGGACGGAGGGGTGAGACCCATTGCGGTGGGGTCAACTTTACGACGTCTGGCTTCAAAAATTGCGGTTAGACACATTAGATCAAAATTACAATCCCTTTTTGAACCAATACAGCTAGGTTTCGGCACGAAAGGTGGGTGCGAGGCAGCCGTCCATGCCCTAAGGACCTACCTTTCACTCGATGATTGCGAAATTGTTGTCAAAATTGACGTTAAAAATGCTTTTAATTCGGTTAGTAGAGACACCTTGCTGACAGAAGTTAAGGACAAAATTCCGGAACTATACAATTACCTTTTCTTTTGCTATTCAGACTCATCTAAATTAATGTACAAGTCACATGAATTATCTTCCGAGGTTGGCTGTCAGCAGGGTGACCCTCTCGGGCCAGCAATTTTTAGTTTGGCTATAAATCCAATTATCAAAAATTTTAAATCAAAATTCAATGTGTGGTACTTAGATGACGGAACCCTAGGAGGTGACGTGAATACTGTACTCTCTGATTTGTCTATTATTAAGAGTAGTTTCGAAAATATTGGTTTAGAACTGAATTTCAGTAAATGCGAACTCTTTATTCAAAAATCTTCTTGTACTTTGACCAACTTACAACCCAAATTTGACGATCTGACTCCCAATATCAAATCAGTAGACAAGTATTCTCTTTGCCTCCTGGGTTCTCCTATATTCGAAGAATCTTTTCCCGATTATATTTCTAACTCCATAACTAAATTCAAAAGTCACACGGATCGCTTACTCGAAATTAGCCCTCATTATGCTCTTGTGATTCTTAAATTCTGCCTTTTTGTCCCTAAATTTACGTATGTGCTCCGCTGTTGTCCTTTCTGGAAACATCAAAATTTATTGTCGCCCATAGATGATTTGATCAAAATTAGTTTAGAGACGATTCTAAACATTCAGCTAAGTGAGCCTTCCTGGTCTCAAGCGTCCCTCCCCATTCGGTTTGGAGGTTTAGGAATTCGCAAAATTTCCAGTGTGGCTTCCCCAGCCTTTTTGGCGTCCACTCATAGCACGTCTGGTCTCATAGGAAATATCTTAAGGGCTTTGCCCACAAACTGTGAGATTGCGGGCTTTGAGGACGCCAAAAATGCTTTTAAAATTGCTTGCCCAGGCAAACAATTTCCAGACAACCCAAATTCACAAAGGAGTTGGGATAATGTTTACTGTGATTTAACTTACAATACTCTCCTAAACAACTGTACAGGTCCAGACCGCGCGAGGCTTTTGGCGGTCGGAGCCCGGGAAGCCGGTTACTGGCTACATGCCCATCCTTCGCCCAATACTGGTACTTTCTTGGATCCGGCCTCCCTTAGACTGGCGACTGGTCTGCGACTCGGGGTTTCGGTGTGTACGCCACACATATGCTCTTGTGGCACGGACGTGGACCGACTGGGACACCACGGATTATCTTGTCAAAAAAGTGCAGGCCGTTTTTCGAGACATGCGTCGCTTAATGACATAGTCCGTCGGTCTCTTGCCACCATCAATGTGCCTGCTCTTCTTGAGCCGACTGGCATTATCAGAGATGATGGCAAGAGGCCCGATGGGGTGTCCTTAGTTCCTTGGAGCTTGGGACGGATGTTGGTGTGGGATGCTACCTGCGTAGACACACTGGCACCGTCCCACCTCCAACGGACTGCTGTAAAAGCGGGCGGAGCGGCGGAAAGCGCCGAAATTCTAAAACGTAACAAATATAAGAGCCTCGGTAGAGAGTACCATTTTGTACCATTTGGTGTTGAAACTCTAGGTCCATGGGGTCCCAGCGCGCATAAGTTGTTTGCAGAAATCGCGAAGCGTCTGGTTGACGTAACTGGTGACCGAAGAGCTGGCGGCTACCTCGCACAACGTATCAGCATTGCGATACAGCGAGGAAATGCCGCCAGCATCCTTGGTACAATGCCTCAAGGGCCTATTTTAGATTTAAGCTAGTTATTAATTTCGTTTAGTAGTACCACTGTATATATATTGTATGTAAATAAATGTTCTGTCAACATCAACATGCAAAATATTTACAAAATCGTACATTAAGGTACCTACTAATTTACTAATTATTAAGTCATGCAATCATTAAAACAATATAGTAATAAAACAATGTCGATGATATTAAAATTTAAAAATAAGAGTAGGTATTATGATAGATTTAGTCAAAAAGTTAATTACATATATCAAATACAAATCAGCAATAGTCATTTTAAACATTACGTTTTAAATTTTAAATCATACTTAACACTATAAAAACAATGTTTATGTAGCCATTCAATCAATTCTACTTTAAATATATTCCCATTCAACATTCTCAGATCTTTAGGGAGGTTATTGAATATTACAAGTTACAACACACAGTACCACTTGCACCATCCAACTAACTCGGGGTTTTGTGATTAAACCGTTAACCCAGTGTCAAATTGCACTGGTAACCATGGTAACTCCAGGTTGAACCGGTTAACCCCGGGTTAGTGAATTGGTGCTAGTGGCGCTAAGTAGAGAGAGCTCCGGGGGAGAGAGTACTCTCTCCAGGCGGGTGTTGTGCCTGACCGAGGTCCACTGAGAAATCTTCAGGAGTTGTATGTATAGTATAGTAACTGACATTCGGAACTAAGCGCCACTTGCACCATTCCACTAATTCGGGGTTAACCGATTAAACCGTCAACCCAGTGTCAAATTGCACTGGTAACCATGGTAACCCCAGGTTTAACCGGTGAACCCCGGGTTAATGGAATGGTGCAACTGGTGCGAGTGGCCCTAAGTATTTTAGATTATTTCTATACAATTATTCATTTTTCCAACAGAGGCATCGTGAAAAATCAGTATGAACTTGAAATGTATTGCCCGTAAAAATGTGGTAAACAATATAAAGAGTATTCGAATGTCACCCTGATTCAAATTTAATAATTTGTTACGGTCTTGAATACCACCGGTCTACGAGTATTATTCCTTTTATATGAAGTGGGCCTCACTAACCAGACAGTTCTCGAAACTAGAAAAATGACTTTTCTTTAGGGGGCATTACGCTCGTCAGTTCATAAAATATTTTATTTATATGGGCACTAAATAAAGGATGATCGACTCAGTCAATAAAAATATGTCGTTATATTTCACGTATCTTTATTTCAAAATAAACTTTAATTTGAATATCTGGATTTAAGGATAACTCACGTTAGACCGGGCCGTGTCCGAGCCGGCGCTTCCAGCGCATCGTTTTCTATGAAAAGCATCACGTGACCGCCTGTCATGTCATAGAAAAGTAAGCTCCGGAAGCTCCGGCCCGGACACGGCCCGGTCTAATGTGTGTCATCCTCAAATCCAGATATTCAAATTAAATTACTTAAAGATTTCTAAGACTAAGCAGTAAACAAAAGTTTATTTTGAAATAAAGACACGTGAAATATAACGACATATTTTTATTTTCTAAAATTCTTATTGCTCAGTCCATAAATGCTCCTTATGATAACGTCCTATATGCATGTACAGAAGGTCTAGAAAGCTCATCCGCTCGTGCATCGGTCTTGAACCTAGGCGTAGTTCAGTGTTTATCTCCAAATATGGCAGTTGGTCCTGGGTTACGCGTGGCCATTGAAGAGGAATCAACTTAGAAGGTTTCGGTGTTGGGTTTCTGGAAAATAGAAGTGTAATTGGTTTTTTAAACTTTTAAAGTAAAATAAAAATATCGTTAAAGGCCTACACGAAGGCTACATACACGATGGGCCTGCCGGGCCCACTAAGATGGTCCAGCGTGTAGAGAGGGTAATGGTGTCGGATGGCTTATAAATGGCCACGGTGTCGGTTTTTCGTCCGCACCTCAAAGGTATTGGGCCAGCGATGGCGAGTATAGGTATTCCATATTGCGTGTTCTCTACCATCGCATGGCCATCTCGCTGGTCCAGCGCTGCGCCATCGTGTAGAGGAGCCATAAGGATGTAGTAAAAAAAGTAGTATAACGCGCTACAGCATTGCATTCGAAAAACTCCATTATTAACAAATATGTAATAACTAAAATACAAGAGTTTACTAGAAAATGACAAAAGGTGACATGGCTGTTGTGTATTAAGTACATAAAATGGACTGGAAAGTGTTACGACAAGTGGTATATATTGACAGACTAAGCGCTACTTGCACTACCCTACTAACCCGGGGTTAACCCGTTAAACCGTTAAACCAGTGTCAAATTGTACTGGTAACCATGGTAAATCCAGGTTTAACCAGTTAACCCTGCGTTAGGGGATGATGCAAGTGACGCTTAATGGCTAAATTTTGTGACATGTCTCTTTTAGTGTTTGTATTGTAATATCACTACAATCCAAAAGTAGGCTTAAGGTAGGTTTTTAGTTTTATACCTTAATATGGGTATAGGTATAGGTAGGTACCCATACCCTACCTTTCTGCTACATTTGCAAATAACATAAAACCCTACTAAACAATTTAATTGTTTTGTACAAAAGAACTGGTTCATAACCAAGATTAACTAAACAAGTCCTCTAATTGAACAGGTATGAGTTTTGCAAGTTATATTTAATGAAATACGCACCCATGTTTAGCAAAATTAGTCCAAAGTTCAGTCATCCTGTCTATAATTAGCATATCTTCATCACGCGTCCGTTCTTTCATGTAAGAAATGTCAAATAAATATCCCAGCTCATCTGCGTGGGCAGCACCACCTTCTGTATATGATATAATGTGTTTATCCTTGACAAAAGACCTTTCACCAGAATACGAAAACATATATACATACATGTTTTCTATACCACTGAACAAATATTTTCTAATAGTTCTTAATATCGGATTGTACATTATAAAATCGGAAGATATATTTACTCCCGGTCTCTTATTACCTGGACGATGAAAATTACGTCCATAATAAAACAGCCGGACGATTCGTTTTATTTTATCTGAAAGTATACTTTCATTTTTAAAATCATAATAAGCTTCTAAAAGCTCAGACACGAAGTCTTTACTTTCGAATTCCTCTTTTTCCATCACAATGACTCGGACGTAGCATTCGTCATTAGTAAAACCAATTAAAACATCGACATCTCTAACACTGTTTATATTAGCTGGATGTTTCGTTATGTAGTTATCAACATTTTTAAATTTCTTTTCAACACACGGCCCAACAATCACACCAGAATCCCTTGTTGCAGCAATAAGTTCATGTGGCTCAACTTTGTTCAAAAACGATAAAGCGTCAGTGATATCATTTGTTGAATAATTCAATTGCTTTGCTAATTTCAAAGGAGCAACTGGATCAGGGCGTGTAATCACTCCATTAGTTAATGAAACGCCGCTTTGTAAAATCACTCTGTTAAAAAATGGTTCATTTAGAAAATTCTGATGCAAATCCACAGACATTGAACCTGCACTATTTCCCATTATAGTTATTTTGAAGTCGTCTCCGCCAAAATATCGTATATTTTCTTTAATCCAGCGTAGCGCTTGCATTTGATCTTTTAAACCCTGATTCCCTGGTACTTTAGAATTGTTTAGACAAAAAAATCCATACGGGCCAAGGCGATAGTTGAAAGTAATGAAAATAACGTCATGTCTGACTAAGAAGCGTGGTCCGTAAAGGTATCTGCCTGCAAATCCGAATTGGAATTTACCTCCAAATATTTGGATCATCACAGGTAAGGGATTATCAATACTAGCGCTGTTCGGTATATAAATGTTGATATGAAGGCAGTCAAGTTTCCCAGTAATTGTTTTGTTAAATTCTTCTTCTTGAGGACATATTGCGGTGTCATCGATTGCTTGAAATATGCCTTCAAATCTAACCGGTATAGGAGTCTGAAATATTGACACGATTTTGCTGCTATAAAACCTACTTAATGTTATAATCGTGAAATTTTGTATGTTTAGATCGGCAGTCGGCAACCTGCGGCCCACGGGCCGCATGCGGCTCGTGAAACTGTCACTTGCGGCCTGCGAGTCTCTCTGGCTATGTAATATTGAGAAACGACAATGTCTGATAAAGTCATAAATATTAACGAAGTGCGGCCCGCGTCAACTTAGTCATCGTTAACTACGCTACTAAAACTACGCAAAAAAAGGTTGCCGACCGCTGGTTTAGATAATTGAAATGATTGTTACTTTATTCTGGAATTCATTCTCTAAGGGGTTGAATGAAATATGATGGTAAATTAGTAGATACCGTTAATACAAAGTAACGAGTCTATCTTTAATATTGGACGTGAAAATGAAAACTAGTAAATTACATGTGAAATTATAAAAGTTTTTTCAAATATTCATATGCCTTTTTTACCAACAAACCACCAGAAAAAAATAATTATGGAATGGTAAATCAGAGAAAAGGGAAATAAAGAATCGATAAAGAAGAATCTGACCCTATTCACGCAAATAAATAATTTATGATAATAATAAGTTAATTTCGTCCAATAGGTAAAGGAAAATACGAGTATACAGATAGTATCGTACCAGGTATAGAAAACTATTCTTACACTAAGGAAATAAGAGAAGAGAAAACTGCACAGCACGGACAAGGGAATATCTAGTTTTTTAGTACTTACACCAAAAACGTTGTCCGGGTCAACTCTCGCATACGGGATACCGAGGAACATAGAATAGTTCCCATCTTGGGCCCGCAGCCCTCGAAAACTGCCTAATGGAGTGTGCACTATGGGTCTAGGCCACTCAGGACCCAATAGCGTTTCTGAAAAATACACGAGGATCAATACAATTTTGTATCCATTTCTTGATTTCTTTCACTCATAAGGGCCCATATAGACGGACTGCAACCCGACTGTATTTTTTATGGAATTCCTTTTAAATTCGATGTCTACGGCAGTCAAAGTGGTGACTGAAAATTGTTACTTTCTTTAAAAGTAGGTACCAGTCGTAGGAAAAGTATTCTATACAACGTTGTATTAAGGATGAGTCACGGTAGAATGATCCGGGTCTGGGCCAAAATGTTAGGTAAAGGATCACTCACTCTAGACCGAGCAGAAGCTTCCGGCGCTTCGTTTTATATGAAAGCACCATGTGACCACCGATCAGCCGTCATAGAAAATGACATGTCGGACGCCTCGGCCCGGGCACGGCCCGGTCTAACGGGAGTCATCCTTAAGTCAAAAAATTATCGTGGCATCTTTCATAACATTTTTCGCATTCGGCCTGACGCCGCTCGCCTCTTTCGACTTATTTTTCACAAAGATTTTCCCAATATCTGTTATATACAGAAAAGAACAATAAATTTACCTGGTACAAAAGCCCGGGATAATTGCTGTGCACTTATTAATAGAAGGTAGAATAGCACCTGTTTGGTGGCATACACTCCATTGAACATCGTGACCACAAGGTCAGTCACAAGATTTCTGTTAAAAATACAGATTATATTTTTTATTTAATGTATTTTTTATATTTAATTATGAATTTTATTTCTGTCTTTTTTATTATTTTCTTTGTATTTCTGTACCCTGATAGCGAACTTATGTCTGAAAAAAAATTATTATTATTTATTTTATTATAGGTAAAACAAGAAAACTTTTAATTCATAGAAAACGCTTTAATATACTTGCCTAAGTATCGCTTGTTTATATTTTGCTTAAAAAAGACTAAGAATTAATAATAACAATTAATGAACCACATACCAATACAACAGCAAAACTGTATGCCAGCAAACTTAATTCGAAATTGAGTGAAATAATATGTGCTAGATTTCTTTTTTATTACACGACTGCCCAAACAAAAAGAGTGTATTGTTTTTTAATTAGAATTTATTACGGCAGTTAGATATGACACTTTGACTTAATTCTTAGTCATATTTTTTTATTTTATAAAATTGTTTACAATAAAATTTTGACAATACAATTCCTATTTTGTCGAGGTCTCAAACTACACTAAAATGAATAAGAAGGTAAGGATTCAAAATAGACATTTAATTATTTACCATGACTAAATATAACAATATTATCATTAGACAAGGTATAGAAAGAATGATGGATTTTAAAGACGAATTTGTTACTGTTTTGCCGAAAAACGTGATTTGAGTAAAATTTGCATAACTTTAACGCACGTTATCGAACGAGCGAGCGAAGCGAACGAAGTTCTTACATTTAACTTTGAACACGCGGCTGACTAGCGGCACATCCCGGCATTTCGATGTTTTTAAGCTGAACTGTCAGAAGATAGTTTGATACTCAATAACTAAAGTAAATTTGTTCTAATTTAAATGAAATTGGGTAAACATGTAGTCGAGGGCATTATATTTTAGTCATTAAATTATGAGCAGGCTCGATCAAGAGGTTATTGAGCTAGAAGAGCTTAGAAGGCCAAAAAACTGTTTGTGAGGGGGCTTGCTATTCTGGTCATTTTATTTGTATCAAATAAAAGTGCTCGGCTTACACTTTTATAATATCGTTTTTAAATTTACCATTTTGAAATAATTAACAAGATAAAAATAAACATAATACTTATAGGTATTTGACATTTGACAGGAAATATTTCGGCTTACCACAGATACAGTTTATTTTAATCTATATGGTGACTTAAATCTATCAGTTAAGGGCTCCACAGACCTTGCAATAAATCCACGCGACAATCTTTTTCTACTATTTTATGTCGCACTATAAGAGTAAGTAGGTGCAACAAAATCGCTCTATATATTTTTTGCCAAACGCGAGTTCTCAGTTCGGGGCGAACTACTAGTTTATTAAGTTTGTTTATACCACGTCGGTGGAAAACAAGCATACGGCCTGCCTGATGTTAAGCAGTCATATCGTAGCCTATGAACGCATGCAACTAAAGAGGTGTTACATGCGCATGATAAAAAAACGTCTGCGAACTAGCTATTAAGCTTAATAGAAACTAATAAAAAGCGGAAAAAGCGATCCGGTGGTCGTGGGTTCAAGTCCCACCCAAAAAAAAAATTTTCTCTTTTTTAATCCTGGAAAAGTATGGACGTTAAGTACGAAGAACCCGCGATTTCTTATCTGACTTATCTCTATCGCACGCGCATATTAATAATATTTTCACCACACCAGCTCGGAAAGGCTTACTTTGCACTTCAAAAACTGATAGCAAAGTTGCATTTTATTCACATGTGAGGCAAAGTAATGAAATGCAAATTTCAGTTGTTTTCTTCTATTAGCCAGTAGAATTGACTTTTAAGTGATGATTATGGATGATAAATATTTAATAACAATCATTTGGATTTAATTTGGTTTTTATTTTGTTTCATATTTTACATTTAATATTTGCTTCGGGTTGGTGTGGTGAAAAATTTTGTGTTTCACTCGGGGGCAAATTTTGTTTAACCCTCGTGCTTTGAAACCTCGCAACGCTCAAGATTCCATTTTTCGAACCCCTTGCTACGCTCGTGGTTCAATTTTGAAATCTTTCGCTTGCCCGGGTATCAATTAGCACAAGCGGTTAAACAACAACTTTGCCCCCATGTAAAACAAGTAACTATTCTTACTTTAGGTTATTGTAGGTATTATACGCGTATTGTGTAGGTATACCTATACAAGATGACTTTGTATTCGTCCTTAGTTTCATACATAATGGTCCCAATGATCTTCGATCTGTAACTCTCAGTTTCCCCGATTTTTATGGCTTATCGTTTTAACATTAAGGGTCCCCAGCAAGCTCGTTTCTCCATAAAGTGTCATTCTATGGAACTTGCTAACTATGTAAACAAACCGCCATATTGAATTTGTCAAAGAATGACAATTTACTATAGACCGACCGCTTAACTGAGTCCTAACTAGGCTTAACTAAGGGTGGGGGGGAAGGTGCGGGCGGCAGTACGGCCTACGCCTGCCGCCCGCACCTTCCCCGCCACCCTTAGGGTAACATTCCATTTCCAACGACAGCTGCACTACTGTCAATTTTACTATGAAATTGACAATGACAGCGACGCGTTCAGTACCGGTAGTGCAGCTGCGGTTAGAAATGGAATGTTACCATTAGTCGTCCCGCCCCGTCGCCCCCGTACCGCGCAGGCGAGGACTGAGTTAAGCGATCGGTCTATAGTGACGTTGTTTACATAGTTAGCAAGTTCCACAGAATAACACTTTACAACCGCAGTTACGCTCTCATTTTAAAACGACTAGCTAGATTGCGCTTAAATTTTGTAATTATAATATGATACGTTGATAAGGAATATCTTGATCTGTTAATAAGTCTATGTAGCTTCAAATACCATAGTTAAAAAATACAGCGAATTTAAGTTTTTCATACAAAACTTGTTCTTGCTCTATTTCTTTTGTTTTATAAACTGGATCTAAATAAACTAATTACGGAACTAGATATATTTACCTCATGGCGTTGTATGTGCAAAGTTTCATTACAATCCAACATGTAGTTTTAAAAAGAGAATGAATCTCCGTTTGTATGGGAAGGTGAAATTCGAGATTCTTAAGCTAAAATTCTAAAGGAGGATAGATGGGATGGGATTTGTATGAACACTATAACTAAAGTTAGATTAGGTCACATAAAAAGTTATTTGATCCATTATTCCTTTTGCAAGTCGCTCGTAAGGTTTTACGACGTTCCATCCGCCGAGTGTCCGGTTCGAGTCCGGACCCGATCGATTTAAGCCGTTAATATTTAAGTATAGTCAAGTTCATAAATATGTATTCTTCACCATAATCCATTGTGTAATAATAAGGTGAAAAAATGTATACTTATGAACTAGACTGTAGGTACGTAGCGTGTAAATTAATATACGGAGTAAATATATAATTATAAATTATCTAAGACATTCCTGTCACCCTACCATTGATAGTAGGAGCAAAGTCTCCATAAAAAACCAACCGCTAACATCAGTCTGAATCTACTCTGCTTACTTCTCGACCTTCAGCGCTAACGCGGCCGGCTTTGGGGTATTCCTAAATATACCAGCGAAGTCACTTCATCAAATTTCCTGTCCGAACTTGCATAATACCTACTGTTCAAATATCGATAGACTTATTTACGTTTTCTTATGTACTATGTTGTATGGTCCATTTTTGTCTGACTCTAGTTCTGCTTAAACTAGTTCTCCATGTCCTGAAATTTGGTTTTTGATATTTATTTCACTGGCGATATCGTGCCGCTGTATCTAATCTGATCGTGTTAACTTTATTACATTTCCAGTTTTGTTTTGTTTTTGTTTATGGCTTTTTAAAACTTGATAGAGGATTTTAAGTTGATTAGATATAGTTTTTGGTAAGTTTTACACACAGATCTGATTGATATGCAAAAAATTAGAATGTACAAGAATTCCGGTCAAACTTCAAAAGCATGACCAAAATTGGAATGATACTACTTCAATGTCATTGAAAGTATTGAATTCTGAATTCATATTAGGGCTCGCGGTCGTGTCCGGGTTTCGTGTACACGTGTTCGGTACCCGTTTCCGAACTACACGTACACGGTTTTCTGACCCGTTCTACACGTGTAGTCGGGTACATGTGTAATTAAGATCCGTGTATCCGGGTACCCGTGTACCCGTGTACACGGCGAAACGGACCTTAAATACACGCGGGCCTAACCCGTCCTTGGCGTGTAGCGGAGATTGAAGTAATGTATAAAGTTTTAAATAAAACAAAGGTTCAGGTTCAGGAGTTGTTGTTCATTGTTTAGCAGTTTTATTTTATCGGATGTTCAATGTGATTGATATGTGTTGTACCCATTTAATTGTTTTTTCACCTCAGCAGCTCGAACAAGGGTACTTTGCTACTTAAAAACAGTGAGCAAAATGCGATTTTGCTAAAGGAAAATATAACATATTCCGTTCGTGATAGTTTCAGTAAGCATAACTATGTACTTTTGTATTAGATAATCATTTAGGTTTACTTTAATTATCAAAAAACTACATCAATTAAGAAAATGAAATACCTATCAATGAAGTCAACGGTTATTAAGATATTGTTAATTTTAATATTATGATTATTAGACAAAGTGTACTTACCTACCTATTATTGACATTACCAATCAATCCAGTAAAACTGCAAAGTAGGTAATTGAATCTTCCTAACCTCCCACATATTCAATCGTATGTCTTCATAGCACGAATCTCCGCTACACGAGAGTGATGGGTCGAACCGGCGGGTAAATAAGATCCGTTCTTTCGGGTATCCGTGTACCCGTGTACACGGGTACCCGTGTAAACGTTTCCGAATCCGGGCGGGTTCGTGTAGTTCGGGTTCTTAAGCCCGGCGGGCTTAAGAACACGGGTACCCGTGTCAGCGTGTAACACGTGTATCGGGAGCTCTAATTCATATGTGATTGCATACTATTACATTAGGTATTATTCAAGTTTTAAATAGATAACAATCAACTAAGAAACTTAATACGTATGGAAGTATGAAATATTATGCAAATTTTTGCTCAAAATAAGTTAACGTAGCGTAACAGTGACAAAATATCTTTGTAAAGTAATAATTTCTTCTCATTAAGTATTTACCTTGACTGATTGTTGTTTTCAGTTATGGTTAATAATGAAATGTCACCTTTTTTAATAACGAGGTTTCTTCAGTTTAGTTTAGCTACTCGTCGAAGTAAGCAGTTTATCATTTTAGAGTAAAATTATAAATAAAAACATGTGATCAAGTGCTAAGTGTAGAGATGGGTCGCGGGTATTTACCCAATTTACCCACCCAGGTAAATACCCGGTAAATACCCATCTACCCGGTATTTACCCGTATCTACCCAAATGGACGGGTAGATTCATTTCTTGTTGCACATGTCGATTTGTGTTAAAGTGGAGATATAAACCGAGTTAATGGTTGTAATTATTATGTGTCATTTAATATGAAATGGTTTAGTGAACCCTGCAGTTGTAACTAAGGAATTTTTAGTACAATTTTAATAAATATTAAAAAAAGGCCGTCTTAAAAGTATTTTATTTAGATTTGAATAAATTATCGTACTTATACGTTGATAATACACATTCGAACTTCGGTCGGCGGGGGGTGTAGTTGGGGGGAGGGGGGAAAAAGTGAACTTTTTCATATTTCTTAGAATCTGTCATTAATATCGAAAAGTGCTGTATGTACAAACTAAAGTAGACAGAATTTCCTACAAAAAAGGTTATATACATTTTTGTCCTAAAACTAACTGTATTTGACTTATGAGCTTCCCAAGTTGTGATAATGCACATTTTTTTTTATTATCATTCATAAGTAGTCTTTATTTTCATCTTTCTCATGTATATTAAAAGCGTTTTAAAACATTTCCGAAAGCCACGGAATGATTTTACACGATATTCATAATTGGACTGATATGTTAAAATCGAACTTCACCTCAGAGCAGCTTTCCCGTAAATAGTTTGAACATACATTTTATGTAACATTATAAAAAATTACTTAAATGAATCTTATTTATACTCACATACCATTAAACACATCAAATTTAGAAGAAAAACGAAAATATCCGCGTATTTACCCGCGGGTAGGTAAATATCGGGTATTTACCGGGTAAATACCCGCTCTCGGGTATTTACCCGGGTAGTTACCCATCTCTAGCTAAGTGTAAGTATTTAGATGTCAATAACGAATCAAGTATGTAATTTATTACACTAGTCAAAAATACAGAAATAAAAATGTTAAAATCAATACAACCATTAATAAATACCTTAAAACTAAGAAATAAATAAGTAATTAATACATAAACAATTAAGTACAAACTAAAAACATCTAAATTATCAATAAAGATGTCAATTAGAAGTGTCTAGATTATCTATACTTGTGTATGATTCGCAATGCATTTTGCGTCAAGTTTGAAGGTATCATAAATTTTTCGTATGAATATCACACTTAATTGTAGGTGTAAATAAAGTATGCAAAAAAAGTCACGATTTATTAAAAATCTCTGTATTATTTTCAGAAGCTAGAAGATCACGATGTTCTCTGAGAATCGGGCCAGTCAGGTGTTTTTGTTCCTTCTACTAACTAGTGCAGAGCAGTCAACACAGTCTTCTGTATCAGGTAAAACTTAGAAAACTGTATGCAAATTGGTACCTTTTGTAATGTCCACAGAAAAGACGCTAGATTTTCACAAACTTTTGACCTATATACAATAAAATATGTTGAGTGCAAACACCATAGGTAAACCGACCGTGTATAAACTGTAACTGAAACATAATTACCTATAGCTATTATATATTTTGCAGAAACTCTACTGGGTCTTGAGTCGTCCAGACCCATAGTGCACACTCCAGTAGGCTGTTTTCGAGGGCTGCGGGCCCAGGACGGGAATTACTTCATGTTCCTGGGTATCCCGTATGCGAGAGTTGATCCGGACAACGTTTTTGGTGTGAGTAGGTGATATTTCTCCTTTTAAGAAATTCTGAAAATTTCTTGTCGATGCAGTTCTTTCTAGACTTTTTTGCGAGTTTCTTCATGAAGTTTATGAAAATAATTGTTCATATTTTCCTGTATTGAAACATAATAATTTTTCTTTTCTTTCTGTAACTTCAAATGAAATAAAATGTATAATAAATATTGTTTTATATTAATATTTTTCCACTGATTTTCTTTTTTAATGTATGATATCCTCTGCTAGTGACTTCGGCCACAAAGAAATAAATTCCCTGGACAATAACTTATAACCCGATTTCGTCCCCTTATACAATAATTTCCGGTAAAGAATAGCAACCATCCAAATACCTAATAGACAATACATTTATACACTACTACTATGTTGGTACTTCACTTTTATAATTTTAAGAACAAATTACTACATAGACATGTTACAATTTCAGCCTTCTACTCCGTACAGATTTAAAAGCATATTTGATGCAGTCGACGATACTTCAAGGTGTCCACAAATTGAAGAGTTTAACCACACAATTACTGGGACACTGGACTGCCTTCATGTCAACATTTACGTACCGACTAGCGCCAGTATTGATAACCCCTTACCTGTGATGGTTCAAATATTTGGAGGAAAATTCCAATTCGGATTTGCAGGCAGATACCTTTACGGACCACGCTTCTTAGTCAGATATGACGTAATTTTCATTACGTTCAACTATCGCCTTGGCCCTTACGGTTTTATGTGTCTGAACACTTATAAAGTACCAGGAAATCAGGGATTAAAAGACCAAGTACTAGCACTACGTTGGATTAAAGAAAATATACGATATTTTGGCGGAGACGACTCAAAAATAACTATAGCGGGTAACAGTGCTGGCTCAATATCTGTGGATTTCCATGTGCACTTTCTACAAGAACCATTGTATAATAGAGTGATTTTGCAAAGCGGCGTTATATTAACTAAAAAACGATTCAAAGATCCTGATCCAGATGCTCCTTTAAAGTTGGCAAAGCAATTGAATTATACAACGAAGGACATTAATGATGCTTTATCGTTTCTGAACAAAATAGAGCCGCAAGAACTTATAGCTGCAAACAGAGATTCTGGTGTAGTCGTTGAACCGTGTGTTGAAAAGCAATATGATAATGCTTATAACTTTATAACAAAAAATCCAAATAATATAAATATTGTAAGAGATATCGATGTTTTAATTGGGTTTAATAACGATGAGAGTTACGTGCGAATCACTACGATGGGAAAAAAGGAATTTGAAAGTGAGGACTTCGTGTCTTTGTTTTTGTATAAAGACTTTGAATTCGAAAATGAAAGAAAGCTAGATCAAATAAAAAAGATTATCAGGAACTTTTATTACGGTGATGACGTTCAACACGCAGGTAATAGCAGACCCAATATGAATTTATCTGCTGATTTTACTTTTTACAGTCCGATATTGAGGACTGTTAGAAAATATTTGGATAGTGGTGTAGACAATATGTATTTATATATGTTTTCATATTCCGGTGAAAGGTGTTTTGCCAAAGATAAAGATAATGTATCACATACAGAAGGTGGCGCTGCCCACGCAGATGAGCTGGGATATTTATTTGACATTTCTTACATGAAGGAGCGGTTGCGTGATGAAGACATGCTAATTGTTGACAGGATGACGGAACTTTGGACTAATTTTGTTAAATACGGGTAAGTATTTTGGTATAAACACTTTAAACTCTCGCGTTTTGTTTTGTACAATTATATCGCGGTAGACCCGTTTGTGTAATTAAATAAGTGTTTTGCTTCATTAACGTAAATATAACTTGCAAATGTCATCTCATCAGAGCATTTAGTTCAAAGCCGCACTCCAAGCAAATCGGTAATTTAATGTACGTTCGAGTAATTTTGGAATACGTTCGAAAGTCGGGTGATTCGGAAATAGAACTCTTACAAAAGAATTTTGAGTTAAATTCGGTATTATTCAAAATTATCAGAATAAACTTCACATGTATTTAGAAGAAAACAATATCAAAGGCTACCGGGACCGCTTCTTCGCGATCCCTACATTTTCCTTTATACTCGTAATTACTCAATTGTGTTGGTCTGAAATTGATTTTTCTTTAAGACTTATTCTTTTTTTTTGCTTTGTTATAGAAATCCAACCCCTAAACATTCAAAGCTGATTCCTCTTCATTGGCCGCGCGTAACCCAGGACAAACTGCCATATTTGGAAATAAACACTGAATTACGTCTAGGTTCAAGCCCTATGCATCAACGGATGAGCTTTCTAGACCTTCTGTACAGAAAATTAGACGTTACCTGCATTGGTCTATACAATGATACAGGGAATGTGCAATGAATGTATAAAAATGTATATCTTGGTTTTATTTCAATGTTGAATTGTCACGGTTGGAACTTTGGGACCATGATACCTTCTTCATCCCCTGTAGCTCTCACTAACTTCCTACTCTCGCGGCGAATGATGGTCCCCCTGACAGTTCAGTTTTACATATTATATGGAGTAGCTGTGAAGTAAAATTTTTGTAGACATTTTTTGGAAGTGAATCACAATATTAATTATTTTATTATCCTAAGGACATGTTTTTGTACGCCAATAGGCAAAACATAGTGATACCAAATTTATAATTTTTGACACCACTGTAACAGTTTTACCTATGTTTTACAAATAAACCCTTTGACTTTGACTTTGACTTTTAGAGATGTGACTTTTAAGTGATGAAAATACGGCAAAAATAATTATTTGTATTTTTTTTAAATAGCAAAAAAATCGCATAAATATTAGCAGATTCAGACTAACTTAGGTATCCAAATTAGTCATGTAAAAAAATTCAACGCCACACGTATACGCCAGAAAACATTGATCAAAATAAATATCCCAAAAACGTCATATAGGTACAAAATCAAATTTTCTACTTTCTACCTAAAAAGTGTCCGAGGAAAAAAGAGGCGTGTAGGTACTTTTCAGGATGATCATATGGTAGAGGAGAATAAATTGTAGGTACATAGGTAGGTATTGACAAAAAGAGTTAAGAAAGGAATTATAAAAGCAAATGTTATAAGAGTTTTGATTGAAGAGTTGAGATTATAGGAACTTTCAGTATGAAGTCAATATGAAAACTGCGACGCCACAATGAATCCACGTGCTTTTTATAGTCTTATCGTTATCGTGTATCCGATAGATACTTAAGCGCCTGATGGTCACGACTGACAATAAAAACCGTCCAAAAGCATTCAGACCATGCCCAGTCTAGTACCGTAGTGGACAGTCCGTCACCATAGGAAGACGTATAAGGGACAATATGAACATAGCAAGGAATATGTACCCTGAGGTCCCTAGTTCGGTATTTTTATATTATCTACTAATTGTACAGCAATTAACCCAGGCCTCAGTTACAGGTATGTTTTTTTTGCTTAACCACGTGCAACAGCAGTGACAGACATTGTAATGCTTGTTCAACTGTTTGCCGTATTCTCGCGCAACAATATTTAAAACTCGGACTAATTTTCCACTTGCTGTTCCTGCTGTAAATATAATTATCCAACCTACGCACAAACGGTTGAGAAATGCGACCTGTAGAGAAGAACAGCTGGACAGACATTCCATTTCATTCATATCAAGGAAAAACCCAATACGAAATCATTTTTGCCCAACCTGATAGAAGGCTTTGCTCGTGTGCGGTCAATGATTTGATTGAGTATTAAATATGTATTAAACTTTGTGATTTTTACAGAACCTCCAATAGGCAGATAGGCACTGACCCAGACCTATAATAGTACATACTCCAGTAAGCAGTTTTCGAGGCGTTCGTGCTCAGGACGGCAATTACTCTATGTTCCTTGGTATCCCGTACGCGAGAATTGATCCGAAAAACGTTTTTGGTGTGAGTACTGAAATTTCTCAAAATAATCAGAGAACGTCGTTTGGGCACATTTTGTCAACGGTATTTTCGTTTTTATAGGTACAAGCTCCCCTCCGTTCCTTTTGTTACGAAACTCCTTTCATCTTTTTCTTTATTTTAAATTAACTTGTTATTGGTATTTTCCTTTACTCGTAACTTGAAAGGACTGCCTTAAAACTACCTAACTACCTATTATAGTCTAAAATCTCTCAACTATGGTCCTTAACTAACTTGAGAATATCCTGGTCTAGTTTCAGTTTATGTAACCATTAGTTTACATAAATTGAAACTAGACCAGGATACTCTCAAGTTAGTTAAGGACCACAATTACCCACTGGAGACCAAAATAGGCACATTATACGGTACGTTTGATGTTCATGTAGGTATATAAATATAAAGATATGATGATTGAACGTGTACAGTTGATTATTTTCCTCTAGTCTTGTTTTAAATGTACGATAAACTCTTCGAATTACATTACATAAAATATAAAGAGCGATTACCAAAAGGACATGTTAACATTTCAGTCTCCTATACCACACAAATTCGAAGGGATATTTTTTTTTTTTTTTTATTATTGAAAATTTAACAGAAAAAATACAATATTTAGTACCTTAATCTAATGTTTCGCCAAACTGTGAGACAGTTTGTTGGCGGTGCGCTCTAAACTAATCTTAAGCTAAATAGGTACACGAATTATTAAGTGACAAGTTAAGTTATCATTAAGAACATATAAATTTACCTATATGTATGTATCCTAAATCTATCTTGCGATAATCTAACATAGTACTAATAGTGACATTTCATAACACGAACATAACAGGAAGAATTCTTATAATATTATAAAAATATATCCTGAAGGACGGTACGGTCGACATTTGTCGGGCATGCCGCCGTCCCGGAGAGTCACTCAGGCATATCATTTCTGGTTGTTCTCATCTTGCTAACGGCGAGTACTTGCACAGACATAATCTCGTAGCCAGGATTATTCACCAGCAACTTGCTCTTCTATACGGCCTTGTGGACCGCGAAGTACCGTACTACAAGTACTTACCTGCGCCTGTTCTCGAGAATGGTCGTGCCACGCTCTATTGGGATCGATCTATCATCACTGACAGAACTATTGTAGCCAATAAGCCTGACATCGTGATAATAGATCGATCGCAACGTCGGGCCGTGCTCGTTGACATCACCATCCCCCATGATGAGAATCTCGTGAAAGCCGAGAAGGACAAGTCCAGTAAGTACCTAGACTTGGCTCACGAGATAACCGCCATGTGGGATGTTGATTCGACGATCATTGTCCCGATAGTCGTTTCAGTGAACGGTCTAATAGCGAAGAGTCTCGACCAACATCTTGAGAGACTCTCGCTAGGTGGTTGGATCAAGGGTCAGATGCAGAAGGCGGTGATCTTGGACACGGCGCGGATAGTCCGCCGGTTCCTCTCTCTGCGGCCCTGACCACCGGTAGCTTGGGCCCTGCCCCGCTGCTGGCGGCACCCTAGGTTAGGTTTTTTATAATGTGTTTATATTAATTTTTATTGTTTTGTAAGTGTTTTTATATTTTACTTTTATATTCATATTATAAATAACCTGACTTAAGATGAGAAATGAATAAAGAAAATAATAATAAAATCATTTATTTCAGGCAAAGCCCATAAAAATGTTAGTATCTGTACAAAGCAAAACTTAAGACTATTGTTAATAAAATACAGAGTCACAAAACACAGACACAACCGGATGAGCATAAATTCATTAAAACAGTCAATAAAATAAATGTAAAAATAAAATTAAATAATTGAATTGTGAATTACAGAAATAAATTAAATTAAAAACATTAAAATAATAACAATAAATGTAAAAAATCGATCGACAATAATAAATAAAAAAATATTAAATAGCAATTATAATAAAAACATGTCATCAATTAAAATTTAAAAATTACCAATTATAATTTACGAATGTCGAATGAAGGCCGATCCATCTTTTAAGCATGGGTGAATCCCACCTGTCGGCAAACACCCTTAGAAGGCTGCTAGGGCTCCCCCGCATCCTTTCTAACAATGAAGCGCAGCGCTTCCTCATGATCGCATGAAAGCCGTCAATCCCCGCCTCCGTAAACATGCCCGAAGCACTGCACCTCCGATGAAGCCCCAGCAACGCCCTAAATGCATTATTATATTGCACCCGGAGTGCGCTGTACGTCCTCTGCGCATAATTGACCCAGAGATTGCAAGAGTAAAAGCACTGGCAGTATGCCCTAAATAGCGTTAGTTTTACTTTTCTAGTACAGCTTGCAAATCTCCGAGCCAACATATTGCAGCGAACAGACAGCGCCCTCCGCTCTCTCTCTATGTCCATATTGTCAGAGAGGTCTTCAGTGACCCAGTGGCCCAGATACTTAAAATGCTTAACCCGGTTTAAATGGGTGCCACACAGAGCAATTGGTGGCACAATCTCGTACGTCTTAGCACCAGCCTTGAAGATTAGGAATTCACTCTTCTTAGCATTGTATCTGAGCCCATGGTCCACTGCATACCTCTCACAGACACCGAGCAAGTTTTGCAATGCGCCGAGAGATGGCGTGAGCAGCACCATGTCGTCTGCATAGCTGATGTTGTTAATACAAACTCCATCAACCGAACAACCGACGTTGGTGCTGCTCAACTCCTCTATCAAACCGTTGATGTACAGGTTGAAAAGCCGGGGAGACGTAAGCCCCCCCTGTCTCACCCCGCACTCCAACCTGTACTCCTCCGAAAGAACACCCTCCCATCTCACACAGTTTCTCTGGTTATGGTACCAATATTTAAGAAGAGAGGTTACCTCTGTCGGCATCCCTGCTACTTCCTCAATCTTGCTCCATAGGACCTTATACGAGACGAGGTCGAAGGCCTTAGATAAGTCCAGGAAACATGCAAAGACTGGCGTTTTTCTAGACGTATAATACTGGACGGTCCGCTTGAGACAGAGGATAGCACTCTCAGTTGAGAGGCCAGGCCTGAAGCCGAATTGGGCATCATGTAGACTTAGGTGCTTGTCCAACTACTGATCAAGCAGAGCGTCCAGTATTTTAGCAATAATGTTAGCCAGGGAGATGGGTCTGTAATTATTAACGTCAGATGGATCTCCGGTTTTGTTTTTGACTATCGGGACAACTACTGTGTACATTAACTCATCCGGTAGGTAACTATGGCTAATACACAGACTATAGAACACAGCCAACACCCTCGGCAGGTGACTTCCCGCATGCTTAAGGTGCTCTACACTTAAGCCGTCACAACCAGGGGATTTTCCTCTTACCATATTTCTAATCACAGAGGACACTTCATTGGCAGAGAATTTAACGGAAATCCCCTCGTTTTGACTTCTCGTTAAGAACACAGGGGTAGTAGGCCCAAGAGGCGACTCCACTTTAAAATTATGTTTGAAGGCGTTGGCTATGTCATACGGGTCATGAATATTATAGCGGCACAAACGCTTTGTTAACACAAGAAAGTAGGTAGCTAGGTTAAATTTTCATATTTGTGTAGTAAAATCTGTTTAAATTTCGACTTCAATCTACCTATGTTCAATTTAGGTGTTTCAAGTAAAAGAGGGTACTCGTTATAAATTTTGGGGATCAAGTATTCTTTTGTTCTTCGACCATAATAGTTTTTTGCTGACGGTTGTGTCAATCTTATTCTCTTAGCAGACCTAGTGTCACGCTTACTTATTCTTGGTATTTTACAATCATCAGTGTAGTAACTATGTAACACATTTAAATATACAACCTTACAATGCACAGGAAGTATCTTACAAGTTGAGAAAAGTGTATCATAATTATGTCTGTGCTTTTTCCTAGTTTTATAACCGACCAAATATTTAATTAATCTTATCTGGAGTAGCTTTATTTTATCTAAATAAGTTTTAAAGGTAAGTCCGTAACAGCTGAGTCCATAGCTTAATAATGCGTCAGCAAGTGCATGGTAAACAATGTGCAAGGTGCGTTTATTAACAATTCGATTTAGGTGGTAAAATTGACCCAAAATAGACCTAAGCCTATTGCATATTTGATTTATGTGAAGTTTGAAATTGAAATGTTTATCTATTAGTAATCCCAGATACTTAAATTCCTCAACTACTTCTAATTTATTACAAGTGCAATTATTTTTATTTTTATGTAAACATTCATATGAATGTCCTACGACATTAATTTCACATGCCTTTACATTTTTGGCTATCTTGTTGTACGGAGAAAATATATGCATACATTTAGTTTTATTTAAATTCAAAATTATTCCATTGTCATGGGCCCATTTAGTAACATTCTCAAAATCCACCTGCACCTTACTCACCATGTCTGCGACGTCCTTGATTTGAAGCAGTCGATGATACCTCAAGATGTCCTCAAATTGAAGAATATAACCAGACAATAACTGGGACACTGGACTGCCTACACGTCAACATTTACGTACCGAACAGCGCCAGTATTCATAATCCCTTGCCCGTTAAGATCCATATATTTGGGGGCACTTACATATTTGGATTTGCAAGCAGATACGTCTACGGACCACGCTTCTTGGTCAGACATGACGTTATTTTCATTACTTTGAACTATCGTCTTGGCCCGTACGGATTTATGTGTCTAAACACTTATATAGTGCCAGGGAATCAGGGTTTGAAAGATCAAGTACAGGCACTACGCTGGATTAAAGAAAATATACGATATTTTGCCGGAGATGACTCCAAAATAACTATAGCGGGAAACAGTGCAGGTGGACAATCTGTGGATTTGCATCAGTACTTTCTGCAGGAACCACTTTATAATAGAGTTATTTTGCAAAGTGGCGTTGCATTGAATCGTCCACTTCATATTAGGGATCCTGAACCATATGCTCCTATAAAATTAGCAAATCTGTTGAATTATACAACAAATAATATTAACGATGCTTTATCATTTCTTAACAAAGTGGAGCCACATGAACTTATTGCTGCAACAAGAGATTCTGGTGTATTTCTTGGACCGTGTGTTGAAAAGCGATTCGAAAATGTTAATAACTAAGGTAAGTACCCCTATTAACGACCCCATTAAAATTGGCATTGATTACCGTGGTATGTACAAAATAGCGTTTAATAAGAAATCTTATTAACTTTCTTTGAATCTAAGAACACAGAAATAAAGCCTTATCTTTTGACTGTCGAATAAGTATAACACTACTACGAAAACATCACGCAAAAAAGTCGAAAATCGTAAACTAGCGCATCAGGAGCGCAAAATTTGGTTGCTCCATACTAACACGCAACACCTCAAGTAAGTAAACGCGTATTCTATTTAGTGATTAGCGTAATAATGGTAAATATTATGAAAAGACTAAGACTTGAAATTGATTCTTAGTTATTATCTTTATGATTCCCAAATACTTTATTTGCGATATTTGCTCGCCAATAGGAAAAAAAATGGAAATTAAAAACCTCGGTGTTAGGTTCCATTTTCTTAGTGTGACACCTAATTTCGAGGTATACCTCGGTAATAACGGAAACGATATTTTAGATTCGAGCGATCTTATATTCATATATAAATGCACATTTCCTTGACTTTTGATGTTATTGAAATATTTAACCACCTATAAAGCTAAAGAGCTATTAACGTGGTATGAAATCCATGCAAGAACTCTTAATTTTGATTACAATTTTAGACACCTTCTCAGACGTTTTCTTAGAAACCCTTATATGAGAAACTCGTTCAAGTATTGATATAAAAACAGAAGTATGGTTATAAAGTTTATTTTAACCATTGTTTTGTAACATTTGGAATCATCCATATTGATCGTTTAAAAAAATACAAGAAAATTATTTATTTTTATTACTCGTAAATGAGTTTTAGAATTATTTGAATTGAACTGATTAACGATGGTTAGAAAAGACATCACTCGGTAATAAGCTGTATGAGAACCTAATACAGACCTTCATGGCTTCGATATTAATAGGTTCTTAAAATACCTAATTAATAATACTTTTGATAGTCTTTTGTATACCAGGTACATAATAAGGGTTCTTAAAATTCAAGGACCGAAGACAGGCTCGAGAATTTTCAGACTTAATTATGTACCTACCGTTGCACACAATATTTTTTCTAAGGCAGCAAACATAAAATGATATACCGGGTGTGGCCTGTAACACGAGCAAATAATTAAAACATAGATTGTACTCCTCAAACGGTGACATTTTTGTTTAACAACTTTTAAAAATTATGAAGTATTTAGAGTCCCTATTTTACATACAAAATAAATATTATCTTCAAAGGACGCCATCGCCACGTCATATCATTGTGATTGACGTTGCTTGTCACGCCTTAAACATAACAAAATTCGCAATACATTGCGTCTTAGAATAAACTTTAAAGTGTATTAAAAATCAAACCACAAGTTATTTTTAAAAGTTGCTGATCAAATGTTGGTCAATATGAGGGATACAGCCTACAGTTTAATTTTTTGCTCGTATTACAGACCACAGGCTATATAAAGTCAAAGTAAATATTGGTTTTTAGATCTTTGCCTAGAAGATAGCATTTTTTTTAATACAACACTTGGCTATTGTGATATTTGTTTTCATATAGACAAAGGACACGGCCCCCTACGCACCGCGCATCAAATGTAGTTGGTTTAGATATCACGCAACTGGCAGTCATTAAATCGACAAATAGAAGTGTTGGAGTAGAAAAATATATTTTATGTTATTTTAATAATAAAAGAGACATACAAACATACAATATTAACATTAACTTACACAGATCTTGTATATTGGGTAGAATATAATTCTGATAGCTTTCTGAACGTTTTGGCGCAACTTGCCCTCCACGTCCGGTTAAAATAATTAAGTACCTATTTATTTAAGGTAGATAATAAATTAAACAAGAATTTCGACGCTCGTAAAGGGTAAGCCACGATGTTTTTAGCGTTAAAGGAACCAACTAATTTATTTAAAATTCATTAATAGTAGTCGTAGGTATTGAATATACCATTTTTATCCATTATTGTCAAATAAATAAGATTTATCATGATTATGGAACTAAAAATGCGACGGGATATCCACCCTCGTAAAAAGGAACCCACATCCGCGGTATTTGGGTAACAGTGGTCCATTACCACGGTAATAGGCGATTTCGACATTTTGGTTTTGATAATTATTTTTTCCTTTATATTTTTCCAAAAAAAGGCCAGAAACTAAAATAATATAAACTTTAATTAACAAACTAACATAAAAAAATATGTCTTGGTCCATACACCGCCGGTTTATGCTTAATTTTTGGCTCTTTTTGGAAAACTTGCTTAACCCCCTCGTTAATAGGGGTACTTACCTTATATAACGAAATACCCAGCTGATTTGAACACTATTACTCGAAGAGATGTCGATGTTTTAATTGGTATTACTAATGACGAATGCTATATGATGATAACTTTGACAAAAAAAGATAAATTTGAAAGTGAGGACTACGTGTCTCAGACGTTAGAAACTTATTTTGATTTCAAATAAGGTTTGGCAAAAATTTCATTTTTGGTACAAGCTTTTATCGCTGACTGTACTTTTCTTACGACAGACAACTAACTCATCGAGACAATTCTAAAAACCTCTAACACAATTAGGTTGCGTTGTTTCATCACAGAGTTCCTATGGCCACCTCCTGTCTCCATCATCAGATCAGCTCGATGGTACCATAATATTGCATTGTCATCCGATTTATACATGCATGCAAAATTTCAGCTCAATCGGAAACCGGGAAGAGGATCAAATTTTACTTGCAAGATTTGATTACAGACCGACAGACAGACAGACAACGGTCAGGTGAAACTAAATAAAAGCTTGTAAAATAAAAGTAAGTTCTCAAATGAAACAAAAATGATTGTCCGGTTGTTTTATTATGGTGACGATGTTCAACGTGAAGATAATAGGAGACAGGAAATTAATGTAGGTGCCGATTTTGTTTTTCACAGGCCGATATTTAGAACTGTTAGAAAATATTTGGAAAGTGGCCTAAACAACACGTACTTCTATATGTTTTCATTTTGTAGTGAAAAGAATTACTATAACCCTTATAGTGTAGTAAATGAAGCAAGTTGTTGTATGGAGACCCATGCATTAATTTCTCAGTCGATGAAATTTTGCTTCGTTATTGTATAGTATGAGCCGAAACTAACATATAAATATCCAAAAAACAAAACACTCTTAAGTTAGGTATTTATACGTAAAAATACAAATCTGTTTATATATTGAACTGAGTAATTCCTCCGTCCAAATTTATTTTAACAAATAAGTTATTTGTATCAGTATGTAATACTAGAAAAAAATCTAAAACTTTTGTCAAACATGAGAATATTTTTTTATGATAATTCCTTTTTTTGTCGCTTATTTTCATCGGAAAATTGCTCTGTCATTTTTTTCTTCTTATATGATCTTAGAATATAATTTGGCGTAGTGGGTAAGAAAATAAAAAAAAAAATGCATACCCAAATTTATGTATTTTAGAACTATTAAAAACTGAGAGTGGAAAATTTCTCAGCCTGATTTCTTTTTAAATATGTACTAAGTAGTCACGTATGCACTTAAATCCAAAATATCCAAAAGAAATATCATACCTTGTACACCCCGCTCCCTACACACTGCTTCCGATATGTTTAGTTTTTAATACGCTCGTTAATTTTTGGATGTTTTTATAGTTGAATAGATAGACTACTGTGAACTTAATTCAGTAAATAAAATGGATAGAGAAATTTTCCACAGCGAGTAAAAAGGCAATTTCTGAAAATAGTACAGTTACATGGTAATTTTTTTAGATTTTCATTTTTTATTGCTGTGCTCACGTCTGTGGGACACCCGCAGCTCATATCTCCCGATGCATGCACCACATGGCCACTCGGGCATCACTGTCCGATGCCGCGAGTCGTTTGAGGAAGGTAATGAGCGAGACAGAACTATATCGCGCTTTACGTACGCCGACATAGCAACAAAAAAAATATTTGGCGGTGTCTGATAGACCGCACATCAGTCGCAGAGGGTTAAGGTAACTTGGGTGCGTAGATTACGAAAAAATATATAAAAAGAATTTAAGTGGGGGGAAAGGGGGGTTTTGCAGTGGGAAATAATTTCCCGTTATCCGTTACGGAATAGCAAATTTTGAATGAAGTGGGAAATAGTTTCCCATTGTCCGATACGTTTACGAACATTTTACTAGTTAGTAGCTCCCCTCGGCTTTGCTTGGAATTCAAGTATAATTTTTTAACGTTATCTTCATAAATCAAAGAAATAAATAAAAGAAATAAATAAACAAAAAGAAGGCACAGATTTTTTTGTGTAACAGACAAACGGGCATATATTTTTATATATGGAAACAAATTAAAATTTAGGTAGAGAACAAACACTGGGAAATAATTTCCCACTTGATAAAACCTACCATTTTTTTTGTAAATCATAAGTTCAGGAACAAACAATGGGAATTTCCCACTTACTAAAACCTTAAAATCTTGGCTAAATCATATCGTTATCACAATTCTTTTCAAACAAAACACAGGGAAAATAAGTCTAGTTTATGATAGTATTCAGTGTATGCACTTACAAGATTTTTTTTCGCACTTAACCTCAAAACTCTAAAAAAATGTTGTTATTGCAAAAAAAATCACGACAACTGACATTGACTTTGACGTATGGTCACAAATGGCTGCCATTAGAAAAATGTTGCCATTTTTCAAATTCAAAATGCTACTAAGTTTTTAAATCTGTATGGTTGGTATCGCTGAGTGCTGCCATTAAAAAGATAAAAAATATTTCGTAAATTAGAATGAAATGGGAAATAATTTCCCGTTATTTGATTAAGGGATAAGTATATATGGAATATGCCATATTCTGAAGGTGGTGCCGTTCACGCTGATGAACTGGGATATTTATTCGATTGTTCTTTCATGAAAGAACGATTGCGTGATGAAGATATGCTTATTGGGGACAGGATGACCGAACTTTGGTCTAATTTCGCTAAATATGGGTACGTATTTATATGTCGGGAATTGTGGGCGTATCATACTATCGGCAGCACATCAGAACCTTCAATCGTGGATGACGAGGGCCTTCAATGAAATACAATGTTCAACTCACAATCTTTACTGCACAAGACTCATTATAAATCACAGCACGCGATACGTTTCTTATCTTAAGCAAACCAGTGGATTTGACCCAGGAACGGCCACCGACGTCATCCTCTCCCGTTCGTTGTCATCGTGCTCCTTCTGAAGATTGATTGACAGCATAACTTCAATTGTTCTGGACTTCAATTGTTTTAACAGCGCACTCTATGACGTCTTGGCGGAACTGCGTCGAACGCCACTCAGGTGTACGTAACACCCTAGTTTGCTCTATTTGTCAAGGTTTGCATGATAAAACGCCTCTTGAAGGCGACAGATGGCACATTTCAGCCATTCTCCGACATATATATAAACATGATTTGTAACGTATTATGTAAATGTAGGTATAGTAATATAAGTATCAAGCTGAGGGACAGGGGGTGCGAGTGCGACCCTCGGTCCGGATCATACCTTGGCCAACAGATCTCATTGGCCATTCAGCGCGGTAACGCTGCCAGCGTAAAGGTTGACTCACGCTAGACCAGACCGTGCACGGGCCGAGGCGCCCGACATGTCATTTTCTATGACGGCTGATCGGTGATCACGTGGTGCTTTCCTTAGAAAACGAAGCTCCGAAAGCTCCGGCTCGGCCACGGCTCGGTCTAACGTGAGTCATCCTTAATGTGGACATTTGAGCAAGGTACGATTCATGACGGTTATTTTGCTGAACTTAGATTATATGAAATGACGAAGCCTGTTGCGGATATCGTCCTTGGTATGTTTGGGACGATTTCATTGCATTTGTAGCCACTGGACGAAGCCTTCGTTGCGGATTTCTTACATTTAACTGGAGTATTTTTAGGGTTCCGTACCCAAAGGGTAAAACGGGACCCTATAACTAAGACTCGGCTGTCCGTCCGTCCGTCCGTCCGTCCGTCCGTCTGTCACCAGGCTGTATCTCACGAACCGTGATAGCTAGACAGTTGAAATTTTCACAGATGATGTATTTCTGTTGCCGCTATGACAACAAATACTAAAAACAGAATAAAACAAAGATTTAAGTGGGGCTCCCATACAACAAACGTGATTTTTGACCGAAGTTAAGCAACGTCGGGCGGGGTCAGTACTTGGATGGGTGACCGTTTTTTTTTGCCGTTTTTTGCATTATGGTACGGAACCCTTCGTGCGCGAGTCCGACTCGCACTTGCCCGGATTTTTACATTCAAATTATTTAAAATATATGGAATTATTTAACAAAAAGGAAGTATTATTAAATACAAGTTTAAAAACTTATTTTTTGTTCGATAAACTCAATAAAGCTATCAAAATTATGCTCGATAAGCCATCGTTTCAGATCGTCTAGCATGGGTTGCTTTCTCGTGCGCGAGTCCATACTTCAAGTCGCGCAAGATGTATGGAGTCGCGCGAGAGTGCGCAACTCATGCTAGCAGGTCAGGTGCGTTTTTAAAATTAAATAATGACGGCACATTCGTTACATGACCCGGCAGTCGGTTGTTTGTACATGGTCAGCCCCATCACGTGGGTTGGTTCAGGGCATTCCGAAACTTAACGTACTACCGTAGATGTCAGCTGCTCTCACGTATTCATTAAGATGGCATCGCACATGGACAGCTATTTGGTATCAATCGCCCCAGAGGCAGCGTGAGTATCCTGAGATTCTTAAAGTGCGGTTTTGCAGACGTACCCGTCCTATCAGCACAATGACTCGGACGGCTCTGTTTTGCATACGGAAGATATGCTCTTATTCGGCAGCGCGACCCCACAGCTCTGCGCTGTATGGGAGGATCGAGTGCACAATAGCATAATAGCATAATCACTTGCCAGGCGTCGAAGTGCTACGCAGGCACCCGCCAGTTTGTTAAGAACTTTGTACTTACTGTACCACCGGAGGCACTTAAGTGATTCAGAATTATTTTAATGAACCTCCTTGTTAAGGATGACTCACGCTAAACCGGGCCGGGCCCGAGCCGAGTTGTCCGACATGGCATTTTTTATGACGGCTGATCGGTGATCATGTGGTACTTTCCATAGAAAACGAAGCGCCGGAAGCTCCGGCCTGGCCCCGGCCCGGTCTAGCGTGAGTCAACTTTTATTCGGTTTTAATTGGTGTTTGTGCAGAATACTTACTATATTCTTTGATGGCAGAGTACAATAGCATTGCAAAGTTAATATGTTTATGTTTACCCAGCTGACAGACGTCGATTAAAATCCCGAACAACTTTATCGCAATATGCTGAGAATGGGTTGACACAGATTTTTTTAATTAGTTTAATTCGTTTTTATTTGTCTATAGTGTATTTAATAGAAAACAATTTATATCTTTATTTCAGAAATCCAACACCAAAACCATCTAAGTTGATTCCTCTTCAATGGCCTCGCGTAACCCAGGACAAACCGCAAAAATTGTATGCAGGTGACAGCTGTCACTCTACCCAAGATTTGCAATAAATACTTTAAGAACATATTAAAGGTTCAGATGTACATATGTTCGTGCAAAATTGTTTTCCTTCGTATTTCCTCGGAAACGTTCGTATTTGTCCTGCTACTTCAATCACCCTCAGTACTTTTTGTACCGAGACTGAATGAAATAGGAAGACACGTTCGTACGTTTCCATAAAAATACGAAGGAAAACAATTATGTACTACATCTGTACCTAAAGACAGAATTGAGAATTCACAATGAGTTCAGCAGTAGATGTCATATATACCAAATGTGGTGGGGGGCGCATCAAATTGATTTCATAAAATGATTTGATGTTGATGTTCTTAGAGTTTTTAACTTTACAGTTAAGTATACAAATCTCGGACAAATAAAATCCGAGAATCTGGCAGGGGTTCATCAGTGTAGGTCAGAGTACTAATCCAGCAAAAAGGTTGTAGAATCACTGAAAACAAACAATTTAATGAGTTTTAAGCTTGGCGACGTTGCTTTTATCGAATACAATTTGAATATATCTAACAATGCCAGGCGTTTTAATAAAGGAATGTAGGGCCAGGGTTACGTTAAACGTATTTACACGGTGTAAAACGTAACACTGGCCGACGCCTGTGATATCTGCATAGATGCCGACACCGCACAAGAACACAGTAGGGTTGTCACAGACTTTTACACAACTGCCCCAGACTTACACTTGACTTACTATAAGACACGCTAGCCCTGTAAGTAGTACCGAGCTACTGACAATAGCGATGTATGCAGCTCGGGTGCGCGCGATCAGTGTTCCTGAATTCGCGGACACCTTAAGAAATCGAATTAAGGTAAAGGTCCTACCTACTGCTAGGTTGCTCATACCATCTATTGTAATGAATTCTCGGGGGAGCCTCACCCCTAGATTTAAAAATAAAAGGCAAGGTCTATAAAACCGTAGTAAGACCTGTTGTGGTCTATGGCGCGGAATGCTGGCCGACTACCAAGCTACAGCTGAGCAGAGTGCATGTGGCGGAAATGCAGATGCTCAGGTGGGCCGCAGGAGTGACCAGAGTTGGGCAAAAATTAACTTGAATAAGAATAAGAATAAAAACAGAAATTTTATTCTTATTCAAATCGATTTGAATTAGAATAATTCTTGCACTAGTTATTTTAGAATATAATTAAGGTGAATAAATCATGTGACTTTTATTTTAAATGCGGAATAAAAAACAGAATAATTATTCTAGAAGTGAGGCTATTCTAACTAAGGTTTTATTCAATTAAAATGTTATTTAGAATTAAGTTAATTTTTGTAGTACAATAGGTTATAATTTGTAAGTTCATTTTCACCCTTCTAATTTAAAGTCACATTGAAGAGTTCCGCTATACGCTATCTAGTTCTATCATCCGATCAGGGTGCTTAGCCAACATGCCAAACTTTGACGCTCCGTAGAGTTGCGCATAATCTCTCTCTATCACTCTTACATATTAGTGCGATACAGAGACAGATAGCGTTTCGTTGTCGTAGCACTCGTAGCGCAAACGATTGGGTGCCTAGCTAAGATGCCAATTTTTGTTTTTAATTTAATAACCAAATCATTAGGTACAATTTAGCTGTTTTTAGCGCTTTCTGTTCTGTCTCTATCACTCTTACATATTAGTGCAATAGAGAGACAGAGATAGGGTTTCGTTGTCGTAGCGCAAACGATTGGCATGTTGGCTACGCACCCAAGGTGCTTAGCAAAGATGAAAATTTTGTTTTTAATTTCATAACCAAATCATTAAGTAAATTTAGCTTTTCTGGGGGCCTAGCCAACATGCCAATCGCTTGTGCTCCGACAACGAAGCACTTTCTGTCTCTATCACTCTTACATATTAGTGCAATAGAGAGACAGAGATAGCGTTTCGTTGTCGTAGCGCAAACGATTGGCATGTTGGCTACGCACCCAAGGTGCTTAGCAAAGATGTCAATTTTGTTTTTAATTTCATAACCAAATTACGTAAATTTAGCTGTTCTGGGGGCCTAGCCAACATGCCAATCTCTTGCGCTCCAACAACGAAGCGCTTTCTGTCTCTATCACTCTTAGGTATATATTAGTGCGATAGAGAGACAGAGAGAGCGCTTCGTTGTCGGAGTGCGAACGATTGGCATAATGGGTAGGGCCCCAGAACACCTAAATTGTATCCAAAGATTTGGTTATTAAATTAAAAACAAAAATTGTCATCTTGGCTAGGCACCTTGGGTTCGTAGTCAATATGCCAATCGTTTGCGCTACGACAACTAAACGCTATCTCTGTCTCTCTATCGCACTAATATGTAAGAGTGATAGACAGAAAGCGCTTCGTTGTTGGAGCGCAAGCGATTGGCATGTTGACTAGGCCCCCAGAACGTTTAAATTTACCTGATTATTTGATTATTAATATAAAAACAAAAATTGACATCTTGGCTAGGCACATTGGGAGCGTAGTCAACGTGCCAAACGTTTGCGCTACGACAACGAAACGCTATCTTTGTCGCTCTAATATGTAAGAGTGATAGAGACAGAAAGCGCTTCGTTGTTGGAGCGCAAGTGATTGGCATGTTGGCTAGGTCTCCAGAACAGCTAAATTTACCTAATGATTTGGTTAATTAATTAAAAACAAAAATTGTCATCTTGGCTAGGTACCTTGGGTTCGTAGCCAATATGCCAATCGTTTGCGCTACGACAACGAAACTCTATCTCTGTCTCTCTATCGCACTAATATGTAAGAGTGATAGAGACAGAAAGCGCTTTGTTGTTGGAGCGCAAGCGATTGGCATGTTGACTAGGCCCCCAGAACGGTTAAATTTACCTGATGATTTGATTATTAAATTAAAAACAAAAATTGGCATCTTGGCTAGGCCCCTAGACCAGCTAAATAGAACCTAATGATTTGGTTAGTAAATTAAAAATAATACGGTTACTGAAACTATGCGTTATGCGACAGTCAATTTGTAGGATTTTATTCCATAAAATAGGTATAAATTAGACAAGAGACTAACTACTATTACATCTACCTAACTATACTTAATTAGTACCTATACGGTACCCGAACTACATTTTTATTCGTGGAATATTATTTCAATTAAAAATCATGATTATATTTATTTGATTAAGAATAAGTTATTCTCATTCAGTTTTTTCTCATACGAATTATTCCCGACCAAAATTATTTGAATATTTTTGACGGGAATAAAATCGAGATGATTTTATTCCTACGAATTCTTATTCAAATAATGATTTTATTCTTGAATGCCCAACACTGGGAGTGACCATGCTCGATAAAGTGCCTAATGTCTACATCCGCGGAAGCTACAAGATCAGGCCACTACAAGACAAAGTCACAGAATCGCGCTTGCGCTGGTACGGCCATGTCATGAGAAGACCAGATGATCACATGACAAAAAGTGCGTTAAGCCTCATATCGGGATCATATCCTCGTGGCAGTGGCAATATCTCAAATAACAATTTAGATCCAGCGACGACCTAGAAACGATATCTCTGGAGAAGGAGGATTAGAAGAGCCGACCCCAATTAGAAACGGGACAAGGCCGGAAGAAGAAGAAGAAGACCATCTATTGTAATGAATTATGTCTAAAAAATTTAAAAGATGACACATGTGTACTGAGACAGTGACGAGCATTCATATTGAGAGAGAACATACCTATTGAGGACAATCTTACACAGATCGACCTAGCCCCAAAGTAAGCAAAGCTTTATATATATATTAATAAAGATATTTTATGATGATGATTATGTGTGTTTCATTGCATGAACCAGTCATCTTCTTCCATTACTTTCAAATAAAACAAAGTAAAAAATTGTATTTGTCTTAAACATATATTTTCTAATTTCTCATTCTCTGTTTCATTGATCACTCCTTACTTATGACTCTTTCGTAATGTCCTATATGCCTGTACAGAAGGTCTAGAAAGCTCATCCGCTCGTGCATCGGTCTTGAACCTAGGCGAAGTTCAGTGTTTATCTCCAAATATGGCAGTTTGTCCTGGGTTACGCGTGGCCATTGAAGAGGAATCAACTTTGATGGTTTCGGTGTTGGATTTCTGGAATAAATAAATACATTATCTGAGGTATTCATTAAATACTTTCTCGAAGCGCTTCGTCCTTTTTTGTGAACCCTCATTACTTGGATTTGGATAATACTAGACAAATAAAATTCTTGAGATATAATATGATGTCAATAGTGGACTTATTAAGCATAACATTTTTCTAATGGTGTGAAAAGAGGGGTGAAATTTTGTATGGAGAATCAATAACCGCTGAACCGATTTAGTTGAAATATTATGGTACCTATGTAAATAGTTTTTGTTATGGGAAAGCTATACCCATAGCTATAGCCCAAAATCACCCCGTAAGGATGAAAAAGGGGTGAAAAAGGGCGTTAGGCGGCAAAAGGAGGTTAAAGATTGTATAGGGAATCAGTAAATAGCAGATTCTATAAAAGATGCCCCCAGATACGTTTTTCAGGATATTTAACGGTAAATCACCACCAACCCCTTAATTTAGCGGATAGAATTGTCATAAGCAACTTACAAACAGAAGTGAAATCCCACCAATAACATTTTTATGTAAAATGTTGCCAAGACGAAATCCTAAGGCTCACACTGTCAAAAAGTTATCAGATCGCTTGTAGAGTCAAGCTTCTAACTCTACAAGCCCTAACGTCACAAACCCTACACCTAAGTCAAAATATGTGACTTTGTCGTTTCGTTACTACAAGAACTATTGTATAATATTGAAAAATGAATGAAAACTGAATGAATATTTCGCCTTACGCCCAAGTGAAGGTAGCGATATCAAGAGTACATTTACAACCAATATTTACTTACTCGAAAGAAGTGCTAACACAGTCTTAAATTATTAAAAAAATTTCGAACCAAAATACGTACCCATATTTAGCGAAATTAGTCCAAAGTTCGGTCATCCTGTCTACAATAAGCATATCTTCATCACGCAACCGTTCTTTCATGTAAGACACATCAAATAAATATCCCAGCTCATCTGCGTGAGCGGCACCACCTTCAGTATATGGCACATTATTTAAATCCTTACGGTAATTCCTTTCACCAACAAATGAAAACGTATAGAAGTACGTGTTGTTTACACCACTTTCCAAATATTTTCTAACAGTTCTGAATATTGGACTGTGAAAAACCAAATCGGCACATACATTCATTTCTGGTCTCCTATTATCTGCACGTTGTAAATCATCACCATAATAAAACAAACGGACAATATTTTGAATTTCATCTGAAAGCTTAATTTCATTTCTAAAATCAAAATAAGTTTCTAAGAGCTCAGACACGTAGTCGGTACTTTCAAATTCATCTTTTTCTATTATGGTTATTATCACATAGGCTTCGTCGTTATTAATACCAATTAAGACATCGGCATCTCTACGAGTAATTGTGTTCAAATCAGCTGGATATTTCGTTATATAGTTATCAGCATTCTCGAATTGCTTTTCAACACACGGTCCAAAAAATACACCAGAATCCCTTGTTGCAGCAATAAGTTCACGTGGCCTTAGTTTATTCAGAAATGATAAAGCTTCGTTAATATCATTCGTTGTATAATTCAATTGCTTTGCTAATTTTATAGGAGCATATGGATCAGAATCTTCGATAAGTGTACGAGATAACGAAACGCCACTTTGCATAATCACTCTATTATAAAGTGGTTCCTGTAGAAAATATTGATGCAAATCCACAGATTCTCCACCTGAACTGTTTCCCGCTATAGTTATTTTGGAGTCGTCTCCGCCAAAATATCGTATATTTTCTTTTATCCAGCGTAATGCTAGTACTTGATCTTTCAAACCCTGATTCCCTGGCAATTTAGACGTTTTAAGACACATGAATCCATAAGGGCCAACGCGATAGTTGAAAGTAATGAAAATAACGTCATGTCTGACCAAGAATCGTGGTCCGTAGACGTATCTGCCTGCAAACCCATATTCGAATATGCCCCCAAATATGTAGATCATAACAGGCAAGGGATTATCAATACTAGCGCTGTACGGTACGTGAATGTTGACGTGAAGACAGTCTAATGTCCCAGTGATTGTGTTGTTGAATTCTTCAACTTGTGGACACCTTGAGGTATCGTCGACGGCTTCAAATATCCCTTCAAATTTGTGTGGAATAGGAGGCTGAAATTTTGAACATTTCATTTTGGTAATGGTCCTTTATATATGAAGTACTTACTTATTACTTATATTATTGGCTAAGGTTGTTCAGTTGTACACTGACAATAAAACTAGGAAAAAACAATGTATTTTTCACCACACCAGCTCGGAAAGGCTTACTTTGCACTTCAAAAAGTGATAGCAAAGTTGCATTTTATTCACATGTGAGGCAATGTAATCAAATGCAAATTTTGAGTTGTTTTCTTATGTTTGCTTTTAGAATTGACTTTTAAATGATGATTTTGGATGATAAATATTTAATAACATTCATTTGGATTTGATTTGGTTTGATATTTTACATTTCATATTTGCTTCGGGTTGGTGTGGTGAAAAATTTTGTGTTTCACTCGGGGGCAAATTTTGTTTAACCCTCGTGCTTTGAAACCCTCGCCACGCTCAAGATTCCATTTTTCGAACCACTCGCTACGCTCGTGGTTTAATTTTGGGATCTTTCGCTTGCTCGGGTATCAATATTAGCTCGAGCGGTTAAACAACAACTTTGCCCCCTTGTAAAACAAATAACGATTACCTACGTGAAATGACGATAGCTTTATATTGATACACTTGCATACCTACTAAAAGTATCGTAAAACAACCTTTTCCTATACTGTAACCTATGGTCGACAAATTAATATCGGAGAAAAAATGCACACCAGCAAGATTTTTCGAATATTTATCAATTGAGATATTTCCATACTCACACCAAAAACATTGTCAGGATCAACTCTTGCATACGGGATACCCAAGAACATGGAGTAATTCCCATCCTGGGCCTGGAGACCTCGAAAACTGCCTACTGGAGTATGCACTATGGGTCTGGGCAACTCAGGGACCATTGTAAGTTCTGTAAAAATCACAAAGTTTAGTCACATGGCAGAATCGCTGTATAAGTATGTCTTCAATCAAATCATTAACCGTACGACTGCGAATGCTCGTATCAGCTTGGGCAAAATTGTTTCGTATATGTAACCACGGATTTTCCTTATATAAATAAAATGAGATGTCTATACAGCTATTCTACTTTACATTTTGGGTTTGATAAGTATACTTATAGCTGGAACAGCAATTGAAAATTTAGTCTGAATTTAGAATTAGTTGCGCAAGAATAAGGCAAACAGTTGAACTAGTTTTCCAATGCCTGTTACTGCTGTTACACGTGATTGAACAGAAGAAAAATACCTGTTACTGAAGCCTGCTGTGCAATTACTAGATAGTATAAAAATAACGGAACGTCAGGGAACATATTCCTTGCTACGTTCATATTGTCGTATAAGTCCGACTATGGTGACGGACTCGCAACTACGGTACGCGATAAGCATGGCCTGAAATGCTCTTGGACGGTTTTTATAGTCAGTCGTGACGAACATTTTATAGCAAGCAAGTATCTTAAGCGCAAATGCATGAATGACGCAAAACACGGCAGACAATTAAATCCACGTGTATTCATTGTGGCGTCGCAGAATGTGTTTACTAACTTCACAATCGCTGAACCGTGTTTCAACACGTAGGTATTTATTATGAGTGCTAATAACAGCCCGTTTCGCAGATGTTCCAACATTCAGCGTTCCCCGCCATCAACACCATTGCCACCGAATACCGGAAAAGAAAAGGCACAACCAACGAGCGTAAAAGACCAGACCAGTCTTGACCCGGTACCAACATCAGAGATTCAGAACTGGATGAGCACCTTAGTGAAATCTGCAGCATTGACGGAAGGCAAATTGAACTCCGACCAAAAACTCAGGATCCACAATCTTTGCCGAAATGTTTCCCACGGTTCCGCAAACATGGCAGTTCTTTACTAAGGCCTTAAAGCAAAGGCATTTGTTATCGACGTATAGATCGGTAATGTTTTTCATACTTAAGTATTTAATGTTCGTATAGAACTATTTTAAGGTAAAGTAATAACAACGTAATAATATAAAAACTTTTTACAAAAAAAAGCAAACCGACTTCAAAAAGGATGAAATAAAATATTATCCTTTTTGAAGTCTATGCGTTACCAACTGATATGTTTGAAGTCGGTGCCAAGCCAAATTTTGAAGCATACCATGATTTTGGTGCGATTCGATAAGGATGTACCTACGTTGGATTGCCTTACACGTTACACGACGACAATGAACGTACTTTCTGTAGGTACAGTCGACGTTAAAAATATGTTTTCACTTTTCGCCTTATTACAAAGGAGTAAGGTGCAAAAGTGTAAATATATCTTTGACGTCGATTGTATCTAAAGCCCCCTCCAGACTATGCGCGTGAATCGCGGGCGAAGCCGCGAACGCGAGTGTGGAGTCGATTTCGCAGGTCTGCGTTCAGGACTCCACACTCGCGTTCGCGGCTTTGCGCCGCGATTCGCGCACGAGTGTGGAGGAGGCTTAAGAACACACCTCAGAACACACGATCAAACCTTCTTGGCGCAGTCTGTACCATGTTTGTCGGCACATTTAGTGGAAATCCAATGCATTTTTTCGTCGTATTTTTTAAAGAGCATTTCTTACTAATGCTCGAACAGTCTATAGCACGCAAGTGTGAGATTGGGACTGAGTAATTTCCCGTCCTTTATCCAGAGGACTACATTTCAAAATATAAAACAATTTAAGAAATTTACCTTCTTGCCAAATTTCACCTAAAGCGGTTCAGTTGTTTAGCCTTGAAAAGGCGACAAAGAGGCAGACAAAATTACTTACACATTTGTAATAGTTATTAGTGCAGTTCTAATGGGATTTATAGCCATAAAGCTGATTATTTTGACTGGTATTGTTACTACTTGGCTTGGCACCGACTTCAAACATATCAGTTGGTAACGCATAGACTTCAAAAAGGATAATATTTTATTTCATCCTTTTTGAAGTCGGTTTGCTTTTTTTTGTAAAAAGTTTTTATTTTTCCATTTTTAGTTTTAACGCATTGTTAAGAGCGCGACGCATGAATGAAAAACAAGATCATGTCTAAATTCGTGTACCTATTACTTTAATAAATATGTATGTAATCAGGAATTTTCTCGAGTCCGTCTGGGAAATTATAATTCCTGTCACTACTACACTAAATCCATCCTCCGCCCCGCCACTGGCCCAATCCCTCAACGCCCCGCGATCACTCAACCTCACAGCGCATCAACCCCTGATCCAGGAACCCCTCGACCCTGAACCAGGAATTTTCTCGAGTCCGTCTGGGAAATTATAATTCCTGTCAACTAAATCCATCCGCCCGCCCCGCCACTGACCCAATCTCTCAGCCCCCCGATCACTCAACCTCACAGCACATCAACCCCTGATCCAGGAACCCCTCGATCCTGAACCAGCAACCCTTCAACCGCCATTCCCCGACCCGTTAATCTCTGACCCCTTAACTCCTAACCCTAACCCCCGATCAGTAGCCTTACCAGCTTACCACGAGTTTGACATTGATATATTCGCTAGCATGTGTGTAACTTACTTCCTATGCATCTCGCTCGTACTAACCTTAGTGTGAGCGAGATGCATAAAAAGTTACATTTAGATGCATAAGACGTTAGCAAATATGTCAATGTCAAACTCGTGGTAAGGCTACAGTTGCAGTACATCAAATTGGTGGTTTTCGGAAGCAAATGCTCGAGTTACTTTAGAAAACCCCGAAATCACTTAACACGTGCCTTTAAAAATTGAGGAGTTCCCTCAATTCCTCATGGATTCCATTATCAGACCAGAACCAAAAATAATACGGAAACACCTTGGAGGTAACTTCTTCCAAACAAAAAAAGAATTACTCAAATCGGATCACAGGTAATCGGTGAACATACTTACATTTAAAGAAATCATCATCATTATCATCAAAATAATCATCATCATCAGGTCTACTTCATCAAATTAGTGGTTTTCGGGAGAAAATGCTCGAGTTGCTTAAGAAAACGCCCAAAACACCATGCATGTGCCTTTAAAAATTGAGGAGTTCCCTCAATTCCTCATGGATCCCATCATCAGAACAGAACCAAATTAAAATGGGACCAACTCGGAGGTAGCTCCTTTCAAACAAAAAAAGAATTACTCAAATCGGACTACGGATGTCGGAGTAATCGGTGAACGTACATAGAAAAAAAAAAAAAAAAATAGCCACAACCGAATACAGAACCTCCTCCTTCTATGAAATTGAAGTCGGTTAAAAATAAAAACGATCGATCTACTTTGTAGACATTATAGACACTGACACAGCACTACTTGGTTACTAAGTGTAAGATAATTCAATACCGTAAAATGGAGTGAGTTAAGTTAAGTAGGGAGAAAAGTGACATTCAAACCTCGATAACATTTTATTTTTAACCGACTTCAATTTCATAGAAGGAGGAGGTTCTGTATTCGGTTGTGGCTATTTTTTTTTTTTTTCTATGTACGTTCACCGATTACTCCGACATCCGTAGTCCGATTTGAGTAATTCTTTTTTTGTTTGAAAGGAGCTACCTCCGAGTTGGTCCCATTTTAATTTGGTTCTGTTCTGATGATGGGATCCATGAGGAATTGAGGGAACTCCTCAATTTTTAAAGGCACATGCATGGTGTTTTGGGCGTTTTCTTAAGCAACTCGAGCACTTTCTCCCGAAAACCACTAATTTGATGAAGTAGACCTGATGATGATGATTATTTTGATGATAATGATGATGATTTCTTTAAATGTAAGTATGTTCACCGATTACTCCGGCACCTGTGATCCGATTTGAGTAATTCTTTTTTTGTTTGGAAGAAGTTACCTCCACGGTATTTCCGTATTATTTTTGGTTCTGGTCTGATGATGGAATCCACGAGGAATTGAGGGAACTCCTCAATTTTTAAAGGCACGTGTTAAGTGATTTCGGGGTTTTCTAAAGTAACTCGAGCATTTGCTTCCGAAAGCCACCAATTTGATGTACTGCAACTGTAGCCTTACCACGAGTTTGACATTGACATATTCGCTAACGTCTTATGCATCTAAATGTAACTTTTTATGCATCTCGCTCACACTAAGGTTCACAGTACGAGCGAGATGCATAGGAAGTAAGTTACACACATGCTAGCGAATATATCAATGTCAAACTCGTGGTAAGCTGGTAAGGCTATTACTGATCGGGGGTTAGGGTTAGGAGTTAAGGGGTCAGGGATTAACGGGTCGGGGAATGGCGGTTGAAGGGTTGCTGGTTCAGGATCGAGGGGTTCCTGGATCAGGGGTTGATGTGCTGTGAGGTTGAGTGATCGGGGGGCTGAGGGATTGGGTCAGTGGCGGGGCGGGCGGATGGATTTAGTTGACAGGAATTATAATTTCCCAGACGGACTCGAGAAAATTCCTGGTTCAGGGTCGAGGGGTTCCTGGATCAGGGGTTGATGCGCTGTGAGGTTGAGTGATCGGGGCGTTGAGGGATTGGGCCAGTGGCGGGGCGGAGGATGGATTTAATGTAGTAGTGACAGGAATTATAATTTCCCACACGGACTCGAGAAAATTCCTGATTACATACATATTTATTAAAGTAATAGGTACACGAATTTAGTGTTAAACATGATCTTGTTTTTCATTCATGCGTCGCGCTCTTAACAATAGCGTTAAAACTAAAAATGGAAAAATAAAAACTTTTTACAAAAAAAAGCAAACCGACTTCAAAAAGGATGAAATAAAATTTTATCCTTTTTGAAGTCTATGCGTTACCAACTGATATGTTTGAAGTCGGTGCCAAGCCAAGTAGTAACAATACCAGTCAAAATAATCAGCTTTATGGCTATAAATCCCATTAGAACTGCACTAATAACTATTACAAATGTGTAAGTAATTTTGTCTGCCTCTTTGTCGCCTTTTCAAGGCTAAACAACTGAACCGCTTTAGGTGAAATTTGGCAAGAAGGTAAATTTCTTAAATTGTTTTATATTTTGAAATGTAGTCCTCTGGATAAGGGACGGGAAATTACTCAGTCCCAATCTCACACTTGCGTGCTGTAGACTGTTCGAGCATTAGTAAGAAAAAATACGACGAAAAAAAATGCATTGGATTTCCACTAATGTGCCGACAAACATGGTACAGACTGCGCCAAGAAGGTTTGATCGTGTGTTCTGAGGTGTGTTCTTAAGCCTCCTCCACACTCGTGCGCGAATCGCGGCGCAAAGCCGCGAACGCGAGTGTGGAGTCCTGAACGCAGACCTGCGAAATCGACTCCACACTCGCGTTCGCGGCTTCGCCCGCGATTCACGCGCATAGTCTGGAGGGGGCTTTAGATACAATCGACGTCAAAGATATATTTACACTTTTGCACCTTACTCCTTTGTAATAAGACGAAAAGTGTAAACATATTTTTAACGTCGACTGTACCTACAGAAAGTACGTTCATTGTCGTCGTGTAAGGCAATCCAACGTAGGTACATCCTTATCGAATCGCACCAAAATCATGGTATGCTTCAAAATTTGGCTTGGCACCGACTTCAAACATATCAGTTGGTAACGCATAGACTTCAAAAAGGATAAAATTTTATTTCATCCTTTTTGAAGTCGGTTTGCTTTTTTTTGTAAAAAGTTTTTATTACATATGTAAACTGAATGGTGTATTTATAATAAATGTCCCGGACATTTGCATTTTAGTTTTTTTTTATGATTTTGGGTAGTTCCATTTCATAACTTTACCGATAAACACAAAATCCCTCCTCACCCCGTAGTACCTCGTAGTTGGGGTGAGATGGGATTTCATACAAAGGTGATTTTGGAACATTGTTGGATCGATTTTTTTTTCTTATGAATATCACTATAGCTCCATTTGTAATACGAATACATTATTTGGGTAGAAGTACCCTTTAAAAACCATCTCACCCCCCCCTGGCATACCTTCTCTCCCCATTTATAACCAAACTCTCTACGCAATACCTACTCACCCCATTTTACGGTACCTATTTATGTCTCTTTGTTCATGATTTTAATTTGTTTTATTGTTCTTTAAATTATCTAGTACATAAATTATCTCTTTGCCTGAGATACAGGATTATATTTCTAGTTCAGGCGCACGTAATGTACGTAAAAATGTAAAAGTTCACGCATAATGTAATATTAGCAATATTTTTTTCTCAATAAATTATTCTTATATTCTTATAGTCTTAATCAAAGAGAATTAAATGACTACGTTTTAAGAGTCGGCACTCTCGAACAAGCCTTGAATCGAATTATGAACGTACATTAATTGTGCCAACACACCAAGTACTGGCTTAAATAACTCGCATCCAGGCCATAATTGTTAAAAAAAAAACCACACCAAATACAGTCATGTCAATACTACCAACACAAAAAAAAACAACGCTAGGGCTCGACACTTCCAGTACCTACTGTTTATCGATATCGATAAATGTGCGATACGTGCTGCTGTATTTACTGTACTACTGTAACAGTACATTATGAGAATCACGTGGATTAATAATAAAAAAAAAACATTATATAAACAATTTTATTTTACATGATAAAAATTAAGTACATAGTTTATTATTCAAGTAGGCATATTACAATAATTATGCTGAATTCACGCGCATTCTTTTTTAATCTGGTCCCTTTTTATTGAAGGCACTGAATGGAGAATGATTTCCACAAATGAACTTGTTTCCATTCGGCTTTTGAATAGGTAAATAAATACGCCAAATCCTCATTTCCTGTTAGCTTTGCCCATAATCGACATCTGAAATAAAGAGATTATCGATAAATTGGTCGTACACTATTCGTGTCTTAGCTTACTTAGTTTTTTACTTAAAAAGACTTCATTCACAAAATATTTTCGTTTTAATCATGGATTGTACACGACTAAAACTAATTCGAACTAATCAAATTAGTAACTGTTAACGACTCAAAGTAAAAAATTAAAATATTGCATACAAACATCAGTTTACCGGCCTGTTCGGATCAAGTGGAAATTTGGCCAAAAATACGTCAGTAGTTAGTCTTCTTACACGCCCACCACAAACTTCACATTCCCTTAAAGATTTGGCCCCCATTTAAATAACAGCTAAAGTTATTTTACCAAAATTACAATAAAAAATAACCACGTATTTCCACTTTCACGACAATTTAAAATGACGTTATTGACGTTTTACTACCGATCATACCAACCTAAAGAAAAGTAAGTATAATACGTCTATGTTAAAAGCAAGTATGGTATGTGCTACCAAAATGCAACAGCAGTCATTTTAAATTCGATAAGATTATTTCTATGCCTCAATGTTGGTAACAAGTACGTTCCTAATTTATCATAATGGGCTGGTCTTAATGATAATGATGGTTATGAAACCTGTGAATTAAATTTACAAGTTATTAAGCCATTATTGAATTTTGAATAAACTTGCCTAGGTACCTAATACCGCCAGCATCCTTGGTACAATGCCTCAAGGGCCTATTTTAGATTTAAGCTAGTTATTAATTTCGTTTAGTAGTACCACTGTATATATATTGTATGTAAATAAATGTTTGTTAAAATTAAATATCTCAATACCCCCTAATAAAATTGATTTTGGGCAAAATTATTTATTACGTAAATAAACAGTTATGTAAATGTAAATAAACATATTGTACACTAAACAAAAATTCTTCATGCAAAATGTTGACAAATGTGCGTCAAAAGCTGTAACGATTTTCAACTTTTGAACTTTATAAAATCTTCAATCAACTCAATGTAAGATTTACCTATGAGGTGTCCTACCTCCAGTGTTAGGTTGACGTGCTATTTATGGATCACCATGTATATCTTTTTTGTAGGAAATGTTATATACAGTTTATTTACGTATCAGATGATAAAAAAGGGACATTTAGCTTTACTCCCATGCACCCTGCGGTACATTTAGTATGTTATATAACACTTTAAACTCTCGCGTTTTGTATCGTGAGGACGGGTACAAATTATCGTCTACTTGGGGACCAGTGATTCAAATGTTGAAACCAGCGGATATATCTTCGGACCAGTGTACGGATACTGTGAGTGTTGCGTGTCGTGCCGTGGACAATAAACATTAAACTTTAACGGGTAGCTGCAATTTCTTTGTCTACCCCGAACATTTTTATAAACTAATTTCGGGTAGTTTAGTGGTGTTTTATTAATATCTCCGTTGACATTTGTTGGGACGTCAGTCTTTCCGTGACCACAGCTGGTGCAACTCAGCTGAAACGTCGGAATTAAAGGTAAAAACAATGAAATTATATCGCGGTAGACCCGTTTGTGTAATTAAATATTTAGTATGTTGTTTAATACACCATTCTCTACAACTAGGTATGCCAATATAATATTCTAACTTTCGCGTTTTGAACACATATTAACTCACAAAATCCACACAAAATTCGCGTTAGACCCGTCTATAAATGTGAGTTAATAGGTATGCCAAAATACGCTTATACACATTATCCTATTTTTCCTTCGTATAGTGGACTAATTTTTTCATAACTTTTCACATCACCTAATCAGAAAATGGATTTTTCTTCCCTGCTAGGAGGGATCAAAGTGGCACTTTTCTGTTCAACGACATTTCATTGCCAGTATAAAATATTAATATAATTAACTATGAACATCGTATGTACAGCCTGGCAATAAAGAGTAGAAATTAAAAAGTGGCAACATTGTAGTGTCAACACTAAGATTTTTTATTTTCCTCATAGTTGATGTGAAAAGCAGTATGTGTCACAGGGTATCAAAATTATTTCGTTTTGGGCGTTAACACTTGAATCCCTCATTACGCTCAGGATTCTACAATAGAATCCCTCACAACGTTCGGGATTCTATTGTAGAATCCATCGCTTCATTCAGGATTCAATGTACGCCCTTGACGGAAATATATCATTTTGATCCCTTGTAACACAAACTACTATTCTTACAGTTAGAGTTAGACCAGGCTCCAATTTCACCACGGTGACAGGTGCGACAATTGTAAAACATCACTGTTGCTGACGTCACAGGCATCCATGGGCTACGGTTACCGCTTACCATCGGGCGGGCCGTATTCCTGTTTGCCACCATCATTGTTTTATTAAAAGAAACTTTATAATATCTGAAAAAAACAGATATTTCTCTTGCTAAGTTTATGACAATTGTCACAAGAAACACTACAATTGTCACGAAATTCCGACATATAACTCATTACCTGTCAAGAATTACCTACAATTCTTCTAAATCTTGACAATTGTCAGAAACTTCGCAAAAGAAATATCTGTTTTTTTCCGATATAATAAAGTTTTTTTAAATAATACAATGATGGTGGCAAACAGGAATACGGCCCGCCCGATGGTAGGTGGTAACCGTAGCCCATGGATGCCTGTGACGTCGGCAACAGTGATTTTACAATTGTCGCACCTGTCACCGTGGTGAAATTGGGGCCTGGTGTTCCAAGGTTTAAGTGGTTCCTGATAGATAGAAAAAGAAAACAAGCACCGCCAAAATTGAGATAGGAAGATGAAATTGTAAAATTCGCAGGGACGAGATGGGTAGGGGTGAGAAAATAAATACTGAGTATTTACTCGATATTTACTTACAAAAATATGAATAACAAACTTAGAGCATTTAGTAACTGGAGACGTGGTGTCTGTCATTTTCTGTACGAATCAGTCTGCCGATTTTTGCGGGGGAGGGGACGTCAAATGTATTGCTATTTCTACATGATTTGTAGCGTAACGCTCAAATAGCCATGTCAGTCCATACAAAAGTTTGCACAATTGTACAAGTTTTTCGGCAGAGGGGTAAGTTCTTAAAGGCGACTCCGGTTATTAAATGCTCTAAGATAATACATTATTATTATTACCTACTCAGCCCCTGCTTAACCTCTTCGCTTATTCTACTTTTCCAGTTCGTAGTTTTACTGCTTGAGTCAGTCGGATATTGATAAACAATTGACTACCTATAAAACCGGCCATTTGCGAATCGAACTCACGATCTCAGGATTTATTTACATTCAAATAAAACAAAGTAAAAATATCTTATTGTTTTTATACTTTGTTCAAGATCTACTTGCTTATTCCCTGTTTGATTGTAGAGTCTTTGCTGATCCACCTTTGGTAATGTCCAATGTGCTTATACAGAAGGTCTAAAAAGCTCATCCGCTCATGCATCGGTCTTGAACCTAGGCGTAGTTCAGTGTTTATCTCCAAATATGGCAGTTTGTCCTTGGTTACGCGTGGCCATTGAAGAGGGATCAACTTAGATGGTTTCGGTGTTGGATTTCTGAAATAAGGATATGAATTTTAATAAAGGTTTTTAATAATATATTATGAACACGGACAGGCTATTGCCTATACAAGGAAAGTATTCTATGTCTACCTATTTTCGCTAATTTAGATAATAGTTGAGCACTATTTTTTAGAATTTTAAAGGACGTTGGTTGACATAGATAAAGACGTAAGTACCTAATTTATTGGTCATGAAATGTTGCAGATCGCAACTCACAACTGTTTAACATATTAATAATATGAATCATAATATATTTAATTACACAAACGGGTCTACCGCGATATAATTTCATTGTTTTTACCTTTAATTCCGACGTTTCAGCTGAGTTTCTGTAATTAAATATGTGTACAAAACGCGAGAGTTTAAAGTGTTACATGAATCATAATATTCAATTACCTATTGCATTTCTTTATAATCCATAAATTCGTAAGAACTTAAAAAAATTCTATTAGCCATTTTTATTTTTGTTTAAAGCTTGGAAGGCTTATTACAGTCTCTATTATAAATTTTCTATTATAAACTATGTAGTGTTAAGTATATTATACAATGGCTGCTATTTAACTGATCACCAGATTTAGTAAAATTTAATACCAAAAAAATCTATTTTACCACCCTAAAATAATGAATGATCACCAAAATTATAACACCATTTTAATGTGAAATGATTACCAATTTTATTACATTTTACTATCCTTTTAAAGGAAATGACACCAAACTAATCATTATTAACCCAAAAATAGTAAATGATTACCAAATTTCAAACCCCATTTTAATGTGAAATGATAACCAAATTTTTACATCTTGCTATCCTATTAAAGAAAATGACACCAAAATAATCATTGTAAACCCAAAAATAGTAAATGACCACCAAACTTAGAACTCCATTTTAATGTAAAATTATAACCAAATTTTTAAATCTTAATATTATATAAAAGCATATGACTCCAAAATAATAATTGTAAACCCAAAATAGTAAATGACCACCAAAATTGTAACCACATTTTAACTAAAAATGTCCAAATATTTAATATAATTATCGTTATCCTATTAAATTAATTAATCCACTTCGTCACCTTTTTCTAGTAGCTTTTTATTTCTGTAACAGTCGCAGTTCTAATCTAACCTAACCCACTTTTCTAGTAGCATTTCGTTTCTGTAAGGGTCGCAGTTCAAACCTAACCTAACCTAACCCACTTTTCTAGTAGCATTTCTTTTCTGCAAGGGTCGCAGTTCAAACCTAACCTAACCTACTTTTCTAGTAGCATTTCTTTTCTGCAAGGTTCGCAGTTCAAACCTAACCTAACCCACTTTTCTAGTAGCATTTCTTTTCTGTAAGGGTCGCAGTTCAAACCTAACCTAACCCACTTTTCTGATAGCAGTTTGGTTCTGTATGGGGCGCAGTTCAAACCTAACCTAACCCACTTTTCTAGTAGCATTTCGTTTCTAGAAGAATGATTATTTTGGAGTCATTTGCTTTAATAGGATTGCAAACCTAACCCACTTTTCTCGTAGCATTTCGTTTCTGTATGGGTCGCAGTTCAAACCTAACCTAACCCATTTTTCTAGTAGCATTTCGTATCTGTGGGTAGCAGTTGAAACTTAACCTAGCCCACTTTTTTAGTAGCATTTCGGTTCTGTGAGGATCGCAGTTCTAACCTAACCTAACCCACTTTTATAGTAGCATTTCGTTTCTGTAAAGGTCGCAGTTCAAACCTAACCTAACCTACTTTTCTAGTACCATTTCGTTTCTGTAAGGGTCGCAGTGCTAACCTAACCCACTTAACTGATAGCAGTTTGACTTACTTTTCTAGTAGCATAACGAAATGCTACTAGAAAAGTAGATTAGGTAAGGTAGGTATGCGGTGCGGGGTACGGGGGGGTTGAGCGGGAGGGGCTAGTAATTTTGGCATCAGTTTACTTTATTTGGTAATATGTATACATTTTTTGGTAATCATAGTGGTTTATTTAGGTGAAAATATCGCATTAATTTGGTCTTCAAGATTTGGTGATCATTAATGATTTTTGGTGATCATTCAATATATTTGGTATTTGAATACAATTTGAAGTGCAGTCGTAATTAAAATGGTGGTACTTTTGTATTTTTTGGCCTTATTTTTTTGGTGTTCAGTAATTTTTTTTGGTAAGCATGATTTTTTTATTTAGGGTACCAAAGTATTTTTTGGTGGTCATTATATTTGTAGCTTTATACAATGCTATAAGTATAGCAAATAAAACCTTACTTGCTTCCTAGACAATTATTTAAAGAAGCATTATCCTAGAAAAATAGACTTGAAATGTTTCCATTACTTAAAAAAATCTTAAGACGTACCCATATTTTACAAAATTAGTCCAAAGTTCGGTCATCCTGTCTACAATTAGCATATCTTCATCACGGAAACGCTCTTTCATGTAAGATATGTCAAATAAATATCCCAGCTCATCTCCGTGAAAAGCACCATCTATTGTAAATGGAATATTCTGGAGATCCTTGATATAATTCCTTTCACCAGCAAATGAAAACATATAGAAGTAGGTATTGTCCATGCCACTCTCCAAATATTTTCTAACAGTTCTTAGTATCGGACTGTGAAATATAAAATCAGCATGGACATTCATTTCCGTTCTCTTGTTTTCTGCACACTGAACATCATCACCATAATAAAATAACCGAACAATCTTATTCATTTCCTTTGAAAGTTTACTTTCGTTTTTAAATTCAAAATAAGTTTCTAAAATCAAAGACACGAAGTCTTCACATTCATACTTACCATTATCTATGTCCATAGTTACTAACGGATAGCTTTCGTCGTTAGTAATACCAATTAAGACATCGACATCTCTACGAGAAACTGTGTTCAAATCAGCAGGGTATTTTGTTATATAGTTATAAGCATTCTCGAATTGCTTTTCAACACACGGTCTAAAAATAACACCAGACTCCCTTGTTGCAGCAATTAGTTCATGCGGCTCCAATTTGTTTAGAAACGATAAAGCATCATCAATATGATGTGTTGAATAATTCAATTGTTTTGCTAATTTTATAGGAGCATCTCGATCAGGATCAGACTCTTCATTAATATCATGAGATAATGCAACTCCACTTTGCAAAATCACTCTATTATAAAGCTGTTCCTGTAGAAAGTACTGATGATAATCCAACGTCACTGAACCAGAACTGTGTCCCGCTACAGTGATTTTGGAGTCTTCTCCGCCAAAATATCGTATATTTTCTTTAATCCACCGCAGTGCTTGTACTTGATCTTTCAAACCCTGATTTCCTGGTACTTTAGAAGTATTAAGACAAAAAAATCCATATGGGCCAAGGCGATAGTTGAACGTAAGTAATGAGAATAATGTCATGCCTAACTAAGAAGCGTGGTCCATATACGTCTGCCTGCATATCCTAATTCGAATTTCCCCCCAAATATGTGGATCATAACAGGCAAGGGATTATCAATACTAGCGCTGTTTGGCACATAAATGTTGACGTGAAGACAGTCCAATGTCCCAGTGATTGTGTTGTTAAATTATTCAACTTGTGGACACTTTGAAGTATCGTCAACTGCTTCATATATCCCTTCAAATTTGTGTGGAATAGGAGGCTGAAATTTTAATATGTCGTTTTGGTATATAATTATTCTTTATATTATGTATTAATTTATTTTCAGAGGTTGCAAAACCAGAAAAAAATATGAATAGTACGACAGCTTTGTTATTATACTTGCATACCAAAATTAATTGAAATAGAAATAATTTATTCGTAAGCACAAACATATAATAGAATATTAATACAAATCAGAAAACATAGGAAGGAGATAGTGCCTCGAAATGGTCTTAGCATAGGATTCTGGGTACTTCCAGTCCTGATAATCCCCAAAATTAGACGTTTATATCAAAGGAAACTTATTAGAACGATCAAAAAGAAAATTAAGTAACAATAAAGAAAAAAGAAAAAAAAATGCATCAAGAAGAAAATAGCGAAAACGAAACGCCGAACACCCACTCCGATTCTGACTTTTCATAAATTGAGAAATTGCTAATCTCACACCAAAAACATTGTCCGGATCAACTCTCGCATACGGAATACCCAGAAACATAGAGTAATTCCCGTCTTGGGCCCAAAGCCCCCGATAGCTGCCTACTGGAGTATGCACAATTGGTCTGGTGAACTCGGGATACAATTGATTTTCTGCAAAATAAACAAAGTTTACTCACAGCGTGGACACGCTTTAAGGTATGGCTTCGATCAAACAATTCAAATAATTGACCGAATGAGGGCGAGTTCTTGTAAATTAACTATAAAACATTACAAACCAAATTAACGTTATATAATATTTATCATTGAAAATCATCACTTAAGAGTCAATTACACCAGCAATTATGAGGATTATTATTTAGCTAATTATAATGATGTTTTCTCGTCAGTTTTTTGGAGAATAAAAGCCTTTACGAGCTGGTGAGGTAACAATATTTTACCTGGTACCGAAGTCTGAGATGACTGCTGTCAGTTATTAGTAGATAGCACATAAATACCGGACTAAAACACGAAATCTCTGAGACCATAATGAGCTTGTGAAATCTAAAAATAAAGTATAAATGGATAATATTGTTTGTCATGGTCAACTGCATCTGCTTTACTATTGCCAAAGAGAATTTAGTATTAATAAATATTAAATTATGTTGCGGCGTTGGCATGGTTGCTGTCACTGTTAGATTCCTTAGTGCAATGAGTTCGGCGTTAGCTTTTGGCCGGTTCTTATCATCATCGTGACTGTTGAGTTCTAACTAGTACTTACATATGTGAATGCATGGATCACGCACATCACGGCAGACGATAAAAAAATATGTGGATTATCAGTAACATTCAAAAATTTAATTTCAAGACACCAGTTGGTTAAGGCTCTCTTGATTGTTCAAAAACTGATGAGAAAGTTGCATTGTATCCACATGTGGGGCAAAGTAATCAAATGCAAATTTGAGTTGTCTCATTATGTTGGCTGTTAAAATTTACTTTTAAATTCATTCAATTCAATTCAATTCATTCAATTTCTTTAATGTCAAAATAACACATGTCAAACAAAATCACAATAGAACTACAAAATATACAACTAACACTAAACACTTAACTACAAAACACTAACACTAAATTAAAAACACATAACCAGATCAAGCAAAGAAAAAGAAAATAGCAATATTAAATAAAAATGTAAAAAAAATGTCATTAAAACTTATACATCACAAATGTCATTATTTACGAAATTATTTAATGTTAAATTTACTGTAGAATTCCTTAACCGTAAAATATGCCTTATCAATTAAATATGCTTTCAACTTCTCAACAAACAGGTCATAAGAAGCCGCCTCTTTAATCTCACGGCTCAGGCTGTTAAAGATTTTAATTCCAACTACCCCCAACGAGTTGGATGTTTTCGCAAGCCTGACAAAGACAGACTTAATGTCCCTATCAGTTCTCCTTTGTTCAGGTCGACGCATAACACATTCACTTTTGTGTTTATACATGTACTTCGATGTATGATGATTTTGAATGATAAATATCCTACAGCGTTCAGTATGCATTGATTTGCTTTGATTTTGTTTGATACTTTACAGTTAGTATTTCCTTGTGTTAGCACTTTTTAATTTTTTTTTGTTAGCCTAGTTTAGTGTCCCACTGCTGGGCAAAGGGCTCCCCTCCTTTCCTCCACTCAACCCTATCGTTTGTACGTTCCCGCCAATCCGGATTAAATGCGTCCAAGTCGTCCCGCCATCTACTTTTTGGTCTGTCTGCATTACTTTTTACATATTTCAGGTATACTTTATTACTTTTTACTTACTAACTGTTATTCTGACCTCCCATAATGAACATCTGCATGATGGCTGGATCGATTAATAAGGATATTATAACAAGCAACGAAACTAGCTCTCATTTTTATGTTCGGTTTTCAGAAGTTAGCTATAACAAGTTCTATATCGTGGTTTCAAGTGCTTGCGTCATTCGAATATTAATAAATAATTTACTAGGTACCTACAACACTACCAGCCATTTGCATTTCAAATAAAACGAAGTAAAACATTGTTTTAATTTATATATTTTCTTGTTGCTAATTAATTCCCTGTTTCATTGTTCAGTCCTTGCTCATCCACCTTTGGTAATGTCCAATGTGCTTATACAGAAGGTCTAAAAAGCTCATCCGCTCGTGCATCGGTCTTGAACCTAGGCGTAGTTCAGTGTTTATCTCCAAATATGGCAGTTTGTCCTTGGTTACGCGTGGCCATTGAAGAGGGATCAACTTAGATGGTTTCGGTGTTGGATTTCTGAAATAAGCATATGAATTGATTGTTCATAAATATATTATGAACACGGACAGGCTAATGACTATACAAGCAAAGTATTCTATGTCTACCCATTTTCGCTAGGTTCCCCTATCTTTGGCATAATTTTTTTTGTAATAATTCTATTGTGCATAATACCTTTAAGCATAATATACTGTTAGCATAAACTCACTTGGTACTGGATTGTTGCGCATACATACTCTACGCATAATTTTTATTGATCGAAGTATCTTTTGGCATAAATTTAATGTCCGAATCGAGACCTGGTATCTGTTTCATTTCGCATAATTTTATTTGTAATAATTTGTTTTTGCATAATTCGCCATTAAGCATAAAGTACTACAAGCATAAAATCTTATGGCATAGAAATGTTTTGCATACTTGCAAGAATCATATATGTTGTAGGCCGAATATTTTTTGGCGGAAATTAATTCGCCAAATTTTTCCCAATTCGCATCTATTATTTTCTCATAATTTCATTTCTGGCAACAGTTTGTTTTCGTGGGGTCGCAGTTCTAACCTAACCTAACCCACTTTTCTGGCAACAGTTTGTTTTCGTGGGGTCGCAGTTCTAACCTAACCTAACCCACTTTTCAGGCAACAGTTTGTTTTCGTGGGGTTCCAGTTCTAACCTAACCTAACCCACTTTTCAGGCAACAGTTTGTTTTCGTGGGGTCGCAGTTCTAACCTAACCTAACCCACTTTTCAGGCAACAGTTCGTTTTCGTGGGGTTCCAGTTCTAACCTAACCTAACCCACTTTTCAGGCAACAGTTTGTTTTCGTGGGGTCGCAGTTCTAACCTAACCTAACCCACTTTTCTGGCAACAGTTCGTTTTCTTGGGGGTCGCAGTTCTATTCTAACCTAACCCACTTTTCAGACAACAGTTCGATTTCTTGGGGGACGCAGTTTTAACCTAACCTAACCCACTTTTCTGGCAACAGTTTGTTTTCGTGGGGTCGCAGTTCTAACCTAACCTAACCCACTTTTCAGGCAACAGTTTGTTTTCGTGGGGTCGCAGTTCTAACCTAACCTAACCCACTTTTCAGGCAACAGTTTGTTTTCGTGGGGTCGCAGTTCTAACCTAACCTAACCCACTTTTCTGGCAACAGTTCGTTTTCTTGGGGGTCGCAGTTCTATTCTAACCTAACCCACTTTTCAGACAACAGTTCGATTTCTTGGGGGACGCAGTTTTAACCTAACCTAACCCACTTTTCTGGCAACAGTTTGTTTTCGTGGGGTCGCAGTTCTAACCTAACCTAACCCACTTTTCAGGCAACAGTTTGTTTTCGTGGGGTCGCAGTTCTAACCTAACCTAACCCACTTTTCAGGCAACAGTTTGTTTTCGTGGGGTCGCAGTTCTAACCTAACCTAACCCACTTTTCAGGCAACAGTTTGTTTTCGTGGGGTCGCAGTTCTAACCTAACCTAACCCACTTTTCAGGCAACAGTTTGTTTTCGTGGGGTCGCAGTTCTAACCTAGCCTAACCCACTTTTCTGGCAACAGTTTGTTTTCGTGGGGTCGCAGTTCTCACCTAACCTAACCCACTTTTCTGGCAACAGTTTGTTTTCGTGGGGTCGTAGTTCTAACCTAACCTAACCCACTTTTCAGGCAACAGTTTGTTTTCGTGGGGTCGCAGTTCTAACCTAACCTAACCCACTTTTCAGGCAACAGTTTGTTTTCGTGGGGTTCCAGTTCTAACCTAACCTAACCCACTTTTCAGGCAACAGTTTGTTTTCGTGGGGTCGCCGTTGTAACCTAACCTAACCCACTTTTCAGGCAACAGTTCGTTTTCGTGGGGTCGCAGTTCTAACCTAACCTAACCCACTTATCTGGCAACAGTTTGTTTTCGTTTGTTTTGTGAGCTAAAAATATGTATACATCCAAAATGCCAATAATATGTTCCCACCCAAAGTTACAATACAATACAAAAATATATTTTTTTTTTACGAATTATAACCGTAGGCAGAGCTTTTAGTTACGGCTCTGCGTTAATGAGTCAGTCAGCTACATATTTAGGTGTTTTATGCATTGTTAAATATAAATTAGACTTGGATTTTATACAATCTGACGCTTTCTTTAATTTTAACATTCGTCGAAAAACATTCTGCCAAATGTAGCTTATGACAGATGGGTTTTAGGTCATACAAGTTATACCAAATAGAAAGAATCTAAATACGTTTTCTTCGATGTAAATATTCGCCTAAATCCTATTATGCTAAACAGATTATGAAAATCACATTTCGGACATTTAAACAAATGCAAAATAAAATTATTCGTATCAAAATTCGGCCATGATAGTAGTAGTCTATTTAAGATTCGGACTTGGAAACATTCGGGCTATTGCATATTATACAAACTGAAGCTTTCTGCAAATTTAACATTCGTCGAAAAATATTTCTGCCAAATAGGTTATGCCAGATGCGTTTCGGGTCACGGAAGTTATGCCAAATAGACGGAACCCTTTTCGCTAATTTAGATAATAGTTGCGCACTATTTTTTTAGAATTTTAAGGAACGTTGGTTGACATAGACAAAAACGTACCTAATTTTATCGGTCATGAAATATTACAGATCACAACTCCCAACTGTTTAACATATTAATAATATGAATAATATTCCATTACCTATTGCATTTCTTTAAAATCATCAATATGTTACGGGTAAAGTTAGAAGGTTGATAAAACTTAAGTTTACCCGGGTATAACTAGTATTAAGGATGACTCACGCTAGACCGGGCCGTGGCCGGGCCGGAGCTTCCGGAGCTTCGTTTTCTATGGAGAGCATCACGTGATCACCGGGGCCCGGACGTGGCACGGTGCGGGCCCGGCCCGGTCATAGCCCTGACGTCCCGGAGGCCCGTGACAACCCGGAGACTCAATTTTTCTCTTCGGGTGGTATTCTACTTGTTTAAGATTTTTCTCCAATATGCATTGCGTCTCACTCTCTCATTAAGCAAAATGTGAGCCGCAAATACACATTGGACCGAGATTGGACAGATGGAATACCACCCTTCACAATATACATGCCCGGCTGTGTCGGAATATATTTGCCAAAATAAGAAGGTTGCAAAACGTCATAAATTTGTTTGTTAAATATGATGGTATAGCTAATTCGTTACTTGGTCGGTTTATATTAGGTACTTGGCGTCATAGCCCTGACGTCACGGAGGCTCCTGACAGCACGGAGACTCAATTTTTCTCTTCGGGTGGTATTCTACTTGTTTAAGATCTTTGTCCAATACGCATTGCGTCTCACTCTCTCATTAAGCAAAATGTTAGACGCAAATACACATTGGACCAAGATTGGACAGATGGAATACGACCCATCACAATATACATGCCCGGCTGTGTTGGAATATATTTGCCAAAATAAGAAGGTTGCAAAACGTCATAAATTTGTTTGTTAAATATGATGGTATAGCTAATTCGTTACTTTGTCGGTTTATATTAGGTACAGGCGTTTTTGATATAATATACGTCAAGATTATATAGGTTGGATAATGTCTTGATTTATTTTGTGAAATATGGAGGTGTTGCTGAAATGTAATTTAGTCGGATTATATTAAATGAGACACCTATTGATGTTACTGCTTGTAAAAATGATACAATAATGAGCATGTAGGTGTATAATGAATATTAAGATACTAGTTTTTTCTCACATTCCCACTTATTACTTAGATACTTTTTATTTCGTACGAAGTTCATAGAAATATATACATATGTCAATAACGTATCTATAGTTAGTCAAACCAAATTTGTCAGTAAATAAGAACAAAAAAAACTATACTCATCCTTTTCTTTTGGGTGCTAGTACTAGTGTAAGACAAAGATAGTATGATTCTCTCTATGTTTGAAATGAGACAGCCCTTTGACAAACTATAAAAACCATTTTTATTCATTCATTTAGAGTTCAACTGATCTTCTATAAATCTGCCTGCACAGAGTACAAACATATATCATATTTCAGTTGAGACCGGCTCCAATTTCACCACGGTGACAGGTGCGACAATTGTAAAACATCACTGTTGCTGACGTCACAGGCATCCATGGGCTACGGTTACCGCTTACCATCGGGCGGGCCGTATTCCTGTTTGCCACCATCATTGTTTTATTAAAAAAAACTTTATTATATCGGAAAAAAACAGATATTTCTCTTGCTAAGTTTATGACAATTGTCACAAGAAACACTACAAACACGAATTTCCGACATATAACTCATTACCTGTCAAGAATTACCTACAATTCTTCTAAATCTTGACAATTGTCAGAAACTACGCAAAAGAAATATCTGTTTTATTCCGATATAATAAAGTTTTTTTTAAATAATACAATGATGGTGGCAAACAGGAATACGGCCCGGCCGATGGTAAGTGGTAACCGTAGCCCATGGATGCCTGTGACGTCAGCAACAGTGATTTTACAATTGTCGCGCCTGTCACCGTGGTGAAATTGGAGCCAGAACTTGGTTATTGTATGTATAGGCTATGTTTAGGCTTTGTGTTTAGTTGTGGTGGTTAGTTTAAGTGTTGCCAGAATGCAGCACTAGCATGTATTGTAAACCATAGAGTAACTTATGGCTTTGCGCCGCGGTTCCCACACGAGTGTGGAGCGGGCTAAACAGGTTTTTGTCAACTTTTCACTATGACATTGATGCATCAAGGTGATTTGTTTACTAACGGCCTGCCGCGAAACGCGATAATCGAATGTTCGTTATCTGCCTCTCCGTCGATATGCAGAGAGGCAGATATCGAGTGATAGAGAGGCAGAAATCGAAATTATTATTTTCGTGTTTCGCAGTAGGTCCTGGGGTTAGTGCTAGTAACGCCCCCTACGCAGAATTTTGCGTAATATTCCCTATTTCCTGCCTAAAATTACCCAAAGGCACTAACTACTGAAATAATACAATAAAACTCTTCGTATATTTTATTCTTCTTAAGTATTTTAATGACTATGGGTGGTATTCCACCATCCTGTCCAATTTCTTTGTCCAATGTCATTGCGTCTCACTCTCTCATTAAGCTTAATATGAGCCTCAATACACATTGGGCAAAGAAATTGAATATAGATGGAATACCATCCTAAGACGTGGAACGCGTCAGTGGGACCGCTAAATATCCCAAATAAAAAAATCATCTATGAGCCTCTCTTTCGCACAAATATATATAAGAGTGATAGAGAGGCAAATAGATTAACTAATGAAGTGGTTCGCGGTTATAGCCCTGACTGTATTGAAGTATCAAACCAGGGCATACTGCATGTGTACCTAACAATATTAAATTACAATTCTGCTAGGTACGGCCATTCCCACCAGTTCCAGAAAATTCCCAGTAGTTCAGTCCTGGGAATTTCCTTACCAAAAGTCTTACTGATAGTAAGATTTCGCGGCTGATACATACATAGAAAACAGCCATGACTCAGGAACAAATATCTGTGTTCATCACACAAATAAATCCCCTTACCGGGATTCGAACCCGGGAGCATCGGCTTCACTAAGGCTTCGGCAGGGTCACTAAGGCCAGACTGGTCGTCAAATGATGATGATGTAGCGAGAGGGGACTCATGCCATTCGAAAGTACATACTCATCAACCTGTTAATAAAAAAACATTGGCTTCCTGCCAGTTATAATATTCCCTTATTATAGTATTCCGTGTTTCCTGTCGTCACCCTGGAACACTCCAAATGCAGCCACTTTTTATGTTCGAACTTTTATGAACATAAAGGTATGGCATGAACAGCATTCATCACGCTACCTAAAAATGTCTATCAAGGACTATTGGGAGTTTTGTTTTACTGGTAAGTCTACTGGGTACAAAGTTCCCAATGGTCTTACTAGTAATTCATGATAGCATAGCATAGCATCTAAACTATCACAAAGTATCAAGCGGGAGGCGATGACTGACGATATTTGCTCCTGGCCCGCGGTCTATAAGGTGGTTCTTCTGTGGAGTATGACACGAATTCCATAGCCTGATCCCTAGGCAGTCTAGGGGTCCTGGTTGCTGCTGCGGACTCTGGAGGTGTTATAAGTTTGGTGTATTTGCCTTGTATTTATTAGAAAACCTAATTTCCCCAATGAGAGTGCAATTGGACGGTCGACACAGTCTTAACAACATTTTGCCATCTTATTGACGTGCATTATTTTTACATATCAAACAGCAAAAAATAAACTATTATTGAATAGGTATTCATAATCTCCTTAGATGTGGCTGCTATAGTCATGATTTGCTGAGTGATCAACTGATCATCTGATCATCGCATTCCGGTTGCAACTTGGTGCCATCGAGGAATGTCCATGGTACATACATGAAAAAAAAATTGTTTATAATACCATTAATTGTATCACAATACCTATTTTAAGTATTTAAAAAAAAAATACTACTTTACATAGCGCTGTTTTTTGGAAATGCTGTAGGTACATACATACATAATATTACAATTTGATTTATTTTCAAAGGATCGTAGACCTAAGTATATAAAACGTTTAAATTTCAACTCGATCCTCCACTCGTTCCCGAGATAAAGGGTCTCGACAGACAGACGGCCCGACGGACGGACGGACGGACGGACGGGCGGACGGACGGACGGACGGACGGACGGACGGACGGGCTGACGGATAGACGGACAGACGGACGGACGGACGGACGGGCAGACGGACAGACAGACGGACGGATCCTTTAAAGGTTCCGTGTTTTCCTTTTGAGGTATGGAACCCTAAAAAATAACTTTTGCTTATATCATAGCGCTCTTTCTTTGGACATACTGTGTATTTATAGTAATATTAAATTTATTTTACTCCTCTTCTTATTTCTCACGTAGTATGCAAGTAGGTACGTACTACTTGCATACGTGAAAGACATCACTATTAAGGTTATACTACTATTATTTCTAGAACCAAAAATTATACTTACATACAGACAAACCTACGTACCTATATACCTATACTTACTAATACCTATTTTAAAAACATGATCCTCCTACTCAAAAGCTGCTCTTTTATAAATGCAATACATGCAAACAAAACTGCTCCAATTAATCGTGTTTTGCTTCAATGTCATGGGTTCATGGGTCCAATATAGATATTTGATCCTTTACAAAAAACTTATCTTCTAGCCTAGCCTATTGGCAGTATTTTCTCGAGTTTTACGCAGTTGATTCAGGAAGTTGCCATACAAGACACAAGACAAAATTTAAGCATTTCGAAAGCGACGTTTCATGGAACACCCCATCTATCTATAGTTAATGCAAATGCTGTATTTGTCAAAGAAAATAAAATCTCTTCACACGATCAGGGTTTCACCCTTAAAAACATGGAAATAATTTGCGTTCGTTTGACTGTTTTGGATACCTAGCTAATGAAATCCTAAAATACAGACAGACAAATACCCTGTGGGAGAAAACAGGATCAATGTATACTAATATGTAGGTATTACAAAGGCGAAAGCAGCAGCAGAAGTAGCTCTGTCGATCTGGTTCCTATGCTGATACAAACGGCGCTATACCATATCATACCAATTAACCAATACCTTGACACGCGGGGTAACACGATACATATACCTGCATTCAACGTGTTCTGGCGTATAAATTCAAATACATTTAGTATCTTTCTACAAATTTAATATCACTATTTTTTCTCTCTTGACATGTTTATGATACTATTCGAAAAACATGACAGCGTCAAATATTTAAAAGTCGTAAAATGTATATAAGTAAAAAGGCATTAAGAAAAGAGTCCACAACATATTATTTATTAGATCTAAGTATTAGAATCTTAGTAATTACAGGCTAAGCCTAAAGTGCCATTGCAATGCAAGCTTACGAATAAATATAAACTAGCGAGGGTTACACAAAACCTTAAAAAATTATACACCGAAACCTTCATACATACACACAAGCAGACAGACGCGGCGGGGGACTTTGTTTTATAAGGTGTAGTGAAATGGAAACGGCTGCATACATACTTATAAGTCACAGGAAATCTGGAATTTACATATTTAAAGTATTATATTGTTATCTTCATCTGCACGGCTTTTTTGTATGAGGGCGTTGAAAGCGCTGGAGTGTTACTTGCGTCCTGGGCGCCCCCGCACTTTTAGTTACATGTAAGGAGCAAAGAGAATATAGTCACTGGTACGGAGTGCCTAAAAAAATATTAAATTATTATACATTTGAACTTCTAAACTAAGTAGTGGCTTACAAACTTACTTTCCAAATTCGTTATCTTATACTTTTTGAGTAAAATAGCTGTGACATATGGACAGACAGACAGACGGACATAATAATATCAATATCCAGTGAGGAAAACGGGAAATATGTTTGTATGGAGAACCGGTCATTCCCTTTCCTCTTAATAGCTTAATATGCTTCGGCACATGATTATACATATTTATTTGTAGGTAAGTACATGCCTATCTTACCTTAAGCAGAGAACCAGACGGTGACTGCTGGATATTGGTTTCTGAAATCTTGTTTTCGTTTTACCAAACGTTGTTTAATTCTGTCGTGAACGGCTTCGAAAAAGTCTTGGGTCGTATGTAAATAAAGCTCTTTACATCATGTTGTGTATTCTCATTTTTCCGAACGTGTCGACCAAAGTGGATGTACGCCCCATTACCTAGAGTATGCAGTAGCCTCTTCATTAGTCATTAAGGCAGCCAGGGCCAATATTTTGATTTTATTATTTCCTTCCATATCCGCTTACTTCCGATCGAACCATTTTTTTCAATCTGATTGACAGTTATTATGACATTTGTCATGAACAGTCAGCCCGGACGTCCCGGTCGGCTCGGATAGTGTTGGGTAGGACTCGAGTCCTTTCAGTCCTCTGCTTGAAGACTACTCAGTTTTTCAGACTCTTATAATTAAGTTAAAACTCGAGTTCTTTTCAACTAGAGAGAGACCCAAGTCTCTCGTAGAGACTTGAGTACTTTTCAGAGGACTCTCGTTTTTTTTACTAAAAATTTCGAAATGCATTGTCTTCATGTATAACTTCTAGATTAGATACATACATAAATCATACACAAACCCTTAATTTCTTTACTGTTATACAGGAAAAACCTATAAAATTGTTCACGGAGTCTTTATTTGGAGGCTCGAGTTCTTTTGAGTTGCTCTTAAAAAAGACTACAATGGACTCGACTCGGGAGAAGTTTTTTAAGCGCAGTCTTGTGAAAACGAGCTGTTCTTGAAATTCAGACTCAAAGGACTCGAGTTTCTACAAACACTAGAGGCTCGGACATTGCTCGGACAGCACTATTGTTAATGTAATAAACTAGTGTCGGGTGGCCCTGACGCCCCGGTCCCGGAACGGCCCGGTCACGGTGGCGCTCCTGACAGCCCCTGTGTCGGCTCGCTCCGGCCCGCCCCGGTCCGGGCACGGCCCGGTCTAGCGTGAGTCATCCTTTACCCAAGCCTTTTGGGTAAGGTCCGAAAATTAACAATATTAATCTGTGTTCGGGGTTTACCCGCACACATCTAGATCTATCCTACACTGGCTGGGTAATGGTGTAAACTTGATTTAATTTTCGGAGTTTACCCAAAAGACTTGGGTAATAGTAGGTATACCCAGGTAAACTTAAGTTTACTTAAATTAAGTATACCCTTATTACGGGTAATGCGAGAATATTGAGTAAACTTAGGTTTACACGGGGTTACTTAGTATTACCCGGTATCGTCTTGGGTCGTCCCATTAGTTTTTTGTCAAGTTCTTTAATTAGTCCTATTCTGCTTTCGCCACGCATTCTAAATTCGTCAAGTTCATCTGTGGTCTTTTTCATATTTGGTTATATTTGGTTGTTTGCCTTTTTCTTATGTCGGCTTATTCCGGTATTCGTCATCATCTTCTTTGGGCATATTAGATGTTAGTCAATTTATTTTTTTGTCTCATTCGTTATTCGTCCTATCGTCTTTGATTATATTGTAATTTCGTATTTTTCTAGTTTAGGCTCTTTTGAAATTTGGACAGATTCTTTATTTGTCCCGTTCAATATTGGTCCCGTTCGATATTGGTCCCATTCGATATTCGTCCCATTCACTCTTCGTCTTGTTTTTTTGTTTTGTTTCCATAAACAATGATCTTTTACTTAAAATAGTAATTGAAAGTACCCTAAACAATACACATGTAGGGGAGATTAGTCCAAAACGGAGACACGGAGCTTACTCCATCGTGCCGTGCCTGGTCATAGACCAGGGCAAGGCAGTATGGCTACTTAGATAGATAGGTTCAGACTGATAAAAGATTTGGTAACTGCTGTCAACCTTCTTGGTAAGTTTGCAACTAAAGTAAAAATGTCTAAAGTAAAACTGTAAAAAATTGGCCCATGAAGGCTGTACTGGTTGGGAACCTGAAGAACTTGGAGCATTTCATTGGTATTACTAAGGGGAAAATCGCGTATAGGATTTGGTATACGCTGTACTCTACCGAATCCTATACGCGATTTTTTCCCGTATACCGTACACCCGTCTTTAGACTAGGCATGGGATAAAACCCTACAAAATAAAGATGTTATTTAACATTTCCCTTAAGTCTCGATTTTACCACATCTTCCCCTATTTGTATTTCCCTATAATCGAAATGAAAAGTAGAGGGGTTTAATTTTGGTGTACCTTTTTAAAGCACTAAAGTGCATGCACATGTGTAATTTTTTAATAAAAATAAGAATAATTAAAAATACAATTGCGATTTCGATTTCGACTTCGATTTCGATTTCGATTTCTATTTCGATTTCGATTTCGATTTCAATTTCAATTTCAATTTATTTTGCCATGTAGATACAGGATACACTTATGTCCGTCAATTATTGCACATTTTTTCCTTAAAACTATTACATACATACTTGATACTAATACAATTATCCCATACATCCTTTTCAACCAATTAATCTGACACTTTATAGTACGATTGTTCTATTAATTTATGTTTGTCAATTTTCTTAAATTTATAATGTGGCAAATTTATTATATGATTAGGATTTTTTTTGTAGAAATGTACTCAACAATCAACAAATATGGCCAAAGATGACAAAGACTACCAGCGAAAGTGACGAATGAAGAATATGATAGAATACAGAATAAGACTAATTAAGAACTTGTCAATAACCGAACGAGACCGACAACGAACGTGGCGAAAAAAAATTGACGAATAATGAATGAGACTGAAAACGAGATAGACTAAGATCGAACATGGCCTAAGAAGATAATGACGAATACCGTAATGAACCGGAATAAGAAAACGGCAAACAACAAATATGACCAAAGATGAGAAAGACCACCGACGATAGTGACGAATGTAGAATGGGTGATGAAAGCAGAATAGGACTAATTTAAGAACTTGGCGAAAAACGAATGGGATGACCCAAGACGATACCAATTACTCAAGCTTTTTGGGTAAAGTCCGAATATGAAATAAAATATAATATGTGTTCGGCGTTTACCCGTATCTACACACCTAGGTCTACCCAACGCTGACTGCTAAGTATGCCATATGCTATAAGTACACTAAAGTAAACCTTATTTGCTTTCTAAACAAATATTTAAAGAATCATACCCTAGAAAAATAGGCTTGAGATGTTTTCATTACTTAAAAAAAATCAATACACGTACCCATATTTTACAAAATTAGTCCAAAGTTCGGTCATCCTGTCTACAATTAGCATATCTTCATCACGGAAACGCTCTTTCATGTAAGATATGTCAAATAAATATCCCAGCTCATCTGCGTGAAAAGCGCCATCTATTGTAAATGGTACATTCAGGCGATCCTTGAAATAATTCCTTTCACCAGCAAATGAAAACATATAGAAGTAGGTATTGTCCACGCCACTCTCCAAATATTTTCTAACAGTTCGTAGTATCGGACTGTGAAATACAAAATCAGCATGGACATTAATTTCCGGTCTCTTGTTTTCTGCACACTGAACATCATCACCATAATAAAATAACCGGACAATGTTATTCATTGCGTTTGAAACTTTACTTTCATTTTTAAAATCAAAATGAGTTTCTAAAATCAAAGACACGAAGTCTTCACATTCAATATTACCATTTTCTATGTCCATAATTACGTACGGATAGCTTTCGTCGTTAGTAATACCAATCAAGACATCGACATCTCTACGAGAAACTGTGTTCAAATCAGCTGGGTATTTTGTTATATAGTTATTAGCATTCGCGAATTGCTTTTCAACACATGGTCTAACAATCAAACTAGAATCCCTTGTTGCAGCAATAAGTTCATGTGGCTCCACTTTGTTTAGAAACGATAAGGCATCATCAATATCATGTGTTGAATAATTCAATTGTTTTGCTAATTTTATAGAAGCATCTCGATCAGGATCAGAATCTTCATAAAGATCATGAGATAATGCAACGCCACTTTGCAAAATCACTCTATTATAAAGCTGTTCCTGTAGAAAGTACTGATGATAATCCAACAACATTGAACCAGAACTGTGTCCCGCTACAGTGATTTTGGAGTCTTCTCCTCCGAAATATCGAATATTATCTTTAATCCACCGAAGTGCTTGTATTTGATCTTTCAAACCCTGATTTCCTGGTACTTTAAAAGTATTTAGACAAAAAAATCCGTATGGGCCAAGGCGATAGTTGAACGTAATGAGAATGATGTCATGCCTAACTAAGAAGCGTGGTCCATATAAGTATCTGCCTGCATATCCGTATTCGAATTTCCCCCCAAATATGTAGATCATAACAGGCAAGGGATTATCGATAGTAGCGCTGTTCGGTACGTATATGTTGACGTGAAGACAGTTCAGTGTCCCAGTAATTATAAAATCTTCACTTTGAGGACACCTTGACGTATCGTCGACTGCATCAAATATTCCTTCAAATTTGTGTGGAATAGGAGGCTGAAATTTTAATATGTCAGTTTGGTAATCATTCTTTATAATAATATTATGTATTAATTTATTTTCAGAGGTTGCAAAACCAGGAAACCGATGTAACTAAAATTAGACATTTGTATTATAGGAAATTAAGTAACAATAAAGAAAAAAGAAATAAATGCATCAAGAAGAAAATAGCGAAAACGAAACGCCGAAATAAACTCCGATTCTGACTATTCATAAATTGATAAATTTCTAAACTCACACCAAAAACATTGTCCGGATCAACTCTCGCATACGGAATACCCAGAAACATAGAGTAATTCCCGTCCTGGGCCCAAAGCCCCCGATAGCTGCCTACTGGAGTATGCACAATTGGTCTGGTTAACTCGGGATCCATTGGATTTTCTTCAAAATAAACAAAGTTTACTTACAGCGTGGACACGCTTTAAGATATGGCTTAAATCAAATAATTCAATAATGTATTCAGTCGAATAAGTAAATAATTACAAACCAAATGAACGCTATATAATATTTATCACTGAAAATCATCACTGAAGAGTCAATTCCACCAGTAAATATGAGGATTATTATTTAGCTAATTATAATGCTGCTTTCTCGTCAGTTTTTGAAGAATAAAAGCCTTTACGAGCTGGTGAGGTAAAACAATATTTTACCTGGTACCGAAGTCTGAGATGACTGCTGTGCATTTATTAGTAGATAGCACATAAATACCGGACTAAAACACGAAATCTCAGAGACCATAATGAGCTTGTGAATTCGAAAAATAAAGTATAAATAGATAATATTGTTTGTCATGGTCAACTGCATCTGCTTTACTATTGCCAAAGAGAATTTAGTATTAATAAATATTAAATTCTGTTGCGGCGTTGGCACGGGTGATGTCACTGTTAGATTCCTTAGTGCAATGAGTTCGGCTTTAGCTTTTGGCCGGTTCTTATCATCATCGTGACTGTTGAGTTCTAGCTAGTACTTACATATGTGAATGCATGGATCACGCACATCACGGCAACGATAAAAAAATATGTGGATTATCAGTAACATTCAAAAATTTAATTTCAAGACACCAGTTGGTTAAGGCTCTCTTGATTGTTCAAAAACTGATGAGAAAGTTGCATTTTTGCCACATGTGGGGCAAAGTAATCAAATGCAAATTTGAGTAGTCTCCTTATGTTGGCTGGTAAAATTTACTTTTAAATGATGATTTCGAAATTGATTTGCTTTAATTTTGTTTGATATTTTACGGTTTGTATTTCCTTGTGTTAGCACTTTTTACTTTTTTTTGTTAGCCTAGTTTAGTGTCCCACTGCTGGGCAAAGGGCTCCCCTCCTTTCCTCCACTCAACCCTATCGTTTGTACGGTCCCGCCAATCTGGACTAAATGCGTCCAAGTCGTCCCGCCATCTCCTTTTTGGTCTGCCTGCATTACCTTTTACATGTTTCAGGCATTACTTTATTAGTTTTTACTTACTAACTTTTATTCCAACTTCCCATAATGAACATCTGCATGATGGCTGGATTGGTTAATAACCTAGGATATTATAACAATCTAACTAGAAGCAACGAAACTAGCTCTCATTTTTATGTTCGATTTTCAGAAGCTATAACAAGTTCTATATCGTGGTTTCAACTGCTTGCGTCATTCGAATATTAATAAATAATTTACTACTTATTTCGAATTGACTTATTTATTCGAATATTAATAAAAACAATACTAAGTACCTATAAAACTACCAGCCATTTGCAATTCAAACTCTTTTAGGATTTCATTACTTTCAAATAAAATGAAGTAAAACATTGTTTTTATTTATATATTTTGATGTTGCTAATTCCCTGTCTCATTGTTCAGCCCTTGCTCATCCACCTTTGGTAATGTCCAATGTGCTTATACAGAAGGACTAAAAAGCTCATCCGCTCGTGCATCGGTCTTGAACATAATTCATAATTCGTTTATTGTCTGTAGAACATGGGTATATACAATGATGGAACATGATTTAATATAGAATCACCATGGTCTTGCCAAAAGGCGTACAAACAGTCAAACTTATTACTACTCTACTACTGCTCCACTAAGTCATGCAAATGCAAATTACAATATTATTTACAAATTTATAATTTAACAGAAGCGGTCTCATATCTAATATTAATTACGGCGATAATGTTAAGATTTGTCACAGAGGTACTCTTGAATGGAGTAGTAGGCTTTTTTTTATAAAAAAGTCATGCTAAATTTTCTTAAAATGTTGTAGATTATTACAGTTTAAGATGGGTTTTGGGAAGTTATTATTATAATTTAGGTGCCTAGGCGTAGTTCAATGTTTATCTCCAAATATGGCAGTTGGTCCTGGGATACGCGTGGGCATTGGAGAGGCATCAACTTAGAAGGTTTCGGTGTTGGATTTCTGAAATAAGAATATGAATTGGTTTCTTATAAATATAGGTATTATGAACACCGACAGGCTATTGCCTATACAAGCAAAGTATTCTATGTCTAAAATGGTTTCGCTAATTTAGATAACAGTTGCGCACTATTTTTATAGAATTTTTAGGGACGTTGGTTGACATAGACAAAGATGTACCTAATTTATTGGTCATGAAATAATACAGATCACAACTCACAACTGTTTAACATAATTAATAATATGAATAATATTCCATCACCTATTGCATTTCTTTATGTAATGTTAGAAGGTTGATTAAACTTAAATTTACCCGGGTATAACTAGTATTACCCAAGCCGTTTGGCTAAGGTCCGAAAATTTAAACAACATTAATCTGTATTCGGGGTTTACCCGTACACATCTAGGTCTATCCAACACTGGCTGGATAATGGTGTAAAAGTTGATTTAATTTTCGGACTTTACCCAAAAGGCTTGGGTAATACTAGGTATAGGTACCAATACATACATATAATCACGCCTATTTTCCGGAGGGGTAGGCAGAGACCACGGATTTCCACTTGCTAGGATCCTGACATACCTCTTTCGCTTCCTTCACTTTCATAACATTCCTCATACACGCTCGTCGGTTTAGGGTGCTCTTGACCTGGCCTTTCTTCAGGATTACCCCGATCTGATCAGAGAAAGTCCGCCGAGGTCTACCCCTTCCAACTCCCACTTCCACTCCATAGGTACCCATGTTACGGGTAATGCTTTACGTGTTACGGGTAATATTGAGTAAACTTAGGATTACACGGGGTTACTTAGTATTACCCATTAAATAAAACTAGAAAAAAAAACAATCAATAGTAGATACGTGAAATCACGATAGCTTTATGTTTATTCATATACTTGCATACCAAAATAATACCTAGAGTCGCACCAAGAAAAGTCTGCAGCGGATTTGATAGCCCACGCAGTGTAAGTGTTATTTATACGTCATAATTTTATAGAAGTTTGACGTTTAAAATGACACTTGCACTGCGTGGGCTATCAAAATCGCTGCAGACTTTTCACGGTCTGACTATATTTTGTTGTTACGTTTAAAGGAAAATATGTATTGATAAGAATTTACGGTACCATAAAGGAAAAGATGTAAGTGTAACACTTTAAACTCTCGCGTTTTGTACACATATTTAATTACACAAACGGGTCTACCGCGATATAATTTCATTGTTTTTACCTTTAATTCCGACGTTTCAGCTGAGTTGCACCAGCTGTAGCTCACGGAAAGACTCAGCTGAAACGTCGGAATTAAAGGTAAAAACAATGAAATTATATAGCGGTAGACCCGTTTGTGTAATTAAATAAAGATGTAAGTGATTTGGTACCAGAAGAATAAGAATATGCACTAAGAAAAAAATTCACAGATTTCGTTCCTCACACGACTATCGAGCACATTGGAAATGAATCTACGGAATTCGAAAAAATATTGTCGCTGAGCGACGAGAAAGTCTGGATAAGGAAAAAGTTACAAAATAAAACTACAACGTTGAATGATAATTATTTTATTCTTAGACTAACACAAGTATCCTGGACATAACGCATGTGAACAAACAAATTGCAAAATTTCCACACGCGTATCGAAGTTTGAATAATTGTCGCCGTGGCGCATAAGTATAGGTACATATTTCATTTTTCGATTAATAAGCAGGATATATTAATGTTCAAAGTACAAGAAAATTATTACACGGCAAATCCGTAGTCAACTCGAGAAGTGGTAGCCACATCGCCGTTATCGTCACTCGCGTCTTGATCGGCAGCGGCCTATTTGCTGCCAGATATGAAATTGTCTTGACAGCAGTTTGACGCGACGAGAGATGACCTTGAGAGATCTTGGGTAATGCTCTACCATGTGATCATCATGACGAATCGGGTCTCCCTCTCCCTCTCCCTCTCCCTCTCCCTCTCCCTCTCCCTCTCCCTCTCCCTCTCCCTCTCCCTCTCCCTCTCCCTCTCCCTCTCCCTCTCCCTCTCCCTCTCCCTCTCCCTCTCCCTCTCCCTCTCCCTCTCCCTCTCCCTCTCCCTCTCCCTCTCCCTCTCCCTCTCCCTCTCCCTCTCCCTCTCCCTCTCCCTCTCCCTCTCCCTCTCCCTCTCCCTCTCCCTCTCCCTCTCCCTCTCCCTCTCCCTCTCCCTCTCCCTCTCCCTCTCCCTCTCCCTCTCCCTCTCCCTCTCCCTCTCCCTCTCCCTCTCCCTCTCCTCTCCCTCTCCCTCTCCCTCTCCCTCTCCCTCTCCCTCTCCCTCTCCCTCTCCCTCTCCCTCTCCCTCTCCCTCTCCCTCTCCCTCTCCCTCTCCCTCTCCCTCTCCCTCTCCCTCTCCCCTCTCCCTCTCCCCTCTCCCTCTCCCTCTCCTCCCCTCTCCCTCTCCCTCTCCCTCTCCCTCTCACCTCTCCCTCTCCCTCTTCCCTCTCCCTCTCCCTCTCCCTCTCCCTCTCCCTCTCCCTCTCCCTCTCCCTCTCCCTCTCCCCTCTCCTCTCCCTCTCCCTCTCCCTCTCCCTCTCCCTCTCCCTCTCCCTCTCCCTCTCCCTCTCCCTCTCCCTCTCCCTCTCCCTCTCCCTCTCCCTCTCCCTCTCCCTCTCCCTCTCCCTCTCCCTCTCCCTCTCCCTCTCCCTCTCCCTCTCCCTCTCCCTCTCCCTCTCCCTCTCCCTCTCCCTCTCCCTCTCCCTCTCCCTCTCCCTCTCCCTCTCCCTCTCCCTCTCCCTCTCCCCTCTCCCCTCTCCCTCTCCCTCTCCCTCTCCCTCTCCCTCTCCCTCTCCCTCTCCCTCTCCCTCTCCCTCTCCCTCTCCCTCTCCCTCTCCCTCTCCCTCTCCCTCTCCCTCTCCCTCTCCTCTCCCTCTCCCTCTCCCTCTCCCTCTCCCTCTCCCTCTCCCTCTCCCTCTCCCTCTCCCTCTCCCTCTCCCTCTCCTCTCCCTCTCCCTCTCCCTCTCCCTCTCCCTCTCCCTCTCCCTCTCCCTCTCCCTCTCCCCTCTCCCTCTCCCTCTCCCTCTCCCTCTCCCTCTCCCTCTCCCTCTCCCTCTCCCTCCCTCTCCCTCCCTCTCCCTCTCCCTCTCCCTCTCCCTCTCCCTCTCCCTCTCCCTCTCCCTCTCCCTCTCCCTCTCCCTCTCCCCTCTCCCTCTCCCTCTCCCTCTCCCTCTCCCTCTCCCTCTCCCTCTCCCTCTTCCTCTTCCTCTTCCTCTATCTCTATCTCTATCTCTATCTCTATTTCTATTTCCACCACCACAATAATGCATAGATTGTCGAATAGTGCGTTATCTACGCCCGTCTCAAACAGGATAGATAGAGTTAGACCAAGAAAAATCTGCAGCGATTTTGAAAGCCCACGCAGTGCAAGTGTTATTCTGCCGTCGTAATCCCGATAATTCACAACAAACACCGATAACGAACTCTGCGAAACATGAAGTCATAAATGTCCTGTGAAAAATGTCGTTCTGACTTTTTGACTATTTTAAGGTTAGGCTACAGGGCAAACCGTTAACCCGATAGTATTTGTTTTAGGCTCAAATTGTAGCTGACTAAATTGTCCAGAGCCGTTTTTCTCAAATTTTTGATATCATTCTTCGTTTCCAAATTATCGAGCACCAAAATCAAAAATTCGGAAAAAATTGAATTTTATTTTCACTATTTCGACCATAACTTTTTTGTTTTTGACTTTCTCGAATAATTATTTTTGCACCTTACAGCTCTCGTGATTATGCGTCTTTTGAGCCTATTTTTTAATATCATATCTTCACAACTTTCCGAGATATAAGGGGATCGCACTTTTTCGTGAAATCGGACCGTATACTGGAGCGAACGAAAAGACATTTCCAATGTCAAAATTCCGGAGACAAAATGCATCCAAACGAGACTAGAGCGAAAAATTGTAGTATTTACTCACACCAAATACGTTGTCCGGATCAACTCTCGTATACGGGATACCGAGGAACATAGAGTAATTCCCGTCCTGGCCCCGAAGCCCCCGATAGCTCTTTACTGGAGTTCATAGGAAAATAAGTCGGAATTTAAAATTTGTTGCGCGACAATACGACAAACCGGCAAACAGTTGAATTAATTTCCAAATGTCTCTTACTGCTATTATATGTGGTTAGACAGAAAAAATATATAAATATTACCTGGTAGTGAAGCCTATAATTGCTGGGCAATTATTAGTATATATAGCATAAATATACCGGATTAACAAACGAAATTTCAATAAACATTGACATGTGATTTCTGAGAATAATATAAATATAAATAAATAGATATTGCTTGTCATGGTCGACTGGATTTCTGGATTTGTTGAAGATGCTTCTTCTGCGATGTTGACACGGGTGCCACCAATTTCCTTCCTGGATATGAGTTTGTTGCTGGCTCTTGGCTGGTTTTTATCTTCATTGTGACCGTTACAATGTACCTGGTACCTGGTTATAGCCTGCGAGCCATGAACAGATTTCCATCACCTATAGCATCCCGGGAGATAACTTGTTGGTTAATGGCAATCTGTAATGAACAATAAACATTCCCTGTCTCGAAGTCGCGACTATTTTCATCAAGCATTTCTTTTCCCTTTAATTCTAGGCATTGTAACGTTTGCAGACATTTTCTGCTTAACAAGACTAATTTTGATATCCCACTTTAATATTGTTTATTTCATAACTGAGTAGATGCTATTACTGTTTCAACTGAGCGTTCTCGGTAACTCTGTCTCTCGTACTCGCTTCGGGCGTCTTAAACTAGTTATTTGCTTACTAGTTATAGTTTCTCCAATACACAGAGAGCTGGACCCGGAAAATGGCAGATGAATTAGAACTTGACAGTTAGCGTAAAGCGGGTGCGCAAGAAACTAGCGACGGGAGATGACGTCGCGCGGGTTTATATCTTTTATCATTGAGATTGAGAGAACTCTGAAGATATACCTACTTATGTTTAAAAGTTTGCCCGTCAGGCCCCTCGGCTATATCTATTTTGTACTATTAGGTTGTTGCATAATTTTTTCCCACTTCAAAATTTTCTTGATATTTTCAGTAGTCTCGGGAATATTCTAGAATAAATCTAGTGTATAGTAGAATGTTCTCGAATCTTTCACGTAGGGTATATAAGCGCGAGCTTGTTACAGGGATTTAGTTAAAATGGAAAAAATGGACCAACAACATCTTCGAGTGATTTACTTATACGAATACCAATTGGGAACCATTTATTGAAGGAGACACAAGTCTAAAAGATATTCCTCATACTGGTCGCCCCGTCACGTTTGACGAAGAAGCATTGCGGCGCGAGCTTGAGTTGCATCCGGATTCCACCACCAGGGATTTAGAGAAAACTCTAAAATATCACTAGGTACAGTACCATACATCGCCATCTGCAGTCGATGGGTTACCGTAAAGGTTTGTCAAGATGGACGCCTCTTGCTTTGACCGATGCTCAACGTGCATTACGTGTCAACATTTGTGCAAGTCTGCTGCTGCGCCTCTAAAGAAAGAGCTTCCTGGAGTCGATCATCACTGGAGACGAGTTCTGGGTCTTGTACGAGAACGTTACATGAAAAGCCTTTTGGATGCCTTCCGATTAACGGCCACCAACACAGCCGAAAAGCAGTCCGCATGGCCAGAAACTTCTCCTGTCAGTTTTCTGGGATTCGCAAAGAAAGTTGTTGTGGGAGTTACTGGACGACCATCAGACTATCAATGCCGAAGCCTACGTGAATCAACAACAGAAGTTGGCGAACGCTGTTAAAGAAAAAAGGCCAAACCGTCTCGAAGTATCATTACTTCATACGGCGAAAATGACCTGTAAATTTCTAGAGGAGCTCGGTTGGACAACAATACCTCACCCACCTTATAGCCCTGATCTAGCACCTTCCGACTATCATCTTTTTCGGGCTTTGAAACAGCATCTACGTAAATAGAAATTCGAAAATTCCGGCGACCTAAAAATAGACCTTGCCAACTTCTTTGTCTCTCAGCTACTTTCATTCTGGGCTAAGGGTATTGAAACCTTGCCTAGCAGTTGGTTACATGTTCTAGATAATGATGGTGATTATATTGTCGATTAATTTTTTAAATAATTAATTGCTACAAAAAAAAAGTTTTATTCCAAAATGGGAAAATAATTATGCAACAACCTAATACAATATACTGCTATGATATGCAGGTAAAGAATATGTTACAACTCAAAAAGTCGGTTAAATAGGCATATTTACGTGTTTTTTTTTTATTTCTATCAAGCCAACTTTAACCTAGTAAAGCTTTCCTTAAAGTCTCCTTACAACTATAGTGTAGTTTCCGTGTTTGTTACATGTTATTTGCCTTTGTAAAACGTTTAACAATTCAATATACCCAAAAGTAACATTTTGCGTTAGCCTCCTTTTAATAAGGACAGTCACAGTGAAGTAAACTAACTATAGTAGTTTCGCAGCTCTCATTAACATGTAGGTACCATTTTCCGAAGCTAGCTCTTAGTCTAGCTCTAAATCGTGGTTTAAGTTCAACTGCTTGCATCATTCAGATATTGATAAATAATTAACTACATGTTAAACCGCGAAACAAACTCACGACTCGAGTATGCTTTATAATCACGATTTAAACATAAATTATGGGTTCTCTAACTATTCGGACTTTACCCAAAAGGCTTGGGTAATACTAGTTATACCCTGGTAAACTTAAATTTAATCAACCTTCTAACATTACCCGTATTGTATTGTAGTTTGGGCGATTTTCCGCAACTCGATGATTTGCGCCTATTTTGCGTGATAGGGGATGGGCTAGTCCTGCCAGCCCAGCTCCTTGAGGAATCCTATCAGACCTTTGATGTTGAGTAGGACCTCGGGGAGGTCTCTCGGGGATCCGAGATGTTTTGCCCTGTGTGGGGCCACTCCGCTGTATTCCAACACCACGTGAGAGGCTGTTTCTTCCTTCTCCATGCATCCACGGCATAGGAGACTGTCTGTGACACCTGTTATAAAAAGATGTTTGTTAAAAAGTCCATGACCTGTTATGACACTGATTACCAATGTTACCATACTCAGTCGAACATTACCCGTAACATATCTAATTATAAGTATTAACAAACGCGACAGTCGATAAAGACCATTCACACACTGTCGCGGAAACGTCGCTCAGGTGTCGCGTAGGGTTGAATGCGTGTCGACGCGTACAGTCGTGACTGTAATGTAATGTTCGTTAAAATCCTTGTTTTATTTATTTAAGAAAAATGTTGGTTAAATATAATATTGAATAATAAGCTGAGGGGTGCCGATCTCGTCGCATAATAATTGATTGTCCTAAAATTATTTTCGCATATTTTTTCTCCAGCTGAAACAAAGAGTATTTTCGAAAATATTTTGCATAGGTTGTGTAGAATAATTTTTCAGAAATGTTATTAGTTTCAGAACAATAACAATTATGCGTAACATTACATTAGGACAATCAATTATCAAATTATCATGCGACCCAATAGAGCCCAGCTGAGCCCTATTTTTTGAAAGTCTTGAAACTGAACACACTGATAATATTTTTACTGATATTTTTTTCAACACGCTTTCTCGTAATTCAGTGTTCATAATTATTCAATATAGTTCATACAAAGGAACTCTTTTGATACGATTACGTTTAATACGATTTCCCGAATAATACGTCTTTAACACTAGTCCATTCAACTATTATATTTCATACAATTGTTCACTTCTAATAATCCCGCTTAAGATATGAACCCCTGGTGTAAATTTCATTCGACATCGTGACGAGCGTTCGCGTTTGCGTTATGTCTATTTTTGTATGGGATTTTGAACATTACTTCTACCATCAGTACGGTTACCATCAGTTTGTCACTGACATTAACGCCGTCGAGAACGTAATTTACTTTCTATACGTCCCGTTTGCACTAATATGCGAGTGCGAGCGAGATGTATAGAAAGTAAATTACGTTCTCGACGGCGTTTATGTCAGTGACAAACTGATGGTAACCGTACAGTTTTGACATTGACATATACGCTCACGTCTACGTAACTTACTTTCTATGCATCTCGCTCGTACTCGCATGTTAGTGCAAGCGAGATGCACAGAAAGTAAATTACGTGGACGTGACCGTTATGTCAATGTCAAAACTGGTGGTAGACGTGTAGGCGCCAAACGGGACGTTTGCCCACAGAATTTTTGAAAATTCGTAGAGCTTTTTTTAGACCGTAATACGCATGGTATAATAATATACTCCGCCTGGTACTCCATTCCCGTCTTTTCTAGGTCACCTAACTGACACGGGCCTGCGTCATCATGCGACAGCGCTATATGATAATATGCGATAGCGCTATATATAGCGGCCATGTTGTTGTGACGTAGGCCCGTGTCACTCTGGGAATGGAAGACCATGTTTTATTAGACTATGGTAATACGGTTTGCCAAAAATATGAATAGTAATCTTGAGGCTATTCTGTAGTGTAGCGGTGGTGGCCGAGTGGATATGACGTCCGACTTTCAATCCGGAGGTCGCGGGTTCAAATCCTGGCTCGTACCAATGAGTTTTTCGGAACTTATGTACGAAATATCATTTGATATTTACCATTTGCGTTTCGGTGAAGGAAAACATCGTGAAGAAACCTGCATACATCCGCGAAGAAATTCAAAAGGTGTATGTCAAGTCCCCAATCCGCATTGGGCCAGCATGGGGACTACAGCCCAAGCCCTCTTGCGAGTGAGAGGAGGCCTGTGCCCAGCAGTGGGACGTATATAGGCTGAATGATGATGATGATTCTGTAGTAACTTCATCGATTCGAAACCTGATTTTTCGACTTTCGCTCGATAGAAAAAAAACACGTAGGTACCTACAGTCGACGTCAAAGATACCTATGTTTACACTTTTGGACCATTCTCCTTTGTAATAAGGTGAAAAATGTAAACATATTATATTTGACGTCAACTGTACAGTGACCACACAGGATTGTTATGCAATTTAGGGTTCTTGCTAAATTGAAAATTCTATAGCGTAAGTATTGAACAACCAATTTAGCTAGGACCCTAAATAGCGTATCAATCGCGGAGCGTTATGGTACCTACATAGATACTAGTGGCTCTGTGAGCTGTAGACCTCGCGAGCAGAGCTTGAAATAACATGGTGCTAAGAGCTTTAAATACACCGTGTTTTTTTTGATTTCCGTTAATTTCAAGGGTGCATTCCTGGGCTTAAATCAAGTAACTTTCTCAAAGACACCGATGTTCTAATTAAGTCCATTTCGGAGATAATCCATAATTTATTTTTTTACTATAAGGCCTCTACAAGCGTGTACACTTGCCTTAGGGCCGGCTTACATATTGATTAGTGTTTAGAATGAGTTCATACATTTGCTACTAAACTTAAGTACAATCTCGGTCGATTGATGTACGAAATGACATTGATATGTCACAGATTTCAATTGTTTGGTTGAGTTAAATGTAATGCCCGTGTTACAACAACGCTATATGCTACATTTAATTACTTTTTAAACAAAAAAAAAAACAAAAAAGAAAACAAAAAAAAATTTTTTTTTTGAAAATTAACTATGCCATTTAGTTCTTATAAACGTACTTAACTATACCCCGAAGTTAACGGAATTCAATAAAAACACGGTGTATAGTAAATTAAAGAAAAACAATACGAAATTGATGTGTAAAAAAATACAAAAAGTTATAATATCCCAGCATACAATTACTGGGGATCGAACCCAGACCCTCTGTGCAAACAGAAAAAGCGAACGTTTACAAACTGAGCCAAATAGTTCTTAGATGGGTTGACGAAATTTAGCTACTCCTTCTCAAATTAAAATTAGTTAAAATTAAATATCTAAATACCGCCTAAACCAGCGATAATTTTTTTCTGCATTTTTTGCTATTAACTCTGTAAACATGTTTCAAAAAGAAAAAAGTCTTATGATATCGATACGACTATTTGTTTAGGCGCCAGGTATCACGACTCCGCCATTTTTAAAAAATTCCAAAAACCGGATTGACAAAAAAAATTTATTTAGTCATAAAATTCGGTCACAAAATTTCACGAGAATCGGTTAAGAATTGCGACCTGTAGAGGAGAACATCCGGACATACGAAAGCAAAATGCCCGAGTCAAAACGTAGACCTTAGCTTCGCTTCGGTCAATAAAACGCACGTAAAAATGTGTAATTTTTTTACACAAAAGCTAAAAATATGAAAATTGCTTCTAAAATTTTTGACGGAACATCGATTCCTTTTTTTGTTATAACTTACAACAAATTAAAATATAATACGTTGGCCACTTAAACTAATAACGCATAGACAGATAGTCCCCATACGGCTAACCTGCCAAAAGTGAAGCCGAAACACGATCGATGTGTGCGTGGGAGGCTCGTGTTTTACGCTCAGCAACACACACACATATACAAAAACGTGTTGCTAGTATATAGATGTCGAATACCGATGGTCCTAAAGGCGGTGGGCGCGTGGGGGTAGTACGATAATGTATTACTTCACAGCTAAACCAGTATGCTGCCATTGCTACCAGTGCATGAAATAAACATTAGGACTCGTTAACCATATTAGTGCCTACTATACTTCAGTACTAAATGTTTAAAAGAACTAATTGCTATTTTTAACTCAAGGGAGCGATATGAAAGTAAAAAGAAACCGTTTAAATCTTTATTCAAGTCAAACTAGGCCGGCTTCAACCCTACATATCTGACCTGAGAAGATTTAGCCCTATATGGGACCGGAAACAAACTCAGAAGGACAAATCTTTTTAAAACAAGTTAAAACAACACATAACACATCATTTCTTTATTTCACAAAAGTAAGCTTCTAATGAAACATAAGAAATCAAAATAACACTTGAAATAAAACTAAATGGTTAAAGAACGCGGGATTCTATAAGCTATCAGAATAATCCTTCAGGTATAAGCCTTCAGGAACGTGGCGAGTTAGGCACGAGGTTGGCTAACGAGTACGTCCGATCTCTAGCGCGGCCCGATCAAGAAGAACTACCAGCGGCGGAGCCTCTCCGCTCCCGCCTCAGTCAAGTTGGCAAACCTGCTCGACCAGTCTACCAACATACCGACAAAAACGCCAACTCGTGCCTACGCTCACTCGAGAGAAACCTCTCGACGTTCCAAAGCCTTCTACCTGTCATCTCAGTTCAACAACACGCCAATAGATGGCGTTACTCTCTACGCAACTTTATTTCAACAATGCGCCAATAGACGGAGTTACTCTCTACACAACTTTATTTATTTTGTTACAACCAAATAACACGTAGCTCAACATTGCTAATCGATTTTATACAGGCGTCTAAAATAATGAACTATAACGCTGCAATACGTCTTTCTGGTGTCAGGGTCCGACATAGATATTTCCCTCAAAGTGGGGATTTAACAATATCCTTAACACTTGGTTATTTTATTAATAATTTGTGTGTAGATTTAATAGCAAAAGCTTTTTATGTTTATTTAAGGATTTTTTGCATTAGAGTCCTTTGTGAAATAAGTTTAAATAAAAAAAAATATCCATTTTAACAATTTTTTATTTAAAATGTGCATGAAATTACTACATAATTTGAAATAAAATTATGAAATAATTAAAAATATTTAATTTTTATATAATTACACAAGGAACTTAAATTAAGCACTTTAATTATTCATTTTAGAATGTAAACGTCATGTCCCATTTTGAGGAAAAAACATTCACTACACTGGCAACATTTATAACAAATGGCGGCTGACGAAACATTGGATTTTTGTAGTTACGATTACGTAAAAATATCACTTTAAACTCTATACTTACGCGTGAAATGTAATGTAAGTCGGTTTGTTTTTATGATATGATGCATTGTGACACCCATTCAATGCACAAACAACCATTTTTCCTGTGTTTTTGATTTTTAAACGGGAGGTGTACACAAACCGACGTGACCTTGAGTACTGCCAGGGCCGATCGAATACGGTGACACCATGGTCTATTATTATACCATGGGTGACACGAGTGCGACGTGACGTCGCACTTGAAATGGCTTTACTGGGGATGTACGAACACTCGATCTATGCCTTATAAATCTATGCGTTGGCCAGAGTTGATCATGGTTGAATTTTTCATTGTGATTGACATCTTTATTTACAATTTATAGATTGTAATAGTTAATATGGTAAGTCACACAATAAAAAAGGAAAAATATATTAACATTTAAAATACAATAGTTGTAGTTTTATTTACTTATAGCTAGGTAATTTATTTTTCAAACTGACATAACTATTTGTGTTTAGCGACATGTATTGTTGCGACTTTCATTTGTCATTCGCGTCGTTTTGTTTTACTTAATTATTTATTAACTGAAGGGCCTGCGTTTTTGCTTTCATTTGTTTTGGCAAATAGGGGTTTTATAAAGAGTGGGTGGAAATGAGAGCGACCCGATTTGACATGTTATAATTATTGTATATGACATCGCTGCTCTACAGCACGCTGATATTATAGTATTTTGTGCAACAGATACCTACATAATACTAAGGGTTCTTAAAATTCAAGGGCCGAAGTTACAAAACGAAACGAAGTTGAGTTTTGTAAAGACAGGCCCGAGAATTTATAGACCAAATTATGTACCGTTGCATACAATATTTTTCTAAAACAGCAGCAAACACCTAAAATTATAAATAAAATCAAAGCAAATAATTGTTTGTAGATTGTTGCCTAGAAGTAAGAAATAATAAAAAAAACAACAGTTTTATAATCGACGCTCAAAAGACGCTACTGTAGGGTGGTCCTAAGTCACGAGTCGTCATCCAAAAGATTCGAATCGGGCCCTCGTTTTATACGTTTGTTGAGTATTGCATTTCTTTTTATGAGAGCGCATTATTTGCGCCCTCCATTATATTTTATTTTCTTATGATGCTTTTGAATTTGATATTCAATTAACTTTAGTTCTTTTATAGCGTATTTTTCTGACAGGTGGTATGGTGAAACATTGCCTTGGAGCCTTTAATGTCAGTTTTATATAACAGTTGTTTAAAAAGGTTTTTAAAAAGAAACGTAATATAATTTCTTCGTATCCGTTTCTCTTCGTCAGTAACTCTTAGTATTAGAAAAATTTAATTAAGATAACAAAGTAGTAAAAATAAAAACCGGACAAGTGCGAGTCGGGCTCGCCCACCGAGGGTTCCGTACTTTTTAGTATTAAATTTGTTGTTATAGCGGCAACAGTTCATCTATCACGGTTCATGAGATACAGCCTGGTGACAGACAGACGGACAGTGGAGTAATAGGGTCCCGTTTTTACCCTTTAGGTACGGAATCCTAAAAAGAAAAAAATATGATTTTGACAATAAAGGAATGATTTTAAAATCTCGTTATTGTACTTTCTTTCTTCAGGCTTACCGCGAACCACAATCGTGTCGACTGATATCAGAAATATGTAAACAAATTTGCACCTTATTTCTTAGTAATAAGGGTTAATGTGTTTACTTATTTTTGACGTCGATAGCTATTGTTCGCAATCTTTATTGAATGGAAGTATATAACTTGCACGTTTTCCTATTATGACGTAGGGGTATATATGGCACTCGCCTGCGGCTCTATTCGGAAAAATTTTAATAATACCTATTAATGATTGGAGATTTTTTTAAGAAATGACTAAAGAAAATAATTGCCTGAAGCAGAATTCGGACCTGCGAAATTCCGGAGGGCCAAAAACGATTACGCTATAATTAAAGGACCCAAAAACTATACTTTAATTCAAAATACTTGTAAAGTTTACGAAACGCGTTATTTTTCTTTAGTACCTATTCAAAAAAATATGCATTTCGTTATTTGTTTTACAAGGGGGCAAAGTTGTTGTTTAACCCCTCGTGCTGATATTGATAGCTGAGCAACCGAATGATACCAAAATTGAATCCACGAGCTTAGCGAGTGATTCGAAAAGTGAAATCTTGAGCGTTGAGAGGATTTCAAGGCACGAGGGTAAATCAAATTTTGCCACCGATTGAAACACAACATTTTTCACCACACCAACGCGAGGCAAATACTAACTGGAAAATATCATACAAAATTAAACCAAATCAAATCCAAATGACCGTTATTAAATATTTACCATTAAAATCATCATTTGAAAGCCAATTTTATGAGCCATAAGGAAACATAATTTTACTTTTCCATACTTGCGGATAGATAAAATGTAACTTTCTCATCAGTTTTTTGAACTATCAAGACAGCTTTTACCAGTTCGTGTGGTGAAAAAGCTTTTTTTATTGTCGGTTTGTAAATAGGAATTAAACTACAAGTCACAGAATTGAAGCCCAGCTTGCCAGCTTTTAACGTTTTAACCAAAGGAAATGCAAAGCGTTTTCCTTTTAAATTCATTCCATTTCTACAATGAAATTGGAACTCATACGACTTAGGTATTGTACGCGCTTAAACAATTGTAGAAAGCTACGCTAACTATGCACTTTTACTTTTCTTTTTCTTTACTAATGCTTTTTTAACGGTATACCTAACCGGTCAGCGGGAGTCCGCTGGATGCGGGTGGCGCAAGACCGGTCATTGTGGCACTCTTTGGGGGAGGCCTATGTCCAGCAGTGGACGTCCTCTGGCTGATATGATGATGATGGTAACCGATCCGATCGTAAAATTCACCAGATCATGAAATTCCTAGGCATATCATGAAACGACGCCGCCTTAATTCAATATGATCAATAAAGTTGGGCCATTTTTAAGAAATATCTTTATAAATATTAATCAAACCATCCACTTAGCTTCAAAATCATTTCAATGACATACGAGTAAAAATTGTACTAATTAATTAATGAATTAATGAATTAATTGTGTAATTCTAGTACAATTTTTTTTTTACACCTCTAAGATACTGACAATAAAGTCGAATAGAATAATAATATATTTTTAGGACATTGGCTTGTAAAGATGTTTGTGTACTCAATCATACGACAATCATCTAAATAGATTCACATTATAGGTTTAGTCATTCAAATCAGGGATGTTGCGAATATCCGCATCCGCATAAAATTGATGCGGAGCTCAATGCGGATGCGGATGTCGAACAAGTCGGTACAGGAACGTGTTAGCGGCGGCGTAAGTGCTAGGTAATTTCGTCATTACCTATAATGAAATCGTCTAGATCCAAAAAAGTTGGCCAAGTTACTATTTATTAATTATAATGCACCTATATTCTTGCTCAAATAGTAAATGTTTCTTTTTTTTTTATAAAAATTACTAAGTAAAATGTAATATGTCACGTTTTTTAAGTACCTAATCTTGAGATCCGCATCCGCATCCGCGGACGTGAGCCTTTAAATATCCGCATCCGCGTCCGCGGATGTCAAAAAATCTGCTGCATCCGCAACATCCCTGATTCAAATAAATCTAGCCATCACGTTCCTATCCACGTGTATCCTACAATATCATTGTTTCAGGCCTCAATACTATATCCCTCTCCCCGCGTCCAATTTATGAGACAACTGCGACAGTTTAAGTCACCTATTGTGTATAGCGAAGCCAAACTCAATTAAATTTACCTTTACCTTGATTAGATCAGGGGTGCGAAACTCCACCCTTCGGGCAAACTCGATCCCGTTCGGCCCAGCATTGCTCCGAACAATTATTAGGGTTGACACAACTTGAAGTCCCTCTGCGTGAACGACCACAGATTATGGCTTGAATTTGACAACCCTAAATAGCCGAAAGGGATAGTGCCATACTTATATTAGAAAGGGGCAGCATAATTCGACCCTGAACCGCTGTCAAACTTCGGTTTTGTAGGAAGTTTCCTTTCTGTACGGTAGTACTATTATCACCGAATGGGCCCTACGGAAGACCAGCGCTGGCTTTATAGCTAGTGTGACGTCCAGGCTCCGTTGTGTACTGGGTGATCAAATGAAACAACTGTTATCACTTGTGCACTCCGCCAGCCACCCGCACGCCATGACACTTCTCCACGGAGTGAAGCTAGCGGGTAGTTGCGTCGTACTGTTTATTGTGTAATCGTCACAGCGAGCATTATGCTGAGTTGGGTCCATTTCGTGATGCATACTTATTGATGTCTTATTTCCTTGCTGTTTGTTGTCTGTACATGTTTTGTGAACGTCACGAATAAATATTAAATATGTCGGACCCTGACACCAGAAAGACGTATTGCAGCGTTATAGTTCATTATTTTAGACGCCTGTATAAAATCGATTAGCAATGTTGAGCTACGTGTTATTTGGTTGTAACAAAATAAATAAAGTTGTGTAGAGAGTAACTCCGTCTATTGGCGCATTGTTGAAATAAAGTTGCGTAGAGAGTAACGCCATCTATTGGCGTGTTGTTGAACTGAGATGACAGGTAGAAGGCTTTGGAACGTCGAGAGGTTTCTCTCGAGTGAGCGTAGGCACGAGTTGGCGTTTTTGTCGGTATGTTGGTAGACTGGTCGAGCAGGTTTGCCAACTTGACTGAGGCGGGAGCGGAGAGGCTCCGCCGCTGGTAGTTCGTCTTGATCGGACCGCGCTAGAGATCGGACGTACTCTTTAGCCAACCTCGTGCCTAACTCGCTACGTTCCTGAAGGTTTATACCTGAAGGATTATTCTGATAGCTTATAGAATCCCGCGTTCTTTAACCATTTAGTTTTATTTCAAGTGTTATTTTGATTTCTTATGTTTCATTAGAAGCTTACTTTTGTGAAATAAAGAAATGATGTGTTATGTGTTGTTTTAACTTGTTTTGAAAAGATTTGTCCTTCTGAGTTTGTTGCCGGTCCCATATAGGGCTAAATCTTCTCAGGTCAGATATGTAGGGTTGAAGCCGGCCTAGTTTGACTTGAATAAAGATTTAAACGGTTTCTTTTTACTTTCATATCGCTCCCTTGAGTTAAAAATAGCAATTAGTTCTTTTAAACATTTAGTACTGAAGTATAGTAGGCACTAGTATGGTTAACGAGTCCTAATGTTTATTTCATGCACTGGTAGCAATGGTAGCATACTGGTTTAGCTGTGAAGTAATACATTATCGTACTACCCCCACGCGCCCACCGCCTTTGAGACCATCACTATTCGACAAATATATTAAAAACAGGTCACTCACGAATTTTAAGTCGAAAAACGCTCGACATGTTTCACTCCGTACCGAGGAGTGACATCAGGAGCTTGCGTTTACGGTGACGGACCGGCGCAGACTGCGGGCCGCAGCTCTCCGCGCCCAATGACTCGGCGCAGGCGCCGGCGGCGGCAGGGGGGGCGAGAAACTACCCTCATTTATGGCATTATTGTCAAATGATGGGTTGCACACAACACTCACTACATCATTCGCTAATGGTTCATCCACACTGTCCACCGACGTAGTACCCAAAACAGTTTTCCAGCTTGCAGGCACTGACCAACCACAATCACGGTTAAAATTCCCGTTCCCGTTTTTAATATATTTAATATGTCTGTGTCTCACGGAAGTTATGTTATTAAAGTCACGAATAAATATCTTTTATCTTTTTTTTTATCTTTATTATTTATTCTGTGATTAGGGCTATGATAAACTTTTATACAGAGAATCTCGATTCTGATTTAACAATTCGTTATGGTTTTGAACTGGTTTTGATACGACTTTAATTTCTCCCAGATACATCAATATTTGCATTTAATCATGCCTTAACACTGAACAAACTAGAGGATTTTGCAAATATTTATATCATTTCATAGACCGTTTTCAGGCTATCCGATATGAAACCTATTAGTTGAACTAATATTGACTGATCTCTAAAATAATGAAACTAATATAAAAGATTAGATGAGGATTACATCAAATAGAGTCCGAGCCCAATAAATTAAATTAAATACCAGTAACGGCGCGTGAGAATTTTTGCTAGGTAACCCGTAGCAAAAAACACGTAGTAAAATAACACCTACCTAACCTAACATTTATTAGGTACTTTTTAGGGTTCCGTACCCAAAGGGTAAAACGGGACCCTATTACTAAGTTTTGATATTCGAAGGTAAAACATGCACTAGATGTGACCTTGGACGCGAACCGTTGCAGTTAGTGTAGGCCCTTGTTAGGTACCTATCATTTCTTATCAGTCAAAGGACTCAAAGGCCCATACCATAGATCCTCCTCCTTGCGTGGTTATCCTCAGTGCTGAGGGTCGTGACCTCCCTTCTGAATCACCTTCTCTCTCACAATTGCTCTCCATCTGGTTCTGTCCTTGGCGGTGTGGCCATGTGGACTGTGGAGTCAAGAGCGGTGCGGATCTGGTCGGACCAACGTATTGGACTGCGTCCACGTCCCGGCCTTTTCCCATCCACTTTGCCGGTCACAAAAAGCTTTTCGAGGCTGCCACCGTCTTTCCTTGCTATATGACCGAAGTGCTCAAGGACTCTGCGTAGACATTCGGATGACAGCCGCGACGAGATCTCGAGTTCTCGCAGTATGGAGACGTTAGTCCGAAATGCTGTCCAGGGGATACGAAGCATCTTTCTCCAGCACCACATCCCGAAAGCGTCAATGCGTTTGCGGTCAGCAGCTTTCAACGTCCCCATATACTATAGATACATACCTTACAAACTAACAACATACAATATTAAAAATATTATATATATAAAAGCTAAAAATAATTTCGACGACTAAGTTTTCTGTTGCATCGCCTATCGCCTGTTCCGGTGTAGGATTCAGCAGATTACCACGGAACCGCCGAAATACCAGACCCTTCGGCCAGAAGTCCGAGCTCGCTATGGTGCCTATAGGGCCACCCCAAACTATGTCGGCGCCTAGTAGCGCTATAGAGCAGTAGCTATAGAGTGGACTAGACGCCGACGCTCGGGAGACGCTAGTGTGGGGTGGCTCTAACTGTCAAAAACCAGAACAATTTTCAATGAAATATCAAACCAAGCAAACTAAAACTTCATGACAGAAGTAAAACAACATTTCTAAAGACAAATCAAACCTTTCAATTACTATCTATCGAAATCACAAACCGTTCTTCACAAAACACTCGACGTGTACTTTGTATTGGCTATGAAGAAAACTCCACTATATCTTGACCCGTGACTTTATAGTAAGACTGAGTAATGGAAGTCCAAGTTTGACCTGGTTATATATTAGATAACAGTTGGCGAGTGGTAGACATAATTTTGCGCTTTTCTAAATTAGGTAAATCTGATTGCCAAACGGCAATATTAAAATATTTTTGCAAACAACAGTCAGTAGGCAAAGGTTTAAACAAAAGTTTCTAATAACTTCGATCACAAGTTCAGCAATTCAATTATAATGTATACCTCCAAGCGACTATTCGGAACCCCTAATGTAAATTTAATTCGATAGTTTCATATAATTACTAGCCTAAATTGCCTTAGAGATGTAAAGGTCTCTAAATGTCAGAAACATTAAACATATAGTTATGATGTACAATAAAAATAAAAATAAAATAAATAAATTGCTGCCAAGTTGGTGCTAAAATTGCAAAAACATGCTGTAAAAAAACCACTTGATACACAATAACAATCATGCCAAGAATCTTATCAGGGGTCTGTTTTCAATTAGACGTAGGCTTATAGGCTCCCAGCTGTTTGGGACCCGCATTGACGGGTTTTACACGGATTACTTGACCTTATTTGTACCTAGATCCTTTAAGGCTTACAGACCTTGCAACAAATGAGCCGTGTACCACAATAGACGCTAACGCTCGGGAGACGCTAGTGTGGGACAGCCCTTAGGTCAAAAAAAATGTGAAACCCTTAACGTGATGAGATCGTTTGAAATAGGCAAATTGCCCTGCTAAGCCAAAGAGCGCTATCTCAAAAGTAAATTCATTGCTAACTTATACTTTAGTTTCTATTACTGAGAATTCCATTTTAATAATCATTTGTTAGGATTCCGTACCCAAAGGGTAAAACGGGACCCTATTACTAAGACTCCGCTGTCCGTCCGTCTGTCACCAGGCTGTATCTCACGAACCGTGATAGCTAGATAGTTGAAATTTTCACAGATGATGTATTTCTATTGCCGCTATAACAACAAATACTAAAAACAGAATAAAATAAAGATTTAAGTGGGGCTCCCATACAACAAACGTGATTTTTGACGCAGCGTCGGGCGGGGTCAGTACTTGGATGGGTGACCGTTTTCTTTTTTGCCGTTTTTTGCATTATGGTACGGAACCATTCGTGCGCGAGTCCGACTCGCACTTGCCCGGTTTTTTTTTTTGAGATAGCGCTTTTCGGCTTAGGAGGGCCGAATAGATAGTTTTTAGTTAGAGAGACTCGATTGGTGAGCGAAGATAGGAAAAATATCACAAAATTTTAGCACGGACTCAAGTGAGCTATGGAGTCGTTATGTGTGTCGAAGTCTGGTCAAAGGTCCCACTTTGTTGCTTACCATAAGGACGAGATTTGCTTGTGCGACGAAGTGGGACTTTTTGCTCGGAAACGACACATAATATAATTATCGATACATGTAGAGTAGATGGAGATACGGTAGAGTAGATGTTTTGAGGACCGGTCTGGCCTAGTGGGTAGTGACCCTGCCTATGAAGCCGATGGTCCCAGGTTCGAATCCTGGTAAGGGCATTTATTTATATGATGATACAGATATTTGTTCCTGAATCATGGTTGTTTTCTATGTATTTAAGTATTTATATACATATTATATATATTGTTGTCTGAGTACCCACAACACAAGCCTTCTTGAGCTTACCGTGTGGCTTAGTCAATTTGTGTAAAACATGTCCTTATAATATTTATTTATTTATTTATATTTATATAAACACTTTACTACCGAGTCCTTCTTTTTTCTGAAAGTACACCAGCAATAGTAGTAATTACCTCAAACGGCAGTAACTAACGAGCGGCAAGTGCCTCAAATAGTTCCGCCCTATCGGTCCACATTGCCCCCTGCCCCACTTTACGCCCCCTCCCCCTGTTTACCTGTGGCCTCCAATTCATTAGGATTAGCATCCCGCTAGCATTTAGGGATGGAACGGTAATTGATTATCTGATAATTGGTTCTGTTGAATAATACGATTATTCTCTACACTGAAAGAAATGTTTGCATAACAGTAACAATAGGGAAGTTTCCTCTACTTAAATTTAATTATTTCACGCCGTGCACGAAATAAAGCACCAGATAATTATTACAAAACATAGACGGCAATTATTTTTATACACAGTTTCAATTTAATAAATCGGATGGAAATATAAAAAGTAGGTGAGTTGACCGTGACGTCACTATAATCGTTTTTATATAAATTCCATATTAGCAAATCGTTTTGACAGTTCTAAAAAAGAAGCTGATTTGACTAGTAGGAGAGTAGCCTATTGTTTATAAACTAGATATCATTCACTAAAGAAAAATTGACCAAGTCCACCGGTGGCCGAGGCGGGAATCGAACCCGCGTCTTCAGCTTACGCCTGACCTGACCACTAGACCACCCCCACTGCGGTACAGTCACCTGCAATAATATGTGACACAACGAAGGCCGCAAAAATATCTGACTCGATCTTATTTGTAGAGCCATAAGAGCGTGTCACATATTTTTGCGGCCTTCGAAGAGTAACATATTATTGCAGGTGACTGAACCCCTCAAAAATTCTCTGGTTTTTAGGACAGACTACAATACAATTCAATAAATAAAAATAAAAATAAAAAAGCTTTTGCAATACAATTAATAGTGGATAATAAAAGTACAGTCGATGATGAAAGCTTGTATTTTTATTTTATAAAAAAAACTAATAACGGGTTTCTGCGGTTTTACCAAATGGGGACAAAAGACCATTTTTATACATTGAGACTTAAATTCCGTTACCGTCATACAAAATGCATGAAAAATGGTAACATAATAGACAAAAGAGCTTGGGATTTTTGAGTAACATATTTTTTACGTATAAATACAAAGTTTTATTTAATACTTATAAATAGTGAATAGAATCAGGCGTTACTTTGCGGAAATCCATATTAATTAAAATCAAAATATTACTTTGCTAATCCGCGAAAAGCAAAGCGGATCGGAAGAGGAGCGGTCTTTTCGCGGATTAGCAAAGTAATATTTTGGTTTTAATTAAAAGTTATAAATTGGTCAATATATTTACAAATTGACATGTCCCATCCCTATTTTATTTACAGATGTAAACATTACACTAGTATTGACATTTCGTGCCGCTGTGCTAATCAATGGATTCCGCAATTTCAAATATTGCTTCCACGCGATATTATGCTATTTCAAAAGTAATAAATTGGTTCAATGTTAATAATTTATTGTTAAATGAGAAAAAGACTACCTAATGTATTAAGTTTGTCACTAGTAGTAACGTAAGATGTGCAAACAAGTGTCATTGTGAAGGATGAGGAACTGGAATTAGTTGATAGTACAGTTTTTCTTGGTATAATTTTAGATTCTAAACTCCAGTGGGGTCCCCATATTGCTACTCTTTCGAATAGACTGAGTTCTGCAGCTTTTGCAGTGAGCAAAATCCGTCAGTTAACTGATGTGAAAACAGCTCGATTAGTATATTTTAGTTACTTCCATAGGATTATGGCATATGTTATTTTACTGTGGGGTGGTGCTTCAGAGATAAATACTATTTTTGTTCTGCAGAAGAGGGCTATTCGAGCAATATACAAAATGAACCATAGAGACTCACTTAGAGATAAATTTAAGGAAATTGACATAATGACAGTGCACTGTCAATACATTTATGAGAATATTCTGTATGTACATAAAAATATTGTAAATTTTAGGAAAAATTGTGAAATTCATAATATTAATACTAGAAATAAACATAAGCTCGCAGTGCCCTTCACTCGGCTCCATAAAATTAAAAAATCATTCATGGGTAATTGTGTAAGATTTTATAATAAACTTCCAAACCATATTACTGAATTATCTATTAATAAATTTAAGAATTATGTAAAGCGTAAAGCTTATTATACCACACAAGACGACATGAATGATAACACAACGTGGGATTAATTGTTATTCGAAATGATTATTTATTTATTAGGTATATTTGATTATTGATGAGGAAATGGATATTCCGATGTATGTAGGTACTTCTTTTGTTAGGTATGTTATTTTTGACATTTAGATTTTATTCTAGAAATTCTAGACTAGTATTTTTTATACATTTTTTCATGTTTGACGATCCTTTTGTGAAATTCTTAGTGTTAAATTTGATCTGTATAATAATCCAATGTCATTATGGAATAATATTAACATCAATAAATTGCTCTGATAATTATTAGATTAAGATTAATTACGATTCATAAGAGCTTGTTGCTAGGCCTACATGAATAAAGTATATTTTGAATTTTGAATTTGAATTTGAATTATCTTTGCGTGTAATTTTGTCCTTTACTACAATTCCGTTTTTGAATAATCAAACCTACTTAGAAACCTATAGGCCAATTCGAGTTTTAGCCATTCGATCTGTTTCCCATATGATAATGATCAGTCAATGTCAAAAGTGACGTTTTTAGTTAAAGAAATGTCACTTTTGATACACAGACACACTTACTGTAATAAATTTCATTCGATATCGTGACGAGCGTTCGCGTTTGCGTTATGTCTATTTTTTATGAGATTTTGAACAGCGCGCCAAGCGGGACGTTTTGGAAACTCAAAATCCCATACAAAATGACACTTAACGCAAACGCGTATCACGTCACGCTATCGAATGAAATTGACACTAGGGGTACCTATAATAGTACAACGATACAAGTGCGAAATTCGCAACGAGTGGCGCTAACTCCCTTCGCTCGTGTTTTAAGTCGGCACGAGTTGTGATTTACCTATTCGCACATGTATCGTACAACGTTTTACAGTACCTATGGCCCTTTCAATTGTCGACATAGTTGCGTAATGTGCTAATTATCGCACTAGTGCGGTAAAGTAGCACCATATGTGCTGTAAAAGAGATTACGCATGATGACTGCAAACTAACTACAAACTAACTACAGGATTGCAAAGTTATCTAACAATAGATAACTACCACAGGAAGGGACGGTAACTTTTGCTTGGCGTGATTACTACGCGGATTCCAAATGGGCACAGATAACTGAATGCTTTGGGAGATATGCCACTCACAAACAAAACACAATGGCACAAGTTTTATAAAGATTTACTTTTTTACGTATTTTACTGTTTTTTTTTTTTAACTATATATTTTATTTCGTTGGATGCATAACTTACATCTGTGCTGAGCACTCTTTCCTATTATAAGATTAGACGAAGATATATGTACTATATAGTATTATACCCACATCATAAGGCTCATTGCGCATATTGTGGAAATAGGTTGATTTGTGTAAAATTGTCCTATAATATTAATTTATCTTATTAACGTGTATTCATTACAATAAATAGTGACGTCACACGATACTTCTCTCCACAACTCCGTAGTAAAAAGAAGCAATCATTTTTATATTTCATAAAAGTAGCTGATTTGACGCGGCAGTCAAATAGCCTATTACATGCTGAAATCACTTTACCCATGCACGCGGCCGGAAATGGATCCAATTTCACTGAGGTCAAAACAAATTGCGTCCGTAGTAAAATTGGATCGTGAGCGACCGCACCATAATAATAAGTTATTATTACTATAGAGAAGCCATACCAGACAATGAAATTATCGCAATCGGAACCTGTACCATGCGACCAAAACGTCGTAAGTGCCGTAAAATTCATGGGATCCGCTTGGCAACTAATCCCGAGAATTGGCGTAGAGGGGAACTAGGTCTTGTTGGGATTACCTAATGTCTAGTTTCCTCACGATGTTTTCCTTCACCGAAAAGCGACTGGTAAATATCAAATGATATTTCGTACATAATTTCAGAAAAACGCTCACGCTCCGCGATTGTTGCGTGATTTAGGGTCCTAGCTAAATTGGTTGTTCAATACTTACGCTATAGAATTTCCAATTTAGCAAGAATCCTAAATGGTATAACAATTCCGTGTGGTGACTGTACGAGCCGGGGTTTGAACCCGCAACCTCCGGTTTTAAAGTCGCACGCTTTTACCGCTAGGCCACATACTTACCAGCGATTCTGCTTGCTTTTGAAATCTCCATAACCATATAATAAAATATGTTTCGGGAGTGGTGTATCTGTTGCGGCTCGTAATCTGTTCACATTAACTCATGACTCAATCGATTGTATACCTTATTACAAAGGAATAAGAACCAAAATCTATATGTTAGATATATTTAAATAGACCCAAAGTTCATTGAATCGTCACATTCGATTATTACCGAAAACCAATTAAACGAGCGGACTATTTTAATATGACGGGACGTTCCGGGCGAGTTTTCATGGGAACTTTTGTTCCATAATTTTCCATTGTCGGCGATATTTAAATGAGGGCGGTATTCCGATTCCATAATTTGTTAAAGCTGTGATTTGATTTAACAATGATATTATGGCTCCTCTACACGATGGCCCAGCGAGATGGCCATGCGATGGTTGAGAGCACGCACTGTGGAATGGGCCACGTGTCGCCCATTCCATAGTGCGTGCGACGAAAAACCGACACCGTGGCCATCCCATCGCCATCCCGCCGCGCCATTAGCCATCCGGCACCACTACCCTGGGCCACACACGCTGGGCCAGTATGACGGCCCATCGTGTAGAGAAGCCATTATACAGTGTGTAAATCCAATATGGGCGAATATTTAAGCGGTGGTTAGCGTAGGACCTAATAAGAAGAAGAAAGAAGAAGAAGAAGAAGTATGTTGGGATAAATTTTGCTTAGAAATACAAAGAAAATTTTAACAATACAAAATAATTCGGACCGCAAAGTAAAGGTTGCTTTACTTTGCGGTCCGAATTATTTTGTATTGTTAAAATTTTCTTTGTATTTCTAAGCAAAATTTATCCCAACACACAAGTTACGAGCTTTCTCTATATCCCGGTCATTGTAGTAATGTACTAATATTAATGTACAAATTAGTAATCTATATCAAAGGCAGCTAAACGTGGCAATGAATTATGTATGAAATCATGCCCTGTGGCAATAAATTAATTAAGTCCGTTGGTGCATTAGCAATTAGCTGCGATTAGTCAACTGAATTATCTACTAATATTGGTGTGAATGAAATACAGGCAAGTCAGGCGTGGCTCACTCCGCGATTTCGTCGCGTCGCTACAAGTACATGAGGACCACACCAATTTAGGTGTCTAGCAGTAGTAGTTGCCGCGCACCGCTACCTTGCGGTCATATAATAATGATTTCTTAGAGAGTGAACCTTCTGTACAGTCACCTGTAATAATATGTTACTCTTCGAAGGCCGCAAAAACTTGTGACACGCTTTTATTACTCTACAAATAAGATCGTGTCAGATATTTTTGCGGCCTTCGTTGTATTACATATTATTGCACGTGATTGTACCTAGTACAGTCAGCTGCAGAGAAAAGGTACCACCGCTACATAGAAGTTTGTATGCAGGGTGGTACCTTTTCTCTGCAGCTGACTGTACTATTATTTATTCTGTGGTCAAGTGTTAAAAATATGGGTGTATACAACTTAATCCAAAATATGTCCCATAGTTCTTAATTCGCTGACAAAAGAGCTATGGGACATATTTTTGAGTATGGTGAGTGCACCTATATTTTTACAGTTGACTGTACCATTAAACACTGAATAACTAGTAGCTGTGAGCTGTAGATCTCATGATAAGCTTAAAAAATACTTCGTTGAGTAATTACCACAGCGAACTCACAATGTAATTGTAAATGTAACTCCTTCAAAAAACTAACTACATACAATAATTATATCTAAATACCGAACCTATTTTTGATGACCGGTCTGGGTTAGTGGGTAGTGACCCTGCCTATAAAACCGATGGTCCCGGGTTCGAATCCTGGTAAGGGCATTTATTTGTATGATGATACAGATATTTGTTCCTGAGTCATGGTTGTTTTCTATGTATTTAAGTATTTATATATTATATGTCGAATACCGATGGTCCTAAAAGCGGTGGGCGCGTGGGGTAGTATCTCGATGTATTACTTCACAGCTAAACCAGTATGCTACCATGCTACCAGTGCATGAAATAAACCTTAGGACTCGTTAACCATACTAGTGCCTACTATACTTCAGTACTAAATGTTTAAAAGAACTAATTGCTACTTTTAACTCAAGGGAGCGATATGAAAGTAAAAAGAAACCGTTTAAATCTTTATTCAAGTCAAACTAGGCCGGCTCCAACCCTACGCCTCTAACATGAGAAGATTTAGCCCTATATGGGACCGGCAACAAACTCAGAGGGACAAATCTTTTCAAAACAAGTTAAAACAACACATAACACATCATTTCTTTATTTCACAAAAGTAAGCTTCTAATGAAACATAAGAAATCAAAATAACACTTGAAATAAAACACTTAGCTAAATGGTTAAAGAACGCGGGATTCTATAAGCTATCAGAATAATCCTTCAGGTATAAACCTTCAGGAACGTAGCGAGTTAGGAACGAGGTTGGCTAACGAGTATGTCCGATCTCTAGCGCGGTCCGATCAAGAAGAACTACCAGCGGCGGAGCCTCTCCGCTCCCGCCTCAGTCAAGTTGGCAAACCTGCTCGACCAGTCTACCAACATACCGACAAAAACGCCAACTCGTGCCTACGCTCACTCGAGAGAAACCTCTCGACGTTCCAAAGCCTTCTACCTGTCATCTCAGTTCAACAACACGCCAATAGGTGGCGTTACTCTCTACGCAACTTTATTTCAACAATGCGCCAATAGACGGCGTTACTCTCTACGCAACTTTATTTATTTCGTTACAACCAAATAATACGTAGCTCAACATTGCTAATCGATTTTATACAGGCGTCTAAAATAATGAACTATAACGCTGCAATACGTCTTTCTGGTGTCAGGTTCCGACATATATATATCGTTGTCTGAGTACCCACAACACAAGCTTTCTTGAGCTTACCGTGGGGCTTAGTCAATATGCGTAAAAATGTCCTATAATATTTATTTATTTATTTAATCTCTAAATTTAACGAGAATTCGTTGAGAAATGTGCCCTGCAGATACCTAAATAAAATAAATAAATATTATGCATACATACGTAACATGTCCATGGGACATTCTTACTAGCCCCACAGTAAGCTTAATAAGGCTTGTGTTGTGTTGTGGGTACAGTCAGCAGCAGAAGTTGCTAAGCGGACGAGGTGTTCAAAATGACCTTGACACACTCTTATTCTCTTAACAATAAAGTCGTGTCAAGATCATTTTGAACACCTGGCCCGCTTAGCTACTTCTGCTGCTGACTGTACTAGATGATAATAGGTACCTAAAAGCAGTCAAACTCGCGAGATATTTTTTTATTCAAATAATAACTCCACGCACGTTCTTATTTGAATGAAAAAATATCTCGACTTATCGGGTTTGACCGCTCACCCCTCGATATACATATAGATAAATACATAGAAAACATCCATAACTCATGCTCATACAAAACAGCCATGTGTCTATAGGTACACCCAGCTACAAAATGGCATAGCCACTTTATAAAATGGCATAGCCACTTTATGAATGAATTCATTAGGAAAAGCATCGATAATTCCGTTTGTTTACACTTTCGTAAAATTTCGCCCCTAAAACCGAAGCCTGGTTGTCTGATAGTCATTCATAAGGTTTCCAAAAGGCGTTATTATCGAACGTTTTTACGCGACGATAACACAAAAGCCTCCATTTCCAAACGCCACGAGTAACCCATAAATCAGCCTAAACCCACTCGTACAAAAAACATATTTGGCGACGCGCGACGCAAGGACGTTCAGCTTATCAAGCGATTGTCACCCTTAATAGTGGTTTTGACTTGTTCTGATAAAAGCTAGCTTATTTCTAGTATCAATCAAGATGACGTTTTATTAATAATGAAATGTTAATTGTAGGGATGTAACGATACATGATTTTGCCGATACGACACCGATTCCGATACGGATATCAATGGCATAGTAGTTAGTTAATAAATCAAATAAATAAGGAACTATATAAGTAGGTACTTAATTTTGAGAAGTGTGAACAACTGAACAAAAAAAATAAAAAAAATCAAAATCAAAGAAAACATTTATTTAGGTAACCATCAAGCAATCAAAGCAAAAGTAAAGTCAATTACTAATTATAGTTCACTTTAGTTAGATTTTTGTAAAGGAAACAAAGTTTATTCAACTTTAGGTAGATTTTTGTTAAGGAAACAAAGTTTATTCAAATTATTATGGCGATGCGGATATATTGGCCTGCCGATGATATTTGCCGATATATCGGTATCGCTATCGTTTCATCCCTAGTTAATTGCAAACATAGCAACTGTCGCAATGACAGTCGTAACATGCGAGCTTATAATAACTAAATTATGTGTGTAAATAGAGCCGTGTAGGTATGTAACTATACTATACATAAGAAGGCATTAAACCCTCGTTTGCTGTTTTAACGAAGCTCGCTTTCAACTCGTTTCATAAAACCACACGTCTCGTATTTTAATGCCTTTCATTACGTAACAGTCACATAAACTACAACTGCCTTGAATTTGGGTCAGCATTTCATTATGATTTTAATACATTGTGGGCCGGGAATATTCTTAAGGTGACGTTTAGACTGCAGCTGGAATACTGCTGCGGCGTTGAGTCGGCTACGTTAGTAACATTATGTGCGTCAACACAGCAAGGCCCGGTACTGGTCAACGCGCTTCGGTAAGCTAGAGTCAGACCAAGATTAGTCTGCAGCGGATTTGATAGCCCACGCAGTGCAAGTGTTATTTTAAACGTCAAACTTCTATGAAATTATGACATAAAATAACACTTGCACTGAGTGGGCTATCCAATCCGCTGCAAACTTTACATGGTGCGACTCTACATTATGTGCGTTAGCACAGCTCGCCCGGTTCGCGTGACTATCGCATGTGAGATCTAACGCACCGCTTTCGGGGGCTCGTGAATGATTTATAGTATGGCGTGTTGTGTTATTGCCAATGCTTCAAAATCTCGAGCATACTGAATGCAATATTACCATATTAATAAATAATAAATATTATAGGACATTTTTTTTTACACAAATTGACTAAGCCCCACGGTAAGCTCAAGAAGGCTTGTGTTGTGGGTACTCAGACAACGATATATATAATATATAAATACTTAAATACATAGAAATACTTAAACAACCATGACTCAGGAACAAATATCTGTATCATCATACAAATAACTGCCCTTACCAGGATTCGTACCCGGGATCATCGGCTTCATAGGCAGGGTCACTACCCGCTAGGCCAGACCGGTCGTCAATATTAACAAGAATGTTGTCCCCTGGTGATAAGAAGAAACCATTTTAAACGAACGAGTACAGAACAAGTATAACGTATTACATGCCGCGACTAGCGGTACTGATATATCCACAACATGACGCTAGATGTCGTCTACGAAAATGCGCGTTTTGGTTACGCCCTGGTCAAGGGAATTTGCGGTCTAGTGTTATTAGTACATTATGGTGTTACGGATCACAATACGCTGAATTTAAATAGCCATATTCTCTCGTGCTTTCAAAATCAATCGGAATACAGGGTGAATGTAAATCAAACACCGTAATGGGAGTTTGAATCAATCGCCGCCGGCTCGGAACTTGAATGCTTACGTCAATGTGTCAAAATAACCACAAAATGGGCACCATTATGTAGTTAATGTTGTTTTGGGTGAAGTACAGTAGAACCTGAATAGCAAGAAGTTTATTATATACGCAAAAAAGTTCGTATTAACGAGGATTTCGTCTTATTCATAAGTGCTTGTTGCTAGGCTTACATGAATAAAGTATATTTGAACTTTGAACTTTATTCGAAGTTCGAGTGATCGAGGTTCCACCAACGACGAGGGTACGAGGTGAAGTAAACAAATATATTGACGTTGATGGCAGACCGACGATGTGATCAAAACCACAGAAATATAGATATGAGCTGTAAAAAAATTACATATTTGTTCATGATTACAATTATACATATATGTCTTTTCATTCGACTCGTGGTCTTAATAGTACTCGAAAGTAAGTGGTGGAATATAAAGATGCCAGAAATGTAACTCCATGAAATTTTTAAACCACTCCGATGTGTGCGTCAATCTAGCATTACCCGGTTGTATAAATCTTTAAAACTGGTGTAACTACCGGTCGTTTTTTCCACAGAATACTGCAATAACTCGTGCATAGTATTTTCCCGCTAAAACGGCCACAAGCGAACCGAATCAATCGGGAATGCATAACCCGGATGTCCGGGATAAATCACGTGCGCAGACATATGTCTAAATAGTCAGCGCATGTGCAGTTAGCAAAGATAGTCTGTGTGGTCTAAAGCACATTTACAAATTTAAAACGATCTGCAAATCCAAAAAGATGACTGTGTAAAGAAGATTCAACTGTGAGAAATGACATATTGTAAGGAAAATACTGTAATGACGTCACAATACGCAGCGTACTACAAATAACCGTTACTCGATAGGAATGTCACTTCTGTTATTATTTATTTGTCATAATCTTTCACTACTGTCAAATCGTTGTTGCTCCCGCCATAACGATGTTTGAGAATAATATAAATAGCTCGGGGTGGCAATGCAACGCAATACACGTTAGCTTGTTTTTCTTGAATTTTTGCGGTAGGTACATTCGGAATTTATTTTCATAAATGTCTGTTATCAAGCTATAAACGTAAACTGTTCCGTTTTAATTTACGGCTTGAATGCTAAGCGAGCGCTCCCTAAATCTCAGTCAAGAACCGGACCCGCTAGCGTGACGTACTTTAAAGGTGCTGTTCGGATTCAGACTACAGCGCGACATTACTGCCGACTGCATTGCTGCAGTTATATGCAACCATTGTAAGAGCGTTTTCACATTGTCCGATCCGATTTCGGATATGTAAGGATCATTATTTATTAATAGCTTATATTTTGATCATTCTTACTTTTATTTATGATTAGCTTATAAAAGAGTATCAATTGACTCATACTTGTCACTGGTTCCCGCCATTTTGAATTGTTATAAAAAGGCCGGTATAGCAGTGACAAGTGGCCAGTTCGAGTACGGACAAGTTAGAGTGAAGACGTCTTGAATATTTGATTGTAAATTGGTTGTTATTATGTTTATAACAAATGAATAAAGTTAAAATATTGGTACAAGTATTAGTTTTCATCATCGACCCGGTAATAACCCAACAATTTCAGAAGTGGGATCTAACAAAAATCGATAGGATTTTTGCCACGCCGCACGAACGTAAGGTTTTCTTTTCTTTTTCGTTTGTATCAGCGAGTAAACTATGTTTACCGGAAAGTGTATTAAATTTTGGTAAGTCATTTCTTTATATATTTTTTTTACTCCCTTTCATTTTAAATAAAATTGGTTTAAGAACCTACCGTCATATCTGTATTAAATATACTGTATATATTATTAACGATCATGATGATGATTTGCCCAATTTTGGTATATGTATGTGTAGAAAGAACGTACGAACGGATGCCAGGTAGTCTCACTTATAATAAAAATATGAAATTTAAAATCTACAGTTGTCATTTAAGCGTTTTTGAATATTACATATGAGTCAGTGAAAATTAGATCGATGTCATTATAATGTTTCTATATTATCAAACTCGATTGTATGATGGTGTACCACATCGATTATTTCAAACTCAGGCTAAGGACTCATTATTTAGTTTTGTTGCGTAGCAAAATAGCATAGTACAACTGTAGTAGCAAACTACAGTAGGATATTGTTTTATGTACATTAAGATTTACGATCTGTTGCACCTTTTGAGGTCAGTTTGCGGTACTAAAATTGTATGAATACACTGGCTTTGTAACCGTGACACCGATGAGTAAACTAAAAATTAAATCTTGCCAATTGAATACCTCTGAAGTAAACCCCTGTTGAGTTTGTATTAGCAATGCCTCTAGTATGAAGTTTTTAAACGCGATTGGCGTCAGTGTATAACGTAATATTGTTACGAATGCATCTAAGATATTGCTTTTATTAAAATGTTGGGCATTATAATATATGACCTTTCGGAACTTCACTTTAAAATCATTCTGGTCACTATGTAAGTTTATACATAATATTGCGATTCCATGCGCACAAGACCGACAAGACGATACATTATTTAAAAGAAAATAACGTGACGATCTAAGTCCAAATTGGAAACCATAATGCAGGGTTACGTTATGTAACTTGTGTACCTAGTGCTATTAGCTATTAACATGGTTTTTTTTAACCTAGTGCTTTTATATCGATATCGGTTTTCATTCAGCGACGCTGCCCAACGCAGCATTACTTATGAAAGCCTCGATGAAGCTAAATTACTAGAACACGTAGTTATAATTATTTTCCCTTCTTGTATGGAAATACAACACCTTTATGACATATCGGATATTAAACGTATTAATAGTATGAATCAGAGTTGGGCACTTATAATTGCAATCTGTGATTAAACTAAAATAAAGCTCAGTCAAATGATTTCATAAGGAATAAAGGAAGTAGCGGTCGTAAAACGAACCTTATTCTAACTTTATCAACTAAAACGTTACTTTGAATAACCATGATAACCATCTGCTCGAATAATTAAAATACTTCCAAAACCATGTCGATGATAAATTCATAAGTGTGTCATGTCGAATTCAAGCTAATTGGTAAACTCATGATAAATTGACAAAATAAGTTGCCGTTATTAAAACTAACGTTACCATTCTCATTTTATTTCATTTAACTAATTTTGCCCAACTCTGGTATGAACATACATCTATATTAAATCTCCATGTTATGGAGCGTATGTCGTTTGTTGAATACACGAGTAGTAACTCGTTAACGAATGTACTTATGTAATATTTTTCTATTGTTTTTCTATTGCACACTCCTCAAGATACGTAACTCGTAACTTTGTGCGCTGAGCATTAAGTATTTTTTGTGTCAATTTACACATACTAGATATCGTGAACTTGCATCTCAATGGATTCAATTTAATAACCTGTCACCTTTTGTTTAGACTGTATGACTGTATGTCATCAAGTCTTAATGTAATCAGTTTTTTATCATAACAACCTTGTAAGGGCCAGTAATTTTGGCACGAGTACTTAATCAATGTATATAAATGTATGTGTGTTACCATGATGATCATGGAGAAATGCGAGGTCGATGGGACATCGATATGCTTAACTATTTGATATAATATTTGATTGCGAGCTACGCATACTTTAAACATTTAGAAACTCATTTACCCTTTTATTTATAGGATGTGAATATTTTGAATGACGTTAAGTCTTGCAAACCACTAATAATCTCCTGTGTTTTATCTGACAGGACAGTATCGTTTGCTACATTTTTATTATTTTTGTTTTTCTGTAATAGTAGTAAATTCAAATCATACTTAGGTACCTAAATGAAAAACAAAGGACCTTAATTGGAATAATAGTGTATTCTGTGGATATCTTTGAAGTTGCGTGTAGTACTGAAAAGTTGTAACTTAAAACTACGCTTATGCGTAATATGTAGAGTCATATGTAGAGTCATATGTAGAGTCATATGTAGAGTCATATGTAGAGTCATATGTAGAGTCATATGTAGAGTCATATGTAGAGTCATATGTAGAGTCATATGTAGAGTCATATGTAGAGTCATATGTAGAGTCATATGTAGAGTCATATGTAGAGTCATATGTAGAGTCATATGTAGAGTCATATGTAGAGTCATATGTAGAGTCATATGTAGAGTCATATGTAGAGTCATATGTAGAGTCATATGTAGAGTCATATGTAGAGTCATATGTAGAGTCATATGTAGAGTCATATGTAGAGTCATATGTAGAGTCATATGTAGAGTCATATGTAGAGTCATATGTAGAGTCATATGTAGAGTCATATGTAGAGTCATATGTAGAGTCATATGTAGGGTCATATGTAGGGTCATATGTAGAGCCATATGTAGAGCCATATGTAGAGCCATATGTAGAGCCATATGTAGAGCCATATGTAGAGCCATAAGTAGAGCCATATGTAGAGCCATAAGTAGAGCCATATGTAGAGCCATATGTAGAGCCATATGTAGAGCCATATGTAGAGCCATATGTAGAGCCATATGTAGAGCCATATGTAGAGCCATATGTAGAGCCATATGTAGAGCCATATGTAGAGCCATATGTAGAGCCATATGTAGAGCCATATGTAGAGCCATATGTAGAGCCATATGTAGAGCCATATGTAGAGCCATATAAAGTAGTTTTCATATAAAGAGTCGATGACGTATGTGCAGACACTAGTATCAGTAGATAAGAAGCGCCATGTTAATCTTGTGGAATCGATGTGTTTGTGTAGGTATACACAATATACAACGCACGTGGATGGACGTGTGAGACTTTAATGCGCGTGGATGAACGTGCGAGACTTAAACGCACGTGGATGAACGTGTGAGACTTGACGCGCGTGGATGAATGCGCTACACTTTTATTCCAACTTTCATAAATATATTTACAACAATTTAAAATAATTAGTCAACCATATATCAGTATAATTTAATCATAAAAACATAATAAACAGTAATAATAAGCAAAGAAAAATTAGTAAAATTTCTACACGTCTATTACTAATATGTTGAGTTCTCATCTGAGTGCAGTTTAGATTAAAACGGTATGAAATATCATATTATGTGTGTTATACACGAGTTGCTAAAATCCTAAGATTGTAATAATACTTTTATATTTACAAAAAAAAAGAGACGAAGGAAATAGATAACGACACTTGATTAATAAAGGAAACAACGATTATCGCTCGTTCGTAAATATAAAATTACATGTAATGGAAATCGATATACGAGTAGATTAATGATGCCCGTTTTCTTAATGTTCAACTTGAACTTGGCTGGGCGCGTGAGCCATAGAGATTAGACATTCATAATGTAAAATATATATAAAACCAATGGTTATTACTGAGGAATATACGGTAAATTCTCTGCAAAAGAAATAAATGTTGTTATGTTTAATTCATAAGTAAAGCTTTTAAATTTACACGGGAACTCATTTCTTCCATTATTTAAACCACCATAGTACAACATCATTATGAACTTTTATATATCAAATAATAATTGATAAGGTGCTTCGCTTTTAATATACTGTCAAACTGTTCAATATTACTTGACAATTAAACATGATTATTATGCTTATGTGAATTTACATATTTTTATATGTATTCTAATACCGTGTTCGATAATCGATAATTCATAAGAAAGTCCCATTTATTTGAATGTCAATTTCAATACAAGTTATAAAGTTACAAAAATTAAATATATAGTTTTTATTTAATTAGGCTTCAGAAAACGGTTCTTAATTTGTCTCACATTAATTATGTACGAATATCTCGATCTAGTAAAATAGTATTATAAATAAGTCTTATTTTCGTTAAACCAGAATAATTTTAATAATAAACATACTCCAAGCATACATACATAATTAGAATTACATGCATTAATTGTCGAATCTGATTTAATTAGTATTATCATTAATTCTTTAGATATGACCGAATAAGGAATTAGGATAACAAATGCACCGTAATACCTATTAGACTTTAGTTTCTGAAAAAAAAAAAAATCACGACTATAGCTGGAAATTAAATATTTGGTATTCAAACTCAACTACAATAATAAACTTGTTGGTTCAGATAAAACCTGTTGAAAAAAAAAAACAAACATAGTATTTCTTAGTCACTTTGTAACATGAATATTATTCGATCTAGATTCGCTAAGAGTATTGTTATAATGACCAAATACTTTTAAAAATAAATCGCAATGTAGATGTTCATCATTCATGTGGAATAATTAATTAACTAGTTTATGTCTGATGTTTAAATCCATTTTATGTGATGAGGAATTTGTTCTTGTAATGAAGTTACGAAGTTCTGTAATAAAATTATTCATTCGTTCATTCAAATTTATAAAACCTAACGGTTACTTAGTTTATGTTCTTATACCTACTTGATGGATCTTTAATGGCTATATTTATGACCTAAGGCGTGTAAGCGGTTCGAATGAGGATTAGTCGGTCGCATTCATATTAAAATATAAAACTTTGACTGTTGATAATAGCAGGTTAATAGAACTACCTCTACAATAAGATATCTTAATAAAAAAAAAATCGTTGGCAACAGGTAACGTTCGAAGTAATATCAAAAGTTTGTGTTAATTTAAATCAACATATTATATCATCAGATAATCAGTAGCCCAAACAAAAAATACATAATATGTCACTTTTATGATTGCATTCATGTCAACTACGGGCTGGGCCCGAAGATATAAAATCAGAACCATGCATTCTTTATAGAGATGTGACACTTATGCCCTATTTTCATTATTAAAACTTATTGCGCAATACACGATATAGTGAATTGTGGACTATTTTATTTACAAATATTATAATAATTAATACAAATTAGGTACAATTTGGTAGCCATGTCGTTTATGTACTAAAATAATTGAAACGTGAAACAATAAATTCATAACATGCTTAAATCGATATAACTATAAAGATTAATGATTAAATAAATCAATGAAATAAAACCACGAGTATTCAATATTAATTTAAAAAAGGAAGTTTTAATTTCATATATCTAAAGAAAGTCTTGAAAGTTTCAGAACGACCCAGGAGCGTCCAGGTGAAAGGGCCAGGGTTTGGTATTCCATTACCACCCAGGAGTGCCCAGGTGAGAGGGTCGGGGTGTGGAATCACTTCCGACCCAGGAGTGCCTAGGTGAGATGGCCAGGGTGATGACATTCCTGTTCCTTAGCAGAACTAAGGTGCTTCTACGCAGAAGTATGATCGTTGACTACACCGCAGAGTCTTCGAATGCTGGCATCATGGCACGCGAAGCTGCGGCTAGTAGCGGCACGAGATCCGGTGCCCCGTGTTGCGCAGCATCAGCGTGGTTGGCGGCATCATCATCGAGGACAGCTTCAGATGTGTCGACGGCACTATCGCAGTGGGCAGAGCTTACGTGGTCGGTGGCACCATTGCAGTTAATGAGAACGTCCGGCGTCGGTTAGGCAGACGGCGCAACCCGCGGTGACGCAACTATCTTCTGTTGGGGAAGTGATCCATGTATAGCGGTTTGAATATTTACGTGCGAAAGTGAATGGTGTTGTGTACGTATATTATATTATATTTCTTGATCATAATTATTGAAATTTAACAAGTGTTAAAGAAAACTTAATAATGCTAGATTGCGTAATCTTACTATTACATAATGAAACATAGTGTACCGTCTATTACGCTTATCGTATGAATTTTCTATTGTTTAATATTTTGTTATATTTCTGCAGGCCGAACTAATTAAATTTATTCGTTTCTATGATGACATATAGTTTCTATAACCTTGATAACAGACTTGTGAAAATTCTTCGAAAACCATAATTTGAACGATTAATAATATTATGTTCTGGTACCGGCCACCTATTTCCTAATTATCATTAATTATCATTTTATTAATGCCTAATAATTAACAATAATACACATTATAATTATAATCTTATTAATAGTATATATCGTGCAATCATGAGTGCACATGAGTATTACGTGTTTGTAATTTTATTTTCTCTTGTTACTTATTATTATTTAATATGCATATTATGTGCATAAATATCATTCACATAGTAATATTGGATCAGTGAATCTTGGTTTGTTTTAATGTATACATTTTGATTCATTATTTTCATAAATTTGTCTTTATTTTTATCATTATTTTTAACTATTTTATATTAAGGTTTGGCGAAGGGTCTCGCCTCGAACAGGATGGCCGAGCTGTAAGGATCATTATTTATTAATAGCTTATATTTTGATCATTCTTACTTTTATTTATGATTAGCTTATAAAAGAGTATCAATTGACTCATACTTGTCACTGGTTCCCGCCATTTTGAATTGTTATAAAAAGGCCGGTATAGCAGTGACAAGTGGCCAGTTCGAGTACGGACAAGTTAGAGTGAAGACGTCTTGAATATTTGATTGTAAATTGGTTGTTATTATGTTTATAACAAATGAATAAAGTTAAAATATTGGTACAAGTATTAGTTTTCATCATCGACCCGGTAATAACCCAACAGATACGACCATAAAGAAGTAAATTAATAAAATAACGCGCCCTTTTAAAATAATTTATAAACTATATTTCTCTTACCCCACATACATATTTACACGTTATATATCTCATATAGGAAACTCGCTCTACGGCGCTGTGACGTTTATACAATAAAAGTGCAATGCGAACTACGTGCAAGTCGACATTCTGTTGTAGTAGTAGTAGTAGTAGTCACTTTATTATACACAACACAGGTTTACATAATATTTACAGAAATAAAGGTACAAAGGCGAACTTATCCCTGTAAGGGATCTCTTCCAGCTAACCGCTGTTGTCAACTGTCATGGCGTGCGGGCGGGTCGCAAGCACCTGACTGGCCAACTGAGTTTTATTTACCACCTTGTAATACAACAGAACCTAGACGTCACAGGCGCGATTCGGCAAATGAATTAGAGATTAACTAGATACGATATAGTAAAGATATGTGACGTCCCACCGAACGGGTAAAGGTACCTTATGGTGGTTGGCGCTTACGCTATTATTAACGTCGCTCCAATATTATTGCGGCGCTATGCGACGTAAGCACCAGCCGCCATAAGGTTCCTTTTGCCTTGGAACGTCACATAACTTTACTACTTCATATCTAGTGAATCTCTAATTCATTTCCCGAATCGCGGCGCCAGCTGCCATAAGGTACCTTTTGCCGTGGAACGTCACATATCTTTACTATTTCATATCTAGTGAATCTCTAATTCATTTCCCGAATCGAGCCGCTAGATGATTCTTTACGCATTCATCGCTGAGCTACGACCGTAGCTACGGTCGTAGCGCTACGACGTAGCCGATGACGACGTAGCCGATGGCATTTTCCCCGTATGTAGCGAAAATGTTTCCTAGAACGTGTCGTGATTAGCGCTGAATGGATCAAAAACGCATCTTAAGCCGGAAACACACTAGAAATCATTCTAATTTTGATCACAGTATTGATATTTACAAGTAATCTTATAGATTTGTATGGCTCTCTTACACTTTGAGACGTCAGTCAGTGCAGAGTTATTTTAGACGGCCTCTATAATAAAAACAAACCTAAATATATTTATAGAAGGTCTCAATAACAAAAACAAACCCACAGATAGGCCAACTTTGAAACTAATTCAGGCCACGTAAATACAAACTAGTTATCTAAGATCTTAGCAGTGCTTTACTTTACTGTTGTTGTTGTAAATCTTACACCTACGTCTACAAGTTAGTTAAAGTTTAATTACACAAACGGGTCTACCGCGATATAATTTCATTGTTTTTACCTTTAACTCCGACGTTTCAGCTGAGTTGCACCAGCTGTGGTCACGGAAAGACAATTATATCGCGGTAGACCCGTTTGTGTAATTAAATATGTGTACAAAACGCGAGAGTTTAAAGTGTTAGTTAAAGTTTGTTCTATCTAGTATTGATATAGATATTTTTATTGATTAGAAATAAATAATTTAATTTTTTTTTATTTTATTAAGGAGTGCATGATACATATTTTAGATGGAGAGGAGAAAGCAACTAATGCTATTGAACCGAGTGCCCCTTAAGACGTAATATTAATTGTCATAATATGAATTCGCATAACAGATTTGGCAACATAATCAGTATCACAACCGACGTTTCGACAAAGGTTTCACTGGTCGTGGTCGCGGCTGACTGAAGTCCCAGCAAAATGTCAAAACAGAGATTTGTGCATAGTATAATAATATACTCCGCCTGGCCCCAATTTCACCACGGTGACAGGTGCGACAATTGTAAAATCACTGTTGCTGACGTCACAGGCATCCATGGGCCACGGTTACCACTTACCATCGGGCGGGCCGTATTCCTGTTTGCCACCATCATTGTATTATTTAAAAAAACTTTATTATATCGGAAAAAAACAGATACTTCTTTTGCGTAGTTTCTGACAATTGTCAAGATTTAGAAGAATTGTAGGTAATTCTTGACAGGTAATGAGTTATATGTCGGAATTTCGTGACAATTGTAGTGTTTCTTGTGACAATTGTCATAAACTTAGCAAGAGAAATATCTGTTTTTTTCCGATATAATAAAGTTTTTTTTAATAAAACAATGATGGTGGCAAACAGGAATACGGCCCGCCCGATGGTAAGCGGTAACCGTAGCCCATGGATGCCTGTGACGTCAGCAACAGTGATGTTTTACAATTGTCGCACCTGTCACCGTGGTGAAATTGGAGCCTGGTACTCTCTTCCGAGACTCGCGAACCACGTGACTGACACAAGCCTACGTCATCATACTGTTCACAGACTATGATGACGTAGGCTTGTGTCAGTCACGTCGTTCGCGCGTTCTCGGAAGAGAGTACCAGGCGGAGTATATTACTCATACTCATAGTCATTCTTTATTGGTAATAGGTAATTACATGTCAGCTTACATAACTAGTACAAAAAACATTAAAAATTAAAATTAAATACATTAGCTACTTGCGTAGATTTCTATTTTTAGGGTTCCGTACCCAAAGGGTAAAACGGGACCCTATTACTAAGACTTCGCTGTCCGTCCGTCCGTCCGTCCGTCCGTCTGTCACCAGGCTGTATCTCACGAACCGTGATAGCTAGACAGTTGAAATTTTCACAGATGATGTATTTCTGTTGCCGCTATAACAACAAATACTAAAAACAGAATAAAATAAAGATTTAAATGGGGCTCCCATACAACAAACGTGATTTTTGACCAAAGTTAAGCAACGTCGGGAGTGGTCAGTATTTGGATGGGTGACCGTTTTTTTTTTTTTGCTTTTTTTTTGTTTTTGTTTTTTTGCATTATGGTACGGAACCCTTCGTGCGCGAGTCCGACTCGCACTTGCCCGGTTTTTATCATTAATATTTCGCAGTCAGAAATTCTTCTATAATATTATTATTTATTATACCGTGGATTTGTGTAACTACTAACTAACTACCCGACGAAAAGTCTATGAAATGATGTTGATGATAGAAATGTCGCGGAGAGAAGCGGCAGGGATTTTTGTTTAAGTACTGATTAACAGACCGCCTGCCGGTATCAGCCTGTCAGTTGTTCGGACTGTCATAATTTTGTTCTAACTGACAGGCCGATACCGTCCGGCGGACTGTTAATCAGTGGGCCCCTTTACAATGCTATGGACCTGTAAGTTGTCTGAAAATAAACGCCTTTTATTTTTATTTTATTTATTTATTTATCTGAACAATTCCACGGAGCACTCCCCGTTTTCAATTAGGATGACTCATGCTAGACTGTGCAGTGCCCGGGCCGAGGCGTCCGACGTGTCATTTTGTATGAGGGCTGATCGGTGATCACCTGGTGCTTTCCATAGAAAAAGAAGCTCCAGAAGCTCCGGCCCGGACAGGGCCCGGTCTAGGGCTTCCAAATACCGGACTTCTTTCAATACCGGTATTAATACCGAAACTGTCTTCATCAATACCGGGATCCCGGGATCCCGGTATTGACTATAAGTAGCTTAAAAAATTTGAGCTTTTTTTTTAAAGGCTCACTTTTACACCAGATATGTATGTCCTTAGCTTAGAATATTAAACAATAATCGCCATCTGCAATAATTATGTCAACTCTCCAGGTTGGCAATCATTTTATCCGCCTTGTTGACTTCACAAGTCACATTTTTAGTTCAACCTAATAATCAGCCAATAAATATTCTTTGGCACCAAAAATTCGTATGCCATTACAATTAATGTCTTTCTACTTTTTGATAAAATTTTAAGAACTAATTATATTTAATTATTATAAAATTATAGGAAAAAAACACTTTTTTCGTGTCTAGTTTGCAGTGAAGAATCTTACAATTAAATGTACGAAATCTAAATATTTGGGTTCGTCTTTGACGTCTCGAGAAACGTGTCCAGGGTTTTCATTTTAAACTAATTAACACAAAAGTTATGGCCAGAAAACCAGTTTAAAGCCTAAAATTGTTCAACTTTGATGCCAAATATCTCGAAGGCAATGAACTTTGAAGTAAATATAGGATACTAAACTGCAAAACGTAATTCAAGACCAAAAAAAGTAGGACAATGTTGCCACTGTAATAATTTGTTTGTAAAATAGTAAATTCCTTTTGATAAATAATCACGCTAAGATAATTTATTTATTAGTAATTTTACTCCTGCGAGTTAAAAAAGTACTTTTATATACTTATTTTTGCATTAATACAAGACGCGCTAGTAAAAAGTGGCAACATTTTCTTACTTTTTTTGGTCTTGAATTACGTTTTGCATATATATTGCTTCAAGCTGTTGTTGTTAATATAATAAGCTACAAAAAACATTAGAAAACTAAGGGATTCAGATCGAAGGTCATTCGCGTGGGGTGGCCCCTTAATATATCCAGAACATCAGAATTCATCACCAAATATTTATCTAACGCATATGCACATATCTTGTTTCAATTAAATGATCTTCTTTAATTAAATTGGCAAGTTATCTTTTGATACAGCCGAATTTGACCATTTTAATAGATTTTAAACGTTATAATAGGCACATTTTCCTTGTTTTTGAAAATACCGGGATCCCGGTATTTCATTAAAAAATACCGGTATTGAAAAATCTGTTTAAACAGACGGGATCCCGGTATTTCGGGATCCCGGGATCCCGGTATTGGAAGCCCTAGCCCGGTCTAAGGTGAGTCATCCTTTAAGTCTCACGGTGGCAAACCTTGTACCGCTTGTACAATGGGCTGTGCTCTGAAGAATTGTTTGACATGATGCCAACGGCTGCTTTCTATCACCGCACCGCTCGCCGTCGGCAGGGTGTTCATCCTCACACCCTAGAACATAAATGGTCGCGTACTGTGCGATTTAAGAGGAATTTCCTCCCGCAGACGCTCCGGCTGTGGAATGAGCTCCCTTCCGAGGTTTTCCCGAGGGGCTACTGTATGAGGTTCTTCAAAAAAGGAGTGTACAGGTTTTTAAAAGGTCGGCAACGCGCATGTAACACCTCTGGAGTTGCAGGCGTCCATAGGCTACAGTGACTGCTTACTATCAGGCGGGCCGTATGCATGTTTGCCACCGATGTGGTATAAAACAAATACAACAGGTTGCACTCCGGGAGCGCCGACAGAAGTGAAAACTCAATGACTAGTCCAAAATGTCTGCAGCACTATGTATAATTGACCCATCCTCCTTTCTATTGAAAAACTTTAGTTCCGAAATTGCTGGTCAGTGAGCTTGTTTAAAATTCGAATAGAAATTGTAAAGTTACCTTGCAGAACTCGCATCTAAATATATTTGGTCATGATATTTTGAGTTTTATTCACCAGTACTAGAGTTCACTTTTATTAGCGATTTCATCAAGATGTAGCATTATTGAAATATATTTGAGTGATATAAAGTTAGAATGTAACTGTGAGATCCTCGTATTTCAACCCGTACAAGATTAGAACCTTTTTCATGTAATGTCATTGAATTTTTCTTTATTGACTTAAATGCCATCTAAATGAGTGGCCATCTAAACGTTACGGTCACGTGTTCGCGTTACGCGTTACGCTGTCTCGAGTTTATCATTTTTTCCCCACCTCAAAAAGTGCCCAGCGCCGCTAAAGAAGTTTTCACTTCAAAAAGACCTTACAACGTGCATGGCCCTATATTTCTACATGTAAATTGTGAGATTGTGTGATGTGAGCGCACTCGAGACGAGGGGTCGTCTCGCAACGTTTGCTGAGCTCTTGACTCGCGACTCGCTGACACGATGCGAGTATCGCATAATATAAGTTGTATTCTTAAAAAACCTTTATCGAAAAAAGAGCCAGCTCAGATATAGTTCAGAATACTATGTGATTTTATACATTTTTACTACGCTACAAATATTATACTTCAATAACTTCAGCACGAGTTTTTATTTCGACAAAGTCGCGGGTTAAGATTCTCTAAGTTTAACAAATTGTCGTTTTTTCAATACAACTTTTTACTGAATTTTCTTCTAGGGTAAAATACAAAAACAAGCTTATATGTATGTATTTATGTATGTGTTCGGGTCAAAACTTGCAAGCTAAATTAGACCCACTTCCCATAACTCGATCTAGCTGAAACATCACATAGGTAGGTACATCTGATGATGGCCACAAGATGTTGGTGCAAGAAGGAACTCTGTGATAAAACAACGCAACCTAATTTGTGTTTGGGTTTATTAAAATTGTCTCGGTGAGTATAAGCTGCCTGTAGAAAGAAAAGTTAGCGAGAAAAGCCTGTATCAAAAATGTTTTATTTGACTAAAATCTTCACTATTTCAGTTATTTTTCTACGGCAAAACGATTTGAAATATTTCCGTGTTTTTATCAGCAAGTACTTGGCGGGCGTTGCGAGACGAAGCCTCGAGTCCCTTGAGTGGAGTGAGGCTCACATGCCAAAATTACGTATTCCTGTCGAGTTCTCAAGTATAACCCTTACATGGAAGAGTATAAACCAAATAGATCTTCGTGGTGGTATGAAAATATAACTTTTTCTTTGTATCTCAGTGCAAAATGCCTTGACGGAATAAGAATAAAGGCGATATTCGGATGGCTGTTTGAAATCCTATAGAAAAATAGACATTTATAACATAACGCATTTACGCAAACGCTCGTCACGCTATCGAATGAGTTTTTACATTACGATACAAGTGCGAAAAGTAGGAACACACAGGTTTTCGCACGTGAATTGTACAACGTTTTACAGTACATATGGCACTTTAAATTGTTTGACACAGGCACGTAATGTCCTTAATTCCGCCCTAGGGCGGTAAAGTAGCACCTTATGTACTGTAAAAATAGTAATTCCGTACGTTTCCACTTAAAGCAGTTACGATAGGCACTTGGTTAACACAACAATGAACCCTAAGCGCAACACTTACACAGAGTAATGATCTCGCAGAGTAACAGTTCAACGGGCTGATGTTTATTTTGTAGTCGATTTTTTTTTAAAGTTGACGTTCTTCTCTATTTTAAGCCATGTCTGTCCAGTCATCGACGTAGAGCTTGCATTTTTTTTATTTAAAGGTGGCCACTGACGAGCCTTCCAACAGTCCAAATAGCGTGGCTGCAATCCAAAATCGGTCCGTGAATGTCAAAAATGTACAATGTTTAATATTAGGATGCCGTCCATTTGGATGAATCCGTTGTAACGGCATCCATTTGGAAGGCTCGTCAGTGGCCTGCTTAGGAGTCCACAGCAAGCGCGGCCGAATTTCACCTTCCCATACAAACGGAGTTTCGTTCTCATTTTAAAACTAAGAGTTGGATTGCAATAAAACTTTGCACATATACAATGACATGATGTATAGCTTCAGCTTATAAAAACTAAAAAGAACAAAAACAAGTTTTGTATGAAAAACATAAATTGGCTGTATTTTTTTAACTATGATATCCGAAGCTACATAAACTAATTACACGCATAGTTATACTTTATCCTTTTGTAAGTACACATTTTCAGAGCAATCTAGCCAGTCGTTTTAAAATGAGAGCGGTATGGAGAACCGAGCTTGCTGCGGACTTTTAAACCTTTATAAGGCATAAGGGTGTCAGAAATTATGCAACATAGAACCCTTCTTCTTCTTCTTCTTCCTCGCGTTATCCCGGCATTTCGCCACGGCTCATGAGAGCCTGGGGTCCGCTTGACAACTAATCCCATGATTTGACGTAGGCACTAGTTTTTACGAAAGCGACTGCCATCTGACCTTCCAACCCAAAGGGGAAACTAGGCCTTATTGGGATTAGTCCGGTTTCCTCACGATGTTTTCCTTCACCGAAAAGCGACTGGTAAATTCAAATGATATTTCGTACATAAGTTCCGAAAAACTCATTGGTACGAGCCGGCAACATAGAACCCTATCACTTTGAAATAAAGTTCAATATCATGTGAGAAATATATTCCCTCATTAAATATATATAGCTCGGAGGTGATCCTCTGTCTGTTCAATACTCTGTGCCTCCACTCAACCCTAGTTCAACTAACAACTGAGCGATCCGCGTTACATTACAAAGCATTTTCTAGTTCATGACACACACCCCCCTCCCTCTCCATCCCCCTACTACACTTACTTACGCCGTTTATTTAGAGGGGGATAACGCAAAATTCTAATCAAACGCAAAATCAAATGTCTAATTTTCATTTATTTTCAGCTGTGTATATTGTTATCCTGCATACTATAGCAGTATAATTTTAGTATGAAATAGTTAGTAATATAGCCGAGAGATTTTACGAACAAAATTTTAAACGCCAGTATATTTTCAGAGTTATTGAGATATTTAAAACGTTAAAACACGCGCAATCGTCAAATCTGCCGTCGCGAGTTTCGCGCGGTGCGCCATATCTTTTCTTCCTTTATAATTTCCGGGCTTTACGCCCATCCAATGGCAGAACTCACGGAACTTAGTAGGTAAATCGGGACACTGTCTCTCACAAACACCGAGGGGTTTTCATACAAAGGTGATTTTGGAAGATTGTTGGGTCGATTTTTTTTTATTATGCGTATTACTATAGCTCCATTTTAAATTGGAATACATTATTTATGTAGCAGTAGCCTTAAAATCCCTTCTCACCCCCCTCTCCAACCTTCTCTCCCCATTCATAACCCACCTCTCCCCGCGAAACCTATTCACCCCGTTTTACGGTAGTCAAGGAATAATATTTGCTACTTCATACTCTGTCAAGTCACAGTGACAAAAATATACGATTCGCGGCTTTCATAAAGTATGAAGTTGCACTAAAATCAAATTCCTTGACTGAACAAGCCGTGACTTGACTCATTTCCGTGTCGTAATAATACTGAAAAAGTGTTTATTTTCTAAGCCTTATTTACTTCGCATCTTGAAGACAACTTCCTTTTCAAATGTTGTCCAACTTCGTTCGACCTCCAGCGTATAATAATAACAATATACATACGTGTCTAGTAAACCTGGACGCTTGAGACAATTCTTTTTACGCCTATTTTTTAGTCCTAGATTCAGCGTGTTTCAGAGCTGTATATTAGTGTCTTGTAAGCAAACCAACTTATGTTTTCATCACCTGCCCGGTTGCATTATCAAACAGCCTTTTGGCTATCAATAAATTAGAGACTATTTTACAAACTTTTATTTATCGTATAACTAGCGACCCGCCCCCCGGCTTCGCACGGGTTAACAAATTATACACCTAAACCTTCCTCAAGAATCACTCTATTGATAGATGGACTGGTTTAGCCCCTACCAAAACAGTAGTTTTTGAATTTATCGCGAACATAACATACACACAAACAGACAGACGCGGCGGGGACTTCGAAGCGGGTATGTATATGCTGGTCAAATCTTACAAGCTAAATATTAAAACGTCTTTTTAATTTTGTCGCATTGCGTACATATATTATGTTCTATCCCTTACGGGCGCGTGCACGGACTGCACGGCACGCGTACGGCCCGTCTATTGTCAGCCTGTAACATCATCGTTCTGTATTTTTTAATTAATGCAGGATAAATAAATAATCAATCAATCAATAAAAATGTTTATTGCAAGCCAAAAATACCCATAGATAATAACATAACAATGTCACATTAAAATTAATGAATGTGGGTTGACACATTTTTGCTAAACAGTATCCTTTTAGGACTACAGTGGAATTGACACTTTTATATTTCTATCGGGGTTTTCTTTAATGTACCTACAGTTTTTCTCGACACAGCCTCTGAAATAGGTATTCCTTATCGAAAGCTGATAATTTTATTTACCTGCTGATTTCCTTTCATGTAAGCAACCCGGCTGAGCTTTAATGGAGTGGAAATAAAAAAATCTAGATACATATAAAATTGGAAACGAAATACAAATAACGTTTGAAGACTTGAAAAGGAATCGACTGAATATTTCGCAGCAGAAAAAATATCTAGTTTTTACTTATATTGTACCTATTAGTCTTATTACTTTACTAGCTTTTGCCCGCGACTTCGTCAGCGTGGAATTATTAATTTAGGTAGGTAGCTATTATTTTATTCAATCTGCGTTTTATTGATTGCCCACACAAACTTCAACCCCCTTTTCACCCCCTTAAAGGGTGATTTCTTGAATGAAAACTACCCTTTGTCCTTCCCTGGGACTCAAACTATCTCTATACCAAATTTCAACTAAATCGTGCACCAGCGCCGGTGCTACACCGCGCGGGCGGGACAGTTCTTATTGACAAAGTTTGTTGTGCAGTTGTTGTTAAGTCTCCATACAAAATTCCACCCCTTTAAGGGATGATTCTGGGATAAAACTCCTATGTCCTTCCTCGGGACTCAAACAATCTCTATACCAAATTTCATCTAAATCGGTTCAGCGGTTTAAGCGTGAAGAGGTAACAGACAGACGGACAGACTTCCTTTTATAATAATAAATAATATTAGTATGGAAGTATGGATTTAATTTATATTAATAGGGAGTATTAAGGATGATTCCCGTTAGACCGGGCCGGAGCTTCCGGTGCATCGTTTTCTATGGAAAGCATCACATGATCGCCTGTCATGTCATAGAAAAGTAAGCGCCAGAAGCTCCGGCACGGACACGGCCTGGTCTAACGTGAGTCATCCTTTACTGGAATGTTCGGCCGTCAGAGTGCAGCACTAGCGCAAACCGTAAACCATAGTAACTTATACTACTATTTATTTTCAGAAACTATCTATTTACTTTCGCTTTTTACAAGGAAAATCAAAATTAGTACCGTCTGTATAGGTATTTAATTGATAAGTCTTCCATTCCGAGAACTTTCGGACCTGCCCCCTAAGTATTTGATATAGCATTCAAGGACGGCATTCCAAGTTTTGTCAATTGATTAGATTACGTTGGACCCCGGGCTGAGTTCAACGACCTTACTGATATCTCTTACAGAATACTAATAACTTATGTATTTAAATACTACAGAATACTAAATAACTTCTTAATTTTCTTAATATTGGGGACATCTTACACAGATCAACCTAGCCCCAAACTAAGCAAAGCTTGTACTATGGGTGCTAGGCGACGATATACATACTTATATAGATAAATACATACTTAGAACTTATGTATTCACTAAACCATTTGTACTCGGCTATGCTTAGTTACTAGTGTAACTTTAGCTTTACGGCCGGATTCGAACTTTAAGATACGTCAGTTAATAGATCTAGAAACGATATGGATTCGATACCTATGTCAGTGTCAAATGTGACGTTTTTTCAAACAAAATACTATTGCGTAGGACACGGACACGGACTCGGACACGGATACGGATATGGACACGGACACGGACACGGACACGGACACGGACACGGACACGGGCAGGGACACGGACACGTACACGTACACGGACACGGACACTGACACGGACACTAAGAACAACATAACATAACATTTATGAGCACACTCAGCGACACCTGCTCACTGCATTGCTGCCACAAATGCGAAAAGTCCGGGTAGCAACTATGATTTTGACATTTGCGGCTGTTTGTTTTCTAAGGCCCTCTTCCAACACATTGGGTTATTAATATAGAGAAGCCAAACTAAACAATGAAATTGTCGTAATCGCATCCTGTACCACGCGACCAAAACGTCGTAAGCGCCATTAAATTCATGGCGCTTACGCGTTTAGGTCGCGAGATTCACGCTCCGCTTCTATGGTTTGTTGTTAAAACAACAACAATTCATGGCGCAAAATACTGGTCCCAGCGGAATACATTTGATAATGAAATTCAGGCACCCAGCAGCCCAAAATACCGTTTCCCAAATTTATAGTCTACCTAGGCCATATATCACCGATATAATTAAATGATTGCAGAGTAATAAGTAACAGATGGACCCCTGGTGGGTCGTGGCGGGTGCCACAGCTGGGGCCCGGTTCAGAATTTACTAATTGTTACTGTTTTGATATGACCTTGATGATCTCTCGCGCTGATTGGTTAAGTCGTGAGGCTCTAATCCAGACAATAAGACGACTATATGTTAATGAATTTTTCACCACACCAGCTCGGAAAGGCTTACTTTGCACTTCAAAAACGGATAGCATATCATCATTTAAAAGTCAATTCTAAGCAAACATAAGAAAACAACTTAAAATTTGCATTTGATTACTTTGCCTCACATGTGAATAAAATGCAACTTATTTTATTCACATGTGAGGCAAAGTAATCAAATGCAAATTTTAAGTTGTTTTCTTATGTTTGCTTAGAATTGACTTTTAAATGATGATTTTGGATGATAAATATTTAATTACATTCATTTGAATTTGATTTGGTTTGATTTTGTTTGATATTTTACATATAATATTTGCTTCGGGTTGGTGTGGTGAAAATTTTTGTGTTTCACTCGGGGGCAAATTTTGTTTAACCCTCGTGCTTTGAAACCCTCGCAACGCTCAAGATTCTATTTTTCGAACCACTTGCTACCCCCGTGGTTCAATTTTGGAATCTTTCACTTGCTCGGGTATCAATATTAGCACGAGCGGCTAAACAACAACTTTGCCTCCTTGTAAAACAAATAACTGTTACCTATATTAGGAGGCGTACAGCCAGGAAATTAGAAAGGAACAAAAGATTTGCCGCGTCGAGCGAAACTTGTGACGGAAGATTTTACGTTCGCACGGGTTTAACGTTTTGTACCGTAAAATGGGGTGAGTAGGGAGAAAACTGACATTCAGGTATGAATAACATAACGAAACATTTTATTTTTACATATGTAAACTGAGTGGTTCCGGACGTTTGTATTTTAGTTTTTTTATGATTTTGGGTAGTTCCATTTCATAACTTTAGCAATAAACACAAAATCCCTCCTCACCCCGTAGTACCTCGTAGTTGGGGTTAGATGGGATTTCATACAAAGGTGATTTTGGAACATTGTTGGATCGATTTTTTTTCTTATGAATATCACTATAGCTCCATTTGTAATACGAATACATTATTTAGGTAGCAGTCGCCTTTAAAACCCATCTCACCCCCCCTGGCATCCATTCTCTCCCCATTCATAACCCAACTCTCCACGCAATCCCTACTCACCCCATTTTACGGTACCTCAATATCTGAGAAAGTATACTTGTGTTGTGTTTAAAATTTTGCTTGTCAAATCCCTCGGCTTCGGCTATATCGGCCTAAATTTAATTCGATAGCGGGAAGTGACGTATGCGTTTGCGTTAAGTGTTATTTTGTAAGGGATTTTGAGTTTCCAATATGTCCCGCTTGGCGCGCTGGTCAAAATCCCATACAAAAATAGACATAATGCAAACGCGAACGCTCGTCGTGCTATCGAATGAAATTTACACTAGGTGTTCATTGCCTATACTCTGTATTTTTAGATATTTAGATAAAAGTAAACAAACAATTTGTACATTTTCGTTAGTTATATATAACATTTGTAGCCGCCGTGCAGGTCAGGATCTCGACGACTCAAATAAAAAGCTTCGATTTGAAGTAAACTATTATAATTTTCCAAGGTTACTGGTTTACAAGGGCTCTTTGACTACACGGTTAGATGTAGAAGTGGTGTGGTGATTGTATGGAGGCTGATGAAAGAGTGATTTGCATAATTTGAAAGTACAAAATGGTGGTTTAGATTTAGGTGCCTCTAATTGGCCGCGATATAGGGTATGTGGAGCGCTCCTATTGGTGCTTTAGAAAAGCTTCCAAATACTAGCCGAGCCCGACGGCTGCGCTTAGCTACTGCATTAGAATTTTATACAAATAAAGAGTTGCGTTCGCAACACATTTAATGACTAACCGACCAAATACAAAACCGCACGGATCCGTCACTGAACAACCAGGCCCCTATTTCACCAACGTAACAGGTCCGACAATTGTCGACATCACTGTTACTTACTTCACAGGCCTCCATAGGCTACGGTAACCGCTTACTATCAGACGGGCGGTGTGGTTGTTTGCCACCAACAAAAAAAGTCCACTATATCGCCAGTTAATAAGTAGTTATTTTGCGAAGCTAATGACAATTCTCACAAGAAATACGACAATTGTCACGAAATTCCGACACAGAACTCATCTGCTGTCAAGAATTACAGAGAGTTCTTTGAAATCTTGTGAAAATTGTCATCATAAACATCGCAAGAGAAATACCTGTTTTTTGCCGATATAATAAGGTTTTTTTAAATAATACAATGATGGGGACAAACAGGAATACGGCCCGCCCTATGGTAAGCGATAACCGTAGCCCATGGATGCCTGTGACGTCAGCAACAATGAGACTTGTCAAATTGTCGGACCTGTCAAGTTGGTGAAATAGGGGCCTGACTAACCTACATTATTTGATCGTGTAATGTTTTCATCTAACCTCAACTGGCTTAGGAGCCATTTAAAGCCGACCACTGAGTAACAGTCCGCCGGACGATATCGGCCGGTCAGTTGTTCGGAACTGTCAAATTTTTGTTCTAACTGACAGGACGACATCGTCCGGCGGATTGTTAGTCAGTGGTCGGCTTAAGGGGTTACTTTATAGAAATACCTATAGATACAGATAGGGTTTGCAATCCGGATCCGAAATGTATGAAATTATCCGGATCTGGATCCGGATCCGCGGATATTCCCATACATTTCGGATCCGTCGTGCAAACCCTAGATACAGACTATACGTAATGTCTGGTTTTGGTTTAGAACAAGACTTTGAGCGGAACTTCTCTGTGATTGCTCCGTCTGTCGTCCACTTCCCTCGTATCTCCAAAACTTTCGGCAACTCGAAAAGTCTAGTGGTGGAACAAGTTGTTGTTTATTCGAGAACCCTCGGAGTTGCAAAGTGAAGGGATAAGAGTAATTTCATCAAAAATATTTTACTTAGGGCCAACTTGCGCCATTCACTAACCCGGGGTTAACCGGTTAAACCTGGAGTTACCATGGTTACCAGTACAATTGGACACTGGGTTAACGGTTTCACCGGTTAACCCCGGGGTAGTGGGATGGTGCAAGTGGCGTTTAAGTAGGTAAAAAACTTCTACTAAACTAGTACCCGACATACCTAGATGTTTCATAATTAATACCAAGTTTCATGTAAATTAAGCATATCGTTTTAAATTGAGACCTTAACCTTAACTTCAATTAAATTTAACCTATGGGAGCGGCCATTTAGCGGCGTGTTCGTGTGACTCTTAAGACGAAAGTGGAGGACCCGCGCGAAATCGCCTTTTCATATAAACGTAGTCCTCATTTTCCTTTCTGGATATTAAAATGTTTGAAAATATTTTGACACAATTTGTTGGATATCAATCATAGCTATGCCCCTATGTTTGATTTTTTTTCGATATTTTAATTATTATAAGAGTTACGGAGCATTTCAAAATTTGTATGAAATCTATTTGTCACTCCTAATTTTTTTTTTACAATAATAAAAAAAAAACGAAAAAAGTCAAACGTGGACATAGCTATGGTTACTTAATATACATCGAATTATATAATAATAGGTATTTTCCATAATGTCAATATCCAGAGAGGAAAATGGGGACTACTTTTGTATGGAGAAGCGACCGTCCCTTTTCCTCTTAAAATAGGTTATATTTTTGTCAGAGTGCCAGATTAGGAGTACCTATGTAATTTTTGCATAGTTCTCATAAATAATAAATTCATTAAAAGTCAAAATTCTTAGGTGCCAAGCGCGACATTCGGAAACATAGATATTTTTTAATGTTACACTTCTGTTGTAAGTTAACTCTGTAAGCGGCTGCAGAAGGGTAAACTTTCTGCCTCGTCTGTTTTGTGCGAGTCTGAGGCAGTTTTGGCGAGGCATTTCTGTGTTGCTTTGGCAAATTCGCCTGTTTGCTGGCTCCATGTCGAGTTTTCGTTTTATTTGAACAGTTTGAAAAAATCGTTGTTGTCGTGCCGATATAGTAACAAGGGGCTTACCGCGAATACCGAAATTCACCGGGATCTTTCTCTTTTACTCCAATGAAGGCGTAATAAGTGTCAGAGAAAGATGCCCGCATATTGCGAACTTCGATTTTCGCGGTTATAGCCCTGGAATAGTCAGCTGTAAAAGTGGCTAAGCTGGTCTGGCCACAACTTTATTTTTAAAAACTGGGCAAGTGCGAGTCGGACTCGCGCACGAAGGGTTCCGTACCATAATGCAAAAAACGGCAAAAAAAAACGGTCACCCATCCAAGTACTTCGCCCTACACCGCCCGACGTTGCTTAACTTCGGTCAATAATCACGTTTGTTGTATGGGAGCCCCACTTAAATCTTTATTTTATTCTGTTTTTAGTATTTGTTGTTATAGCGGCACAACATAAATACATCATCTATGAAAATTTCAACTGTCTAGCTATCACGGTTCGTGAGATACAGCCTGGTGACAGACGGACGGACGGACGGACGGACAGCGGAGTCTTAGTAATAGGGTTATAGTAACTATTTTTGCTGCTGGCTGTAAATGTAGGGGAAGATAGGCACCATTCGGACACTTTTTAGATTTTGATATTCTAAAATCCTAGAAATCAATTGTCCAAATATTTATAGTGCAAAAACACATTACCTGGCGGCTAACTTCATGCACACCTGACTCCAAGACTCGGAACCGGTATTTTCTTCATACAAATAATACCGGTATTATTTCGTTCTTTGGTTTATTATTTCATTTTTAATTGGACAATCTAATAATACGAAGTTGTTCCCTAAATACATGATTCAGGCCTACGTAAAGAGCATAAAATAATTAAAAATATTGGGCTATTTCGGGTTTCTAAAAAAAACCGGTTCCAAGCCTTGCCTGACTCTCGCCAATGGCTGCTTAGGTATACCTACACGCAAAGCTGTCCGTAAGATATACCTATGTTTTCAATACCTAACCTACCTATATCTTAAGCTAGGCCCAGTAATATCGGCCGACCTGCTTGTACAGGCGATCGAATGACTTACAAACAAGGCCTGTGTTATCCCATCACCATGTAAATGAGGGTACAAGTGCGTCACTTGTGTAATGTATAGATATCTAGTCTAAGGCTGCGTTTCCACCGTTAAGAACCAATGGGATAACTACACGCTGACGAAAGAAAACAAATGAATTCTGTTGGTTCTAAACCAACACATCCCTCGCTACTCATCCTCGCACATGTCTGGTGGAAACGCAGCCTTAAACTGGCTTAAGGTGTAATTTTATACGTTACTTCCAATACACAGCCTCCCTGTATCCTGTATCCCCCAAAATACATTTTCAAAGATTTTTAAGTCTGTATATTATGTTCTGTAGGGCTAAGATGGTCGGTTTTTTGTCATCTGTCACCATGCCTGTCACGTTCTAACAAGTATGTAAGTGCGAGAGTGACGCATGGCATGACAAGTGATAATAATGCGACCATGATACCGTGGCTGGTTCAGTTAAATGATTTTAGTTATATACTTGGCTAAGCAAATCTTGTCAGTAGTAAAAGTCGGCCAATTTGAAAATCGCGGGTTAGCAACATTACTTTCGAATAGTTCCAAAATCACGTGTCATCCTGTCATCTGTGTTTTATCTGTGGAATGTGGATCATGAATGACAGCCATCTTGTTTGTTTACATTCTTAATCGTTGCTATTTCAAGAGAAATTTCTGCTGTCAACATTAAATACCAATATATTATATTTAATATCTTATTAGATTATGCATGAACTTAAGCAAAGTCAAGGTGCCTACAATGTGCAATCAGCTCGTTGATCGTAAGTATTTGTAAAATTTGAGGTTATGATAATTACATGTTTTCGTTCGATGTACGGTGTACAATTGTGTCGCTTAACTTCAAACTCGGGTAAATCCATTCGACCCTCACAACAAATATGTAAACGGTTAGATGTAGAAGTGGTGTGGTGATTGTATGGAGGCTGATGAAAGAGTGATTTGCATAATTTGAAAGTACAAAATGGTGGTTTAGATTTAGGTGCCTCTAATTGGCCGCGATATATGTGGAGCGCTCCTATTGGTGCTTTAGAAAAGCTTCCAAATACTAGCCGAGCCCGACGGCTGCGCTTAGCTACTGCATTAGAATTTTATACAAATAAAGAGTTGCGTTCGCAACACATTTAATGACTAACCGACCAAATACAAAACCGCACGGATCCGTCACTGAACAACCAGGCCCCTATTTCACCAACGTAACAGGTCCGACAATTGTCGACATCACTGTTACTTACTTCACAGGCCTCCATAGGCTACGGTAACCGCTTACCATCAGACGGGCGGTGTGGTTGTTTGCCACCAACAAAAAAAGTCCACTATATCGCCAGTTAATAAGTAGTTATTTTGCGAAGCTAATGACAATTCTCACAAGAAATACGACAATTGTCACGAAATTCCGACACAGAACTCATTTGCTGTCAAGAATTACAGAAAGTTCTTTGAAATCTTGTGATAATTGTCATCATTATCATCATAAACATCGCAAGAGAAATACCTGTTTTTTGCCGATATAATAAGGTTTTTTTAATAATACAATGATGGGGACAAACAGGAATACGGCCCGCCCTATGGTAAGCGATAACCGTAGCCCATGGATGCCTGTGACGTCAGCAACAATGAGACTTGTCAAATTGTCGGACCTGTCAAGTTGGTGAAATAGGGGCCTGACTAACCTACATTATTTGATCGTGTAATGTTTTCATCTAACCTCAACTGGCTTAGGAGCCATTTAAAGCCGACCACTGAGTAACAGTCCGCCGGACGATATCGGCCGGTCAGTTGTTCGGAACTGTCAAATTTTTGTTCTAACTGACAGGACGACATCGTCCGGCGGATTGTTAGTCAGTGGTCGGCTTAAGGGGTTACTTTATAGAAATACCTATAGATACAGATAGGGTTTGCAATCCGGATCCGAAATGTATGAAATTATCCGGATCTGGATCCGGATCCGCGGATATTCCCATACATTTCGGATCCGTCGTGCAAACCCTAGATACAGACTATACGTAATGTCTGGTTTTGATTTAGAACATGACTTTGAGCGGAACTTCTCTGTGATTGCTCCGTCTGTCGTCCACTTCCCTCGTATCTCCAAAACTTTCGGCAACTCGAAAAGTCTAGTGGTGGAACAAGTTGTTGTTTATTCGAGAACCCTCGGAGTTGCAAAGTGAAGGGATAAGAGTATTTCATCAAAAATATTTTACTTAGGGCCAACTTGCGCCATTCACTAACCCGGGGTTAACCGGTTAAACCTGGAGTTACCGTGGTTACCAGTACAATTGGACACTGGGTTAACGGTTTCACCGGTTAACCCCGGGGTAGTGGGATGGTGCAAGTGGCGTTTAAGTAGGTAAAAAACTTCTACTAAACTAGTACCCGACATACCTAGATGTTTCATAATTAATACCAAGTTTCATGTAAATTAAGCATATCGTTTTAAATTGAGACCTTAACCTTAACTTCAATTAAATTTAACCTATGGGAGCGGCCATTTAGCGGCGTGTTCGTGTGACTCTTAAGACGAAAGTGGAGGACCCGCGCGAAATCGCCTTTTCATATAAACGTAGTCCTCATTTTCCTTTCTGGATATTAAAATGTTTGAAAATATTTTGACACAATTTGTTTTTTTTTTTTTTTTTTTATGAAATAGGAGGCAAACGAGCAGACGGATCACCTGATGGTAAGCGATTACCGCCGCCCATGGACACCCGCAACACCAGAAGGGTTGCAAGCGCGTTGCCGGCCTTTAAGATGGGAGTACGCTCTTTTCTTGAAGGTTTGTAGGTCGTATCGGTCCGGAAATACCGCTGGCGACAGTTCATTCCACAGTTTGGCTGTGCGAGGCAGGAAGTTTCTGGAGAAACGCACAGTTGAGGACTGCCAACCATCCAAGTGATGAAGATGGTAATGTTGTCGCGTAGGGCGATGGCGAAAAGAAACGGCAGGGATTAATCCGAACAATTCCTCGGAGCACTCCCCGTTATACATGCGATAGAAAATGCAGAGCGAGGCTACATCTCTACGCAGCGCCAAGGAGTCAAGCCGTTCCGAAAGACGCTGGCAGTCAACAATTCGAGCCGCTCTTCGTTGGATGCGGTCCAGAGGGAGAAGCTGGTATTGGGGTGCCCCTGCCCACAGATGAGAGCAGTATTCCATGTGTGGGCGAACCTGCGCCTTATAAAGCTGTAGGCGCTGGGCCGGTGTGAAATACCGTCTCGATCTGTTGAGCACACCGAGCTTCTTGGAGGCTAATTTAGCCTTACCCTCTAGATGACCGCGGAACTGGACTTCACTCGAAATGTCGACACCAAGGATTCCGATACTGGCTGCGGCACTCAGGGGAGTGCTCTCAAAACGAGGTGACGCGACAAACTCTAACTTTTTTGCGGTAAACGCGCAAACCTGTGTCTTGCTAGGGTTAAAACGGACTAAGTTAAGTCGACCCCATTCAGAGACTTCCTTTAGGGAAGTCTCAATTTCAGACACAAGTTTGTTCCGGCTCTCGATGACGTTTTCCCGAGAAATATTGGTGCGGCCGGTGTAAAAGGCATCACCTGTACTATCATCAGCATAACAATGAATGCCGCTGATTTGCAGCATGTCATTGATATGCAGAAGGAATAGCGTGGGTGATAGCACACAGCCTTGGGGGACACCAGCATTCACAGACATGGGTTCTGAGCATTCACCGTCAACTACGACCTTTATGCTTCTGTCTGCTAGAAAGCTACTGACCCATACACATAATTTCTCGGGAAGCCCATAGGATGGTAGCTTCGAAAGAAGTGCTTTGTGCCAAACGCGATCGAAGGCCTTCGCAATATCCAAGCTAACAGCCAATGCTTCACCCTTTGTCTCGATCGCCTGTGCCCAACGATGTGTCAAGTAGACTAGAAGATCACCAGCCGAGCGGCCTCTACGGAAACCGTATTGTCGGTCACTAAGCAACTGGTGATCCTCTAGGTACCGAAGGAGCTGGCAGTTGATAATGGACTCCATTATCTTCGAGAAAAGGGAGGTTATAGCTATTGGCCTGTAGTTGGACGGGTTTGAGCGGTCGCCTTTTTTAGGGATCCGGTGCACCAAAGCTGACTTCCACGAGGTTGGGACTACGCCAGAAGTGTAAGAGAGCCGGAAAAGACGCGTTAAGACCGGTGCCAACTCAGGAGCACACATCTTCAGCACAATCGCAGGGATTCCATCAGGCCCACTCGACTTATGAGTGTCGAGGGAAAGAAGTGCTTTACGCACTGAGCTTTGGTTTAACCGGATATCCGGCATACAGCTCTCGCACCGCGGTATGGTCGGCGGCGCGTATCCCCCGTCATCCAAAGTCGAGTTGGACGCAAAGAGTTTACCCAGAAGGTCGGCTTTGTCTTTTGCGTCGTGGGCCAATGAATCATTTCCCATGTGCAGTGGCGGAAAAGATGGCGTGCAGAAATTTCCCTGGATAGCTTTGGCAAGAGACCAGAACGCACGAGTTCCCGAAGGGAGGCGCTCTAATTTCTCGCCAATTCTACCAATGTGCAGTGACTTTGCTCTGGCAATAACTCTTTTGAAGGACCTGGAGGCAAAGTTATACTCCTTTTTTAATGCGCTAGTCTTTACATCCCGTACTGTCGCTGCATCTACCCAGGCTTGGTAGCACTCTTGCTTTCGGCGAGAGGCCCTTTTGCAGAAGCGACCAAACCAAGGTTGGGATTTGCCACCAACAGGAACCACAGAGGATGGAATGAATAGCTCCATTCCCTGCAGCACAACGTCAGCAACAGAATCAGCAACGACATTGGGATCATCCGGCGTGAAGCAAACCTGCCTCCAAGGGTAGGATGCAAAGAAGGTACGCATCCCGTCCCAATCTGCTGACCTATAGTGCCACACCCGGCGGCTACAAGCAACTCGCCGACGCGGCGGGCACGCGAGTGGCACCGTACTCCGGATCAGGCAATGATCCGACGAACCAAGTGGGGCCTCAACGGAAACATGGTAGTCAACCGGATGAGAGGTCAGCAGAAGGTCCAACAGGGAAGGTTCCTGGCCTTCCACATCTGGGATTCGCGTAGGCGCAGTGACCAATTGTGTTAAGCCATATGCCAGAGCATGGATGTTGGATATCAATCACAGCTATGCCCCTATGTTTGATTTTTTTCGATATTTTAATTATTATAAGAGTTACGGAGCATTTCAAAATTTGTATGAAATCTATTTGTCGCTCCTAATTTTTTTTTTTTACAATAATAAAAAAAAAACGAAAAAAGTCAAACGTGGACATAGCTATGGTTACTTAATATACATCGAATTATATAATAATAGGTATTTTCCATAATGTCAATATCCAGAGAGGAAAATGGGGCCTACTTTTGTATGGAGAAGCGACCGTCCCTTTTCCTCTTAAAATAGGTTAGATTTTTGTCAGAGTGCCAGATTAGGAGTACCTATGTAATTTTTGCATAATTCTCATAAATAATAAATTCATTAAAAGTCAAAATTCTTAGGTGCCAAGCGCGACATTCGGAAACATAGATATTTTTTAATGTTACACTACTGTTGTAAGTTAACTCTGTAAGCGGCTGCAGAAGGGTAAACTTTCTGCCTCGTCTGTTTTGTGCGGGGCCGAGGCAGTTTTTGGCGAGGCATTTCTGTGTTGCTTTGGCAAATTCGCCTGTTTGCTAGGCTCCATGTCGAGTTTTCGTTTTATTTGAACAGTTTGAAAAAATCGTTGTTGTTGTGCCGATATAGTAACAAGGGGCTTACCGCGAATACCGAAATTCGCAAATTACGGGGATTTTTCTCTTTTACTCCAATGAAGGCGTAATAAGTGACAGAGAAAGATGCCCGCATATTGCGAACTTCGATTTTCGCGGTTATAGCCCTGGAATAGTCAGCTGTAAAAGTGGCTAAGCTGGTCTGGCCACAACTTTATTTTTAAAAACTGGGCAAGTGCGAGTCGGACTCGCGCACGAAGGGTTCCGTACCATAATGCAAAAAACGGCAAAAAAAAAACGGTCACCCATCCAAGTACTTCGCCCTACACCGCCCGACGTTGCTTAACTTCGGTCAATAATCACGTTTGTTGTATGGGAGCCCCACTTAAATCTTTATTTTATTCTGTTTTTAGTATTTGTTGTTATAGCGGCACAACATAAATACATCATCTGTGAAAATTTCAACTGTCTAGCTATCACGGTTCGTGAGATACAGCCTGGTGACAGACGGACGGACGGACGGACGGACAGCGGAGTCTTAGTAATAGGGTTATAGTAACTATTTTTGCTGCTGGCTGTAAATGTAAGGGAAGATAGGCACCATCATTCGGACACTTTTTAGATTTTGATATTCTAAAATCCTAGAAATCAATTGTCCAAATATTTATAGTGCAAAAACACATTACCTGGCGGCTAACTTCATGCACACCTCACTCCAAGGCTCGGAACCGGTATTTTCTTCATACAAATAATACCGGTATTATTTCGTTCTTTGGTTTATTATTTCATTTTTAATTGGACAATCTAATAATACGAAGTTGTTCCCTAAATACATGATTCAGGCCTACGTAAAGAGCATAAAATAATTAAAAATATTGGGCTATTTCGGGTTTCTAAAAAAAACCGGTTCCAAGCCTTGCCTGACTCTCGCCAATGGCTGCTTAGGTATACCTACACGCAAAGCTGTCCGTAAGATATACCTATGTTTTCAATACCTAACCTACCTATATCTTAAACTAGGCCCAGCAATATCGGCCGACCTGCTTGTACAGGCGATCGAATGACTTACAAACAAGGCCTGTGTTATCCAATCACCATGTAAATGAGGGTACAAGTGCGTCACTTGTGTAATGTATAGATATCTAGTCTAAGGCTGCGTTTCCACCGTTAAGAACCAATGGGATAACTACACGCTGACGAAAGAAAACAAATGAATTCTGTTGGTTCTAAACCAACACATCCCTCGCTACTCATCCTCGCACATGTCTGGTGGAAACGCAGCCTTAAACTGGCTTAAGGTGTAATTTTATAAGTTACTTCCATTACACAGCCTCCCTGTATCCTGTATCCCCCAAAATACATTTTCAGAGATTTTTAAGTCTGTATATTATGTTCTGTAGGGCTAAGATGGTCGGTTTTTTGTCATCTGTCACCATGCCTGTCACGTTCTAACAAGTATGTAAGTGCGAGAGTGACGCATGGCACGACAAGTGATAATAATGCGACCATGATACCGTGGCTGGTTCAGTTAAATGATTTTAGTTATATACTTGGCTAAGCAAATCTTGTCAGTAGTAAAAGTCGGCCAATTTGAAAATCGCGGGTTAGCAACATTACTTTCGAATAGTTCCAAAATCACGTGTCATCCTGTCATCTGTGTTTTATCTGTGGAATGTGGATCATGAATGACAGCCATCTTGTTTGTTTACATTCTTAATCGTTGCTATTTCAAGAGAAATTTCTGCTGTCAACATTAAATACCAATATATTAAATAAGATTATGCATGAACTTAAGCAAAGTCAAGGTGCCTACAATGTGCAATCAGCTCGTTGATCGTAAGTATTTGTAAAATTTGAGGTTATGATAATTACATGTTTTCGTTCGATGTACGGTGTACAATTGTGTCGCTTAACTTCAAACTCGGGTAAATCCATTCGACCCTCTCAGCAAATATGTACCCTATTACCTTTTCTTAATACCAAAATCGCATAATCTGACAGATGGATTTACCCGAGTTTGAAGTTAAGCGACTCAATTGTACATTGCTGCTTTTCTTAGCGCAATAATACTGCTCTTTGAGTGTTGCCCTACTTCACTTTGCTGTACATTGCTACTGACATACTTTGCTTGAAAGACTATAATTTTAATGTTTTTTTTTTTAATATTTGTGTAAGTAAGAAAAATATTCCTAAAAATTGTGTGCTAACGTATTTTTGGGCCCCTCTGTATTATATTGGATTTGAAACTTGCAAAGTCCAGCTATATTAATGTAGTTCTCTAGTTTGCGAATAAGCTGAGGGCCTACCGCGAACCACGTTCGACGTGTTGCCTCCCTGTCACACTTACGTACGAATTTACGAGTGCGACAGAGAGGCAACACGTCGAACGTGCTTTGCGGTAGGCCCCCTGGACTTAGTGGACACTTGATCATGGTCGTGAAGTTGAGGTGTTCTGTATTTCACAATATGTGGGTGATGGCGTTGAGTTTATAAATTAATTAGTGGAAATGTTAAATGGGTCATTATAGTTCTCTAAATAAAAGGAGGACCTTTTCACGTGGATAAGGGTTAAATAAGAAAATTAACCTTTATAGCCCTTAACTCTTGTGTATGTCTACAGGAAAGACATAACACAGTGATCTGTTTGACCCAAATACTACTTCAAACTTAGTTGTTTGAACATGTTCAATCAGACAACTAAGTCCAGAATAGTATAGTGTATTATACGCTTAGGTACAAGTCATTAAAGGCCTGTGCACACCGGCTGCGTGTGGGTGACGTGCAGCGCTGTAGTATACAGCTTGGCAAAAAAGAGTAGAAATTAAAAAGTGGCAACACTCCCTTCCCTTTCAAACCAATATATATAAGAAAACGGGAGCTGCCAAGCTGTACAGATCCTACGGCACACCGCTTGCGTGACGTGTGCGTGTGCGGCTCCAACGTCACGTACACGCAAGCCGGTGTGCACAGGCCTTAAATATTCACCCTATCATTTTTAATTTAAATAAAAATTAAATTAAATATTTAAAATACATTAAATTGAATCGTCTCGATTTTTAAAGAGTGGCGGCAACAGGAAAAAAAAAACAGTTCTGTACTGGGGGAAAAAATGAAGTTTAGTAATAATTATGGAAGTTTCACTATTTCTGTAAAGTTTATTTATTTCTACAAACAGCTCAGTAATCCTAAATCTAATTTCAACAAACAGATAATAGAAATTGCAAGAACTAATAGAAATTGCAAAAGTCAATTTGTTCCTATTAGTTGACTCTCCTTGTCCCCGGATTAAGTTTTTTTTTTGTAATTCTAAGTGTGTTTTTGTTACACTTTTCTCTCAGTGAAACGGCGCGATTCGGGAAATGAATTAGAGATTAACTAGATACGATATATAGTAAAGATATGTGACGTTCCACATCAAAATATACCTTATGGCGGCTGGCGCTTACGTCGCATAAGCGCCGCAATAATATTGGAGCGGCGTTAATAATAGCGTAAGCGCCAACCGCCATAAGGTACCTTTACCCATGAGACGTCACATGATCTTTACTATTTTATATCTAATGAATCTCTAATTCATTTCCCGAATCGAGCCGAAAGGCGGCGCAACATAAATGTAGCTGCAGTTGAAATCCGAACGTCACCTTAATAGTGCGGTACTAGGATCTACTAACATATCATATCAATAACAGATTTTTAGTTCGAATAACACTCAAGATAATGACGCAAGGTTTGGTAAGTCAACGTGTCAGAAAATTGGTAAAATTACTGTGAAATTGTGCCACAAATGAAACCGCCTTTTGATGGTTGAATCATTAGAGAAAACTAGAGAATATAAATTAGAATGTTTAGTCTAATTGCTTAGCTCTCGTTTCTAGCTACGATTAAGGTCTCGAGAGGAAAATAGGTCAGAGTTGTTTAATTATTCTCTTGTTTATGAATGCTATAACTGTTTGGATTGTTAGTGTCCTTTAGCATTTATTAATACTAAACTAGGGAGGGAAGCAGTGGGACACTTACTTAGGCTAACAAAAAAAAACCGGGCAAGTGCGAGTCGGACTCGCGCACGAAGGTTTCCGTACCATAATGCAAAAAAATACGGTCACCCATCCAAGTACTGACCCCGCCCGACGTTGCTTAGCATCGGTCATAAATCACGTTTGTTGTATGGGAGCCCCACTGAAATCTTTATTTTATTCTGTTTTTAGTATTTGTTGTTATAGCGGCAACAAAAATACATCATCTGTGAAAATTTCAACTGTCTAGCTATCACGGTTCGTGGGATACAGCCTGGTGAGACGGACGGGCGAACGGACGGACGGACAGCGGAGTCTTAGTAATAGGGTCCCGTTTTACCCTTTGGGTACGGAACCCTAAAAACAACGGGTTGCACTCCGGGAGTGCCGGCAGAAGTGAAAACTCAATGACAGTCTTACGTCTTACGGTCACGTGACACCTGTTACGAGTTTAACATTTTTTCCCATCACAAAAAGTGCACAGCGCCGCTAAAGAAGTTTTCCTTTCAAAAAAACTTACTTATGTCTATAATAAAATATTCTTACATCTACAAGTTTTAAGTGTCTCCCTATTCGAAAATATTATTGACTAGGGAGCCACCCCGGCTTCGCACGGGTTAACAAATAACCCTATCCATAGGTGAAAACCGCATGAAAATCCGTCCAGTAGTTTATCGCGAATATACATACACACAGACAGACACGGCGGGAAACTTTGTTTTATAAGGTGTAGTGATTTCATTGGTTTTTCAATTTAAAAACCTCAATGTTTGTTGGATAATACTCGTACTTAAGTAAATCTTACAAAAAGAAATCAGTTCAACAAAATTTAATTTTTTTTTTGGTCATTACTTTCTGCTCCGCTAAGAAAGGTTTCTTTGGAATTCGGAATGGCCTCTGCCACAAGAGGGCTTGATCAAGTTTCCTTTGGCGCCATTCATTTATTACGCAAGACGATAAATTAAATTAAAATTAAATTATATCTTTTATTTTCAGGCAACAACCAGGCAAACCAACAAACCAAGGCCTTACCAATGATAGATACATACCTTACAAACCAACATACATATGATACAAAGATTTATTTGTTCAACATAGGTAGGTAAGTTACAAGAATAAAAAAATTTAGAAGCACTTACGTAATACCACAAAAATGGGCAAAATTAAGATTATACTTTGAAAAAGCGTCGACTGATGAAAATTTTATGTAAAGATGAATGATAAAGGAAACCATAAAAAAAAATTCACAGATTTCGTGCCTCACACGACTATCGAGCACATTGGAAATGAATCTACGGAATTCGAAAAAATATTGTCGCTGAGCAACGAGAAAGTCTGGATAAGGAAAAAGTTACAAAATAAAACTACAACGTTAGTAGAAACTATTCCCCGATTCTGGCCCCACCTCTCAGTGGTCGCCGATCCTGACCCCAGGGCCGATCCACCGCCCCCGGTGAACCTAAAAAAAAAAAAAAAAAAAAAAAAAAAAAAAAAAAAAAAAAAACAATTACCCCCCCATTTGAATTGATTGCGCTAGGTCTCAGCAGTGCCCGGCGCCTCCTTCAGGTACTTACGAAATACGCTAATTAAACAATACACCTTGCTCACCACGGTAACAATAGGCTTATCGACCCTTTTCTATTGTTCGATCTCGACTCGGGCGCGTTATTGTGTTACCGAGAATACTACCTGGACCCTTCACCCACCGACGTCTTCATTCATGCCTTCTTTATGTGTGTATTATACTGTAGGTGTTTGTGATAGGTATTAGCGATAGGTATTTGCAATAGGTATTAGCGATAGGTATTTGCAAAAGGTACTTATTTGCGATGCATTATCTTATTATCTTACAACCTCTTGGAGCTATTTCGATTTATAAGGAATACAGTTCTAACCTAACCTAACCTAATTAGATTTTACACAAGTAATCCGTCGGTAGCCTAAACTAACCTAAACCTTCTTTTACCAAACCTAACTTGACCAAACCTAACTAAAATCAACCTAACTTCTCATTTCAAACTAACCTGATTTCACCTAGTCTTCGTTCAAGTTATGTTTTAACCTAAATACCTAAACTTACCTATCCAAACTAAAGCATCCTACATATCGTATACATACTTACCTATATTGTGCATATTGTATTGTGTTATTTTATTTAGTTTTACCTATTTCTAACTCATTATTTTTGTCTGCGATAAATGCAATTCAACCTAATGTAGCCTTTTTTTATTCTTAAACTATTCTATCTTCTTAAACTTAGTATGTAAGTATGTCTCATTATCTAATACTATATATTTACTATACATTTTTTATGTTCTTTGTAACACGATAGAAAGTAAACTCGTAGCTACTTGTTTCTTTGTATTATTAAAATAATAACGAGGCGTGTGAGGCATTTCTTGTGCACTTGTTTTCATTGTTATAACAGCTTAATTGCTTTATTGATAGACGTGTATTATATTTTATGCTGACAATGGATTATTATGTGGATATAATTTGGGTTTGAGTACAGGGAGCGTCTGTTTAGATGAACTTGTTGAGACATGTTACTTTGTATGATTTTAAAAAAATAACGAGACGCGTCAACTGGTTTCAACATGATTTAGTCTAATACGTCGGCATTTCTTGTGTGTTGGTATTCATTGTTATAACAGCATAATTGCTTTATTGGTAGACATCTATTATATTTTATACTGACAATGGATTTATTGTTTCCTATTATGCTTTTGAATTTCGGTTTTAGTAAAGAGAGCGTCTGTATTAGATGAACCTGTTGAGACATGATTTGAACGATACTGTATCCTGCTCACTATCACAGTATAAAAGCCGAAGAGAAATGGCTTTGAGTAAGTATTACTGTCGTGGCAGTCCTCTGTATCAGAGCTCCTTGTATCTACTGCAGTATATAGAAATATAGTGTTAATTCAACAGTGAAGTGTTTAAGTGTTTATAGAAAGACCCAACAATGGATGTAAGTATGTCTTTTATTACCGTAACTTACTTTGTTTTGTTTTCACTTGTGTTCTTTGTGTTTTAATTATCAAGATTGTAGACAGTGTGTAAATTATTGTTTTATATTGTTTCAGTTCACTGAAAATACTTTCAAGAACTATTACTACCCGGATGATAATAAAGACGAATCAAGCGATGAAGAGGGTACGCTTGGTCTCAAAGTTAAACAAGCCATCGCAAAGAAACGTTCAGGAAACAATATCGATAGCTTCTTTGAACGACCTAAAAAGCAGTCTAAAGTTGTGAAACGGTCTTCAAATGTGAGCAAAAGTTCACCAGACGGTGTTGCAAACTTGTCATCCGGACAAGACGACGGGGCCTATGCATCACATTTGATTAAAATCGAGATATATGATATGCATAAAATCAAAAACGTCCCACCCATGGAACACTGGAAGCATGCGGACTTCAGATTGAAATATTTTGCGTTGGAAGACGATTTGGAGCTACAAAATACGCGAAATATTATTTATAACATAACAAAGCAATTAGCTTCTAAGGACAGTAGTGTGAAATATTTTATAGATAATAAGAAACAGTGATAGTTATAATTATTAATGATAGTAGTAGCTTAATGATTGTGTTAACGTATTTCTCATTTTTTACCTCTCCTTAAGTACATTTTCCATGTAACAGATTATTTTTATTGTATCACATTACAACAAGTTTTAATTTAATACTTCTCATTTGTAAAGATTACAGTCCCCACTCTTAGAAATCTTATACCTGTAGTCAACTATTTAAATGAAAGAAAGCACTGTATGATTTCTCATTTCATAATGGACTCTTTGAGTTGTGATGTCTACGATCTTGAACTTATCAGACTCTGTGAAGAAATAGAAGAAAATGAAGATCTATGCGAGGCTGCCCGTCTTGTGAGCCAACTACATCGAGAGGCGTAAGTAAAAGTATTCCTGTTCATACATGTTTATAACTCTTAACCAGTACCTGTTTAACAAAGGATGGGTTCCTCCTAACTTGTTGTGACCAGAACTTATTGTTAGGATAAACGTGGGGTGGGAGAGTGCTGGTTATATAAGCGGGGTATCTCGAGTTCATATCATTCAGTGTTTTGGTGCCGTGCTTGTACTGTGATATCCTTTTCCTTATTATCATATAATGGTGTTTACTTACTATCATATTGGTCTCACTTTGCCTCGTGATAAGATTGAGGAATTAAGTAAAGAATTTATTTTAGCATATTTTCATAGAAATATAAGAATGTGGTATATATCAAACAAATTACCTCACTCGTTACTGGAAGATTCTGATATTATACCGTATTATACACCATGTGATGGGCATATCAAAAATTCCAAGGGGAATACTCAGTCATCAGATGTGATTGATGGAGTTTTGATGATGCGGGCCTATTGTCAGCAGTGTCGAAAAGACTTACGTTAGTATATACAACCAACCGTTTTAGTAATTATTTTTATTTTATCTGACATTAAGATATTTATGTTTATTATGTATTGTTATAGATCTTCTCAAATAGGACGGGGAGTAAAAAGGACAGCTGCAGTTTTGGAGACCGAAGAATTCTTGGTGAAGAAAAACCGTTCAGCAGCTGCTGAACCTGTAGCATCAACATCATCCGAACCAGTTCCCGATGTCATTGTGAGTACAAATAATAATCATGAAATTGAATGTTCTGTGTGTAATAAGTTTGTTTCTAAAAGATATTTTAAAAATCATTTAAATAGTAATCTTCACAAAAATAATGTTTTAAGGGCTGACATTGAATGGGTTAATGTTCAGTTAATTGAAAATGCTTTTAAGAATAGGGTGGCCACTTACAGAATACTATTAAATGAAAATGTTCACCAACCATTTACTCCCGAATCCATTTTACTAGGAAATAAAGAGAAAATCTTTGCATTATTGGATCGTTCCCTCACTGATCACCATGCTTTAAAAGTAAACTTTATTTTGAATGCGGATTTTACTCAAGAGAGCAAACAAGTAAATAATACATTTGATTTCCAATTATGTAACAATGTAGTTGATGTTAGCAGCGACAAAGATGATATTTTCGAGTCAGTTGTTAAAGATATATTAACAAAATTATTTAACTTTGAGAGAAAAGACAGTGGATGGAGTTTAGTAAAATTTAACTATCTAGATGTCAATGTAAACAAATTTAATCCATTGCGTGGTTCTTCCTATATCGAATTACCACGTGATATTCAGAACAGAAAAGCAGTTATTAATGTAAAAAATAATGATCATGAATGTTTTAGATGGGCTGTATTGTCAGGCTTGTATCCACCTACAAGTCATCGTTCAAACACTGCGAAATCGTATATAGCGCATAAAAATAAATTAAATTTTAGAAATTTAACTTTCCCACTTAAGGTTGGAGATATTCAGAAATTTGAAAAAATGAATGATATAAGTATAAACGTTTTTGGTCTTGAATACAATTCGAAAAGTAAAAAACATGACGTAGTAGGCCCATTACACTTAACAAAGTGCAAAAAAGCTACCCACTTGAATTTATTGTACATATCCAAAGACAGTAAGGGGCATTATTGCTATATCAAAAATTTATCTAGGTTAGTATCTAAACAATTATCAAATACACAGCATGCTGCACATATTTGTGATGGTTGTTTGTCGAACTTTACAACTCGCGACAATTTAATAAATCATCAAAGAAACGATTGTTTCCATGTTTGTACACATTTACCTTCAGAACAGGATAAAAAGAAAAACTGGTTCAATGAAAACGTTTCCTCCAATATACTTACTTTCGATAATTATGAACGTAAATTAAGGGTACCTTTTGTTATTTATGCTGATTTCGAGGCCTTTCTAAACCCGATTCAAACAGGTACAATTAATCCTACTACATCCTCAACAACAAATGTACAAAAACATGAGGTATATAGTTTTGGATACTACATTAAATGTTCTTATAATGATAAATTGTCAGTGTACAGAACATATAAAGGCAAAAATTGCACCCAGGAATTTATGAAGTATATGGAACAAGACTTAAAGGCTATTTGTAGGAGAAATACTTTTGTAAAAACTCCATTGGCTTTATCTAATGCAAATAATGTGCATATTGCTCAGAGTAGTACATGTTATATTTGTGATAAAAATTTAAACGAGGATTCAGTCATTTCCTATAATTACCATACTGGTCTTTATGAAGGAGTGGCACATAAATTTTGTTCTGAAAAATACAGGGCACCTAATTTTGTACCTGTATTTTTCCATAATTTGTGTAACTATGATAGTCATTTTATAGTGCATGGGCTTGGTTTGGCGGAAGGCGACATTGAACTGATTCCAGAGAACAAAGAGAAATACATTTCATTTTCTAAGAGCTTACAAATAAATAATCGCACAATTAAATTGAGATTTGTCGATTCACTTAAATTTATGTCCAGTAGTCTTGACAAATTGGCAAAAAACTTGTTGCCTGAACAATTTCACGAATTAAAATTGAATTTTTCATGCGAGGAGGATTTTAAACGCTTATTACGAAAGGGTGTCTATCCCTATGAACACATGTCATCATACGATTCTTTAAACTTAACAGCTCTTCCCTCTAAAGATGATTTCTTTAGTTCCTTGTCTGATAGTCACATCTCAGAAGAGGATTATGATCACGCAAAAGATGTTTGGTCTCATTTTCAATGCAAAAATATGGGTGATTATTCTGATTTATATTTAAAAACTGATGTTCTATTACTAACTGATATATTTGAAAATTTTAGAAACCTTTGTCTTAAGACGTATGGATTAGACCCCGCTCATTATTATACTGCTCCGGGATTAAGTTGGGATGCAATGTTAAGAACTACAAAAATAAAACTAGAACTCCTAACTGATATCGATAAAATAGCTTTTATATCAAAAAATATTCGAGGTGGCATATCACAATGTAGTAATAGATACGCGAAGGCTAATAATATTTTTTTGGAAGATTATAATCAAAATATCCCATCGTCATTTCTTATGTACTTTGATGCAAATAACCTTTACGGGTGGGCTATGTCTCAATGTCTTCCTACCGGTAAATTTGAATGGGTAAATACAGATACTGACTTTAATATATCTGATGACGCTGATCATGGCTTAATTTTAGAAGTTGATCTCGAATACCCTAACGAGTTGCATGACTCTCATTCAGATTTGCCATTTTGTCCTGAAAACGTTTGTTTGGGTAATTCCAAAGAAAAAAAATTAATTCCTAATTTAAATAAAAAAACGAATTATGTCATTCATTATAGAAATCTAAAACAGTGTTTGAAGAATGGTTTGAAATTGAGTAAAATCCATCGCATTCTTAAATTTCAGCAGTCTATGTGGTTAAAAAGTTACATAGATTTGAACACCCACATGCGATCACAGGCATCATCCGATTTTGAAAAAGATTTCTTTAAACTAATGAATAATTCAGTGTTCGGTAAAACCATGGAAAATGTTGCAAAACGCGTAAATGTCAAATTATTAAATCACTGGGAAAATCGAGGAAAAACGCAGGGGGTTCAATCTTTGATAGCGAAACCTGAGTTCCATAGTTTATCCATATTCTCTGAGAATTTAGTGGCCGTTCAATTGAATAAAACTAAAATATTTTATAATAAACCGATTTATCTGGGATTTTGCGTATTAGATATATCGAAAACTTTGATGTATGACTTTCACTACAGCTACATGAAAACCAAATATCCAGACAACCTTAAGCTTCTTTATACAGATACTGATAGCTTAGTATATCAAATTTTCACGGAAAATTATTACGCAGATATAAAATCAGATCTTAATTTATATTTTGATACATCTGACTATCCTCCTAACAATAAATATGATTTGCCGTTAATAAATAAAAAGCGATTAGGGTTTTTCAAAGATGAAAATAATGGTAGAATTTTAAAAGAGTTCGTAGGTCTGAGATCTAAAATGTATACCTTAGATGTTGAAAAATATGACGAGAATGATGAGAAAACTGAAAAATACGGTGTTTTATCAAAAGCCAAAGGAGTCAATAAATGTGTTACAAAAAAATTTACTCTTGACAATTACAAAACGTGTTTATTTAATAAAAATTTGCAACGCGCTCAAATGCTAAGATTTAAGTCTATAAAACATATAATATTCACTCAAAAAATAAATAAAATATCATTATCGCATGAAGATACAAAACGGCACTTATTAGAAAACTCTTCTGACACTCTAGCGTGGGGTCATTATAAAATACCGCAATAATGAAAAAGTTTCAAAGTTGTAATATAATCACACAGAACATTCGAATTCCAAATTATTGTTTGTACATTGTATATTTTTAAGGTATTACTTGTAAACATGTAAAAAAATGTATGAATTTTATTTTATTGTATCTTTTAAGGTATTTTTGTAAATATGTAACAAAAAAATAATGTTAAAAGTGTGATCATAAATAATAAAAAAAAAATTACGTAATCATTTTGTTTTGTTTTTTTGTCTACTATATCTGAGTTGTTTAAATAGTAATCATCTTTCTGAATATTACCATTTAAAGTCCATCCGTTAACATATCAACACTCACCCACACACATACACACATAGACATAGATTACGATATTTAATAATGATTCACTTTTATCATCCTTTCACCACCATTGTCGCAGGTCCTAGTGGGTGTGGTAAAACGCAATTTGTTACAAACTTTTTGAATAACTCCAAAGAGATATGTAATGTTGAATTTGATGAAATTATTTGGTGTTATGATGAAATGCAACCTCTCTACAATCTGGAAAATATAAATTATAGTCAAGGAATACCAGATTTTTCAATGTTTGATGGGAAGAAACCTAAACTTCTTATTATAGATGATTTGATGAGAGAATCGGATGGACGAATCGTTGACATTTTTACGAAAGGTAGTCATCATAGAAACTTAAGTGTTTTTTATATTACACAAAACGTATTTCATCAAGGTAGAGGTCAACGTGATATTTCATTGAATACAAGCTACATTGTATTTTTTAAAAATCCCAGGGATAAAACTCAAATACGCTACCTGTCACGACAAGTTTACCCAGAAAACTCAAAGTTTGTGGACGAAGCCTACAAAGATGCTACAAAGGAGGCTCATGGTTACCTCATGATTGACCTGAAACAAAATACAAATGACATATGCCGTTTTAAAACAAAAATATTTCCGTTTGATGGGCATTGCACAGTGTATGTACCTAAAAAGGGGTTTAAATATGATAAAAATCACCATATTTCAGTCAGTTCTACATGATGCATGCAAGAGTAAACACATATAAACATTTACTTGAAGCATTGCAGTTGCTTAAACCCAAATATCGTACTGCATTACTTAAATCTTGTGACGATGAAGAGATCAACATTATTTGTGAGTGCATTTATAACGTCCTAAATGGGAAAATTCCATTAGAAAAAAAAGAAAAGACGAAACTAAAAAAATATAAAGATATTTTAAGAAAATTAGTTTCGAAAGGGAAACATAAAATAAGAAAAACTGTTATAGTTCAAAAAGGAGGTGCATTTCTACCTATTATTTTAGGTGCAGTTTTAAGTGCTTTAGTGAACTCTTTATCATAAACAAAATGGAAAACACAAAAAAAATGTTATTAGTTGAATCAGATTTTATTGAAAGGCTGAAACGGAATGAGAGTCCACCCGAAAATTCCTCATCTCGGCTAGATGGAGAGATGCAAAAAATCCTTAAAAGTAAAATGAATGATCGCGAAAAGTGGACGTTATATTCTCAAGCATTACAAAGATTTCTACGTTTTATTGAAACAGATCGAAAACCGTTTAGAATACCCATCGTGATGGAGGGGGTAGATCAAGTCATCAACGAAAGTAATGATATTATAAAAACAAAAGTGAACAAAAAGGAGGAGATTGAAAATAATGAGTCAGTTACAGATAATGTAACTGAAGCAGCCACACCGTCATCGTTTAATACACCACCTGGCGAAATAAATCAAGAACTAATGCCAATTAGTCCGTCAAAAATTATAAACATATTACCTAAATCTTATGAAAAAAAAGCTCGAACGTTGTTAGATTACATTGTTTCAAGTAAACCGAAAATTTGGTGGAAACAGACTGGTGAAGTTGTTATAAATAACCAAACCATTCAAAATAGTAATATTACTGATTTGGTAAGCGACACCGTTAGATGTCTTAAACGTCCTAAGCCAATTGGATGGGAAGTGTTTGCTTTACTTTTAAAAGATATCGAAGTTCCTAGGTCATGCATAGGTAATCCTACAAATTTAGCATTTATTAATGGTACTCCTTTGATTGAACCCTTTACCCCCTCCACATCTGTGAAGACGAGAGCCTCAACAGATAAAGATAATAACACTTCTACGCCTCTTGCTTCACGGGAGCAAAAGCGATCCGGAAAGAAAATAGAGTGGGAAAGATGGACTCCTTATTAGATATTAACAGAATCTATTATGACGTCTCTAATCCAGCTGGCTATAGCAGTTTAAATAATTTATCAAAGGAAATGAAAGGTCAAATGAACAAAGAGGAAGTGAAAAAATGGTTACAATCTCAAGATACGCACACGCTGCATAAACCTATTCATAGACGATTTACTAGAAATAAATACATTCTCTCGAACTTTAATGAACTTTGGCAAGCTGATTTAAGTGATATGAGTACTTATAGTCAATATAATGATGGGTACAAATATATTCTTTGTGTTATTGATGTGTTCAGTAAATATGCTTTTGCAAGAGTCATGAAGAAGAAGGATTCAGCAACTGTTAAACAATGTTTTGAAAGCATATTTACTGAAGCCAACTCTGTTCCCCGTCACATCCAATCTGATAAAGGTACAGAATTTGTTTCAAAGGCGGTTAGAGATTACTTTAAGAGCAAAAATATTAATTATTATACCACTAATAACCCCGACATTAAAGCAAGTATAGTAGAAAGATTTCAAAGAACACTTAAAATGAAAATGTGGCGTTACTTCACTCATAAGAATACATATAACTACACAAATATATTACAAGATCTTCTACATTCTTACAACCATAGCTATCATTCTAGCATTAAAATGCGCCCAGTTGATGTTAGCTCTAATAATATTATGACTGTTTGGTGTAATTTATATGATCGCAAAAAAGATAGGCAAATTTCATTAGAAACTAAAAAACTAAATGTAGGTGATCATGTTAGAATCACTAAATATAAGCATGTGTTTCAAAAAGGTTATGAAAGTAATTGGAGTGATGAAATATTTATTATTGATTCGATTATTAACAGATCGCCACGAGTTGTTTATACAATAAAGGATTTAGAAGGTGAACCCATCATTGGTACATTTTATTCTAAAGAATTACAAAAGGTAACTTACCTCCCCTCCAACGAGTATAAAATTGATAAAATAATACGCTCGCGTCGAGTTGCTGGCAGAAAGGAAATACTAGTTAAGTGGCAAGGTTATCCTAATAAATTTAATTCTTGGATACCTGAATCAAACTTAAAGAAAATATGAGTGAAAATAGTTTTTATCTAACTTTGTTAAGTAATAGTTCATCAGATTACTACACGGATAACACGACTGCACATTTCTTAACTAAATTACCAAAGACCATTAAATTGGATGGAGAATGGGTAGTTGGGTTGGTGGAATTTCAATATCCTTGTTCCATGTATAATGTTCAAGAGCACGAAAACATCATTTATTTAAAGAAAAAGGTGTTATCACCCACCGATAAAACTACAAAAATAGTAGATATAAAAACTCATATACCAGCCACTACATATGATAATATAGATCATTTTCTTCAAGCGTTTAATGAAAACCCACAGTTAAAAAATAACGTAAAATTTCGATATGATGGATTAACAAAACTGGTTGGAATAGCAACAACAAATAAAGAAATAACATCTATCATTACAACTCCGATACTAAGTCTGCAATTGGGTTTTAAACCGAAAACAAATTTAAAACAAAATACATTAGGAAAAAGCCCTGCAAATTTATATTTAGGTTTACCATCTCAAATATTTGTTTATACTGATATAATACACCCACAAGTAGTCGGAGATGTTATTACTTCATTACTCAGAATAATACCTTTAGATCCAACTAAGTTCATTTATGGAGCTTATAAAACTCACATCTTCTCACCCGCTCATTATGTACCAGTTTTACGAAGAGAGTTCGATACCATTGAAATAGATATAAGAACAACGACTGGTGTCAGAGTACCATTTCAATTTGGATCTTCTTGCGTGAAGCTACACTTTCAACGAGTAAAATGATTTACAACAGATCGTCAGTCTCTTGTCCTTACGAACATTATTATTCACACCAAGCCGGCTCTGGGATAGGTATTGTCTATAAGGGAGTACCATATCAACGAGGACATGGTATAGGCAGTTTTTTGGGTGGACTATTTAGATCAGTGCTCCCTTTGTTATCTAGCGGTTTAAAAACCATTGGAAAAGAAACCTTAGGGGCAGGGGTTGGTTTGTTAACTGATATGGTAAATTCTCGTCCTATGGATAGTTCCATTCGATCACGATTTAAGGAAGCGAGCGCTAACCTAAAAAGAAAGGCTGATGAAAAAATTGATTCTCTCATGTCAGGATCTGGGTATAAAATGTCGAATAAAAGAAGAGAACCGCTCATTACTCGAAAAGCATCGCGACGAAGAGGAAGTAGAAATAATAATAAAAATAACGATATATTTTCAAGTTAAATAATGTCATTTCTACACAGTCATTCATGTGAATGTGCAAAATCTGAATTAGATATATTTGCCCTTCCATCAACTCAAACAAGTATTGAAAGCGGACATTGGATTCATTACAAACCAATTTCATCTTTAAGTGATGATGGCCCCATTGAATTTCAAGTACCTGGATCAGGAGATGACTACATTGATCTATCACACACAATGTTACATATTACTGCTAAAGTATTGAATCAAGATGGGACAAAATTAAAAGCAGATGCCGGAGTTGGACCCACCAATAACTGGCTACATTCCCTTTTCAACCAACTTGATGTATATTTAAATCAAAAACTCATATCACCCCCAAACAATACATATGCTTACCGTGCTTATATGGAAAATCTTCTCAACTATGGACCGGCAGCCAAAAAAACCCATCTTACTTGTGGGTTATGGTATGAGGATACCCCAGGTTTTATGGATACCGTTGATGCCAACAACAAAGGATTTCAGAAAAGACTAGAATTTATCAAAGAGAGTAAGGAAGTGGAAATGATTGGACATTTGCATGGCGATATATTTAACCAAGAGAAATTCTTGATAAATGGTGTTGAATTGCGTATTAAGTTAGTCCGATCAAAAGAATCATTTAATTTAATTTGTCATCAAGATAAAAAACTTAAAGTACAAATAACAGATGCTAGTCTCATTGTTAGAAGAACAAAAATCAATCCTAGCGTTTTGTTAGCCCATCAAAAAGTATTGGCAACAACGACTGCGAAGTACCCCATTACGAGAGCAGAAGTTAAGGTTCTCACAATACCAACAGGGGTCCAGGGTAAAACATTGGATAATATATTTCTCGGACAAATTCCTAAACGCTGTATTATTGGATTTGTATCAAATTCAGGTTTTAATGGAAATTTAGCTTTGAATCCATTTAATTTTCAAAATTATAATATGAATTCATTTAGCTTGTTTGTAGATGGTCATGAAATTCCTTCTAAAACATTACAACCGTCATTTAGTTCTGGTTTAATAGCGGCGGCATATCACACCTTATTTTCTGGAACTGGTATTCATTTTCACAACGAAGGTAATGGAATAAGTAGAACAGATTATGGTGGAGGATATTGTTTGTTATGTTTTGATTTAACCCCTGATTTATCTGCTAGTTCAACTTCACACTGGAATCTTGTTAGACATGGAAGTGTTCGGATAGAAGTACGCTTTGATTCGGCTCTAACTAGCACCATTAATTGTATCGTGTATGCAGAATTTGACAACATTATTGAAATAAACAAAAACCGTGATGTATCTGTAGATTATAATAGTTGAAAAACATAATTATATAAATACAATGTTTTCTTTCGTTTACTTTATTTTGTTGTAGTCATTGTTTGCAGCATCATCAAGACATAAATTGTTATTAATTAAGTAATTATGGATACTAATGAGATTCAATTTTGTATGAAGAAATTAAACCCACTTTTTGAATCAAATGTTTTTGCTGCTAACAAAATACCTATTTGGGTCGATCTACCTGTCTTTATTGTTAGTAATTTGGACCCTGACACGAAACCAGGCTCCCACTGGGTTGCCATACACATTGATGTTACTGGTATAGGAGAATATTTTGATTCCTTCGGACGGAAACCTTCAGGTTACCATAACTTATTTTTAAAAAGAAACACCAGACAGTGGTTTTATAACAATAAACCTCTTCAAAACCATTTTACTTCAGTTTGTGGTGAATATTGTCTAGTTTATTTGTATTTTAAATATCATGGAAAAACTATGACAGATATGCTAAGTTTGTTTTCTGATAATTCTGTATGTAATGACCTTATATTAAGGAATATGTTTAAAACATTTTTTGTGAAATAAAATAATACATGTACTTAAATAAGATTTTTTATTTTTTCATATAACACAAAGACCTTTTAAACCACACATTTTTTTTTAAATTTTATTATTTACAAAATATTTCTTAACATTCTTTGTTACTTAAAAAACGAGACGACACAAAAAAATCTGTTACATGGAAAATGTACTTAAGGAGAGGTAAAAAATGAGAAATACGTTAACACAATCATTAAGCTACTACTATCATTAATAATTATAACTATCACTGTTTCTTATTATCTATAAAATATTTCACACTACTGTCCTTAGAAGCTAATTGCTTTGTTATGTTATAAATAATATTTCGCGTATTTTGTAGCTCCAAATCGTCTTCCAACGCAAAATATTTCAATCTGAAGTCCGCATGCTTCCAGTGTTCCATGGGTGGGACGTTTTTGATTTTATGCATATCATATATCTCGATTTTAATCAAATGTGATGCATAGGCCCCGTCGTCTTGTCCGGATGACAAGTTTGCAACACCGTCTGGTGAACTTTTGCTCACATTTGAAGACCGTTTCACAACTTTAGACTGCTTTTTAGGTCGTTCAAAGAAGCTATCGATATTGTTTCCTGAACGTTTCTTTGCGATGGCTTGTTTAACTTTGAGACCAAGCGTACCCTCTTCATCGCTTGATTCGTCTTTATTATCATCCGGGTAGTAATAGTTCTTGAAAGTATTTTCAGTGAACTGAAACAATATAAAACAATAATTTACACACTGTCTACAATCTTGATAATTAAAACACAAAGAACACAAGTGAAAACAAAACAAAGTAAGTTACGGTAATAAAAGACATACTTACATCCATTGTTGGGTCTTTCTATAAACACTTAAACACTTCACTGTTGAATTAACACTATATTTCTATATACTGCAGTAGATACAAGGAGCTCTGATACAGAGGACTGCCACGACAGTAATACTTACTCAAAGCCATTTCTCTTCGGCTTTTATACTGTGATAGTGAGCAGGATACAGTATCGTTCAAATCATGTCTCAACAGGTTCATCTAATACAGACGCTCTCTTTACTAAAACCGAAATTCAAAAGCATAATAGGAAACAATAAATCCATTGTCAGTATAAAATATAATAGATGTCTACCAATAAAGCAATTATGCTGTTATAACAATGAATACCAACACACAAGAAATGCCGACGTATTAGACTAAATCATGTTGAAACCAGTTGACGCGTCTCGTTATTTTTTTAAAATCATACAAAGTAACATGTCTCAACAAGTTCATCTAAACAGACGCTCCCTGTACTCAAACCCAAATTATATCCACATAATAATCCATTGTCAGCATAAAATATAATACACGTCTATCAATAAAGCAATTAAGCTGTTATAACAATGAAAACAAGTGCACAAGAAATGCCTCACACGCCTCGTTATTATTTTAATAATACAAAGAAACAAGTAGCTACGAGTTTACTTTCTATCGTGTTACAAAGAACATAAAAAATGTATAGTAAATATATAGTATTAGATAATGAGACATACTTACATACTAAGTTTAAGAAGATAGAATAGTTTAAGAATAAAAAAAGGCTACATTAGGTTGAATTGCATTTATCGCAGACAAAAATAATGAGTTAGAAATAGGTAAAACTAAATAAAATAACACAATACAATATGCACAATATAGGTAAGTATGTATACGATATGTAGGATGCTTTAGTTTGGATAGGTAAGTTTAGGTATTTAGGTTAAAACATAACTTGAACGAAGACTAGGTGAAATCAGGTTAGTTTGAAATGAGAAGTTAGGTTGATTTTAGTTAGGTTTGGTCAAGTTAGGTTTGGTAAAAGAAGGTTTAGGTTAGTTTAGGCTACCGACGGATTACTTGTGTAAAATCTAATTAGGTTAGGTTAGGTTAGAACTGTATTCCTTATAAATCGAAATAGCTCCAAGAGGTTGTAAGATAATAAGATAATGCATCGCAAATAAGTACCTTTTGCAAATACCTATCGCTAATACCTATTGCAAATACCTATCGCTAATACCTATCACAAACACCTACAGTATAATACACACATAAAGAAGGCATGAATGAAGACGTCGGTGGGTGAAGGGTCCAGGTAGTATTCTCGGTAACACAATAACGCGCCCGAGTCGAGATCGAACAATAGAAAAGGGTCGATAAGCCTATTGTTACCGTGGTGAGCAAGGTGTATTGTTTAATTAGCGTATTTCGTAAGTACCTGAAGGAGGCGCCGGGCACTGCTGAGACCTAGCGCAATCAATTCAAATGGGGGGCTAATTGTTTTTTTTTTTTTTTTTTTTTTTTTTTTTTTTTTTTTTTTTTTTTTAGGTTCACCGGGGGCGGTGGATCGGCCCTGGGGTCAGGATCGGCGACCACTGAGAGGTGGGGCCAGAATCGGGGAATAGTTTCTACTAACGTTGAATGATAATTATTTTATTCTTAGATTAACACAAGTATCCTGGACATAACGCATGTGAACAAACAAATTGCAAAATTTCCACACGCGTATCGAAGTTTGAATAATTGTCGCCGTGGCGCATAAGTATAGGTACATATTTCATTTTTCGATTAATAAGCAGGATATATTAATGTTCAAAGTACAAGAAAATTATTACACGGCAACTCCGTAGTCAACTCGAGAAGTGGTAGCCACATCGCCGTTATCGTCACTCGAGTCTTGATCGGCAGCGGCCCATTTGCTGCAAGATATGAAATTTTCTTGACAGCAGTTTGACGCGACGAGAGATGACCATAACAGCGTTTGTCTATGTTGCACCAAACCTGAGTTCCATTAGGTACTACCAGGGTTCAGCATCAGCTATCTTGGGTAATGCTCTACCATGTGATCATCATGACGAATCGGATGTTCAAAACAGCGCGTGCCTATGTTGCACCAAACCTGAGTTCCGCTAGGTACAACCAGGGTTCAGCATCAGCTCTACCTTGGGTACTACTCTCCTAAGTGCTCATCAAGACGAGTCGGATGACCAAAACAGCGTGTGCCTATGTTGCAACAAACCTAAGTTCCTTTAGGTAAGTACAGCCACGGTTCAGCATCAGCTCTATCTTGGGTACTACTCTCCTAAGTGCTCATCGAGACGAGTCCGATGACCAAAACAGCGTGTGCTTATGTTGTAGTAAACCCGAGCTCCACTAGGTACTGCCAGGGTTCAGCATCAGCTATCTGCTAGCAGCCGCCAGCAACATGCTGAGGTGAGACCATTTCGTGGCACTTTTTCTTTTTTATGTTTCTCTGTATAAGTTTTTATTTTGTGTTTGTGCTCACGAATAAAATTATTTATATTTCTATTTCTATCTCTACCCTTTACCTCTACCTCTACCTCTACCTCTACCTCTACCTCTACCTCTACCTCTACCTCTCTCTACCCCTACCTCTATTTCTACCTCTACTTCTACCTCTACCTCTACCTCTACCTCTACCTCTAATTCTATTTCCACCACCACAAGAATGCATAGATTGTCGAATAGCGCGTTATCTACGCCCGTCTCAAAGAGGATAGATAGAGTTAGACCAAGAAAAATCTGCAGCGATTTTGATAGCCCACGCAGTGCAAGTGTTATTCTGCCGTCATAATCCCGATAATTCACAACACACACCGATAACGAACTCTGCGAAACATGAAGTCATAAATGTCATGTGAAAAATGTCGTTCTGACTTTTTGACTATTTTAAGGTTAGGCTACAGGGCAAACCCTTAACCCGATCGTCTTTGTTTTAGGCTCAAATTGTAGCTGACTAAATTGTCCAGAGCCGTTTTTCTCAAATTTTTGATATCATTCTTCGTTTCCAAATTATCGAGCACCAAAATCAAAAATTCAGAAAAAATTGAATTTTATTTTCACTATTTCGACAATAACTTTTTTCGTTTTAGACTTTCTCGAATAATTATTTTTGCACCTTACAGCTCTCGTGATTATGCGTCTTTTGAGCCTATTTTTTAATATCATATCTTCACAACTTTCCGAGATATAAGGGGATCGCACTTTTTCGTGAAATCGGACCCTATACTGGAGCGAACGAAAAGACATTTCCAATGTCAAAATGTTAACTTTAGTACCTAGTACCTAGTTTCTTTGAAAAATAAACATAAAACAAATCAAACGTGTATTAATTTTTCCTTTACATTCTTAAACAGGGGGAGGTCAGCCTATTCTTATTTTTACTTACATAGGGCGGGAGGAGGACGTCTGGCAAAATCGTCTTACGTAATAAATGAATGGCGCCTTTAGTACAATTATGGCATCTATTTGAGTTCATAACTTTCCAATATTATGCTTGGGGCCAGATATCTCGCCAAAATAACACACATTTGTACACACGGAGGGTCATTAATGAAACACGAGCCCTGGTAGTGTGCCAGCGCGCGGTCCCGGGTTCGAATCCCATTTGCATTTAACAGTACCGCATGAAATATTAATAGGCTAGTTGCATAAAAAGACGGGAAAAGGATTATTTCGCTACAAGGGGCTTTATTCGGACTCGCATTATTAAAATTAGATTGCACGGCAACCGTTGCTAGAAGGGCGTGGTGGAGCGTCAGATACCTATAACCCATAATTATCTGTTTTATATCCCGGATATTAATGAGATGGATGTTTCGGAGGTTCCGGGGCAAACTACCGAATCCGACACAAGCACAGCCGATTCAGCGGAGCCACGCCGTTTTGTCGCATAAATAGTGTTTAGTTTTTAAGTTTATAAAATATAAAATATATATTATTGAGGTCCTTAGGTCAGGATTAAAACATCACACACATTTTATACAAATATATTTTCTGATACTCCTTAAACTATATTACACAATAACATACATCCAACAATCTGTAATATAAATAGCCATCGAGCTCTTTCGAGAGATCCGTCTCATTCCAAGGCTCGCAACAGAATGCCCCACTCAGGTACTCGCTTGTGTTTTTAAAGCCAGCTGTTCCCGCCAATCTACCCCCGCAGTCGATCCGTTGGACAAGTCACGTGACAGTCCACGTGACTTGTCCAAAGTGTCAATTGACCGTCTCTTAGTGAATAAACATAATTACTTGCCGAGTTTAATCTGTAAATTGTTAAAACAATATAGATATGAATTCTCAAAATATATAATTACCTTACAGCTCGGCCATCCTACACATAGCGAGTCCCTTCGCTATTATTTGTAAACAGAAAAAAAATATATATATCTAAAAACAAAATGGTGACATAATAATTAAACAAGTTTTGTTATTTACTGTCATACACTTATTCGCTAAAATAATATAAATTATACTATCAACCAAAATCTTTACATGTCTATTTTAATTCCTTAAACACCTCAAGAAGTTACAATACAATCAAATACAATGGCAAAGTGATTTAGGTATGATTTGTTCCCTCATTGTTTGTTACAAAACTAACAGTAGGACAATCTAGTGGATAATTCAACATAACAGACAATAATATGATTCCTCAAGACTTTATATGTACATATATATTATCTAGCAACTATCATCGACATCCTCATCTTAATCTCCGATTTCTAATTCTCATGTAAATATCATTAATCGCTGAATTTTATCTATGGCCACGACAGCCTCATATTACTTTCATCGGTGTGTCCTCTATAAGGAATCTATCGTTAGGTAAGACTTTTAGTATAGGTATGGTAAGGACCCTGATATTTTTTTCGAAGCTTCTGAGATTTACCATCATGAGGGACTTGTCTGGCCATACGTACCAAGTCACCTTCGCTATAAACCGTCGACGGCTTTCTGTGATCATTGAAGATAAAACTGAACCAGGTTTACCTTCTGACCTGCTAATAATATTGGAGCCGGATAATCATCATCTCTGTTGTATTTGTACCTATATCCAAGATCCTTGAGGCTATTAGAGAAACAATCCTTATATTGAAATTATACCTTGATCAATTCAGCACGTTGATGTCTTTATTTGCTGTGTCGTTTTTAATACTCACGCAGCCGTCGCTAAGCATGTGTCTAGAGTCCTGTGAGGTTTTTATAAGTGTTCGCATTATTAACTTACCCTTCTGAATGCACGTCGTGTCTGCCGAAACATTATACACCAATAAAGTAGTGCGCTGGTTCGTAACCTAATACATACCACGAAAGACATAGTATTCTTCTTCCTCGGGACCCCTCCATGACCCGCTGACGCCACATACTGTCATCTGATAGAGTGTTTGCTGTAACTAATATTGATGTCACTGCTTTACCTTCAATGTTGGTGTCCTTCTCCACCAAAAAAAGATTTACTTTGTTAAGTTAGGTCCTACGCCATTAAAAAGTGGTAAGTCAAGCTGACAGTCGATCTGAGGTCCTAAACTGGCGGTCCTACTTAACATTAAGAACCTATTTAGTAACATTGTTTTTGTCAGCAGCCTGAGGATTGTCCTTACTATCTGTGATTTTATTCTTATAGCAGTTAGAAGCCTGATGCCCTATCTTATTACAAGTCGTACAAGTCAATAAAGGGTTGTTACATTTGAAGCTCGGGTGGCCAATCTCGTTGCAATTAAAACACCGTATATTTTAATTACTAGAACCCGCTTTACTAGTTTCTGAAGGACGGTTATCGGCAAATGGGATCTCAGATTCGTTATTATTATTTTTCTTGAAGGATGCTGCATTATTGTTGTCACGGGGTTGGCCAACTTTTATAGTCCTAAAATATTTAAGAACTTCCTCAGGTTCCTTAAACTGAGCCGCTTGAGCACTGACTTTGACAGTGCGATCCTCTATACCGTTAAGAAGGCAGTCGACTGCATGTTTGTTGTAGATCTTACAGCGGTTGAGCAAGTTGACTTTCGCGTAATAGTAGTGCTCAAACGACTCGCCGTATTTAACTTTCTTAGCTAACATTTCCGTTAATAGTTCAGCATAGTCCTCCCGATAAGGAAATGATTCTATTAACTTCTGTTTCCATTCAGTCCAAGTGAATAACAACGTGGATAAGCCCTGGTACCATGTTTTAGCTAGACCAGTCAGCTTGGGTAACGAATAGTGGATTATTTCTTTATCCTCCCATCCATAAATTTGTGCACACTCTTCCACTTTCGTTAGCCAAGTGAGAATGGTCTGCTCCTTCGAACTCGGATCAAATTCAGGCACTACATTTGTGTTAAAAGTTAATTTGGGCTTATCCGAACGTTTGAAATTATCAAGAATGCTCAAAAATTTGTCTAACATAATATTAGGATCAGATCCCTTACTTCTCTTTCCTCGAGTCCTTCTGGCAGGCAGTACCGGTGATCCTCCAGGTTCAGATGATCCAGATGACGAATAACTCTTCCTCCTTGTCCTCCTGTTCCTCCTCCTCCTCCTGTACTCTTCCTCGCTGTCATAGTCACTTGGTCGATGCCGCGAGCGACTCCTCCTTTGTGTCATATTTTGTCCATGTGCTATCTGCTCTGTCCTCGAGCCTGACGCACTTCCATCCAATCCATTACCCTTTCCCTTGCCCTTATCCACGGGCATTCCATCCTGAAATCTATGTGACAGTCCTTCCCCTCGACTGTTCACATAGCCTCCATCCTTATCCATTCCAATCCTTTCCTCACGAGGACTTGGCTCTTTCCTCGAGCCAGCCTCGCTATTCATATTATGCGCGGTAATCTGAAACTTACAACGTAAGCTTAGAATCCCATAAAAGTAGGAAAAAAAAAAGAAGATGCAGCCAAAAAAAACACGCTATCGCTAATTAATTTTTAGATCACTTTTAAGTAAAGTAAATAAAGCATAGAAGTATAATTTATTTTTAAAATAAATGTTTATAATTTTTTTTAATCATCCATTTGATGGTAATTAATAATTATGCATGTCATTTTGAGGCACATGAAACTACAGTGAAATAAATCAGATAGGTACTTGGCATGTAATAGAATCACCCTTCAATAAAAACGATTTAAATACGGTGTTTACAAGCTCTGTTAGATACAGAGTAACTAAAGTGTAAGATTACCTATTTTAAGTAAAAGAGAGAGGGAAAAGGAAAAAACCATCAATAGAATATTAAAAAGGAAAGAAAATAACTTTGCTTTTCCAATAATCGTTCAATAAGATCAACCTTTAAAGTAATAGTTTAATAACATGTGCCATCGTCAAAACCTTTCCAGCGTTTACATTTAATTAAGTTGTACTCACGTCCTACTCTTATATTTCCATAGTTTCACTAGATTATTTGTCAGAAGTATTCAAAATGTACTTACGTTTTTTTTTGTTTCGAGCGGTGAGCGTAGAAAGGCAAGTTTTAGCCTTATTTTATCCCACTTCTGACCTATTGAGGTCCTTAGGTCAGGATTAAAACATCACACACATTTTATACAAATATATTTTCTGATACTCCTTAAACTATATTACACAATAACATACATCCAACAATCTGTAATATAAATAGCCATCGAGCTCTTTCGAGAGATCCGTCTCATTCCAAGGCTCGCAACAGAATGCCCCACTCAGGTACTCGCTTGTGTTTTTAAAGCCAGCTGTTCCCGCCAATCTACCCCCGCAGTCGATCCGTTGGACAAGTCACGTGACAGTCCACGTGACTTGTCCAAAGTGTCAATTGACCGTCTCTTAGTGAATAAACATAATTACTTGCCGAGTTTAATCTGTAAATTGTTAAAACAATATAGATATGAATTCTCAAAATATATAATTACCTTACAATATGTATGTTAGTCTGTAAGGTGCCTTGTTGCCTGACTTAAAATTTTAAATAAATAAATTAATTAATTAATTAATTGATAGTTCTATTGGCTAATTGACAATCCATCTATCCTGCTTTTGTAACGATAGGTATTTGTACAAAAATGACAGATCGGTTGGCCATTTTGGGCACTGTCATTTGACAGGGTTGAACATTCTCGAAAAAATCAAATCGTTGTTTTAGGACGATTTGAAATTTTAGTTTTTACCCTTTTTTCCGTATTTTTCAGTTTTATTTTGAAAGAAACAAAACTTTTTAAACTATAACGACAGCGTCAAAGTCAGTAGACATTTTCACCAACGATCGCCAGCCAGCATTGAGATAACAAAACACACGACTAAGTAGTGTGTAGTTACCTCTATGGATTAAATATAAATGGAAAAATTCACAAGTTCTTTTCAAAGTGCGTTTTTTTCCGTTTATATCCGACTTTTTTGTTTTTTTTCGGAAAAATATATAAAATAAGTGACATTGTTTTTTTCCGAATAAAACTTAAAAAAACATAGCTTTTAGAAAAACACGGGAATTTTTCCGGATTTTTCAACCCTACATTTGAGTGTGTCATAAAAACAAGAATTGATAATCTGGAGCTTAATTGACATGCATTTTTAAGATCCGTATCGTATCAAATCGTAATATTATTAGACCCATTTTGATTTTGAGGTTTTGAAGTGTCTCAAGCATATTCAATGAAATTTCTTTATATTTTTACAGCTCTGAATTAAGGCCAAGTTTTGCAAGTATAATTTGTTTCCAACTAGGATTTTATAGAGTCGACCGTGTACTTGCGTTGTAACATTGCATCTTACGTAACATTTCTGAGAATATTATTATAATGACGATTGCATTTATTCTGTAAGAACAGTATTATACCCTCTTATTGTGGCTCTTAAGATAAAAGATAAAAAATAGTTTATTCAAGTAGGCATATTACAATGCGCTTATGAACGTCAAATAAACCTTTACCGGCTCCAACCGTACACCTCTGCCCCGAGAAGATTTAAATCCCCCCTCAATTGGAGGAGGGTATCCCAATATGGGACCGGCAACAAACTCGGCGGGACACATCTTTTCAAAACAATATTACATCTTATAATTAACATGCATTACGAGTAATTAGGAAAAATACAATTTAAATTACTATAGAATTCATGCAATTATACTCAGTGAGTACATAACTTTATACAAATACGTAGCTCTTTCAGAAAACATCAAATTTATAAATAGAAGGGAAGTATATTTCAAACAGCTGGGGTACGGTGATAGATGTCATTTCCGTAATATTTTGCGAGATTTTGTGTTTTATGGTTATAAATTGTATAGCTTTGACATCTGTCACTGTGCTGTTTGAAAAATACCATATTAAATAAATTAACGGCTTGTTATTTTTAGCTCGTACTAAAATACGGGGCCGGGCTGGAGCTGCCGGCGCTTCGTTTTCTATGGAAAACCGTCAGCGATCAGCCGTCATAGAAAATGACATGTCTGACGCCTCGGCCCGGACCCGGCCCGGTCTAGTATGAGTCATCCTTTATTCCTTCAAAAAGATGTCTGTATAAACTGAAAAATCGGTATGGTACAGAATCTAAATACCTCTATGAGACGTGTCGTTAAGCGAGTCGATCAAAGGTTTACATAATGGCCACGACCACTCTATCAAGAAGAAGACAGAATCTATGTACCTATATATAATCTATGTACGTATATGTCGAACTCGAAACATACCGAAAGAAATAACAAATAAAAACACTACAAAAACTGCACTATTAAATAAATAAATAAATATTTTAGGACATTTTTACACAAATTGACTAAGCCCCACGGTAAGCTCAAGAAGGCTTGTAGTATTATTAGTCAACACTGGCATACAGAGCTGAAGTTTGCGGTGTATGGTATCATACGGCGGGGTTGATCGGCGATCGTTCGGCGCGTAGCCAACGGCCGTACCGACAGCAGTTGAAGTAAAAAAAAAATCAACGCCCAGATAATTAGCCTGGCCATCCAAAAAGGTAACGCTACTTGCATTTTTGTAGTTTTAAAAACAATGTGTACTTTTTATTTTACCACTTTGTCGCCATGATTGATTTATGTTATGTATTTATGCCAAATTCCAGCTTTCTAGTACTAATGATCACGGAGAAAAGCCGCAGACTGACAGACATGGCGAAATTATAAGGGTTCCAAGTTGACTACGGAACCCTAAAAATAAGGCTATACTTTTTGAAGTCGGTTTAAAACTGCAGTATTATTAGTCAACACTAATAGCATACAGAGCTGAAGTTTGCGGCGTATGGTATCATACGGCGGGGTTGATCGGCGATCGTTCGGCGCGTAGCCAACGGCCGTACCGACAGCAGTTGAAGTAAAAAAAAATCAACGCCCAGATAATTAGCCTGGCCATCCAAAAAGGTAACGCTACTGGCCTATTTTGTATGTAGTTTAAAAAACAATGTGTAGTTTTTATTTCACCACTTTGTCGCCATGATTGATTTATGTATTTTGCCAAATTGCAGCTTTGTGACACTAACGATCACGGAGCAAAGCCGCGGACGGACAGACAGACATGGCGAAATTATAAGGGTTCCAAGTTGACTACCGAACCCTAAAAACAAAGCTATACTGTTTGAAGTCGGTTTAAAACTGCAGTATTATTAGTCAACACTAGCATACAGAGCTTAAGTTTGCGGCGTATGGTATCATACGGCGGGGTTGATCGGCGATCGTTCGGCGCGTAGCCAACGGCCGTACAGACAGCAGCTGAAGTAAAAAAAAATATATCAATGCCCAAATAACAAGCCTGGCCATCCAAAAAGGTAACGCTACTGGCCTATTTTGTATGTAGTTTAAAAAACAATGTGTAGTTTTTATTTCACCACTTTGTCGCCATGATTGATTTATGTATTTTTGCCAAATTGCAGCTTTCTAGCACTAACGATTACGGAGCAAAGCCGCGGACGGACAGACAGACATGGCGAAATTATAAGGGTTCCAAGTTGACTACGCGGAACCCTAAAAACAAAGCTATACTTTTTGAAGTCGGTTTAAAACTGCAGTATTATTAGTCAACACTAGCATACAAGGCTGAAGTTTGCGGCGTATGGTATCATACGGCGGGTTGATCGGCGATCGTTCGGCGCGTAGCCAACGGCCGTACCGACAGCAGCTGAAGTAAAAAAAAATATATCAATGCCCAGATAACAAGCCTGGCCATCCAAAAAGGTAACGCTACTGGCCTATTTTGTATGTAGTTTATAAAACAATGTGTAGTTTTTATTTCACCACTTTGTCGCCATGATTGATTTATGTATTTTTGCCAAATTGCAGCTTTCTAGCACTAACGATCACGGAGCAAAGCCGCGGACGGACAGACAGCACATGGCGAAATTATAAGGGTTCCAAGTTGACTACGGAACCCTAAAAACAAAGCTATACTGTTTGAAGTCGGTTTAAAACTGCAGTATTATTAGTCAACACTAGCATACAGAGCTGAAGTTTGCGGCGTATGGTAGGTATCATACGGCGGGGTTGATCGGCGATCGTTCGGCGCGTAGCCAACGGCCGTACAGACAGCAGCTGAAGCAAAAAAAAATTAAAAGTTTAGGTATTATATACATTTAACAATATTGTAAATCATGAACTTGTGTCCTAAGTTAGGAAACCTTGTGTTCCATGACCCAGATTCGCCAAACCAATTTTATAAATCTACATATCTGCACCAATTGTACAGAGTTTATTGAAACTTGCAGATACCTATGCCTTATTGTTATTTAAAAGTAAAAAGAAAATACAAAATATTAAAATAAAAAATGGCTTTACAAAAAAATCTGTTTTGCTATAATTTTATGATCATCATCAGCAGTTAGTAAATTACTCTTTTAGTTACTTCGTGGTCTTAACATCATATCCTGATCTGATAAAAATGGGGCCAATAGTGAAATATGAAAGTAAAATATACGTACGTAAGATTGTCCCCAAATATTTTTTACTATTTATTTATTATTTACAAAATGTGTCAAGCTCGTCCCGCCATCTCCGTTTTGGTCTTCCTCTGCCCGTGGTGGGAGTGTGCATCGGATAGGACCAAATGGCGGGAAAGAGGGGAGGCCTTTGCCCAGCAGTGGGACACTCTTATAGGCTAATAAAAAAAAATAAAAAAAAATATATTATTTATAATATGCGTCTGCTGACCATACCATAACGGCTCAGCGTTGCATAACGCCTTACATAATAATACGGCTACACTTAGCAACTAAACGATCGAGGCACGAATAAATCCGGCTACTGAACTAAAACACAAAGGCTCTATTTTGTACGTAACCCATTTAACATTTTTTTACCGTTTCGCTTCAGAAGCTAGTAATCAGAAGCGGTAGCACGGTCGCATTTTTATCACCTGTCGTGCCATGCATCACTTTCGCACTTACATATTTGTTAGAACGTGACAGTCATGGTGAGTTGGTGACAAATGATAAAGAGCCGACCATCTTAGCCCTACAGGGTTTCTTAGCGGTCGGCAACGCATAATAAGTGGTATAATATCGCAACTGCGAAACCTGTTTGCCATTTAGTGAGTAAATATCGTGAAATGACAAGGGGAATTGAAATTATAATGTAAAAAAAAAACAATGTACCATAAATATATATTATTTTAAAAACACAGTCAAAAATTTAAATTAAAAACTAAAGTTAAAAACTAAAATTAAAACTAAGCCTAAAAATAAAACTATAAATAGAAAATTTGCCCCAAATCGCCGTCTATTGGCAGCGTGCCCAGAAGGCTGGCAGCATTGCCACGTTGTATGGCAATGCTGATCCGCTGCGCTAGATATGACCCAGCCCTCTGGTCACGCGTCAACTCGACTAACCTGCGGCTACATTCGTTGAAAACCCTGTGGGCGCTTTCCCCCCAAGGCATAAATTGTTTCATTGTCTTGTAAATCCTGAATTCAACATTGTACAAAAAACTTAGGTGACCCTGACTTTTCCAATTTTTCCTAATCAGATTCATGATGAATGGGTATTGGGTAAGTTGATCTACTTAAGTTGATCACCAAGAAAGATTCAACTTACTAGAGCTTGTTTTAATATTCTAGAATCGTCAATCAATGTTTGCCATTTTCTTTTGACCAAAGGCATTTTTTTTAAACCCTTGATAATGGCATCCTATAGAAGCCATTGGATTAGGTTAGGTTAGATTGGTGACCTTATAAAAATTCCAATTAGAAAAAACACGTTCGGTCAAATTAAATATTGGCAAATGTAACATCTAAAATTAGCAACTAAACGATAACTCACGTTAGACCGGGCCGTGTCCGGGCCGGAGCTTCCAGCGCTTACTTTTCTATGACATGACAGGTGATCACTTGATGCTTTCCATGGTATAATAATATACTCCGCCTGGTACTCTCTTCCCGTCTTTTCGTGGTCACGTGACTGACACAAGCCTACGTCATCATGCGACAGCGCTATATGATAATATGCGATAGGCTATATAAAGTGGCAATGTTATTGTGACGTAGGCTTGTGTCACTCTGGGAAGAGAAAACCATGTTTTATTAGACTATGGATGCTTTCCATAGAAAACCGGCCCGGCTCCGGCCCGGACACGGCCCGGTCTAGCGTGAGTCATTCTTAAACGATCGAGGCGCGAATAAATCTAACTAGGTACTGAAACACATCATCATTGGCCTTTGCGTCTATTGCAGACGATTTATGGTGTAACATACATTACACCGCCTGGGACGGAATTAAGGAAATGCAGGCCCCAATTTCACCACGGTGACAGGTGCGACAATTGTAAAATCACTGTTGCTGACGTAACAGGCATCCATGGGCCACGGTTACCACTTACCATCGGGCGGGCCGTATTCCTGTTTGCCACCATCATTGTATTATTTAAAAAAACTTTATTATATCGGAAAAAAACAGATATTTCTTTTGCGAAGTTTCTGCATGACAATTGTCAAGATTTAGAAGAATTGTAGGTAATTCTTGAATCTTGACAGGTAATGAGTTATATGTCGGAATTTCGTGACAATTGTAGTGTTTCTTGTGACAATTGTCATAAACTTAGCAAGAGAAATATCTGTTTTTTTCCGATATAATAAAGTTTTTTTTAATAAAACAATGATGGTGGCAAACAGGAATACGGCCCGCCCGATGGTAAGCGGTAACCGTGGCCCATGGATGCCTGTGACGTCAGCAACAGTGATCTTTTACAATTGTCGCACCTGTCACCGTGGTGAAATTGGAGCCTGGGATTCCCAGCACCTGCATTACCCTCTCGGCTTCACTGTCTTATCCCACAGGAAAGGCCAGCCAATACGTGTGGAGACAGGTCGGCTGCAGGAATCTGCCGCTTATTTCAGGTTGGACCCTACTCGCGCCTTACGGAAACTCCATTCCGGGTTTTATTTTGGAGTATCCTTCTCCTAGATGGATTGCAAACCAATGCTAAGAGGACCATCTCCCCTGTGACGAAATAGCTTCTTACTTCGTTTGTGGACTTAGTCGCCTCGTACGACACCCTATCCTATGTAAGGGTGTTCCTGAAACACAAAGGATGTCAATATTTTAGTTTTTTTACACACTGACCTCATTTGAAGCAGTGTATGCGGTAATAAAGGTAATAATACAACAAGGGTAGAAATTAACCCATTTCGTTATCCGAGGCAATTTATCGGCCTGTACAACTAATATACATTTCATTCGATAGCGTTTGTGTTAAGTGTTATTTTGTATGGGATTTTGAGTTTGCTTAACGTCCCGCTTGGCGCGCTGTTCAAATCCCATACAAAAACAGACATAACGCAAACGCGAACATTCGTCACGCTATCGAATGAAATTTACACTAGGAGTTCTGAGAGTAAGCATTTAAAATGATGGCGTAACTGGGATTGTATGCCGGCGGCTAGATTCTTGTGACTCTTGATTTAAATTTCAAACTATAAGTATTGCAACACAGCAAGGAAATGCAGCCAGCATCTGGGCATTTCCATTTCAAGTTGTACCAAAAATGTTTGTGTTAGAATTGGGGATTTTTATATTATTTCTACTCAGAATCACGAGCTTTTACCATTTTTACTGAGAAAAAAAGTGTCCCCATAATTTTTAATATCCCCATAATATCATACTTATAATACGTTAACCTCAGACTAACTGCCGTATTCGAACTTCAAGATATTCACAAGAGACGACACGTACTAGATCCATTCTAGATACGTTATAGTTTAGATATCAACTAGTTCTCTTTTGCAGCGCAATTCGGGGAACCAATGTCACTTTTACGTTAGATAGAGTAAGATATTTATTAGATGTGAATTGGATCTCTAAGTCATATCCTGTGGAAATCGTTCAACAGTATTTCCAGAATCGCGCAAATGACAAATTTGACAGGTTAGATCTTAAACATATCGTTATCGTATCTTGGTGATGTCTAAAAAATGTTTTTTTTTTTTTTTTTTTTTTTTTTTTTTTTTATTGTTAAACAGTACAATTTTTACATAAAAGAAATGTCTGGCGGAACCCAAACTAGGCTGAGCCTGTATCATGGGCCCCTGGAGTGCAAAATAAGTTTGACAATAAGATTATTATGCTAGATATACTTACACTTAACAAAGAGCATTAACTATACAATTTATAAAGTAATAGTAATAGGTTAAAAAAATAAACCCGCATGCAACTTGTATGAGCGTGTGCATGTGTGTGTGTGTGTGTGTGTGTGTGTGTGTGTGTGTGTGTGTGTGTGTGTGTGTGTGTGTGTGTGTGTGTGTGTGTGTGTGTGTGTGTGTGTGTGTGTCTAATAGATGTCTATTTCAAAATCCGAATCGGGCCCTAAATCCCTATTAGTTGGCTCTATCTATGAAGTTGCGAGAAGTTCGGCGTCAAGCCAGACGCCAAATGGTAAAACAGTGTAAGGCGTAAAAGTAACTTTTGAGAAATCAGATTTGAACGATTTTTAATTTTTGAAACTTTAGAGATATAAACATTAGAAGACTTATCGCTAAAAAGCTAATAACACAATATCCGATCAGAAAAGCGTCATTCAAGTCAAGTCACTAAATAAAATCCTCAAGATTGCTAATTAAATTTTTGGCGACCGTATTAAAAAAGCGTAAAAAGCGGTACGATTTCTCAAAAACTCCGCTCTCTGAACTTACGGTACCTTAAACATAGAGTACAAATCGCGTTGTTTTATATACTACATTAATGCTACATTACGATACAGGTGCTACAATAATCACAGTACGTAAGTACATCGAAATTTTAAGGGCCATATGTACTGTAAAACGTTGTACGATACACGTGCGAATAGGTAATTCGCAACTCGTGTCGATTTAAAACCCTCCCTTCGGTCGTGTTTAAATTTATTGCCACTCGTTGCGAATTCCTACTTTTCGCACGTGTATCGTAAATAACCATAAAGTGATGTGTGTAGGTCACGCAGCTACATCACGCTATAATAGAAGCAATACACCGGCTAATAATATACCTTATTTAATGGTAATAAGAGTTACAAATGGTCAGTGATTTGAACGTAAATGTGTAAGGTGGCCACGGCGACTGACGAGCCTTCCAACATTTCAAATAGCGTGGCTGCAATCCAAAATCGGTCCGTGAATGTCAAAAACGTACAATGTTTAATATTAGGATGCCGTCTATTTGGATGAATCCATTGTAACGGCATCCATTTGGAAGGCTCGTCAGTGGCCTGCTTTACCTACATTCCCTTAATAAATGATCGTCGCCGGTTGTCTAATAAATGTCAAAAATATCACGTTAGGGTTTGCTAATTGGTATGTTAATTAAATTAGGTTTGTTTGCTTAATAGGTTTTACTCCACTGAGTGTAATATCTGAGGTTTTTTAAAGGCTGGCGCGGATTTATTTGAGATTTTATTTAAATTTGTTGAGCGTTAAACGAATCACTCACGTATTTTTATGTCGAAAATTACTCGTTCATTTATTTAAGTTTTCTCAGAAAATTTTTTTTAAGTATTTTTTTAATTAATAATTAAATTAAAATAATATCAGCCTATATACGTCCCACTGCTGGGCACAGGCCTCCTCTCAAGCACGAGAAGGCCTGGGCTATAGTCCCCACGCTAGCCCAATGCGGATTGAGGACTTCACAACCACCTTTGAATTTCTTCGCAGATGTATGCAGGTTTCCTCACGATGTTTTCCTTCACCGAAAAGCTAGTGGTAAATATAAAATGATATTTCGAACGTAAGTTTCGCTAAACTCAACACAAAACAAAGACTTTCAATCCGGAGGTCGCGGGTTCAAGTCCTAGCTCGTACCAATTTTTAAATTATCCCTCAGAAATGTTAACTTACTTTTTACCTCCGATCTTCTCATCGTGTGATAAAATCAGTTCTTTTTTAGGGTTCCGTACCCAAAGGGTAAAACGGGACCCTATTACTAAGACTTCGCTGTCCGTCCGTCCGTCCGTCCGTCTGTCACCAGGCTGTATCTCACGAACCGTGATAGCTAGACAGTTGAAATTTTCACAGATGATGTATTTCTGTTGCCGCTATAACAACAAATACTAAAAACAGAATAAAATAAAGATTTAAATGGGGCTCCCATACAACAAACGTGATTTTTGACCAAAGTTAAGCAACGTCGGGAGTGGTCAGTACTTGGATGGGTGACCGTTTTTTTTTGCTTTTTTTTTGTTTTTTTTTTTTGCATTATGGTACGGAACCCTTCGTGCGCGAGTCCGACTCGCACTTGCCCGGTTTTTTTATGTCCCTACATTAAAGTAATAAGTGACACATAAGCTCACTCAGATGAAACGACGCGTTAAGACGAAACAGGAGCTGAGTTTTAAATATTTTAGGTAAATATACCCGTCTCGCTAACGGAAGCGGCACCTAAAAGTAGTGCGATAAGGACAAGGCGAAAAATCCTGCGTAAAAATCTCATAAATCGAGGTTTCGTACTCCTCTGTTTCCTCCTCCAAAACTTAACCAATAGTAACCAAATTTGTAAATCTAAATGATTATGAAATTATCTGTGTCGGACCGTTTTGCTTTTTTGGCTAATTGATATCAGTTTTGAATGCCACGCCTCTCATTGCGGCATAGTCAATTAGGCCATTTTGGCCATTTTTGAAGGGCTCTAGCGCCTAAAAAACGCGTTAAAAAACAAAAATATCAAAAAAAGCAAAACGGTCCGACACAGATATTGACAATATTAATCTGTGTTGAAAAAATCATTGCTCTAGCTTCAAAAACCACGGAGGAAAACGAGGAGTACGTTTGTATGAAGAAATGACCACTCCCGTTGGCTCTTAAACCGGCGAACGATCGGTGGACTATTAACTGCCTATAGCTTAATAAAACATCAATAAGTACCCCATTAAAGTATAAAACGAGAAGAAAAGCAAGAAAAAAGTATTAAAACGTCCAGTGATCAACTCCTAGTGTAAATTTCATTCGATAGCGTAACGTGTGTTCGCGTTTGCGTTATCTCTGTTTTTGTATGGGATTTTGAATAGCACGCTAAGCAGGACGTTTTGGAAAGTTAAAATCCCATACAAAATGACACTTAACTCAAACGCGTACGTCACGTCACACGTCAAATTTACACTATGGGTACCGGATTTTTACAAGCTTTTATTTAGTTTCACCTGACCGTTGTCTGTCTGTGTGTAATCAAATCTTGCAAGTTAAATTTGATCCACTTCCCGGTTTCCGATTGAGCTGAAATTTTGCATGCATGTATAAATCGCATGACAATGCAATATTATGGTACCATCGAGCTGATCTGATGATGGAGACAGGAGTTGGCCATAGGAAATCTGTGATGAAACAACGCAACCTAATTGTGTTAGGGGTTTTTAGAATTGTCTCGATGAGTATTAGTTGTCTGTCAAAAGAAAAGTACAGTCAGCGATAAAAGCTTCTACCAAAAATGAAATTTTTGCCAAAAACTTATTTATGGATATGATCTGTCATTTCCTGATTAAAGAAACAGATAGTAAAAGTATACACACCTTTCTTACAAAATCACGCTGCAATTCAGACTGACAAAGGTCACTAGACAACCTTAATGTTCCTAGAAATAACCTAGACTTTCCGGCAGAGCGCCTTGATTGGCACAAAAGGCAAAGGTCGGGGCAATTCACCTTCACTTCGTTACTTCAGTGACTTCAATCTGACCTTTGTGTTAATATTTTTATTATGAAATTTTCAAACATTTAAGTAAATAGAGTAATGTACTAAAAACTGAGGACCATTTGCACCAGCAATATTTAGCGGACCGATCTCGTTTAGCGAAAGATTTAACGGTGACAGACGGTTTTGTATAACTGATCCTAAAATCTACCCATTTTGACATTGGAAATGTCTTTTCGTTCGCTCCAGTATACGGTACGATTTCACGAAAAAGTGCGATCCCCTTATATCTCGGAAAGTTGTGAAGATATGATATTAAAAAATAGGCTCAAAAGACGCATAATCACAAGAGCTGTAAGGTGCAAAAATAATTATTCGAGAAAGTCAAAAACAAAAAAAGTTATGGTCGAAATAGTGAAAATAAAATTCAATTTTTTCCGAATTTTTGATTTTGGTGCTCGATAATTTGGAAACGAAGAATGATATCAAAAATTTGAGAAAAACGGCTCTGGACAATTTAGTAAGCTACAATTTGAGCCTAAAACAAAGACGATCGGGTTAAGGGTTTGCCCTGTAGCCTAACCTTAAAATAGTCAAAAAGTCAGAACGACATTTTTCACAGGACATTTATGACTTCATGTTTCGCAGAGTTCGTTATCGGTGTTTGTTGTGAATTATCGGGATTATGACGGCAGAATAACACTTGCACTGCGTGGGCTTTCAAAATCGCTGCAGATTTTTCTTGGTCTAACTCTATCTATCCTGTTTGAGACGGGCGTAGATAACGCACTATTCGACAATCTATGCATTCTTGTGGTGGTGGAAATAGAAATAGAGATAGAGGCAGGGGAGAGGGAGAGGGAGAGGGAGAGGGAGAGGGAGAGGGAGAGGGAGAGGGAGAGGGAGAGGGAGAGGGAGAGGGAGAGGGAGAGGGAGAGGGAGAGGGAGAGGGAGAGGGAGAGGGAGAGGGAGAGGGAGAGGGAGAGGGAGAGGGAGAGGGAGAGGGAGAGGGAGAGGGAGAGGGAGAGGGAGAGGGAGAGGGAGAGGGAGAGGGAGAGGGAGAGGGAGAGGGAGAGGGAGAGGGAGAGGGAGAGGGAGAGGGAGAGGGAGAGGGAGAGGGAGAGGGAGAGGGAGAGGGAGAGGGAGAGGGAGAGGGAGAGGGAGAGGGAGAGGGAGAGGGAGAGGGAGAGGGAGAGGGAGAGGGAGAGGGAGAGGGAGAGGGAGAGGGAGAGGGAGAGGGAGAGGGAGAGGGAGAGGGAGAGGGAGAGGGAGAGGGAGAGGGAGAGGGAGAGGGAGAGGGAGAGGGAGAGGGAGAGGGAGAGGGAGAGGGAGAGGGAGAGGGAGAGGGAGAGGGAGAGGGAGAGGGAGAGGGAGAGGGAGAGGGAGAGGGAGAGGGAGAGGGAGAGGGAGAGGGAGAGGGAGAGGGAGAGGGAGAGGGAGAGGGAGAGGGAGAGGGAGAGGGAGAGGGAGAGGGAGAGGGAGAGGGAGAGGGAGAGGGAGAGGGAGAGGGAGAGGGAGAGGGAGAGGGAGAGGGAGAGGGAGAGGGAGAGGGAGAGGGAGAGGGAGAGGGAGAGGGAGAGGGAGAGGGAGAGGGAGAGGGAGAGGGAGAGGGAGAGGGAGAGGGAGAGGGAGAGGGAGAGGGAGAGGGAGAGGGAGAGGGAGAGGGAGAGGGAGAGGGAGAGGGAGAGGGAGAGGGAGAGGGAGAGGGAGAGGGAGAGGGAGAGGGAGAGGGAGAGGGAGAGGGAGAGGGAGAGGGAGAGGGAGAGGGAGAGGGAGAGGGAGAGGGAGAGGGAGAGGGAGAGGGAGAGGGAGAGGGAGAGGGAGAGGGAGAGGGAGAGGGAGAGGGAGAGGGAGAGGGAGAGGGAGAGGGAGAGGGAGAAAATAAAAACTTATACAGAGAAACATAAAAAAGAAAAAGTGCCACGAAATGGTCGCACCTCAGCATGTTGCTGGCGACTGCTAGCAGATAGCTGATGCTGAACCCTGGCAGTACCTAGTGGAGCTCGGGTTTAATACAACATAAACACACGCTGTTTTGGTCATCGGACTCGTCTCGATGAGCACTTAGGAGAGTAGTACCTGTGGTAGTACCCAAGATAGAGCTGATGCTGAACCCTGGTTGTACCTAGCGGAACTCAGGTTTGGTGCAACATAGGCACACGCTGTTTTGGACACCCGATTCGTCATGATGAGCATTACCCAAGATAGCTGATGCTGAACCCTGGTAGTACCTATTGGAACTCAGGTTTGGTGCAACATAGACAAACGCTGTTATGGTCATCTCTCGTCGCGTCAAACTGCTGTCAAGAAAATTTCATATCTTGCAGCAAATGGGCCGCTGGCGCCGCTGCCGATCACCACTTCTCGAGTTGACTACGGATTTGCCGTGTAATAATTTTCTTGTACTTTGAACATTAATATATCCTGCTTATTAATCGAAAAATAAAATATGTACCTATACTTATGCGCCACGGCGACAATTATTCAAACTTGGATACGCGTGTGGAAATTTTGCAATTTGTTTGTTCACATGCGTTATGTCCAGGATACTTGTGTGAGTCTAAGAATAAAATAATTATCATTCAACGTTGTAGTTTTATTTTGTAACTTTTTCCTTATCCAGACTTTCTCGTCGCTCAGCGACAATATTTTTTCGAATTCCGTAGATTCATTTCCAATGTGCTCGATAGTCGTGTGAGGCACGAAATCTGTGAATTTTTTTACCTTCCATCAAAAAACCTTGGGCATTTTTGACCAAGCTCAAATGAATCACTAATGCTCCGTCAACGATAGATTTAACTTTTTTTTCATTTAAGTATAACGGCCCCTGCGAGATATTTAGCTAAACCAAATAGAATAGAGTGTATAGAGACGAATTGTCAAAGTAATTTATGTAGCCACTGTAAATTTACTGCCATCTTTCGACAGAACATAAAACTGTTAGAACGTCATTTGACTTTGATCCTCATTCTTTCACTGATGCCTATGTGTTAACTAATTAAATACGGACTACTGTAAAAGCGGGCGGAGCGGCGGAAAGCGCCGAAATTCTAAAACGTAACAAATATAAGAGCCTCGGCAGAGAGTACCATTTTGTACCATTTGGAGTTGAAACTCTAGGTCCATGGGGTCCCAGCGCGCATAAGTTGTTCGCAGAAATCGCGAAGCGTCTGGTTGACGTAACTGGTGACCGAAGAGCTGGCGGCTACCTCGCACAACGTATCAGCATTGCGATACAGCGAGGAAATGCCGCCAGCATCCTTGGTACAATGCCTCAAGGGCCTATTTTAGATTTAAGCTAGTTATTAATTTAGTTTAGTAGTACCACTGTATATATACTTGGTCAAGCAGATCTTGTCAGTAGAAAAAGGCGGCAAATTTGAAAAATGTAGGCGCGTAGGGATATCGTCTCATAGAAAATTTGAATTTCGCGCCTTTTTCTACTGACAAGATTTGCTTGACCGTCTATATATTGTATGTAAATAAATGATTTATCAACCTATTCTAAAAAAAAAAAAATAAAAAAAAAAAATAAAAAAAAAAAATATTAATATGAACGAGGTCCTACTCAACATCAAAGGTTTGATAGGATTCCTCGAGGAGCTGGGCTGGCAGGACTAGCCCACCCCCTATCACGCAAAATAGGCGCAGGACGTCGAGTTGCGGAAAATCAACTACAATACAATTAATATTAACGCCATCTACTCGACTATAAGCCAAAAGTATGGTGCAATCTTTTCGAGCGATGGCACCATAACCTTCAACCTACTCTCGAGTAGATGGCGTTAATATATTTAACAAGTTAACACATATCACTGAAAGAATGATGATCAGAGTCAAATGGTGTTCTAACAGTTTTAATCGTCTGTCGAAAGATGGCAGTAAATGTACTGTAGCTACATAATTTACCATGACTTACGGTTCGATTCGGGAAATGAATTAGAGATTCACTAGATATGAAATAGTAAAGATATGTGACGTTCCACGGCAAAAGGTACCTTATGGCGGCTGGCGCCGCGATTCGGGAAATCTTAATATAATAATAATATCTGTACTATATCGTATCTAGTTAATTTCTAATTAATTTCCCGAATCGCGCCGAGTCTCTCTATTTCAAATGCTCTTTGGCTAAACATTTTAAAATACTTCATGAAACCCGTTTAATATTTACTCCATGTAGTAAGTGGGACACCGAGGCCGGCGGCGCCACACGCGGCGTCAATTAAATTCCAGTTCCATCCAATTAATAAATAAAAATGCTGGAATTATGTGCACTGACTACGAGGATAGTGATAGAGGCCGTCTACGCTAACTTTGCACTGATTTAAACAGAGCAAAGTGAGGGGTGTCATTAACCCGTGGAGCGCCCTAGTACTACACGTGTGATACTAACTCGATTTCGGTCGTAGCGACCTAGTATCAGACGTGTGTTACTACAAATCAATATGGGTCACGGTTCGACGGGTTAAAAACGTTATATTTCCGTAGAAATTTGACATTAATTGTCATTGCGAATGCTATCTTGGTCTGATTCCATTCTAGATACGGGTATAATCTAGAGTCGGAGTTTAGAGTCGGTGGTTTTGGGACGAAAACTGACGATTCTAAACTGCTAGTGTGTAGACGCAGAGGTGGCAGCAGGCTATTAAATTTCCGGCAGGCAATAATCGCTTCATGTGTGTAGGACCAGAGACTGCAGACGGACTGGTAATGGGTGGGACCCTTAACACAGGAACAAATACTCGTGATGAACACACAAATAAATGCCCTTGCCAGGATTTGAACCCGGGACGTCCTGCTTCGTAGGCAGGGGAACCGACCAGGCTAAAAGGTCGTACATAAAGAACCGGACTTGTGCGAGTCGGACTCGCCCGTCAAGGGTTCCGTACCTTTTAGTATTTGTTGTTATAGCGGCAACACACTTACTCACACTCACTTATTGTCCTATGTCCCCTAGGTGGGGCAGAGGGCGTCCACAGTGCGCCGCCATCTGGATCGGTCTTGAGCTTCGTGCTTGAGTTCGCTCCAAGTCTTCCCGATAGCCTTCGCCTCTGCAACAATAGTCCGGCGCCAGGTCTGTTTTGGGCGGCAACGTTTCCTCTTTCCTTGGGGATTCCAGTCGAGGGCTTGCCTCGGTATGTGGTCAGGATCCCTTCGGAGTGTATGCCCAATCCAACTCCATTTCCGGCGCTTGATCTGCTGGTCGATCGGGGTCTCATTGCAGCATCTCCACAGGTTGGCATTAGAAATAGCGGCAACAGAAATACATAATCTGTGAAAATTTCAATAGTCTATCTATCACGGTTCATGAGATACAGCGACAGACAGACAGACGCACAGTGGAATCTTAGTAATAGGGTCCCGTTTTACCCTTTGGGTATCAATTCAGAGCCTCCTTTTTCAATATATTAAAGTCGGTTAATTTAAAGCCTTCTGAATCTGTCTACCTATACGTACGATCGTTGCTTTGAGCTGCCGGCCGGCTGTTCCGGAGTTCGGATTCCGGACACGAGGCTAAATCCTTTGTGACAGTCCGGAAAACACCGGTACTGACTCTTTGTGAAGCGTTTGTAGGTACAGTCAGTTACAAAGACGTTTGACATGCATTGAAGTTTGTATGCAGAGAGTATTTGTGCAGTGTTTAACCAAGGTTACCTACTTATTGTCGGTTGTCAATAAGGCGATATTTTCACAAAGCTTTAATTTGAAATCAACCTTATCGACAACCGAAAATGTGGTACCTTTTAAATGAAAACCAGAGGTGGAGTCTCGCTCCGGAGGCCGTGAGTTTAAGTCACACTAAAGACAGTAATTTTTCCACTTTTAAAATGTATTCTACTAAACTTAATAACATCGTACGCAGACTTTTTTACTTGTTAAAAATGTAATTGATAAATGGTCTGATCGGAAGATCAGCGCTGGAAATTGCCAGCAACATGCTGAGATGAGGCCATTTCGTGACACTTTCTCCATTTTATGTTTTTCTGTTTTGTCTAATTGTCTCTTTTGTGTTTGTGCTTACGAATATATTATTTACATTTTAGGATTCATTTCAAGAAAATAATGTGAACATTTCTTGTCGGAAATGGAGTCCTATTAGTAAAGGATCGCTATCGACAAGATTAATTGCTAACATCGTAATAGAATCGTGACCTAGCCTGTGATATAGACTGATAAAATCTAGATCTGCCTCGGACAACCCGTCACACGCACGGGTCCATTTGAACTATCGTTGTATCTGTAATTGGAAACGTTCCGTGACGGCTGTTTGATTGAGGTTAGAATCTACGCAGTAGATTTAAGTGTACAACTAAACTATGGGCCCGATTCGGATTTTGAAATAGACATCTATTAGACATCTTTTAGACATCACCAAGATACGATAACAATATGTTTATGATCTAACCTGTCAAATATGACATTTGAGCGATTCTGGAGACACTCTTGAACGATTTCCTCAGGATATGACTTAGAGATCAAATTCACATCTAATAGATATCTTACTCTATCTAACGTAAAAGTGACATTGGTTGCCCGAATTGCGCTGCAAAAGAGAACTAGTTGATATCTAAACTATAACGTATCTAGAATGGATCTAGTACGTGTCGTCTCTTGTGAATATCTTGAAGTTAGAATACGGCAGTATGCACTAGGTAACTGCTATGCCTTGCGCATGCATCGTTACATTCGTTAGTGACTGTCGACGGCTTTGTGGTCGAACAAAGTAGAAAAAGTGGCCAAACGAAGTCGTTGCATAACTGGATAACTGGGTTGTGAATGTGACAGTACGTAAGGTATGTTGGGGTAATACCGGACGAACTTGGGACTAATTGGGAGACCTCGCGAAATGTTTTTTTTTTTCTTGATCTCAGTACGGGGGAGCTTCTAGAAATATGGTGCAAATCGTTAAATAATAACTGTAGTTTAGGCCTGAATATTGGCAACCTTCAATGTTCAACGGTTTCAGTTTTATACGAGTGTAAAGATGACACATATTTTTTTTCGAGGGTAACGATGTATTTGTCGTCACGGGGAAACATCGGATGGCGAAAAAAAACCGCTTCTAATGCTCAGATAATAAGGTATCCAAAAGAGTACATCCGATGTTTAACCTCCTCCAACGTATATGAATTTCAGCCACGTATAACTAGAAACTTAAAAGTTCTCATCAAATGTTTAAATTTTTGTATTTTTGCATGCGATCTTGACCCATATACGAAAATTTGGGAAATCTGTGGCTCTCAAAGTGTGATATGTCAATAAAAACAATTTCCTAAGTAATACATTCGTACATAATAGCTACGTACAGTCACCATCAGATATATGGGAGCGGCCAAGGTGTTCACAATATCAGAACACGCGCTCTAACGCCTTAACAATAGAAGCGTGTTCAGATATTTGTGAGCGCCTTGATCGCTCCGATATATCTGATGGCGACTGTACACTGCTAAAATCTCTTCCTTTTCAATTACCGTCCTCAAATAAAAATAAAGGAACGAAATAATTACGATAAAAACAGAGTTATTGCAGTCATAAAAATTCAAAGTTTGACAGTCACTGCTGTATTTTAAATGGGTAAAGGTCGGATTGTTGCTATCCGATCTTTACCTGCAAGGGTAAAGATCGGAAATCGGTCTACAGCAGTCCTAGGTCTGTTTTGATTGGATTGATTTAAAGATAAACCTTCAAAACGAAATTTGACATCAACTGAATCACAAAAACAACCACAGTTTTATCACAATACACGACATAAATTACAGGGCGAAGACCGGATGGCCAGAAAAATTACAGAAATTACCTTGCTCTATTTAAAGGCGCGTAGCACACATCCGACATCACTGAGCGGCGGAGGGACACTGTGCACTGGTGTCCGAAGCGCAATGAAATAGCGTCTTGCACAATGTTGTCAAAATTAAGAAATAAAGCCTATTTTGGCGGAAATGAATTTCCTACGTTCTTCCCCCTCATCCGATATTATCCCAACATACCTTACCGTCTAGTTAGGGCTGCCTTCCGTCCGGGTTTCCCCGCATTTGTCCTAGTTTGGAGGCCGTCTGGGGGGTTTTCAAAAAGTGTCCCTTTTAATTTGAGGAAACACCTTATTGAATTTAATTATAGTGTACAAAGTAGGTAAAAATCGTATAAATTCACGTCCGGGGAAAAATGCGATTTACGCAAAATGGCCGGGTTTTTTTAAGGTTTTAGAGATGGCAGCCCTACGTCTAGTACCCCTAATTAAATTTTATTCGATAGCATGACGTGACGTACGCGTTTGCGTTATGTCTCATTTTGTATGGGATTTTGAGTTTCCAAAACGTCCCGCTTGGCGGGCTGTTCGAAATCCCATACAAAATGGAACTTAACGCAAACGCGTACGTCCGTCACGCTATCGAATTAAATTTACACTAGAGGTTCTGTAAACTCTACTTTGAATCTTTATTTTAATTAAACTTAATGTTTATTTTAATTTTTTTATTGTTTTATGACCTAGCTATGTGTATATTATTATTTCTGATCTCTGTATTGTTGTGACCTCTGTGTTTTAAAAATTGTATTTGCATGCATTTGTATGTTTTTTTGATGCAAATAAATGATTGAAATTGAAATTGAAATTGAAATCGCGGGGAATTATACGCTCTGTACGGGAATTAAGTCGTATAATTAGTATAATTACTATGAACTGTGGCTTTTGGAAAAAATATACTTACAAAATTGGTCTTGTCCCAGGGCTCGGAAACAAATACATATAAGGTAAAGGCACCTATTACCGTGGTAGTTAAGGAACTTTTCAAAAGAGATCCAAAAATTAAGGGTATCAATGCTGTCTAGCAGCCAGGAATATTTTTTTTTCATCAGAGCATTTAATGAACTCTCCGTTTCACACGTTTTTGGATTCATTTTGGGTTATTATATGTATTAAAATATTTTTTGAAGCCAAAATGACCAAATCTTCTATTACCGTGGCAAGGGACAGGCTGTGATTCTATTACCGCGAATTGAGCTTTCATTACCGAGGGTACAATTGGCATGATTTTTCTACACTCGTTAATAGAAACCAAACTCAAAATTCGAAACCTAATACCGAGGGTTAAAACGATAATAACGACGTGGGTTCTGTATATTATTTTTGTGTCATTAAGTTTAATAATGACACAAAAATAAAAAATAAAACTACAGGAGTATGTTTAAAAATACCAAAAATACAATACCAAATAGTCACTCGGTAATAGTTAACTCTTTAATAGCCTATTACCAGCCTATTACCGACCCATTCGATGTTTCTATGGGTCGGTAATAGATTTCTATACATTCTATCACCGATGGTAATCTGATCATACCATCGGTAATAGGCTTAATTTGGAGTTTGATTAAACCTAATTCCGACCCATAAAAAGAATAAAACACAGATGGTTTTTCAAATCAAATCAAACACGTATATTACAAGCTTCTTATAAAGACAAAATCACATAACCGGCAAGTAAATTTTAGGTTTTATCTCAAAATAAAAAAAAGTTGACAGATTAAGGGTTCCCATAGAAACAAGGAAATCGGTGCTGAAGTTTTTGTTAAAAATTAAGGGTTAGTTGAATACTTTCCATACCACGGAAATAGCTCTTTAATAGCGTGAATAGATCAAGATTGGAATAAATAATAGAAATTATAAAACTGATAATTTGTACCAAAACTAAAGAGTAAATAACAAAACTACCACTTTTTCTATTACCGTGGCATACCACGGAATTACTTACCACAGAAGTAATTGGCGCCTATCACCGCTGTATTTTATTTTCCATTTTAAACGTATTTCCCGGTCAAAAACTAAGTTAAAAGTAATTCAAAATCGTGTAGAAAACAATACACAACCTCTTAAAAGGCATTGCACTAGTTTATTTGCCATAACTATTACGTAAAACACTAAGTAAGATTGGAGTGCACTTACCTGTGGCGTCACGCGTTTGTATGGAATAACCGGTTCTTGCGCCGCCGTCGCACAAACTGACGAATCGCGACTTTTTTGTTACAATCACACAAATGCATACTAATGGGCACGATAGACCAATGAATGAGCTTGTTTTGTGTATGCTTTATTTCTTAGGGAATAGATCTGTTTGCTTGCAAAATGCGTATTTGTAAACACCGCGGTGTTAGACGTCGATTTTGATACCCGCGTTAATAGCCGCCGTTACCTTACATAGTTTATTCACAAAAATACATTATAAACCATTTACTGGTTCCGTACCCAAAGAGTAAACACGTGACCCTATTACCGTCCGTCCGTCGTCTGTCTATCACCAGGCCCGTATCTCATGAACCGTGATAGCTAGACAGCTGAAATTTTCACAGATGATGTATTTCTGTTGCCGCTATAACAACAAATACAAAAACAGAATAAAATAAAGATTTAAGTGGGGCTCCCATACAACAAACATGATTTTTGACCGAAGTTAAGCAACGTCGGGCGGGGTCAGTACTTGGATGGGTGACCGTTTTTATTTGCCGTTTTTTGCATTATGGTACGGAACCCTTCGTGCGCGAGTCCGATTCGCACCTACCCGGTTTTTTTTTAATAATTATACCGTAAACACATAACGACCTACTTAAAATCCCATAAATTAGTTGAAGCACCAGGGTTAAATACAATATCATCCGCCATTTGTCTTACCAAGTTTAGAAACAAGTACCTAGTTAAAGGATCTGTCAGAGTGGAAAGCGTAGGGTAACTCTAACGTACTTGAACAGAGTTGAATTTGCATTAGTCATTTTTATGACATAGAAAGCAAACGAGCATATGAATCATAATGGTAAGCGATTATCGTTGCCCATGGACACCCGCAACACCAAAGGGGCTGTAAGTACGTTGCCAACCTTTAAGTTGGAAGTAGGCACTTTTCTTGAAGGTTTGAAGGTCGCATCGGTGTCTTGTGAAAATATTTTATTAGGAGCAATTGGCAACTGTTTTGGAGCTGAAAGCATGCGTGTGCACATCATTTCAGAAAAGCTGAAGATATTTTAGAACTTTACTATACGCACACAATAGAGTTACGAATTTTCTCGAATGTAAAGAAAAATACTTTATTACTAAAGAAGTAAGATAGGTACAAAATTGTTAACACTGCTTTGACATCGATACAATTTGGTTCAATATTAACTGCTCGTGATATAGTAGAGAACCTACACCGTATGTACTTACCTACGTATGAAGTTTACATTCGAATTGTAACTGGAGCAACGTTAATATTACAACATTACTGCTGGGCCGTTGACGCGGGTGATATCACTGTCAAGTTTCTTAATAGATTGCCTTCATGGTATTACCGCAAAGCTGTCGCGATTATAAAGTTTAGTTCGTCACTCGTTTTATTAAGGAGGTTGACAGTAATAAGACAAGCCAGGAACGAGGCCAGAGGCCTGTGATGCTCAGCAGTCGGCGACAGAAGGCTAAAATGATGATGATGACTCTTGCAAAGTCAGCTATCATGCCGTTCCTAATTTTCTGTATCTGTAGATGCCCTACTTCTTTCCCCACACTCTGACAATAGGCGCAGCACTGCAGCGCCTTGATGTTAGCGCAAATGTGTTTTTAATCTACCCCTCCCTCCCCCTTTCACCCCCTCTTTCCGCGCTTTACGGCTAATGTATCAGGATTCCTGGTTTTCGTGAAGGATTGTGGATTGATAGGGGCTGGAGATAAACGGTTTTTTGTTAACTCGATCGGATTATTGGGAACAAGAATAGAATGTATAAGTAATAAAAACATTTATTGATGGATTTTGGAGGAGGCAGGATTTTGTTTGTTATTAAAGGTGACGTTCGGTTTCAGACAGCAGTACTGCTGCATTGCAGCGCGACATTACTGCCGACTGCTTTACTGCCGCTAAAATAAATAGCCGAGGGATATGACGAGCAAATTTCAATCGAATGTATATTTTCAGAGTAATTGAGATAAAAGTTTAAAACCCGCGTAACGGATATATTATTATCTTCGTGCGTTGCGCCATATTTTTTGTCCTTCTAATTTCCTACGCCCCTTTTTAATTGTATGGAGGATTGACATCAATCCTATCTATCTAATAATACCTTTAAGCGAGCAATTCTTGTTTATTTATATATATAATATATTTCGGCATCTCGGAAACGGCTCTAACGATTTCGATGAAATTTGCTATATGGGGGTTTTCGAGGGCGATAAATCAATCTAGCTAGGTCTTATCTCTGGGAAAACACGCATTTTTAAGTTTTTATATGTTTTTCGAGCATAGCTCGGTCTCCCAGATATTAATTATAAATGATGGAGTTATAGTCCGACTAGAAACAGTAGAAAATTTTTGAGGGCGCCACTTTCTACGTAACTGTCACATTTTTGACGGGAAATGCTTAAACATGGCAACAATTTAGTATGATTTTTTATAGTTCCATTTTATTTCTACTATTTTATGTCGCACTATAGTTGATAGTTCCAAATGCCAAAGGGTCATTATGGAGAAACGTATATTAATTTTGACATTTGCGGTAGTAATGCAGTTAGCTGCAATGTAGCGCTGCATTACTGCTACAGTCATCATCATCATCATCATTATATCAGCCAGAGGAGGTCCAATGCTGGACATAGGCCTCCCCCAAAGAGTGCCACACTGACCGGTCTTGCGCCACCCGCATCCAGCGGACTCCCGCGACCTTTACCAGGTCATCAGTCCACCTTGTGGGGGGTCTACCCACGCTGCGCCTTCCGGTACATGGTCACCACTCGAGAACCTTTCCGCCCCTTACATTACTGCTACAGTAATGATGATACGTATGCCACCGAGGGGAGGTGGCTATTGAGCGACTTGTGGTCCAGGGAAAGGTTGAGGGTACCAGGCCACGAGGAAGATCGCCTATGAGGTGGACCGACCAGATAAAAGCGGCAGTAAATGGCTCATCATCACTACATGAATGCACGAGGAAGGCGGTCATCAGAGAAGAGTGGCGACGTGTTGTGAAGCTTGCCACCAACACCTGAAGTGATGAACACGACCACTCTGTCAAAGTGATATTGACGAAGAAGAAGAATGCTGATAATTTGATAAAGTCCCGAACGGTACCTTAAGGAGAACCGACATTAATCTTATAAATGATGAAGATAGTTGAGTTCCAAGTGGAATATTGGCAACTATTCGCTTCCTTCGCCTTTCGCGATACCGCAAATTGGTTAACGACACAAACTTTGCACAAGTTCGCTGCTATTCCAATCAGGGTAGCACTGAAAGTTTTTAGAACTATTAACGAATTTCTGTAGTGTTTCACGATCTTATTGTGAATTTCTTATTTTTAAGTTTGACATCTCTATAATAACTCAATCATCAATAATATTTGCATGAGACGATTTAAAGTAGTTGATACTATAGTATTTGTCAAACTCGATGGGTAGGATGACTTTGAGATTCGAGATTTGGCGTTTTTAGGTTATAAATTATGGATATGACACCTGTCATTTTAACCATCGAGTTTAAAAATACTTTAGGCCTATTTATACAAAATAATATTTTGACTTGAACTTCAGCTTCAACATCTTGCCATAGAAATAAGTAGTCATAAATGGACAAAGATATTCAAATTTATTTAGGACCATAGTTGAAAGCTTTTAGACTATAGTTGGGTAGTTTTACGATACTAAAATCATAGCCCTTCTCTCCGTCGTAGGGTTTATGTTGACAGCAATCCATCGCGCCCGTCGCGATACCACAAATTGGATAACGACACAAACTTTATACAAGTTTGCTGCTATTCCAGTGGCGGACGTGATTGAGGGTAACGCTGAAAGTTTCCTGAACTACAAAATCAGTACTACTTAATTAGGAAATTTATTGCGTTTTTGTTTCTTTTACTAGCCGCTGAGACATCAAAAACTTGCAAAGAAAAATAAAGGTAAAAAGAAAATGAAAAAACCGGCCAAGTGCGAGTCGGACTCGCGCACGAAGGGTTCCGTACCATTACGCAAAAAATGGCAAAAAAATCACGTTTGTTGTATGGGAGCCCCACTTATTATAAATGAATAAATAAATAAATATTCTTTATTTGCTTAAAATATGGTACAATGAGTTGGTAAGGATAACATAAATATATCTGTGCTTAAACATATTTTGCTAGTTTAGCATGCAAATGTAGTTTACACTTAAACTAAACTTAACTAAATACCTATTTAACTTCTACTCAATATTATCTAACATGCAAAACAGGTCATCTGCAGTGTAAAGCATCTTAGTTTTTAGCCAACGATAAAGTTGTGCTTTAAATGAAATAAGAGGGAGATGCTTAAGACGAAACAGGAGCTGAGTTTTAAATATTTTAGGTAAATATACCCGTCTCGCTAACGGAAGCGGCACCTACAAGTAGTGCGATAAGGACAAGGCGAAAAATCCTGCGTAAAAATCTCAAAAATCGAGGTTTCGTACTCCTCTGTTTCCTCCTCCAAAACTTAACCAATCGTAACCAAATTTGGAAATCAAAATGATTATGAAATTATCTGTGTCGGACCGTTTTGCTTTTTTGGCTAATAGATATCAGTTTTGAATGCCACGCCTCTCATTGCGGCATAGTCAATTAGGCCATTTTGGCCATTTTAAAACGGCTCTAGCGCCTTAAAAAACAAAAATATCAAAAAAGCAAAACGGTCCGACACAGATATTGACAATATTAATCTTTGTTGAAAAAATCATTGCTCTAGCTTCAAAAACCACGGAGGAAAACGAGGAGTACGTTTGTATGGAGAAATGACCACTCCCGTTGGCTCTTAACATTATCAGGAAGAGCATTAAATATTCGTATACACATATAATAACTACTTTTCATGAAAAGGGAAGTATTTGGAACAAAATCAATTACACGTCTGTTTGGGTTCCTTGTGTTTCTATGATATACATCTTTAGCTTTTTTGAACAGATGTGGGTATTTTTTTACAAAAACAGCTGCTTCAAAAATATACATACCTACATGGTAATGTCAGAATTTCATTCTTTGCAAATAAATAATTATATAAATAATTACTTTATTTTGTTTTTAGTGTTTGTTGTTATAGCGGCAACAGAAATACATCATATGTGAAAATTTTAACTGTCTAGCTATCGCGGTGCATGAGTTACAGCATGGTGAAAGACAGACGGACGGACAGACGGACAGACGGACAGACGGACAGATGGACAGACGGACAGACGGACAGACGGACAGACGGAGTCTTAGTAATAGGGTTCCGTTTTTACCCTATGGGTACGGAACCCTAAAAAGTGCGTTCTTCAATCATACTTTGTTACGGATATCGACATAATATATCCGTTACTAAACCGTTCGAGTCTGCTCTGCATTATGAACATAGAAACTTGTTTACGCCCGGACAACTCCGGATTGATCCCCAATACCCCGATTCACTAATTACTTAGTTTTACGAGCCTCGGCTTGTAATTTATACAGGATGGGGCTGGAGTTGGGGACTTGAGTGTAATTGATTACAACGGGTACCTTACTTTTACGATCTGTGTGAAGATGTGTGGGTCTTTTGAGTGGGTTGAGTCGAGGCTATTGGTTTTGTATGTATAACTCCTACGGGCTTTAATTTTTTGTATTACATTTTCTATCAATGAAAACATGGATAATATGTTACTTTTAATTTTAGGTTACTTTTTATTGTAAGTTTATACTTATGTTTCATCACTAAACACTTGTTGTTAACGTTCCCTTCATTTGTAGTGATGACTTGTTGGTAATACATCTTGATTTACATTATGGATGTACCGACTAGTCGCCGACTAGTCGGGAAAGCCGACTATCCGGCCACATTTGTAGTCGGCGACTAGTCGGCAAAAATGGCCGATTAGTCGGCACTTTATTAGTGAAAGAAAAACAGAAAAAAAAGAAATCAACAGTCAATATTTACCATATGTTTTATGTCTATTTTACCAAAATACCTATTCAGGGTGCATACTAAAACTTTTTTTCATATAATTGACCGTTTGATCGTTATCGTAATATGTTGGTGGGCTGGTGTTTTCCTCTACAGGTCAATCTCAACTGATTCTCGTGTAATTTCATGGCCAAGTTCTATAGTTAAATGATTTTATTATTATTCAGTTTTTGTTTTTTTTTAATGGTGGAGCCAAGGGAAACTATTAATGTTATTGCAAAATTTAGAGATTTATAAACAGGGCACGTTGCTCGTAAAGACGCTGACCACAGGGGAAAGGTTCTTAACTGGCGACTACGTACGGGAAATAGAGCCTTGGAAATACCCCCTACAAGTTGTACTGACGGTCTGCTCAGGATCGCAAAATAAAAAAGCAGACATTAAATAAGAAAGACAGAAATTGAACGAGGATTTTTGTGATAAGTCTTTGAACCTGTAGAGAACACCTTTTAGCCAAGCTAATATGATGAATAACGCAACCAAAATTATTGTTTTTCACCTGAACGTCCTGAACTTATACGAAACTAATGATCTGGCCGACTAGCCGACTAGTCGGCCGACTAATCGGCCATTCGAGCGCCGATTAGTGTTGATTCGGAAGGAGTGGCGCCCTCTGCTCTAAGCAACATAAAAACTAGTTTGATGTATTCAAAAGGCACTGAAACACACAGTAATACAGTACGTAGCGGCCCCCTTTTTTAAATACCTGTCGTAAAATTTAAATAATCACGATTAATTAGCAGTGGCGCTAGTGTGCACGTTGATGGGCTCTTAAAGTCAGGTCGTTCAGTGACTGTTCCAGGCGGTTTTGTATTTGGTCGGGTAACCAATAAATGTTATAACTACCCGAAAATGTACAAATTATTTGTTTACTTTTATTTCAATATCTAAAGATATAGAGTATAGGCTAGGTAACAACCAAGTCTAGAGTTCTAGACAAAGCACAAACTGTGTCACGCTGCGGAAGCGGTAGATTGCAGACTCCGTTATTTCCTGTTCGAGTCCCGCGAGAATATTATAGGGCCGGTTATTGGCTTTGTGCTCGATAGTGGCGCCCGCTGGCGGTTATAATAAACCTATAAGTACTACCAATGTCAATATAATAGTTTAAGTTAAGGTTCCATTCGGATGACGACTGCAACAATGTTATTGTAGCGTTGATGCAGGCATTGTCACTAGCAATTTTCTGTATAAAATTGTCTTTATAATTTCCATAATTTTGATACCCGGGCGAACAACTTTTTGATCGACACAAATATGATTTCTTGGTAACTCCAGAGACATTTTGGGTAACGCAAGAGACACTCAGAATTGTCGGTAAAAAGTTGATTCGCCCACCAACTTTAGCCATTGGAGAAGTCATTGCTCATTTTCTATTATTTAACTACATTATACGAACCCCTTATCTGCTCTTGCCCCGCGTGTACCTCCAGCAGGCTTCATGGAACCCCGCCGAGTGTGGTCCGCTCTTAACCGCCTAAGAATAGGAGTTGGTAATTGCGGCCACCACTGGTACAAATGGGGCTGGAGCTCCTCTCCTGCCTGTAACTGCGGGCACCCAGATCAGACCATCAAACCACATTATGCTGGAATGCCCCTTTACTAGATACACAGGCCATGTAGACGATTTTAGACCCTGTCAGAAGAAGCAGTCGCGTGCCTGGGAAGGGCGAAATTCTAACATATTTTTTTTTCCTTTTTATATGTAATCCAGTAACATGTACATATATATGCCATACGGTAAATAATAATAAATAACTAAAATAAAAATAATAAAATTCAACATATGTCATCATCCCTATGCTATATATTACTGATACTATGTTAGCGTACTCCCAACTCCAGCGAGGGGAACAGCCAAGTCAGCATAATTTATCGGTCAAGGTTAAAAAAGGGGCGACAGGGGACATGAAATGTCTGTTGGAAGTTTCAAAGTCAAAGTCAAAGTCGTTTGTTACCGTGATGGGGCTGACGTTTGAAAGGATTTAACGACATTTCGTAATATGACGACAGCTGTTACATTGTGGTCAGTTTTCTGTTAGATGTTACTATGCACCGGCTAAATGTCAGCTTTGATGTTAGAAATAGCGGGTTCTCTGTTCCTAGGCGCTTTACGTTAAAAAGTGATTTTTTTTAAATACGTACAGATGAAGTGCATAATTGTTTTCCATCGTATTTTCTAGGAAACGTTCGTATTTGTCAAGCTTTTTCAGTCAACCTCAGTATTTTTTGTACCGAGATTGACTGAATCAGCAAACACGTTCGTACGTTTCCGTGAAAATACGATAAAAATGAACTACATTCAGTACAATTTTATACAGCTTTTGTGTTTATGACGGCCATAATACATTTTTTTTTATTGGAATTCAGGACAACAACAGCCGTAAATATACAACTTACAAAGTATTATTACATAATATAAGGCCAATAACAGTTATCCGTTGGTTGACAAATAATATACAGATATATTATTAAAAACAAAGTAATATCTGGTAATGTTTAAAGTGAAAGTGTGCAAGCCACATAGGAAACAGTAAGTGATTGATGGATCGATACATTATTAATATGGAAAGTGAAGAGGTAGGTACCCATTTTGCATGAACTTGATAGGTAAATGTCTTAACATTATTAATTGTTATAATTTAGAATGCTCTTGTAAATAATTTAAGTAATTGAAGTGATTACTCCTTTACCCAAAGATCACTATTTTGCGCTCCTGTAAAAAGTAACTGTTATATATTTACTATATAACATTTTTAACATAAATTATTACTAGTGGCTCTGTGAGCTGTAGACCTCGCGAGCAGAGCTTGAAATAACATGGTGCTAAGAGCTTTAAATACACCGTGTTTTTTTTTGATTTCCGTTAATTTCAAGGGTGCATTCCTGAGCTTAAATCAAGTAACTTTCTCAAAGACACCGATGTTCTAATTAAGTCCATTTCGGAGATAATCCATAATTTATTTTTTTACTATAAGGCCTCTACAAGCGTGTACACTTGCCTTAGGGCCGGCTTACATATTGATTAGTGTTTAGAATGAGTTCATACATTTGCTACTAAACTTAAGTACAATCTCGGTCGATTGATGTACGAAATGACATTGATATGTCACAGATTTCAATTGTTTGGTTGAGTTAAATGTAATGCCCGTGTTACAACAACGCTATATGCTACATTTAATTACTTTTTAAACAAAAAAAAAAAACAAAACAGAAAACAAAAAAAATTTTTTTTTTTGAAAATTAACTATGCCATTTAGTTATTATAAACGTACTAAACTATACCCCGAAGTTAACGGAATTCAATAAAAACACGGTGTATAAGGCCAATAACAGTTATCCGTTGGTTGACAAATAATATACAGATATATTATTAAAAACAAAGTAATATCTGGTAATGTTTAAAGTGAAAGTGTGCAAGCCACATAGGAAACAGTAAGTGATTGATGGATCGATACATGATTAATATGCAAAGTGAAAGAGGTAGGTACCCATTTTGCATGAACTTGATAGGTAAATGTCTTAACATTATTAATTGTTATAATTTAGAATGCTCTTGTAAATAATTTAAGTAATTGAAGTGATTACTCCTTTACCCAAAGATCACTATTTTGCGCTCCTGTAAAAAGTAACTGTTATATATTTACTATATAACATTTTTAACATAAATTATTACTAGTGGCTCTGTGAGCTGTAGACCTCGCGAGCAGAGCTTGAAATAACATGGTGCTAAGAGCTTTAAATACACCGTGTTTTTTTTTGATTTCCGTTAATTTCAAGGGTGCATTCCTGAGCTTAAATCAAGTAACTTTCTCAAAGACACCGATGTTCTAATTAAGTCCATTTCGGAGATAATCCATAATTTATTTTTTTACTATAAGGCCTCTACAAGCGTGTACACTTGCCTTAGGGCCGGCTTACATATTGATTAGTGTTTAGAATGAGTTCATACATTTGCTACTAAACTTAAGTACAATCTCGGTCGATTGATGTACGAAATGACATTGATATGTCACAGATTTCAATTGTTTGGTTGAGTTAAATGTAATGCCCGTGTTACAACAACGCTATATGCTACATTTAATTACTTTTTAAACAAAAAAAAAAAACAAAACAGAAAACAAAAAAAAATTTTTTTTTTGAAAATTAACTATGCCATTTAGTTATTATAAACGTACTAAACTATACCCCGAAGTTAACGGAATTCAATAAAAACACGGTGTATAAGGCCAATAACAGTTATCCGTTGGTTGACAAATAATATACAGATATATTATTAAAAACAAAGTAATATCTGGTAATGTTTAAAGTGAAAGTGTGCAAGCCACATAGGAAACAGTAAGTGATTGATGGATCGATACATGATTAATATGCAAAGTGAAAGAGGTAGGTACCCATTTTGCATGAACTTGATAGGTAAATGTCTTAACATTATTAATTGTAATAATTTAGAATGCACTTGTAAATAATTTAAGTAATTTAAGTGATTACTCCTTTACCCAAAGATCACTATTTTGCGCTCCTGTAAAAAGTAACTGTTATATATTTACTATATAACATTTTTAACATAAATTATTATTATAGCCAATGATGAGAACCCCTATAGTAGGACACTGAATAACTATCATACTTTATCTCTTTTTTTAAGCAATATATCTAATACATCTTTTTTAAATTTATTTTTAGGGCCATTAAAAGGATCCGTTGAGTCAAACACTTGATTATAAAGATGGGGAATGCGAGATAGTACGGCATTTGCGCCGTAGTTAGTGGAGTGCAGTGGGACTTGAAAGAGGGTGGTACGGCGTTTAGGAACCCGAAATGATAAACCAGACAATAGCTCAGGGCAATCAAGACGGTTTCGAACTATATCAAAGAGGAGGTTCATGTCTGCTAATTTGCGTCTGTTTTCAAGTGTAAGAAGATTGTATTCCTTGCAGCTTTCAGAGTACGAAGCATATGAGTTATTAAATTTGTAATTTAAATGGTTAATAAACTTTTTCTGGATTCGTTCTATACGGTCTTTGTGGGTGGCGTAGCAGACTGACCAAACAGGGGAAGCATACTCAAGAACGCAGCGTACATATGCATAATAAATTATTTTTAAACTTAATAAACTACGGAATGGTTTGCAGGTCCTCATTAAAAAGCCAAGGTTACGATAGGATTTGTTTACTATTAAGTCAACGTGGCTTCTCATAGTCATTTGGGCGTCAAGCATCACCCCCAGATCACGCACTACATCGACTCTCTGGACTGCAATACCGTTAAAATTATAGGAAAAATTGATAGGTCTCTTTTTGCGAGTAAGACTGATACATTGACTGATGCTGATTGTAATCCTATTTTCTGAGTAATATTTCAGATTGGTAAGGTCTCTTTGCAAGAGCTCACAATCCGCTAGTGATTTAACACGCATGTATACTTTTTTGTCATCAGCGTACAAAGGTGGTGCGCATTTGTGAAACAGGAGGCTATAGTAGTAAATGACACCCAAATCCCACAAGTAGACACTGTAAAATACCTAGGATACCAAATTGATTCTGGACTAACTTGGGCCCCGCACATACAATCCACCTGCGACAGACTAGCCTCAGCCTGTTTTGCGCTGTCCCGAATAGCACCTAGTCTATCTATTGAGAACTTAAAGACCGCCTATTACGGATATTTCCATGCAATACTTTCTCAAGGTGTTGATCTTTGGGGCACAGCTGCTGATCGCGATAGACTGCTTAGAATGCAGAAACGCGCCCTTCGCATTATTGATGGCAAACCCGTTGACTATCCTGCACAATCTCTGTTCATAAAGCACAAAATATTAACGCTGCCGTGTATATATATACTGACCGCGTGTATGTATGCCAGAACAAATATCCACTTGTATAAATCCAGTGGTTCTACCCGCAGTCGCCCTGCCCGCAAGTTGCCTATTTTGCTCGCTCCTAAATGCCGGCTCGCGAAATCACGAAAGTCACTAAATATCATGGGACCAACTCTCTATAACTCAGTACCGACTTATATAAAGGAGTCGAAAAGTGACCCAATATTTAACAAAAAGCTAAAATTGTTACTCATTGAAAGAGCTTACTACTCAATTGACGAATTCATAGAGTCTATGCGTAACGATCATTGATTTGTATTTATTATTGTTAATAACATTTGCATGATTAATTTATTATTGTTAATAATATTTTTAATTATAAGAACCGAATGACTTGTAAAATGTACCTTTTTACCAATAAAAAATCTGTATCTGTATCTGTATATCAAATATGTACGCGTTATAGAAAAGAGGGCCAAGATGAGAGCCCTGGGGCACGCCAGATGATATTGCAATATAGTCAGACCTGAAACCATCCAGAACAACAGCTTGTGAACGATTTATGAGATATGATTGAATCCACCGGAGTAAGTCACCATGTATTCCAAGCGTCTGTAGTTTGGAGAGCAGGATGGTATGATCTACACGGTCGAAAGCTTTTTCGTTACATACGACATCTATTTTGTTATATGTCTGTGTCTTGTTTTCTAAAACTGAAAGCCTAACATAGATCTGTCACAGTCCACCTGCACTGCGGAGGCTTGCCGTGAAATATGCACTCTGCAGTGCGAATGATGCACCCTACATATTTTTAGTAGGTATTTTTACCTGGATGCAGCATTACATTCAAAATCTGATTTTGATTTCTTATTTACAAATACATGCCCTTACCAGTAGGCCAAGCACATGATTGGCGCGACAGTATCTCGCGGCGAGATAGACTACCGGTCTTTTTCTATGTTAACAAAAGATGGACGGGTAGTCTATCTCGCCGCGAGATACTGTCGCGCCAATCATGTGCTAGCCCAGCAGGATTTGAAACCGGGACCTCCTGTTACGCCTAGTGTAAATTTCATTCGATATCGTGACGTGACGTACGCATTTGCGTTAAGTGTCATTTTGTATGGGATCTTGAGTTTACAAAACGTCCCGTTTGGCGCGCTGTTCAAAATCCCATACAAAAATAGACATAGCGAAAACGCGAACGCTCTACGCTGTCGAATGAAATTTACACTAGAGGTTCTGAAGCTTTCTTATTACAGACCGAGGTTTGTGTACTAACCGACTAGCCTAGGAGCAGTACCGTCTTTACCATAAGGGCACACGGGGCCCATGCCCAGGGCCCCCATCCTCAGGGGGCCCCGAAGGACAGACAGTAACAGTATAGTTGATTACCCATAATAAATATTTAGAAGTTCATAGTAAAAAAATGTTAGCTTAATTCGCTTTCTTTACTTTACAAAAGGGCCCCCTAGCATAGTTTAAGACGGCCCTGCCTAGGAGACTTCCAAATGAAATGGATCTGGACTATAATACCTGCTATAATGTATCTTTAGGTATTTAAATAAAAGTAAACAAACATCTTTTTTACATTTTCGGGTAGTTATAACTTTTATTGGTTAACCAACCAATTACAAAACCGCCTGGATCTGTCACTGAACGACCTGACTTTAACCTGCATTATTTGGTCATGTAATGTTTTCATCTACCCTCAACTGGCTTAAAGGGGCCCACTGATTAACAGTCCGCCGGACGGTATCGGCCTGTCAGTTGTTCGGAACTGTCAAAATTTTGTTCTAACTGACAGGCCGATACCGTCCGGTGGACTGTTAATCAGTGGGCCCCTTAAGCCATTTAAGGGTAGATTTTGTTTACTTTTATTTAAATACCTAAAGATACAGAGTATAGTGGCAGAACTGGTTAAATAAACTGACTACGTGAACACAAAATTGTTCCCTATGGCTCTATGTAATTACACAATTATGGCAACATTAATAAAAACCGGGCAAGTGCGAGTCGGACTCGCGCACGAAGGGTTCCGTACCATAATGCAAAAAAAAAAATCAAAAAAAAAGCAAAAAAAAAAAACGGTCACCCATCCAAATACTGGTCAGTATTTGGATGGGTGACCGTTTTTTTTTTCTCTCCCGACGTTGCTTAACTTTGGTCAAAAATCACGTTTGTTGTATGGGAGCCCCATTTAAATCTTTATTTTATTCTGTTTTTAGTATTTGTTGTTATAGCGGCAACAGAAATACATCATCTGTGAAAATTTCAACTGTCTAGCTATCACGGTTCGTGAGATACAGCCTGGTGACAGACGGACGGACGGACGGACGGACGGACGGACAGCGAAGTCTTAGTAATAGGGTCCCGTTTTACCCTTTGGGTACGGAACCCTAAAAAGCAGAGAGCATTCCGTTCGCGCACTGGTGGCTGCAGGTTTAAATATCACAAAACGTCTAGACATGCTACGTGCACGCTAAGGGACACAGATTACGTAATGTATACCAGATACGTCGCTTTTGCGGATACTATACTTGGTCAAGCAAATCTTGTCAGTAGCAAAAGGCGGCAAATTTGAAAAATCGCGGGTTAGCAACACTGTTTTCGAATAATTCTAATATCGCGTGTCATCTGTATTTTATCTGTGGAATGTGGATCGTGAATGACAGCCATCATGTTTGTTTACATTCTGAATCATTGTTATTTTAAGAAAAAAATCTTCTGTCACCATTAAATACCTACCAATATATTAAATAAGATTGCGCATGAACTTAAGCAGAGGTGCCTACAATGTACAATCATGCTCGTTAATCGTAAATATTTGTAAAATTTGAGGTTATGATAATTACACGTTTAGGTTCAATGTGTGACGTTTAGCGTCGCATGAAGTAGGTAGATTGCAAAATGAGACGAAAGAAAACTAACCAGAGTAAATTTTACGAAATATAATTTTAAAAAAATAAAAAAAAACTAGAGGAAAGACAAGGTCGTGGATCTTTTCTGAGCTGGCAATTAACAGTGGTGAAACGAGTCCTTGATAGGGGTCACTTCCCTGCACTACGTCGCAGAACGTCGAACTTGGAGGTGGCCGTCTTCCAAAAAAAAGGGTTCCGGATCCAGCACGGGAACCTTCCGGAACGAAGCGGAGCATGCGAATTCAGGTTGGTAGGTTCCGACTCCAACCCCAGACTTGGTCCCTGGAATTCCGGTAAAAATGGCCATTTCAAGAAAAGTCCAATTTTGTACAAGTGACTGCGACATCCGGATTTTAGGCCAAATTAATGCGCTAATGAGAAAGTAGGCTGGTGTAGTGAACCCCAAAGAATTAAATGGTGATCAATGATGTGGCAGTCACAAGTAGAATCATCATTTTAAATTTAAAACAAAGAAGAAAGTGAAGTTAAATTTACTAAATGTACTTCTACAACTAAAAGCTTTATTAATGCATGTCAACTACAATTTGGCATGTAATTTTATACATTTAAATTAGAATTAAGCCTAACTTTGATTATAATCTACAAGATTTTTATAAAGTGGGTAGACTCATATTTCCAGAAGGTTCGAGAAGCTTGTTATTTCCAGCGTTATTTTTATAGGAAAATTACAGTTAATAAGCAGATAGTGATAGCCAAATGTACCCAGAAAGAACTAAATGAAAATGTGATGGCAAGAAGAAAATGATTCCTTAATTTACTACTATGAAAGTTACCTTTCTCTTAAAACTACAAAATATTCAAAACACTCACCCTATTTGGGGAAATACTGGAACTTAACACATTTAATATTAGAATAAATTTTACACCATATTAAAAATTTGTCACATCATGACTGTAAAATTGTATCTTTGAATTTAGTCGATTTGACCTCTCGCTGTCAAAGCCGTGGTAGCAATGTCTCGGACGCGTATGTGTCTCATTAGCTGGCCGGTTCACATCGCTTATCGCGAGCCGGGTGACGTAGTCCTTTGTATTCGCATCTAGTTTTACCTAATAGCAAATGCAGTCGTCAATTCTGTTTGTTCGTAGATTTATTTTGTATATATTAGTTTTCAAGGTTTTTGTGTATATTTTTTTAGATAATAAGTATGAAATGTGTATTATAGTAGTTTATAGTTATATTTAGGTTTAAGTTTATTTCTTATTTTGTAGAATTTTAATTGGAAATAACGGTAAACCGTTACATACCCCTCTTTTTAGGTTAGGGTTTTTGCTAGGAAAACCCGCTATTTCTGTTGTCTACTCAATAGATACACTAGTCATCATTCAGGCTTCAATCTCAACATACACCTCCTCTTCATACATGCATCACACAGCCAAATAAGCAATAAACATTTCTATATATGTTTTTGCGTCCTAGCAGATTGAGTATTATACTTACGATTGTATAAATACTCTCATGTATTTATTAATGGTTCTTAAATATATTAATCACTAACCTCAGTGGTCTAGATCATACTACAGGCTGTTTAGAAGACCTGATAGCCTACTGATAGGCCTGAAATTCACAAACCGGTAGAGGTTTACAAAGTATAAATAATCTAATCTAACAGTTAGTGTATTTAGAGTATGTGCCAGCGCTTATACGTCAGTTTCATGAGGCTAGTGAATAAATTTAGACAGTTAATGTAGAAATCGTACATAGGGGACTACTTAATCATATTAAACTTTGTAGTTGGTGATCTTAAAATCTTTAACATGCCAGTTACCTATATTCCTCCCTTGCATGTCTTCTAGTTCGTATACTAAATTAGACTTTTTAGCAACGATCTTACATGGACAATACTTCGGTGCAAATTTCTTCGCAAACATGTTGTTTTTGTCGCTAAGGTAGAACGTTTTTTTCCAAATAGTATCGCCAACTTTAAAATCATGATCTTTACGGCGTAGGTTATAGTGTTCGCTATTCCTAGTATGGGCTTGCACTAGAGAAGATTGAACCTTATCAAAAAATTTCCGCAAATGACCTAGATTCTCTGCATATTCATCTCTAGGAGTAAATATTATGTCGTCATCTAGTTCTGGGTCAATATAGTGTAAACCGCTAGTGACCAATTCCCGTCCATGAACGAGAAACGCGGGGGTGTATTTTGTTACCTCATTACTGGATGTGTTCATAGCGAATTGAATTTTAGGTAGATTGCAGTCCCAGAACCTATGGTCGTTTTCAATGTAGGATGATACTGCTGTAATAATCACTTTGTTGTATCGTTCTACTGTGTTCACTTGCGGAGTATATTTAGGCGTAAATCTTACGTTAGGGGCATTGTAGTCATTAAACAATTTCTTTAACACGTTACTTGTGAACTGCTTTCCATTGTCCATAAGAACAGTACTAGGCACGCCGTGAACTAGGAAAACTTTTTCCTCGATTAACTTAGCTATTATCTCGGAGGTTGCGCGACGAATGGGAAATAATAAACAGTACTTCGAGAAACAGCATGTCACAACAAATATAAAAGTGTTCTGTTTTCTCGATGGGGGTAGGGGACCTATGAGATCCATGCTTAACATTTGAAAAGGGCGTGAGCAGTCTTTAGGACGGCCCATAATGCCTAGAGTAGCATGAGTAGCATGCTTGTGAGCACAGCAAATATCACAATTAGAAACAACTTTAACTACATCGCGATGCATGTCCTGCCAGAAGTAGTTTAAAGAAAGCCGTTTATGTGTTTTATATATGCCAAAGTGGCCAGTGGTAGGTTCTGAATGATTTTTACTAATAATGTCGAGTCTAAATTCGAGGGGAATGACTTCTTTCCACTCGAACTCTCGAGTTAAAGGGTTTAGACTTTTTTTAAACCTAAATAGTCTGCCGTTAGTTACTTTGTAATTTAAAAATGAAGTAGGAGTGTTTTGGCAACCGTTGTAAATATTTAGATACCACGAGTCGCTTGTAGAATAAAACATGTCAGGACTAGTTGGGATCTCATCAATCTCGGCAATAGCAACAGAACGGGAGAGACTGTCTGGTACTACATTTTCTGAGCCACGACGATGCTTGATCTCAAAGTTGAATGAGGACATACGAACTCCCCAACGGGCTAAACGACCCGTGGGATTATTTAGATTTAGAAACCACTTAAGTGACGAGTGATCGGTATACACGACGAACTTTTTGCCGTTCTCCAAGTAGCACCTCCAGTGTTCAATCGCTGTAAGTACTGCAAGTGCCTCTCGTTCTGTTGCGCTGTAGTTACGCTCTTGGTTAGAGAGAGACTTACTCATGTACGCTATAACCTTCTCTTGATTGTCTATGACCTGTGTCAGGACCGCACCCACGCCGTAATCGCTCGCATCTGTATGCACTTGGAACGGCTGCGTATAATCCGGGCACGACAATATAGGAGAAGATACTAAGGCTTCCTTTAGCGTACGGAAGGCGACTTCAGCATAGCGATTGCAAATCCGTGAACATTTTTCAAATCCGGATTTTCGGATTTTGGTTTGACTGAAATCCGAAGTTCGGATTCAATCCGGATTTTAAGAAAGGAATACGTGGCATAAAGGCAAAGTGAAACAAACAATCAAATTAAGTTGTTTTTATTAAAAATAAAAAACAGAATGCGTACACTGCTACGCCAATAACAAAATCTTTAAAAAACAATAAAAACAAAATACATACGTACACTCCCAAGTAACAAAAGGTTCTATAACTAAGGCATTTTATCACCAAACAGTGATATAGTAGGCCTATAATGGTAACCATTGTGACTGCTTGTACTATAAAGGTTTTTAACAAAGCGTTATGTTTCTATAAGATTAAAGACCTTTTAAGTACTATAATTTAGCTCTTAGAACGCTTATAGGATCATACAAAAGAATCTTTAAAGTGCTGCACTGTAATAGATATGCAAAAAGCGATTATGGTACTATTTAATACTATAGACGACTTTACTGATGCTTTTATGTACCTATTTTGCACTAATAATGCGTCAAAGTAACTTTTATAGTATGTACTTAGTATTGTAGCAGTATCGTAAACACTATTAGAGGATCAATCTGCACTATAAAAGGACTTTGCACGACCATTACGTAACGTTTTAAAAGCTCTCTTAACATCGCTATAAGGCTAGAAGAGTTCTCTAAAAGTCATGAAAGTTTTTCTATAGTGCTATATAGTACCATAAAAGTTACCTGGTACGTTGCTAAATAACTTAAATCGTAACTTAAAAAATGGCTGCTGTTTTCTGCCATAATGGCACATTAGCGGCACGGCTGGAGCCTATGTGTACTATAGCAGCCACAGTTGGAACAAGTCCTTATTTTATTAATTTTAATTTAATTAAAACATGAAAATTATGAGAGCGCATTGTCAAATTTGAAAGCAGCATAATGATTCTATCGATACAATTATTTTCGCATGTACAATGTACCGGCATAGTAACGGTCCACAAATGCTTTTTAGTACTTACATCCTTTTTAGTACCTAAATACAAATGTCACTTTAAGAAACAATGGCGAATGATCTTATTTAATATTTTAGGCAGCCACGACGCAAGTATGATAAAAAAGATCACTGGAATCGTTTACGGTGCAAAATAGCACTATAAAGATGTTTCATTGGTTACTTTTATAATTCCAAATTGCGACATAAACGTTGCAGACAGCACTATTTTAGTACTAAAGAGCGTTTCTCGTCACTTTTACATTTCAACATTAGAGCTGATTTATCACCGTGAGAGCCTTTATGTAATGTTTATAGAATAAATCAGTGATAAAACTAGGGCCTATCTGGGGTTTTGTAAACGTTTATAACACCATTATAGTGCTAATCATGAACACTAATTAGCACGCTCCAAAACGTTCTCAGGACTTTTATAGTACCAAATTTTGTTACTTGGGCTGCTACGCCAATAAAAAAAGCGGACGCGGGGCAAGCATACAGGTGCGAGCGAGTGCGCGACGCGCAATGCCCGGCTGGCAATAGCACTCCCGCGTTACCGCTTCATGTGCACCGCTTTTTATTTCGCATTAGCATTAATTTTGAGCAAATTAGTACTGGTGGGAAAAAATCCGAAAAACCGGTTTTTTCTTTTCAAAATCCGAATTTTAAAACGGATTTTCAAACGCTCCGAAATCCGGATTTTTGAACTTCGAATAATCCGGATTGCAATCACTACTTCAGCATCGGTAGACCAGTTAAAAGGGGGTGAGTTTTTAGCTTGTGAAGTAAGTTTATTTAGAGGTGCAGCTATAGAACTGAAATTTGGAATAAAACGGCGATACCATGATGCCGTTCCAATAAACCGACGAACTTCCTTGCGATTAGTAGGAGTTGGATAGTTAATGATTGCCTCAATCTTTTCTGGGTTCGGTTGTAGTCCATTTCCATCTACTACATATCCTAAATAACTCAGTCTATTTCTGAAGAATTGACACTTTTGGTAACCAATGGTTAAGTTTGCCATTTTAAGTTTCTCTAGAACTCTAACTAATAGGGAGATATGTTCTTCAAAGGTCGATGAGACAATGATAATGTCGTCGATGTAGACAAAGACTTTATGCTCAAAATCAGGCCCATAGAACAACATATCAACCAGTCGTTGTTGCGTCGCTGGAGCATTGGTTAAGCCAAAGGGCATAGAAACAAACTGAAAGGTACCACGCGAAGGAATATAAAACGCCGTTTTACACCGGTCTTCTTCCTTAATAGGAATTTGCCAAAAACTCTTTGACAAGTCTAAACTAGAGAGATATTTAGCGTCACGCAGATTGTCGAGTATCTCAGAAATGTATGGAATACTGTAAGCATCCTTGATGGTAACTGCATTCAATTTACGGCTATCTAAGCAGAATCTCATTTCGCCATTTTTTTTAGGTGTCAACAGAACAGGGGACGACCAAGGGCTCTCGCAAGGTTCTACCACGTTTTCACGCAACATTTCATCAAGCTGAGTGTTTAGTATTCTTTGTTTTTCAGGAGACATTCTGTAGTATCTTTGTCGAACAGGAACAGCATTACCGGTATCTATATTGCGAGCAATTAGAGAAGTGCGGCCTAGACCACGTTCTTCATATGAAATGTTACGAAACTGCGCAGTGATATGATCAGCCGTAACTTTTTGCTCAGGCGAAAGATGATCATAGTCACATAAGTGTGTAGGTTGAGGGTCTAGTGATAGAGAGGCTAATTTATCAACATCCCTAGGTAAAATTACGGAATCTAGTTTTTTAGGAAACAATTCGAAAATTCTCCAGAAGTCCATGCCTAATATCAAGGAGTTTTCGACTTCTGGTACGACGTAGGCCTTCAAGATGTGGGTTTGATCTAAGAACGAGACAGGCAGATTGATCATACCAATATTGTTTAGTCTATGCCTGCCAGCTGCGAATAAATTTATCGTATCCGTACTGTTGAGCTTGAAACCCGCATCCAAGAAAACTTTATGATAGTTATTACCTAGAATTGTATAACCACTACCCGTATCTAACAAACCATGGATAGTTTTACCATTAATCTGAACTGAGACATACGGTCTGTTATGTATATTATCTGAATCGTGGATTGCAGTGACTGAATAGCAAGTGAAAAATTTAGATATGAAGTTGAGCCAAGATTTCCACTCTGAATCACTAAAGTTTTCACTAGATTTTTTAGAAAGATTATGTACACTACAATCCACTGAATTTAGTTTTTTGCATCTTTAGGATTACAGGATTTACAATCAGGATAGCGTACACCTTTATTACCACATTTAAAACAGATAGGGAAGTGTGGCTGTTTGCATTCTTTCAAAGAGTGTGTATCAGTGCGACACCTAGGACAGTACTTACGCGAGTTACTAGCAGTGTTGACATTTTTTGTACTGTTTGCTGTCGCTTGTACAGCATTAGTAGTAGTAGGCTTTTCCTCTGTAGTTTTAGATTTGTTGTAGTTGTAAGAGCTCGAGTAGTTAGGATATTTGTTTTGATTATAGTAGTTTTTCTGTTTTTCATTTGAATTTGTATTTTGGTAGTTTTTATTTGTGTAGTAGATATTATTTTTATGATATTTAGTGTAGGCAAATTCTGGGGCTAGAGTCTCAGAAGTCACCCTAGGCGGTTCATGAAACAAGGATAAGCGTGACTGAATGTCCTCATAGTTTGTGCAAAGGGTTTTTAATGTCTTTAGGTCCTTGATCTCAGGTGAAGCGGCTAGGGTGCTGGCATAACATGGCCGGATGTTATGTAAGATAATTTCGAGTTTTTCTTCCTCAGACAACGGTTTAACCAATCGCGAAAACATGCCATGCATAATAGACAAGTAAATAGAAATGTTTTCTTGTTCCCCTTGCGTACGATATTTTATTTCATTAGTCAGGCGATAGTCGTAATTCTTTAGACTAAAGTCTTTTTTTAATAGGACGACGACATCGTCCCAGCTTTGAAAACTTTCTTTATTGCAACGGAACCAATGTAATGCGTCATCAGTGAAAATCTCGTAGGCAAACCTCAATACACGATCCTTTGATATATTCCTAACCTCTACGAATTCTTCAACTCTTTGAATGAAAGAAAAAACGCAGGCTTTTCCAGAGTACTTTAGTTTTGCCAAGTCAGAAGTCAGGTTACGATCACAGTGGAGTACCGCCGTAGCTTCAGGTTCCAAAACTGAGACTGCATTTGCATTTGAGGTTGATGCCGGCCTCAACGTCGTAATTTCTTTGTATTGGTTGTTAAAGGTAGTGCAATAATTTTTGTGCTGGTCAACTAACGTGGCACTAACGTTTGAGATACGCCTTAATCTGTGATATATGTGGTGTAGTAGATTTTCGGTACGCAAGAACAGGGTCTTATCAAATTTAGATTTGAGGGATGCTAGCATCGTTTGGGATTTTGTTAGACTGTCTTTAACAGCATCAAGGTCAACCGCAGGCTCTAAATGTGATTCCAAAATGTCCTCAGGAGGTATGGCCAATTTTACTATCTGGCTTCGGAGGTCCTGCACCGAACCAGTTGAACCACCTCTAAGGATCACCTCATATTCAAGCTCAGCTTTTTGTAGTGACAAATATTTAATTGGGTACGACATGTTTAAATCTTAACGTAAAAAGTGTGTGTTTTGATTACAATTGATTAAAAAGCAGTTAGGTTTAGTTGCTAAGTAAGTGGAATGTGAGATACGATAGAATTTTAAAATTATTTTAAATCGGAATAAGTGAAGTGTAGTGTTTTTTTTTTTTTTTTTTTAAACAAGAATTTTGCTATAACTATATGAAGTGAGAAACTGACAACCACGTACCAAACAACTGCTCAAATCAGACTTAAAAACTAGATGAATTACAAGTGCTAATATTAGAAAGCCACCAACACCAATGAAAACCAAGAGGAGAAAAAGGCCAAGGACTTGCTTCAATAATGCACAGCTCAGAAATAACCAGTATGGGCGCCAATGTGACGTTTAGCGTCGCATGAAGTAGGTAGATTGCAAAATGAGACGAAAGAAAACTAACCAGAGTAAATTTTACGAAATATAATTTTAAAAAAATAAAAAAAACTAAAGGAAAGACAAGGTCGTGGATCTTTTCTGAGCTGGCAATTAACAGTGGTGAAACGAGTCCTTGATAGGGGTCACTTCCCTGCACTACGTCGCAGAACGTCGAACTTGGAGGTGGCCGTCTTCCAAAAAAAAGGGTTCCGGATCCAGCACGGGAACCTTCCGGAACGAAGCGGAGCATGCGAATTCAGGTTGGTAGGTTCCGACTCCAACCCCAGACTTGGTCCCTGGAATTCCGGTAAAAATGGCCATTTCAAGAAAAGTCCAATTTTGTACAAGTGACTGCGACATCCGGATTTTAGGCCAAATTAATGCGCTAATGAGAAAGTAGGCTGGTGTAGTGAACCCCAAAGAATTAAATGGTGATCAATGATGTGGCAGTCACAAGTAGAATCATCATTTTAAATTTAAAACAAAGAAGAAAGTGAAGTTAAATTTACTAAATGTACTTCTACAACTAAAAGCTTTATTAATGCATGTCAACTACAATTTGGCATGTAATTTTATACATTTAAATTAGAATTAAGCCTAACTTTGATTATAATCTACAAGATTTTTATAAAGTGGGTAGACTCATATTTCCAGAAGGTTCGAGAAGCTTGTTATTTCCAGCGTTATTTTTATAGGAAAATTACAGTTAATAAGCAGATAGTGATAGCCAAATGTACCCAGAAAGAACTAAATGAAAATGTGATGGCAAGAAGAAAATGATTCCTTAATTTACTACTATGAAAGTTACCTTTCTCTTAAAACTACAAAATATTCAAAACACTCACCCTATTTGGGGAAATACTGGAACTTAACACATTTAATATTAGAATAAATTTTACACCATATTAAAAATTTGTCACATCATGACTGTAAAATTGTATCTTTGAATTTAGTCGATTTGACCTCTCGCTGTCAAAGCCGTGGTAGCAATGTCTCGGACGCGTATGTGTCTCATTAGCTGGCCGGTTCACATCGCTTATCGCGAGCCGGGGGACGTAGTCCTTTGTATTCGCATCTAGTTTTACCTAATAGCAAATGCAGTCGTCAATTCTGTTTGTTCGTAGATTTATTTTGTATATATTAGTTTTCAAGGTTTTATGTGTATATTTTTTTAGATAATAAGTATGAAATGTGTATTATAGTAGTTTATAGTTATATTTAGGTTTAAGTTTATTTCTTATTTTGTAGAATTTTAATTGGAAATAACGGTAAACCGTTACAAATGTACATTGCTGTTTTTCTTAGCGCAATACTGCTCTTTGAGTGTCGCCCTACTTCACTTTGCTGTACATTGCTACTGACATACTTTTCTTGACAGACTATATTAGTAGGTCCAATCAAATCGGGTAAAGTAAGGACGCTAACTACGCCCCTGGCTCAGCGACCCGAAGTGGAACTCGGCCTCCGACTCTAGATTTCGTCATTCGTTCCTGTTCTGTGCGATCCGACGCCGCTTGGATATCACACAGGTCTTTCTGGACCTGGAAGAACGCTAAGCACAAATAATTTTGTACATTGACACTCCATTTTCTATCTCTATCACAACCACATAATTATAACTGCTGTCCTGGCTACAATGCCGGCGGTCAATGCCACTGCGAGCGATAGAGAAATGGCGTGGCAATTTGAGCGTTTCTTTTATTTTTTGCCATTTTTATATATTGTGACCTTTTTTGCCACTTTTGTGTTACTTCTACTCAGAATCACGAGCTCTTTCGATCCTAATGGGATAATAAAATGTCCCAGAGTTTTTTTCCTATTGTATTACCAGTTCCCCATACACTTTGTATGGCGGTAACAAAAAGGAAAGTTTTAAAAATGTATGGAAATTTTAGGACACTTTTTTTCTCCTATAAGGATGAAAAGAGCTCGCGATCCTGACTAGAAATAACACAAAAGTGGCAAAAAAGGTCACAATATATAAAATGGCAAAAAAATAAAAGAAACGCTCATTTACAACATTCATTTCTTTCAGTGGAGTGTCTGCTAAGCACATGTAATCTGCGAAGAGCGTCCACTCGCTAAGTGCAACTTAGCTCTAGTGTAAGAAATGTGTGCGACGCGTTTTATATTATACGTCATAATGAGCGTGGCGTAACGTGCGAGCAGGACATAGCTATACGTACATAGCTGTCTCGCTCAGCCGTGATAATAGCGTAAAGTTTCATATCGTAAAGTGCCTTTGGAGCGGTTCCAACGCCCTTCCACTGTAATTAAGGGAGTATACGTGTGGTTGTGCGTTCGGGTGTATTCCCATTTGTCTCCGCCGTGCATAGATGGGAATAGGCCCTTATCATAAATTATTCCCGTTTGTCCCCGCCTCGTGTATGGCGGCGGTTACGTGGGTCGGGGAAAATGGGAATACATCTGGTTCGGCATAAACTGAGTAAAAAAAATCGAGTGTCGGTAATCTGAGAGATGAATGTTTAGCTCACATCGAATTTTACTTTGGAGTTTGGAGCCAACCCTGTCTATGTTAAGAAAAAAAAGGTAATTTCATACTTGATATTTTTATGGAACCGCAAACACGTATGGTTTTTGGTGGGATGCAAATAGGGTATTTGACTACTAGTCAAATCAGTTTCTTTTTTCGAGCTGTCAAAACGATTTGCTACTATGGAATTAATGTGAAACACTAGCATATGACGACACAATCAAATTAGGTTCCTTCTCCTAATAGTTTTATACTGGTTTTAAAATAGAAATAGTGTTTAAAAATTACTGCTGTCTACGTTTCTCTATTAATGTTCTGGTGCTTTATTTCATGCATGGTATAAAATAATTTATTTTAAATACAGTCAAAATACCCATGGGACTATTATAAATTAGGTTTCACCTTATGCAAAATTTACTCGTTGCCAGGAATAGTATAATTTATTATTTAGGTTACCATACAATACCTTCTTGAACTTATTTGCGCCATAATATTTAACTATACACGTCTTAGTATTCTTTCGTCTATATAAATAAAGTGTTCCCATAAACCAGCCATTTCATCGATGTCTCCATTACTTCTCTAATGAGTTTCTGCCGAAGAACCAGCCAAATGACCCTTCGCGATGTTTCTAAAACGCGTTACTTGAACCTGGGTCATTAGACAGCTTTATTTCAACCAATAAAATAACCCGAGAAAGCTTCGACTTTTTTTTACGATAATGATTACCTCTTTCCACGCAGTGAGGTATCGCTGGCAAATTGTAAAATCTTGCTATTTTAATGTAATTTATGTAATCTTTATGACAAAATCACCTACATACTCGAAGTTTTTTTTTTCTTTTTTATTCTTTCTTTTTTCACTGTTATTCACTTCTGTAAGTATATACAATTTATACACCTGACCCAATTGTATCCCATGCAAAGTTGCGATAAAATCCATAGCTCAAATTAATTATTTATTTTAGGTTGTATGATAATATAGCAGCATCCATAGACTACGAAAACCACTAAGCGTTGCTTGTTAGTCTCCATAAGCTACGGTGGCCAAAATAGAGACAACAACTGTCTAAAAATTGAATTTAGCGCGGAGCAAGTACTAGGCCTCATGAGTTACGAGAAGGTGTCGTTGACCAGCCCTACGGGCGCGGGGCGCGGCAGCCGGGGCGCGTACCAGTATGAAGGTATCGCGGCTGTTCGCGTATCTTAGCTGTATACTTTTGGTTTGGTTTGTTTGTATGATTCTACTAGTTTAAAGTATTATTTTTGTTGACTAGTAGAAAAAGTATTGTATACAATAGTGATATAATCAAGCTTTTCAATCTCATACCTTACTTAGGCAACTCAGCAAGCTTCGTTGCCTAAACACGGTACTCGACTGAAAAACTCTCTATTATATCACGATTGTATAAAATACTATAGTAATATAGTAGTATTAGTAGTAAAATATATACTTATCATAGTATGATAAGTATTTATTTTACTACTCCTTCAGATTTGACACTAAAGTACAATATACCTAATTAAATAGTACAAAAAATAATAATTTAGCAGTGGCGCAGTCAGTAGGATCTGAGTCCTAAAATAGAACTACAATACCAACTTGTTCAAAGTGCTAAATAAGCTCATTCCATTCTATTACTTCTTAAGATCACTCATAAAATAAACTGCAATCATAACATCCTAATAGCCAATCGTAACGAGGTATCATTTGAACCACTTTGCTAAATCACCTACTGCCCGATTCGAACTTTAAGATACGTCAATTAACAGATCTAGAAACGATATGGATTAGATGTGTCAGTGTCAAAAGTGACGTTTTTGTTTGAAGAAACGTTTGACACTGACATATCTAATCCATATCGTTTCTAGATCTATCAATTGACGTATCTTAAAGTTCGAATCGGGCCGCTAATTGCAGCGCGAGACTGAAAGTACTTAACCCTTTGAACGGCACGCCTATCGTGCGCGGCGCGTCATTATGAACCTTGTCATTATGCACGAAGGTTGATATTTGGCTGTCGCACGCGTTAGTTGACGTATTTAGCAGTGAAACGGTTAAATCTGTGAGCGAAACGGGACGCGCTGTACCGTCATCGTCAAAGATATGTTTAAGTACAGTTTTGAACCTCACTTTTTTGTAATAAGTAAAGATTGTAAACTTTTGTATAAATTTCAGCAGATAATTACGGTTCCTGCGACACATATATAAAGACGGACAATCCACTACGACTACGACTTTCCATCCCCGGTAAAGAGGCAGAGGTTAACCGAAAACAAGATGGAAGGACGTAGTGCTGAAAGATATGATTGTGTGCAAAGTATCCGAAAACGATGTCAAGGATAGGGCGAAGTGGAAGCGAAAAACACGGAAAGCTGACCCCATCACCATGTGGGATATATAGCTCGGAAGACAGAGAGAGACAGACGGACCACGGAGGCTTATTAACAAGGTTTCATTTGTCACCCTTTGACCACGGAACCCCGAAAAATTATGGTTCACCCAAGATAGCATCGGGACAACGTATTAAAATAAAACATTTCAGCTCCTTTTCCTTAACAAAAACTGTCATGGCCGTCTTAGATTGCTTGCGAGGCCGTTTCGAAACCAATAAAACCTAACAGCATATGTACAACATATGAAATACGTGACAATGCGAACGTTTTACGACTAATAAATAGCGGAGACACAGTCGTGCCTTGTTTTAGAACGTGCGCGGCCAAAGTGCCGGCAATTGGAACACTTTTATGAAGATCCTTAGGGAGTTGTCAATTTTGCGACAAACTTGACTGAGTGACCTACAAACCTTGATATCCCTCTGGTGTTGCAGGTATCCAGGTGTCCATGGTCTGAGGTTTTTCTTCCATTTTGATCTAGACACGCGGTAGCGTGTCCAGCCAAGTTCAAAGAAAAATGAACTGGCGACGCAGCAACCGTGTGTAATATTACACGAACCATTTCGAGCTACTTTTGACCCCTTCACAACTATAAACTAATTTAACCTAGTACACACATTAAATTTGGCACGTTTATTCAATCCCCTTAGTTTGTCTAGAATACAAAATTTCAAAAAGGTACCTCAAACAGTTATTTGATAAATTAACGTTTCAAAACTGGCATTTTTGTGACTGACTTATAGATCAAAAACCAAACCCACTTTCAGATGACTCGCTGCTAAGTTCCTAGCTCCAATTTCGTACCCGTACCAAAACAACAACATTTTAAACAACATTTTAAATTAGAATCGATCCCCAAGTATTTGTATTCAAGTTTCCTAGCACTAAACGCTCGGTATAGAAAATACGAGGTGTAAATCCATCCGATATTTCCTATACAAGGGGAAAGTTTCCAGCTGCACTACTGTTGTGAGTTCGGAACTTTCTGGCGAGCGTGTAACACCGCCTTACCTATTTACAGATACATACCAGTAAAGTACATTTTATACTGAGGCAACCGGATGGTAAACGTCCGTCCGGGCGTCCCAGATATAGTATGAATTACCTGAGAATTTTTCGGCTCGGGCTAGAGCTCTCTTCTAAATTTGAAATTCAATTTAATTTACAATAAGTAATACCTAATAAGTTAGCACATTAATAACGACTCACGTTAGACCGGGCCGTGTACGGGCCGGAGTTTCCGGCGCTTACTTTTCTATGACATGACAGGTGACCACGTGATGCTTTCCATAGAAAACGATGTGCTGGAAGCTCCGGCCCGGATACGGCCCGGTCTAACTTGAGTCATCCTTTATAGTACGATATTAAAAATGACACTATTGGCTTGTGCCAATACGTTAGGTACGTGTAATAATAATAAGCGCTAAACACGGTGAATATCCGAGCTGGTAAATCCCCCTACATTCCAATATAACCGCCAAGTTTCCAGCTCCACTTCCGTTGTGAGTTCACAACTTTCTTTAACGCGTTTGCACACTGTTTGTAGATCCATATCTGTTCTCTTCCGATTGTGTCTGTCTCCACTATTAACTGACAGATCGTAAACCTTATTACAAGAGGCATAAGGTCTACCGAAGAACAGTTAAGTGTTGGTATTTGTAGATATAAATCGACCCTCAGTCGTATAAATGTTAAATTCAGATTACGACCGCAGCGGCTTCAAAACCTAAAGCCGCGTAAAGCTACCTGACGCGAATGCGCGAATACGTTTTGGTATTTGTGGCAGCAATGTCGCGGCGCATTATTGCAGCAGCAATGCTGGTATAGTCTTAATTTAAGGCTGGTTTTAGTGTCACGCGGACCGTCCGTGCGGATCGCTCCGCACCGGACCAATATGTATTAAGTTCAGGGAGCGCTATAGAGTAAAGCTGAAGGGTCCGCGCGGACAGCTTTCTAATAGGCTGGTTTTAGTGTCACGCGGACCGTCCGTGCGGATGGCTCCGCACCGCCAAATTGTATGAGATAGCTGTCCGCGTGGACGGGCGTCCGCGCGGATCCGTCAGCTTTAAGGCCGAGCCACACCGGCTGCGTGTGCAGCACGTGTGCGTCGACGTAAGCGTAGACGTGCGCAGCACCCCTGTCACACCGGGTGACGCGCACGTCACGCAGCGCACGCCACGCAGTGTGCTGTACACGTCACGCAAGCGCACGCTGCAGCTCGGTCATGCGTGCAGTAAAATAAAATACACTCCTGCGACAGTACATCATGTTATTATACTGTTACTTATACTAAAATAAATGGTATTCTATTCTATTATACTCCGGTTGCAAATGGAAGCAGCTCACAGAATGCCGACATTGCAATTAGAGGAAAAAAATGTCTCTTATTTGAATCGAGATAATTCAGAGTACATAATATTATTATTAAGTTCACAATACAACAACCTTGTTTTCCAATAGTATTATTAGTACCTAACATCGATTTGTTCCCACAGGCCAAATTTTTATAAGACGTATTTTTTTGGAATCTTTGTGCTATATGTTGTAAATATACATTCGTATTGACGAATATATTAATTAGTTTTTCTTTTATCACTGAATCCATATTAAAAACCAGCACGCGCACCGGCCGAGTTGTAAATAAATACAAGCGAGCTGCGCGTGTACACGCACAGCACCTATGCAGCACCGAGCTGTGCGTGTCCGAACCTGCTCGGTTCGCCCTCTCATAGGGAACGCAGTTAAACACAACGTCATCACTGCACGCAACGAAGCGACGTTGCCGCTCCGGTGCGTGGACGCGTGCACGCAGCACGCAGCCGGTTTGTCTCGTCGGAGCTGCGTTGCGTGCAAGTCACGCGTACGCGCACGTCACGCACACGTCACGCAAGCGGTGTGTCCTCTCGTATGAGTTTTCGTATTATACAACGCATCGGGACGCGTACGTGCACGTGCACGTCTACGCATACGCATCCGGTGTGGCTTGGCCTTTACTCTATAACGCTCCCTGAACTTAATACATATTGGTCCGGTACGGAGCGATCCGCACGGACGGTCCGCGTGACACTAAAACCAGTCTAAACGGTGCCTAAGGATAACATTCCATTTCTGACCGCAGCTGCACTACTTATACTGAACGCGTCGCTGTTACTGTCAATTTCCATAGTAAAATTGACAGCAGTGCAGCTGCGGTTGGAAATGGACTGTCACCTAGCAATAGGTAAACGCGGTGAATATCCGAGCTGATAAATCCCCTACATTCCAACATAACCGCCAGTTCCTAGCTCCACTTAAGTATGGCTATCACCAGTTTGGCACTGACATAAACGCTATCGAGAATGAAACTTACTGTCTATGCATCTCGGTCGTACTCGCATATTAGTGCGAGCGAGGTGTATGCAAAGTAAATTACGTAGACCTTAGCGTATGTGTCAGTTTTGACACTGTCAGTGACTCATGGTACGGGTACAAAGTTAGTATATTTTGCTTGGGGTATATAAAATTTAAATTTAGAGTTAGAGTCAGACCAAGAATAGTCTGCAGCGGATTTGATAGCCCACACAGTGCAAGTGTTATTTTAAACGTCAAACTTCTATGAAATTATGACGTATAAATGACACTTACACTGCGTGGGCTATCAAATGCGCTGCAGACTTTTTTTGGCCCGACTCTATCTGTCAATCGATGTGCTTTTATTCCTATATCTGTCACCCATGTCAAAAGAATCTGAATATCACTTTCACATACTAGATAGGACCTGTAACATATCGAATAACTGCAACATTTCAGCGCATCGGAAAAGTATTAGGTTCCGTACAAACTAGGACGGAGACTGGTAACTAATACACATACGGACTAAGAGCCAGTAACAGATTTTCATTGAAAAATTCAATCTTACGGGGCATTCCAATTCCCGGGTTCGAATCCTGGTAATGTCATTAATTTGTGTGTTCATCACAAATATTTGTTCCAGTGTTATGGATGTTTTCTATGTATATAAGATTTATATAAATTAAATATATCGTCGTCTAGTACAAGACAAGCCTTATTGAGCTTACTGTGGGACTAGGTCGATCTGTGTAAAATTGTCCAATAATATTTATTTATTTATTATTTATTCCACAAAAAGATATTCTCTTTCGACAGCTGCCTTAATAACCTGCAGAAATCTGTATTAGGAACACAGTGTGTAAATACAATACGGGCGATAATTTAAACCAGATACCTATAGAATTTATTCGTGTAATCATTAAGTAGTTTTTTTTAGGTTACAGTTGATTATGACCCTGTAGGTAATTGTTTAGCAGCAATGTAGGTACTTCAAACATTACGAGACATAACATGACATGACGTTACCAGAGAGGCTACCGCCAAAACCGAAATTCGCAAATTGCGGGGATCTTTCTCTTTTACTCCAATGAAGGCGTAATTAGAGTGACAGAGAAAAATGCCCGCAATTTGCAAACTTCGATTTTCGCGGTTATAGCCCTGATACGAGCTTTTTTATAGTAACTGCCAACAAGCGTTGACAGTTACTTTAAAAAGCTCGTATCGCGTAACTTGTGTTGTTTTACATTGCGGGCCGAATTATTTTGTATGGTTAATAATTTTATTCTATTTCTAAGCAAAATTTATCTCATTATACTTCTTAGGACCTATGTTAACCACCGTTGCTTCTTAGCTTTATCAGAAGTGTTAAAAAATAGCGTTACGTACCCGACACTTCTCTGAAATAGGAATCTTGAGCCTTGTGAGACTTTCAAGGCTCGTGCTCGTGGTTAAACAAACTTTGCTACTAAGTGAAACACAAAATTAGCCTCATGCATGAAGTTTATATTTGGACGAAATATTTTTAATTCGGATGTTGGTTGCCGTCATATCATGTTACAAATGCATTTCTGTTATTAAATTATCATTTGTTTGCTTGTTGACCAAAAAATTATAATCCATTTTAATTGCTTAAAATAATAAATAAAAAGTACAAAAATTTGTCCGTGAATAGCTTTTTTTTTCACAATCCATAACTCCCGCGGGAATAATATGGGCCTTTGTCCTTCAGTACACCTGCATGAAATAAGGTCTTTTTCGAGCAAGTGTGATGAAAAATACGTACCGACATTCTGAAGCTGTTATCGACAATACGATTTCTACGACAAAGTGTCTGACGGAAACGTACCTAGCTCGTGGACTATTGGATATGATGCGAAAGATTCAATTAGGTACACTCGCGCGGATGCTGGTGGAGTCAATGCTTATTGGATGGCAACGGACCAAACGCGTTTTGAGGTTATATGGGCCGTGTACGGGATGAACTTATCGGGGCCGAATTTTATTTTGTTGCCGTATTTTTTCTTCTCAGATTTCGATAAAATTTTGTAAATAGATCTTAGAGGTCTCTATTCTGTACCTACGTGATAAGCGCAATTTCACCAATTCTCCTAAAAAATCTTTCACCGAGTTACGAAAACATGTGATATCTATTTTCGTAAATATTGCATGTAGCTACTAAAAGTGGCTATCATCAAATGTATGATTACTAAGTGATAAATACATACATATATACAGAAAAAACCTCCGTGACTCAGGAACTAACATGTGTGTTCATCACACAAATGAATGCCCTTACCTGGATTCGAAACCGAGACCATCAGATTCACAGGCAGGTTCACCAGCTACCCACTAAGCCAGACCGGTCGTCTGCAAGTCCGTTACGTAAGCACATATAAAATTCCCGCCATTCTATATTTTTGAAAGCTCTACACAAACTCGAAGTACAGTAAGCAGCAGAAGTTGCTAAGCGGGCGAGGTGTTCAAAATTACCTTGACACGCTCTTATTCTCTTAACAATAAAGTCGCGTCAAGATCATTTTGAACACCTCGCCCGCTTAGCAACTTCTGCCGCTGACTGTACTTACATATAATTTATTGACCGCTCGCTGTTCAAAGCTTACTGCCCGATTCAAACTTTAAGATACGTCAATTAATAGATTTAGAAACGATATGGATTAGATGTGTCAGTGTCAAAAGTGACGTTTTTGTTTGAAGAAACGTCACATTTGACACTGACATATCTAATCCATATCTTTTCTAGATCTATTAATTGACGTATCTTAAAGTTCGAATCGGGCCGTTAGTGTACATTATTATTTTTATATCTCCCAAACGGGAAATAGTCTCGCGGCAATATAAATCAAACAACTTCCTTGGAAGAGGAAACATTTCTTTCTCATTGTTATTTATAGGTGAGGAATACGGAGAGCTTACTAATAATGGGGTTGGCCCGTGGCCGGTCGAAGTAGGTATTGTAAATATGGCACCAGCATGGATTTTACCTGTCAATACATACATAGCAATGCTTAAAAACCGGTCAAGTGCGAGTCGGACTCGCGCACGAAGGGTTTCCTACCATTACGCAAAAAACACATACATTTGAAGGCCAACCGCCTCTTATTTCTATCATGTCTATGTTTGTATCTTTAGGCATTTAAATAAAAGTAAACAAAATCTACCCTCAAATGGCTCCTTAAGCCAGTTGACGATAGATGAAAACATTACATGATCAAATAATGTAGGTTAATATCAGGTCGTTCAATGACTGAACCAGGCGGTTTTGTATTTGGTTGGTTAACCAATAAATGTTATAATATAACTACCTGAAAAGGTACAAATTGTTTGTTTACTTTCATTTAAATACCTAATTCGCATCTGGTAAGCATCTAAATTCTCTGCATCTAGTGATAGGCTACGAGACTCATTGAGAGCAGTGTAGCAGCCAAGGTTGATTACTCTTTAGCACCACCATTATTTTCCAAGAGTGCCCATCTACTCGATATACTGGAGGCCCCCCGGAAGACCTGATAAAACTGAACGACGAAGCTATCAAGTGGATTAATTCTCTGGAGTTAGATTTATGATTTCTCTGTATCTGTAAATATAATATAATGCCATACGATTAAATAAAAATTTAAATACCTAAAGATACAGAATATAGCTTCTTAACATTAGGTACCTACATTTTGCTCGCAGAGAGCCTATTAATAACAAAGTTACAAACTATCTTCCATAACACCATATATTACGTATGTGTATCTCCTCTAATCGTACTTGTATTATACTTTCTCTGTTACTTTTGCGGTTGTAGAAAGTTTTCAATACACAATTGTATTTTCCTGGATTTTGTCGTCATAGTTTTCTGTCCTCAGTGTTTAACACTTGGCCAAGGCGCAAACATATAAATAAATAATATTGATAGAATGATACTTTACGTTTAAGGTCAACAAGTTAGTAAGATTTTCATACAAAACGAAATGCGAATTATAAACCAAAAATTTCGAAAAAGTTCTCATGTTTATCCGCGCAAATGAACTTTAGTAAGATTGACTAAGACATGGTTGAAAAAAAATCCTACATAAGTAATTCAAAAAGCTGCAATATCTTTGAGAGGTATAAAAATTTAACTGCAAGACACTAAAACAATTTTTGAAGTGAAAACTTCTTTAGTGGCGCTGTGCACTTTTTGTGATGGAGAAAAAATGTTAAACTCGCGACAGCGTAAGACGTAAGACGCTTCGTAAGACGGACACGTGACCTGATCGAAAAACTGTTACAATGTCATTGAGTTTACACTTCTGCCGGCACTCCCGGAGTGCAACCCGTTGTTTTTTTTCTAAATCTCTATTTTGACTAAGGTACCATAGTAAAGGTACGTATGAAATAAAGGTAACAAAATAAATTAGCGATAAACCCGCTAAAATTATGTTTTCACCACACCAACTGGTAAAGGCTCTCTTGATTGTTCAAAAACGGATGGGAAAGTTGCATTTTATCCACAGGTGGGGCAAAGTAATCTGATGCAAATGTTAAATTTTCAAAAAATAATTACGGGGTCACAATTAAGTGTAACTTTAAAAAAAACTACTTAATTATTGATTACATGGATAAATTCTATATCTTGTTTAATTTATTGCCCATTTTGGATTTACACACTGTAAGCGCTGGTGGCCTAGCGGTAAGAGCGTGCGACTTTCAATCCGGAGGTCGCGGGTTCAAACCCCGGCTCGTATCAATGAGTTTTTCGGAACTTATGTACGAAATGTCATTTAATATTTACCAGCTGCTTTTCGGTAAATGAAAACATCGTGACGAAACCGGACTAATCCCAATTAGGCCTAGTTTCCCCTCTGGGTTGGAAGGTCAGATGACAGTCGCTTTCGTAAAAACTAGTGCTTACGTCAATTCTTGGGATTAGTTGTCAAGCGGACCCCCAGGCTCCCATGAGCCGTGGCAAAAATGCCGGGTTAACGCGAGGAAGAAGAAGATTGGATTTACACACTGTATAAATAATGCACCCTAACAATATACTGCAACAGGTCTGTATCTTGTCCCGGTGAGTTCCCGGAATCTTCGCTAGTTTAGTTAGTTTAGAATAACAAGGATATTATTAGTTCAAAGCCGAATAGACTAAGAGCCAGCTTCGGAAAATGGTAATTAGTGTGCCATACGGGTTTGAGCGAAGTTTCGGTTTCGGTATCAGCAGGTTCATGTTTCGGCCGATGGTTGGGTTTCGGACAAAAAACTGCCGAAACTGTATTTTCAAACTGTCCGTCCGAAGTTTCGGTATCGGTTTGGCATACCTACTAATCATGTTTTGGCCGAAGGTTCAGTTTTAGATGAAACCAAACCAAAACTACTTACTTACTTACTTGGCGCGATGACCCAAAATGAGTCTTGGCCTCCAACACAAGAGCACGGCATTTGACTCCGTCCTGCGCGGATTTACGCCAGTTTTCGCTGACGCCGAGGTCCCGGAGATCTGCCTCCACTCGATCCGCCCACCGATACTTAGGACGACCTACAGGACCCAAAGCAAAACTGATCCTTCATTTTCGGCAAAAAACTTGTTTTCGGTCGGATACTAAGTAATACAGGTAAGTACCATTTTCCGGGGCTAGCTCTCCGTCTAGTACGCAAAAAAAGATGAAACGTTACGGACATCAATGGACTTATTTCGGTTACCATTACCATTGATATTTCTTTAATTTTTCTTGTTTACGGATGCTTATTGAGGACGGGATGAAAGTGAAGATAGATCACACTGATAGTTGTTTAGTCCGCTAGCTGGCGCGGGTGCAAAGGTTTTTGTTATTTCAGCTTTCGCTTTAAAATGAGAGCGTCGATTGTATAGGAACGGCTTTTTGGCGGCGGGTTCATGCGACTCTTAAAAGACAGACCAGTCTTAGACATTTCTGAAACTGATTTCTACTGTGGATGACTCTTCTCTTCAAAAGGCCGAACCCTACTATACGTAATAAAATTGACAGTGGAAATCGACTGCTGTCAAATTGATTCTACGGTGAGTACACTTTTTTTCTTCTATTAGGATAGAAAGAGCTCGTGATTTCAGAATCATGTGATTTCTACTCAGGTAGAAATAACATAAAATTTCACAAATTTTAAAAAAAAGTGTAGGGGACAACTTAAAATAAAATGGCCCATTTAAACATATAAAATACAGCGTGTGATGTTCACACCATAAACAATACTTATAAGGCACGCGCTGTCGGCCACGGAAATGAGCGATCGACTAGATGCCACATTAAACAGTGACGAGCGTTTTTATTATAAGCGGTTATTGTAATCGGCGATGAGCAGTTTTACATTGTCGACGCTGATTTGCTTTTACGCCAAATTAGAAACTTAACTACCCTTACTTAATATCATCATCATCATCATTTCAGCCTATATACGTCCCACTGCTGGGCACAGGCCTCCTCTCATGCGCGAGAGGGCTTGGGCTATAGTCCCCACGCTAGCCCAATGCGGATTGGGGACTTCACATACACCTTTGAATTTCTTCGCAGATGTATGCAGGTTTCCTCACGATGTTTTCCTTCACCGAAAAGCTAGTGGTAAACATCAAATGATATTTCGTACATAAGTTCCGAAAAACTCATTGGTACGAGCCAGGATTTGAACCCGCGACCTCCGGATTGAAAGTCGGACGTCATATCCACTCGGCCACCACCGCACCCTTAATATCATAGACGGTTATTATACTTACGAGAGCCAGCGATTTGGCAAACTAATTTGTCAGTAGAAAAAGGAGGCCAATTCAAAACATGTAGGCGCATAGGTTTGATCGTTAATGGTTATTTTGATATTCATTATTCACGTTTTACAGCAATACGGTATGTATGTTTATCGTTTACATATTGATTAGTGTTTAGGATGAGTTTATACAATTGTTACTAGTAGTACGAGTACTATTTTGGACGATCGATATACAAAATTTCATTGATATGTCAAGCATTGTTTTCAATTGTTTAGTGGATTTAAATACATATAATGTCCATGTTACAACAACGCTATTGACTATTTTTTACGAAAAAAAAATTAACTATGCTGTTCAGTCAGCCATACCACGAAGTTAACGGAGTTTAGAAAAAACACCTTGTATGTATGGTACTTACTAGTTTTCGTTTCAAAAAAAATTTCTATAAAGAAAATAGGGCGAATGGAACATTTTTCTATGTAACACTCCTACTCGCACTAATTTCTTGGAATTATAATATCAATTAGTACAAGGTTTTAGATTATTTAATTATTTTATTAAATTAAATTATTTTCAGAAAATAATTTAATTTGTAATTATTTCAAGTAGAAACACTACTATATAAATTATAAACTGAAATAAATGTCATATACTAAGAAAAAGTTACCAAGGCGGGAATCGAATCACTGGAAACGAGCCTGATAGGCCTTGGTCACTATTTCTTAGTAGGTATATGACATTTATTTCAGTTTATAAGTTTATAATAAAAATCCCGTTTATGAATTCCACGTTTACAAGCAACTTATTATGGGGGGGGGGAGGGGGCACTACCCTGGTGGGGGGCACCGCCCCCCATTCAGCCATTAGTGTTAACGATGTGTTGTCAATGACTCGCGCTTTCCGAAACAAGCATTGTAAGCTTTCGGTGTGTGAAAGTCGTTAGTGTATTACCAATATTTACTGTCGTAGTTTGGGGTTGTCCTAGTGTTTTCATTCGGTAGCGTGACCATAGAGAAAAAAATATATAGATTGCTTACTCCATATATCAGTTTTGGTACCAAAAATACTAATATTTTCATAGTCGACATCTAGCATCGAGTAGCGGAATTATCAGCACTGCTAAGTAGCAGTAGTAGTACTGTCAAGTGACAACAGATGTAGCACCGACCGGAAAGTCTAATGCTCAACAACATAAGACTTTGTGACAAGTGAGCACTCTATGTATTTTTTTCTCTATGGTATGAGGTACCTTTAAGGTCGTATCAAAACCGTCTCAAAACCATATCAAGTTGTGATATCTGAATCGTGTTGTCACATTTATACTGGGTTTTGGGTACAAATTATGGCAATAATCCTGTAATTTAACAACCAAAGATCAAACCCAGCGGGCTTAGCAAGGTTATATCATATTGCGCGTGGAATCTACTGTCGTCTTTTAACGATAGTCGTATTTTTATCGTTTTGCTGAACATGGTTACGGGCTACGATAAGAATACCACGTCGATATCGTATAAAGTTATCCACTATCATTCGTAAGTGACCACGATTGTCTATGCGTAGAGTTTATGAAAAATCCATTTAATGCCTGGCTTTATTAAAATGTCGGACGTGTGTCGGACGATGTTTGAAAACGAATAGTTAGTTTTATTACTACACTTCCAAATTAAAAAATGTTTAAATGAGTGACAGCTTTATACAAATTGACTTACATTATAACATGCACGGATAATCGTGTTTTCTCAACTGACAATTCACTTGACATTGACAAGCATCGCGTACGCGCATGATTCAGTGAATTTAGTGAAAATACAAACCAAGTCGAAGAAAAATACTGATTTGCTGTGTAAACTAAAGGAAATGCCACCCAAAATGTAAGTTTCTCTAATTTATTTATAGAAAAAGTTATAGTTCGTTTGATCATTAACTGGTTTTGTCATGAATATGTTTAATTTCAGTCGATGCTTCGGCGCACAAGAAAATGCTAGCCAAATATATAACTCAGCATCCCCTGTTCGCCTACACCTACAGGGAGATTCATGAGCCTCTCGGAACCCAGAGATACAAAATGCAATGCTGCACAGTGCACACAAGTTCTAAGATCTAGAAGAAAGGATTGAAGATGTAAGTACACCTTTCTTAAACTAAAATCATGAAAAGTTTCTGGTGCCTTTTAATATTATTGACACTTAATATCTATTTCTTCTCATTCTATCTATTATGTTCTACTAAGTGACAAAAGTTTGTTAAAAACCTGTTCTATCACTACTATAATTGCAGGAAGTTGATTTGGCAAAAATGATGTGTAAAAGTTACACTACAACACTACCTATGCATACATTTATTCACACTGCATAAAAAGTGCATACTTAAGGGTTCTAACAAATATTAAAATCTTTGAAACCCGTAGACCTCACTTTAAAAACTTATATATTTTTTACTCTGTTTGTATATTCTAGAAGCTGGTTTTGTAGCAAGAATAAAAGTTTATTGAAAAAGAAAAAGACACACTTTATGCCATAAATCTAAGACATAAAGATAAAATATTATTAATAAGTATTTAGTTTTTATGCCCGTTCCGGATGTCCCGCTCACTTAAACTTTAAGTCCTTCCTCTTCATAACCGTTTTATGTATGATTGTTTTGCCGTTCAGGCAACCTATCTATGGAATGCACTCCCTCTACCTGTAAGACAAGCCCCAAGAAAATTTGTTTTTTGAGTAGTCATGCTCGGTAGTTATCTGCTAAATGTCTCGTCTAGTGTCTATCATCCCATTTACATATTAGTACATTTATTTTTATAACATATATGTATGTTTATGTTAGTATGTATATCTAAGATATACCTACTGCATTTGCTTTTTGATTGGTTTTTGCACCAACCTTTAGTGTTTATATGTGACGTCCCACGGGTAAAGGTACCTTATGGCGGCTGGCGCTTACGTCGCATAGCGCCGCAATAATATTGGAGCGGCGTTAATAGTTAATAGCGTAAGCCGTGGTGGTGTACCTTTTGCCGTGGAACGTCACATATTTGTTTCTATGGTTGACTAGTAGGTGATAGATAATGCCTTTTGGCATTAAGTTCGCCATTTTTACGTAATTCTATATTTTTGTGCAATGAAGTTTATAAATTAAATAAATAAAGTAGCCATACCCACAAGTAACTTACAAATTCCCTGCAAGAGTTATTCAATACAAATAAATTGTATTAGTACCTATTCTACTAAGATTATAAAATAATATAATACCTACTCGTACAATATTCTTACTTATAACATGTAGGTAATATAGGAATACTAGGAACAGTTATGTTAGCACTAAAGCTGGCCATATACATTTGACAGCTAAGTTTGACCCACTTCCCGATTTCCGATTGAGCTGAAATTTTGCATACATAACAATATGTAAATCGGATGACAATTGCAATATTATGATGACATGGAGCTGATCTGATGATGGAGACATGAGGTGGCCATGGGAACACTGTGATAAAACAACGCAAACTAATTGTGCTTGGTGTTGTTAGAATGGACTCATGGAGTATTAGTTGCCTGTTGAAAGAAAAGTACAGTCAGCGATAAAAGCTTGTACCAAAAATTTTATTTTTGCCAAAAACTTATTTATATTGTTAGGGCTTGGGAGTAGAAGCTGGTTTCTTTACTGCTGGCAGCTGGAATATTTTTTTTGTGTTTGGTAAAGTGGTTTATTGTACCTATACCTGACTATGGGAATGATTTTAGCAGCCTATGTATGTGTGTGGGTATGTTTGTGTCGTATATTACCCTAGCATAGAATATCTGAGATACATTTTGATAAATAAGGTGTTCGTTGGTTTGTTTTTATGACGCAAGTGGTACAGAACTACACTTGATACATAATACAACTTTAATAACGGATAAATAATTACTAGAACAAAATTCAATTTATTTTCAATCGATAATTTGGACAACTGTAACAAAAAAATCCCCCTGGCTTAAAAACGAGAGCTTTCTAAAAGTGACATTAATTTCACATAATTTGCCAATGAACCGCTGTAAGTACTAGCCTGCGCCTGACCTCATCTAATATAAATATTTGTTTCTGTTTCAGTCATAACATATTGGAGGCTTGAAAGTGCACATACCCATAGATTGGACGTTAAGCTCAACGAGACCATGCGATGCATCTCAGGCACTATCCGATCTACAACCGCCACTGGCTGCCGGCATTGAGTCACATTGCCCCTTGTAACTAGACGCACTAGCTGATCTAGTTAACATAAATAATGATTGACACAGCTGATCAATCGATAATATTTTCATAAACTTTAAAACCTCAATTATTATGTACAAATGTTAATTAAAATAAATACATGTAAGTAACTATAATGTATGCATTCAGTAAATTAATTTTAAATAAAAACAAAACATTCTCACGAGAAATCCGAAACAACAAACAAAAAACTTAACAGAGTCAAGTTTCGTAGTGGGCCATTAATCAGAAAAAGTGATTCGCTGAAACCAAAGAGAATGGAATGTGTATAGAGAATGACTGTCGGTGAATTTTGTAGTCGCGAAGGTTATGCTGCCATCTGTTGACGCAGTATTGAAACTAAAGATGAAAATGTATAAAAATATCCATAAAACTTATATATTTACATATAGACATAAATGATTTTTATTAATTTTGGATCGTCATGTGCTTTGATCCGTGTTTTTTTACATTGATGTGAGTTAGAATTGTTTAATATCAAGGGAGTGGCGCCATCTGTTAGAGAGTAACTTTGTCTTGATTTCCGAAGCAAGGGGTTTCTTTTGACTTTGCTTGTCTTATGGGAATCACATCTCTTTGCCAAAACTACTCAAGATTGGTACTCGAGTTTAAAGGAAATAAATAACAAAGATCTTATATTGAAGTGCGCCTAACGCGTCAAATGCGTCAAACGCGTTTCGTTAATGTCTTTTATGGTTATAAATACCCCCACGCCAAGCTGGGAACTGGTTATTCTATTTTTGTCCGTCGGATTGTCACGATCTCTGGCTCGCCCGTAGACGTTAAAACAAAGGTGTTATTTTGACGATTGGATGTTTGACTTTACGTAGCTACTATGCTGCTTTTTGTCAGACTGTTCAATTGTTAGTTCAGTGTAAATACTTACGTGTGTTTTGGTGTTTTTTGTGTTTTAGAGCCAGATTAGTGTCTGATTGCACGGTCAATCAACCGGAAACGCCTAACTTAGCGGTGATAAACAGGCTTTTCCGGGAATCCAGTAGAGTGTTAGGTCCAGGTCGCGAGAGGGGCCTGGCGTCAACCTTTTTACCTACACAGGTGACGATTATACCTCTTACGTTCTCTTCAAGGTCTGACAGAGGGATGTGAGGATCTCACGTGTGGATCATTAGGAGTAATCTTTACTCACTGAAATCTGTTGGTAATTGAAGAAGCGTGGTCTTGTTATATATATTTATATATTCACATTTTATATTTGGAATAGGGCGCCTTATTCGTCAGTACCCTTGGCTACGGCCTACACTGCGGAGGGAGGCAATCACACAGACACTAGGGTTTGCAATACCTCGGTTTTGTCGGCCGAACGTTTACAGCTTAAATTAGGGTCCCTCTTACACACACTCCTCCCTGTAAAGATAGAGGTTCGCCTCTAGATTTACACATTAGAATAGGGACATTGGGGTAGAGTTAGGGTAGAGTCATTATTTGGGAGTTAGGGTTATTTATTATTTCTTTCTTTATTATTATTTATTCTCTCACATATATTTTGGTTACACACAGTGTTAAAATCATTAGAGTGTTAACTGTTTTAAAATACAGAATAAAATTAAAGTCTAGTTTCAGTAGCATATGGATGGGTTACTGAGGCTCGTACATTAGATATGATTTAAAGGTAATACATTATTATATTGGGTGAGATAGGGGAACAAAGTTATTTGAGGACATACTAAATAATTTTGTTATAGGGAGCTAGTGACAGGCGAAGCAGTTCACTAGTGACAATTTGAGCTTTTCTATATCGAGGTAACTAAGGGTATTTAAATCATGTTTAATAGACGATTGCTTCAGTATTCCATACATTTATAGTAAGAATATCCAGATGAGTTTCTTGGCGTTTCTTCTTGTCTGAAAATAGGTTCCGAAACGCAGATAAAAGTAAATATTACATAGTGCTTAGAAATACCTATTAAAAACAAAACAAAATAAAATAGGTATTATTTAGTTTAGAGACCCGACTTCATCCGAGGCGTGACAGTAGATAAAGTATGTTTGTACGTACTAATATTTGCATCATTTACATATAAATATTTTCCTTTAGCTAGCTAGGTTAGCGAATGGATATAAAAGGAAAATATAATTACAAACAACAAGGGCTTATACTACTGTTCATGGTAACTGGTCACGGTAGGGCTCGGTAGGAGATAAAATCTAAAAAATATAATTTATTATTTATTCTTCATATGATTTTGTTTTTCATACGATAGTGTTATAATATATAAATTACAGTAGCAATATTTACAATTACATAGGGTATTTTAGGGGTTATATTTTGAATCCAAATCTAATCAGTCTGCACATAAAAGACGATGGGTACTAAGGTTCACAATGTATTAATTTCACTAGACGATCACATGGCCAAATTAATCTATTTTTCTTAATTTATAATCAATTCTGGTTGAGTTCTATTAAAGTAGAATAGTTAGTAGAGGGTTAAGGTACATTTTTGGTGCCGTAGTGACCAGGATTATATATATAAATAGTTCGTTTCATAAAGTAGCCTCTTTGGCTACATTTTTGCTGCCGTAAGAAAACTGGAATGTGAGTTGATTTGATTTGGATTTAATTAAATATAAAATAAAATATTTCTATATACTAGTATCTAACTACAATATCAATTTCTCCTCCTCGTGGCTTCATTGTATTGACGTAGCTTGCGGGTTAGGGATTTACGTCACCTGAAACAAGCATAAAAATACATTAGTATAAATAGACAAATAAAACTAGCTAAAAATACAATGCGTTATACGAGTCCAAAAGAAAATAGGGGGCGATAGTTAAATTTTAACAATCAAATATAGGCATATTTGTATATGTACGGACATATACATATATGTATTAAAACTAAACTATCAACACAGTGTAGAAAACCAGTGAAAGTTAAGTGTTTAAATAAGTGATAAATAAGTGTTATTTTATAAAAATAAAAATAAGTGTTAAATAAGTTTGTTAAAAACAGTGACAAAAAGTGAGTTAATTAATTAAAAATCTATTAAAATGGAGAGGTCTACAAGACAGCGAAAGGTCGCAGCTAAATCTACACGTCAAAGCATACAACAAACTACGCCGTCAATCAAGAGAAGTACTGTTGAGCGGGTAAATCAAAAGGCACGAGTAGCTCGTAGAAGCATAAAGAAGAAACCAGATGTTAGACGTGGATTGTTCTATCATTTGCTAAAACAGACCGAACAGAAAATGACAGCAGGGCTTAGTCAACTACGAAACGAGCTTGCAACGGCAATTAGTCCTGTACAAGTGGAAACTATAGAGACTGCAGATACTACATCGGAGCAACTCATGGAAGAGACAGAGCATATTGAACCAGTTTCAGGCAGTGAAAAGGAGCTCTCTACTGAAGAGAAGAAAACAATCATATACAATATTAAAAACACTAATATGGAACGTCCCAAGTTCGGCAAAACTAAATCGCATCCAGTGACATTTCTAGAAGACCTAGAAATGTATCTTAAAAGGGTCGTATCTGATGGAAATGAAATAGAATCGGTTCTCGAATGTTTAGAGGGAACAGTTCGTGATTGGGCCAGATTGTATAAAGACAGGTGGACCAGTGTAGCAGATTTCAAAGCCGACTTTCTCAAATCCTACTGGGGGACACATGAACAAAATGAATTACGCAGGAATATTGTTCACGGAGTTTGGGATAAAACAAAAGTAAATAGTATGCATGATTATTTTGTGCAAATGGTTGGACAAGCAAAAATGTTGACATATGTTATCTCTAAGAATCAATTAGTTACTGATATAATGAGGCACTTTCCTCGTTATATACAACAAGCGTTTGCGTCATCAAAAATTATTACTATCTTTGAAGCTGCCGAGTTTCTACGCGCGATGGACGACGTAAACAAACAAGAGCCGCGAGCAGTACCATCAACGTCCGGGGTCTCGAAACCATCCAATCAGACTATGAGAAAAAACCAGACACAATATCAAAATTGGCGGAAACCAGAAGCAACGACAGCTGTTATAGAGCAAGAAATAGTTATCGACGATTCGGAAAACTAATATCTGCTGATAAAAACGTCCCCGGGTCAGCTACAGAAACAGATGATAGGGTCAAAATTCTAAAAATGATGTATAGAATGAATTGGTTGCCAGGCCAATTGTTAGGAAAAAATAATAATGGGTTGCGAGCGCCGATAGAACTAGAAATAGTCAATGGTGAACAAGGAGTGGGATTAGGTTACAGTAATTTAGAAAAGATCCAGTTAATAGGGTTACATGATTTAATTAACGTTTTAAAATTAAAAAGTGAATTGGTAGAATTTGATGTAGATGATGAATTTATCGCGTCCGTGTTTGAGGAAGAAAAAGAAATTCCGGAATCAAGTTCGTTTAAGAGTGAAGTAATTATACGTATGCGAGACTTTCTTATAAGAGCTTTGCTAGATACAGGTAGCGATGTGACGGCTATGTCTGAGGAATTTTGGGAGGTTGTAAAAAATAAATATCCTGAAATTCCAGTAATGCCGATCAAGCCTTTTAATATCAAATCAGCGTCAGGGCACAAAAGTAAAGACATTAAAATTACAGCATTACTACCTATCGGTATAAATGATTTACAGATGGAAATCGGATTTGTAGTAATACCTAATCTAAGTTTTCCAGTGATATTAGGATTTGACTGGACCTAAGAAAAGAGAAATGTGGAGTCAATGTCGAATATAAAGGTGAAACTACTTGGATACCGTTTCATGATCGATATAATGGATGGCAAGATCAATGCAGTATAGAGTCGTCAAATCAATCTCAAACGCAAGTGACATGTAAAGTCGGAATACCGTTAGTAGAAAGTGAGAAAAAAGCTTTACATTCGGTATTGACAAAACATAAAACATTATTTGATTCAAAATTAGGCAGGGCTAATTGCTATCAACATGTGATAAAAATGGAATCACGCGCACCTGTAGTAAAGAGAACGTACCCCGTGCCATATGCGTATCGCGAGAAAATAGAATTAAAATTACGCGAATTAGAAGAACAGGGAATTATTAGTCGTTCACAAACTGAATACTGTAGTCCGTTAACATTTACATTAAAGAAAGACGGAACAATAAGAGTCTTATTAGATGCGCGTGAAATCAATAAGAACATGATATCTGAAACCGAAAAACCAACTTTACAATTGGACGTATTAAACTCATTTCACGGAGCGAAATTTATAAGCGTAATTGATTTGAATAATGCGTACTTTCAAATACCACTATCGGAAGAAAGTAAAAAATATACACGTTTCAGTTTTAATGGGAAATCTTACGTGTATAACGTGTTGCCGCAAGGACTCAAAACATCTGTGGGAAGTTTTAGTCGTGCTATGGATTGCATACTTGGTCATGACGTTCGCGAATTTTGTGTCAATTACTTGGACGATTTAGCCATAATTACTACCGGTACCTTGCAACAACATTTGGAACACTTAGATATAGTGTTGGGAAAATTAGGAAAAGCGGGCCTAACTTGCAATTTAGAAAAATGCAAATTTCTATGTAAAGAGGTGCACATGCTAGGATATATAGTATCAGTAGATGGAATAAAAACCGATCCGGATAAAATTAAAGCGATACAGGAATTTCCAGCTCCAAGAAAAATAAAACAATTAAGAGCTTTCTTGGGACTGTGTAACTTTTATAGAAGATTTATCCCTAATTATAGCGAAAATGTACAATCATTGTGTCATTTATTGAAAAAAGGAGTGACGTGGCAGTGGGGTGTCAATGAACAAAAAGCTTTTGAGACAATAAAAAGGACTTTCGTAGATGTTATTCAATTACAACATCCTGATTTAAGCAAACCTTATTATTTGCAAACAGATTCCTCAGGTATCGGCTTATCAGGTATACTTTATCAACTTGATGATAATGGGGAAATGAGAGTTCTTGGGTTTCATAGTAAATCTCTAAGAGGGGCTCAATTAAATTATTCGACGACTGAAAAAGAATTTTATGCCGTTATTAACTGTTTAGAAAAGTTCGAAACTTATTTGAGAGGTTCAAAGGTTATTATTCAAACGGATCATAAGGCTTTACTATTTGTCAAAAATTGGAAATTATATAATGCGCGAGTAATACGTTGGATCAATTACTTAGAGCAGTTTAAATATGAAATTGAACACATAAAAGGCAAAGATAATATAGGAGCGGATGTGTTATCTAGATACCCACCTCAAACTGATCTTTTGCAGGAAGATAAAGTACGGCTGCCCGAGATTCTTTATACTGAAACAGAAATAAATAAAGAATTGATAAGTAAATTAAAAAAGGTTAAAGAATTACAAAAACAAGATCCCGAAATTGACGAAATAATTCAAGGTCTAGAAAATGGTGATATTAGTGATAGAATCGGTCGAATAATTCAAAGATGCTCATTACAGGATGGTGTATTGTACTTCACACCCGATAATAGTCCAAATAAAGTTATATTTTTGCCAAGAATGTTAGTATCGGATATAATAAAACAAATACACTTAGAAATGGGTCATCAAGGGGCTTACAAGGTCATAAAATACATAAAAGATAGATTTTATTGGAGGGGTATTACGCAAGATGTTAAAAAACTAATAAGAACTTGTCATACTTGTCAAATGGTGAAAAATGATAATATCAAATACGTAGGACCGTGTAAGTCAATAGTGAGTAATGATATCGGAGATTTAGTCATGGCGGATCTTTATGGGCCTTTACCGTCAGGACAGTTCGGAATGAGCTATATTTTGGTAGTGCAAGATTCATTTAGTAAATTCATCAAACTATTTGCGTTACGGAAGGCTACAGCGTTATCTGTGGTAGTTAGTATGAAAAAATTCTTTAAAATCATTCAACCAAAAGCAATTTTAACAGATAATGGTTCGCAGTTTATTAGTGATCAATGGAGGCGTTTTATGAAAGAAAAGGGGGTCAAAACTATATATACAACAGTTAGAAATCCTCGTCCAAATACTACAGAACGCGTGAATAGACAACTTGGAGTATTATTCAGGACTTACTGTGAAAAACGACATCAAAGTTGGGTGAAAATGTTACCAAAGATAGAAACTCTATATAATAATACGTTTCATGATAGTACAGGGTTCACTCCATGTGAAATAATGTATGGTCAGCCTACGCAATTAACATTTGATAAGGAAATTATTAGTCATATAAAGAAAAACATAGCGGACATTAGGCAAAAGGTTAGAGAAAATTTAAAGAAAGCAGCTGAGATAAGGCAGGCAAAGTTTAATCAAAATTATAGACTGATTCAATTTCAAATAGGGGATTGGGTTAAAATAAAAAAGTTAAATAAATCAAATGCTCAGCAAAAGATAACAAAAAAGTTCGAAGCAATTTATGAGGGACCTTATGTAATTGCAGCAATTCCTTATCCAAACGTATATATTTTAATAGATCCATATACAAATATATACCGAGGTAAATACAATACAATACATTTGTCAAGATATTATAAAGGCGAATTGAGTAAAAATAGCTGATCCGGTGAACGTTGTGTAATGTTTAACTGACATTTGTTAATGACTGTATTTTTATTGTTATGTTAATTAGATAAACAGAACTAATTGTTATGTTTTAATGTTGATAAAAAGGTTTGACTAGAAAATAACTGTTAAAAAATATTAAAAAGTAAAAAAAAAAATAGGTTAAATATTATAAGGATAGATGTATTAGACATTGAGTAATATTTTTGAATTTTTCTAATATATAACATAGAGATTAATGACGTGTTTAAATGTACTTACCAAGTTTAGAATAGTAGCACGGAAGTTCTATTAAGGCGAGTCGAGTGCGAAGGCGCTGAATGTTGTATTGTAGCTGAAATCATTAAGAATTTTATTTTTAATTATGAAAAAAAAAATGTATACATAAGCATTATTGTTATAAAGGTTTTTAATAAAAAAAAATGTCTAATTAGAATAAATAATTTTTGGAACTACGTAATATTGTTATAGAGATTTTTAATAGCTATTAAGAAAAAAACAAAGTGTCAAATTAGAATAAAAAATTTTTAGAAATAAAGAAAAAAAAATTTAAAAATAAGTAGGTAGGTTAGAATAGGGTCTTCCATCCACATCCGGCATAACAGTAGTCCGTATGTGTGAAAGTAACACTATTCACATATACAAGTCGCTTCATTCATATACACGTAGAATAGGCAACTAACTTTGGTTTTGATTTTGTAATAACTTTGATTTTGTGTAATGGTAATTATCATAAAAAAGAAATATGTTAATTTACAATAACCCTTTAAGCATGCATATTAAAGGGTTGGGCTACCTAATGTTACCCGAAGGCACAAATAGCGGTAGTGGATTTTCACAAAAAAAAATATATTTTTTATTATTATTATAAAAAAATAATTAATAAAAATATATAATCAAAATATCTTATAAATAAAAGAGAGATGAAAAGTAAATATCTTGAATTCATTAAATCATTTTGAAAAATATATTAATTATAAATACATAGTATCGTTTTTGGTATGTTAATAATAAGTAAGCATTTTAATTACCTTAAAATAAAATGAAGGAACAGCATTCAGCGACACTCGGTCTTTTGTCATGTGGAACATCTGGAAAACGGGAAGTACTCAGTTTAGACAGAGAACATAGATGTTTTGTAATTATTTTGGTAGACATAAATTTCAGTAGATGAAAATTATCAATAACATATTAAATAAGACATACATTTATATTACTTTTAATAAAAAAAAAGTTGGCGTAAAAAAAAATTCATTAGAAAATAATTACAGTAAATGTTTGATTATTGCGATATAGTTCATTATAATTATTTTATTTAAATAAAATTGAAAAATGTTAGGTTAGGTAAAAACTTACTTAGAAAATGTTGTCTCATAATTAGGAAGACTAATTACATATAATCATCTTACACGAACGCCTTACGTATCCTGAAATCATATTATGTAAAAATTTAAAAATCTTAAAATCAAAACAATAGTTCTAAAAATAGCTGAAAGACATCGTGAGACGCATTCAGCCACTTATAAAAGATCGGGAAAAAAAAAAGGTTAGCAGGTATTCCTTTAACTGTGTGTGACGACGCTTTCTTATCATGTTAGTGTAAACAAAGTTTTTAAACGAGAAAAATAATATGGAGTAAACTAAAGAGTTCAATTTACCAATCATATTTATACGTTATGAGTAAATAAAATGGCAATAGAATAATATAACAGATTAAATGTTAAGCATAAATTAGCATTACGTACCACCAATTATGTTCTACCAAGTTGACATTCCTAGAAAAACATTGTTCTTTAGATTAAAACAAAAATGTATGATAGTAGAAAGAACCGAGTATTACTTACATAAAATGTTGAATCAAATAGGATCACCCACGTCGTCTAACAGTCCGGACTCATTTATGAGGGCCTGAAAAATAATAATCAAATAAACATTATTAAGTTTCTATGGAATCTGAAAGTAAAATAAATATACTTCAAATTAAAACAACTTACGTTGAAATCCAGCGGAGGTTCTTCGTTTTCAACTACTTGCTCCGGGATATCAAAGAGTATGTTTTGCAGGCTTGGTGAGGGCTGTAGAATAAATAAACATAGTTGGATGCAATAGGCGTGTTTATACATCAATGACATTATTGATTTGTTGATCATGCTTGCTTCGGTATCAGTAGCGGCGTGGTGTGGAGACCCCGGAGCTGCTTGAATTATTTGTATAACGTATCTGAATCGTTGTCCGTTGGCGACTAGTTTTTCCTATAACAAAAAAAATGTTTTTGTTTTAGCGTTAAACAGTATTGTAATAAAAATTAACAGATTATTAAAAAAAAATATTTCTCAAAATATTCATATAATATAATAATGATGTAAATAGTTATATAATTATTTAATATAAATATAATTAAATAAATGTATACAAACAAAATTATATACCCTTAATCTGCGGAGACGGTCCTTGAAATTCCTGATTTTCTTGTTAAGCATTTTAAAATTATAGTGAGGTTCGTCTTTCATACACAGTATTAAAAGATCTAGACGGGCAAGTTCGGTTAGAAATTCATCACCATGATATAAATTATTGATGTCCCAAATTATTGGGAATTGCAATATCTTGTAGTCAATTTCTTTAAGTCGCATTTTTGAATAGTGTACACTTCACAAACACAAGTTAACACTTCAAATGAGGGTTTTTCGTTGCGTATAACAAATTGACAATTTGTAACCTATGGTTTATCCCAGGGGGCGCCACTGTGGACGCCAAAGACAAAGCAAGCAAAGCAAGGGGAGTACTTATAGTATTCACTGATGTTGCCAGCAAACAAATTAATTGAAATATAATAATTTAAAATATTTTAAACTTGGATTTAAGTAAATATCAATATTCACTGTCATAAAAACATGTTGAAGTCATAAAATTTAGAAAGTTGGATTTGAAGTCATCGGTCGTATAAACAAAGAACCGTTTAAAACAATAGAATTACACAGAAGGGTCATATTGAATGCACATGTTGGAGTTTGAAACAAAAAATCAGCCAACGGCTCGAAGGGATCTTTACCTGCTGTTGAAATGCGTGGTGTTTTGAGTACAAAGTTAGAGATAAAGTGTTATTTAATTAATTTAGATAGTAAAAATACACAAGTATCGAATAAATATATCATGAATAGTGATTTAGATTGAATACTGATTATTCAGCAAAGGTGGTTGACTAGGTAGAATGCCCAATAGTTGCAAATATTTTTGGCAAGTCTAGTATTTATAGTGTAAATGTACAAAGAATTAACATGTTTAGAAATAGGTTATATAAAATATTAATACAATGGTATTTTTGAATATTAAATAAATACTTTAACATAAAATTTGTTACATTATCATCAAATATAATAACTATTTATTAAAAACATGAAATTCAATATTTATCTTACTCTGCATATCAAGAGAACAAAAATATATTTGGGGTTAATACTTTAAAAATAATACTATATAATAAATAGTTCACGCGAGAGTTAGCGATAAAATAATACATGTGGTATATACATAATGCAGATACATTGGCATAAATATACAAAATTAACGAGTTCAGTTGTATACATAAATGATTAGATAAAATATAGAAATAAAAAGTAAGAAATACATTCAAACTTACCAATTATTTGTTCAACAACAAAATTCACTATAGCACTACACTTCACAATAACACCCAATTGCACTACATCGGGTAAAATTCAAAACTGTTCAATGACAACGAACAGATAGACGCGCGATGCATCTCTCCATTATCATTTTCGAGGCGCATCTTTGCGGGGTTGCCATAATAAAATAATGAGTTATTGTATTGCCATTGTAAGATGTAATAACGCAACGTTAACTAACATGGTATTAACGTTATTTCAACTGAATTTTTTAACTTCAATATAAATAGTTTTGCAAATACAATTTTTTGGTATTGTTTATAATAAATAGGAGGGAGCTTGGGGTTATGTCAGAAATATTGTTTTTTCATAAAAAAAAATTAAGTTTCATTTGATGCATTTTATTTTGATTGCAAATCATTGACGTTGGCTATCTGTGGAAATAGCCTAGTAAGAATTGAATGAACTGGCAATTGAAAGGCAATGAAAGATTATTAACTTATTTAATTATAACAATAGATTGATGGATATCTGGAGATTTTGCAAGCAGTGTGTGACATTTTGTATTTTTGTATGAATGATTTTTACGGTTAGGCAAATGTCAGATTGCAATCAACCTGGATTTGTTGGTATTTTGTTGCTAATAATACACAAAATAGTCAACAAATTCTTATCAGTAGGCTAAAATCGTATGACGATTCGACCCATTTCAAAGGGTAGTTTTTGTTGACTATACACTCCACAAGAAGCTAAGCCCATGACTAATTACACACCTCATCGTGAATAAGATCTTTGATATCAAAACACGATGATGATATGTCAACGAACATGCATTATCACATTATTATATGCGAAAGAGTTATTGGTGCATTATTTTTAAATATATTTTATAGAGCTTTTTGAGATATGGTTTTATATTTTATTATTTATTAAATATAAAGATGTATTAAAATGTCTACAAGTAAGACTTATTTTCATATGTTATAATGGTGAAGTGTTTATAGTACTGTAGGTAGTTATAAAATATTTTTTTTTATATTATTATTTTTTATTTTCATGTATAAATATTTTTATTAGGATCTATTTACAAACATTACATAGTAGTTTTGATTTAAACCTATGTTATGTTTGTGAAGGTAATATTTTGATACAAGTATCAGGATATTATCATGGTATTTTAGGTTTCTTTAACACTTTATTGTTAATATGGGAGTAAGTTTGAAGTCAAATATCTTGTTCATGTATGTGACATTTTCCAAGAAAACTTGATTGGGAGGGATGATTTGGTAATGGAATTCGGATTGGATTTTGATTAATGGAGAATGAGTATCCCAGTACTTATACCAAATGTTTTTTCTACTTTGTGAAGGGAGGTTTTATTGATTCATTTATTAACCGGACAATGTGGTTAAGTCGCCGGATAGAAAGATCCATAGACTAGGATGAAACCATAAAATCGAGCTACTAGAGTTTATTGGATTCACGACCCAATACCCTAGACTGGTAGGGAAATCGTGACGAAAAGATAATCATAATACATTATTAAAATTCAATGATCTGAGTTTTATATCTAATCAATCACAATCAATGAGTATTGGTTTAAACACACATCATACACCACACGTTTAGTATACAAGGGGGACAAAAAGGGATAATACCAACAAATTAAGGATATAATTTTCATTTTTATTCGAATAGGTTTCGAGAATTCTACATGTATGTGTATGCACATACATTGCAAATTCTCGAGGGGGCGACTGTAACTAGACGCACTAGCTGATCTAGTTAACATAAATAATGATTGACACAGCTGATCAATCGATAATATTTTCATAAACTTTAAAACCTCAATTATTATGTACAAATGTTAATTAAAATAAATACATGTAAGTAACTATAATGTATGCATTCAGTAAATTAATTTTAAATAAAAACAAAACATTCTCACGAGAAATCCGAAACAACAAACAAAAAACTTAACAGAGTCAAGTTTCGTAGTGGGCCATTAATCAGAAAAAGTGATTCGCTGAAACCAAAGAGAATGGAATGTGTATAGAGAATGACTGTCGGTGAATTTTGTAGTCGCGAAGGTTATGCTGCCATCTGTTGACGCAGTATTGAAACTAAAGATGAAAATGTATAAAAATATCCATAAAACTTATATATTTACATATAGACATAAATGATTTTTATTAATTTTGGATCGTCATGTGCTTTGATCCGTGTTTTTTTACATTGATGTGAGTTAGAATTGTTTAATATCAAGGGAGTGGCGCCATCTGTTAGAGAGTAACTTTGTCTTGATTTCCGAAGCAAGGGGTTTCTTTTGACTTTGCTTGTCTTATGGGAATCACATCTCTTTGCCAAAACTACTCAAGATTGGTACTCGAGTTTAAAGGAAATAAATAACAAAGATCTTATATTGAAGTGCGCCTAACGCGTCAAATGCGTCAAACGCGTTTCGTTAATGTCTTTTATGGTTATAAATACCCCCACGCCAAGCTGGGAACTGGTTATTCTATTTTTGTCCGTCGGATTGTCACGATCTCTGGCTCGCCCGTAGACGTTAAAACAAAGGTGTTATTTTGACGATTGGATGTTTGACTTTACGTAGCTACTATGCTGCTTTTTGTCAGACTGTTCAATTGTTAGTTCAGTGTAAATACTTACGTGTGTTTTGGTGTTTTTTGTGTTTTAGAGCCAGATTAGTGTCTGATTGCACGGTCAATCAACCGGAAACGCCTAACCTAGCGGTGATAAACAGGCTTTTCCGGGAATCCAGTAGAGTGTTAGGTCCAGGTCGCGAGAGGGGCCTGGCGTCAACCTTTTTACCTACACAGGTGACGATTATACCTCTTACGTTCTCTTCAAGGTCTGACAGAGGGATGTGAGGATCTCACGTGTGGATCATTAGGAGTAATCTTTACTCACTGAAATCTGTTGGTAATTGAAGAAGCGTGGTCTTGTTATATATATTTATATATTCACATTTTATATTTGGAATAGGGCGCCTTATTCGTCAGTACCCTTGGCTACGGCCTACACTGCGGAGGGAGGCAATCACACAGACACTAGGGTTTGCAATACCTCGGTTTTGTCGGCCGAACGTTTACAGCTTAAATTAGGGTCCCTCTTACACACACTCCTCCCTGTAAAGATAGAGGTTCGCCTCTAGATTTACACATTAGAATAGGGACATTGGGGTAGAGTTAGGGTAGAGTCATTATTTGGGAGTTAGGGTTATTTATTATTTCTTTCTTTATTATTATTTATTCTCTCACATATATTTTGGTTACACACAGTGTTAAAATCATTAGAGTGTTAACTGTTTTAAAATACAGAATAAAATTAAAGTCTAGTTTCAGTAGCATATGGATGGGTTACTGAGGCTCGTACATTAGATATGATTTAAAGGTAATACATTATTATATTGGGTGAGATAGGGGAACAAAGTTATTTGAGGACATACTAAATAATTTTGTTATAGGGAGCTAGTGACAGGCGAAGCAGTTCACTAGTGACAATTTGAGCTTTTCTATATCGGGGTAACTAAGGGTATTTAAATCATGTTTAATAGACGATTGCTTCAGTATTCCATACATTTATAGTAAGAATATCCAGATGAGTTTCTTGGCGTTTCTTCTTGTCTGAAAATAGGTTCCGAAACGCAGATAAAAGTAAATATTACATAGTGCTTAGAAATACCTATTAAAAACAAAACAAAATAAAATAGGTATTATTTAGTTTAGAGACCCGACTTCATCCGAGGCGTGACAGTAGATAAAGTATGTTTGTACGTACTAATATTTGCATCATTTACATATAAATATTTTCCTTTAGCTAGCTAGGTTAGCGAATGGATATAAAAGGAAAATATAATTACAAACAACAAGGGCTTATACTACTGTTCATGGTAACTGGTCACGGTAGGGCTCGGTAGGAGATAAAATCTAAAAAATATAATTTATTATTTATTCTTCATATGATTTTGTTTTTCATACGATAGTGTTATAATATATAAATTACAGTAGCAATATTTACAATTACATAGGGTATTTTAGGGGTTATATTTTGAATCCAAATCTAATCAGTCTGCACATAAAAGACGATGGGTACTAAGGTTCACAATGTATTAATTTCACTAGACGATCACATGGCCAAATTAATCTATTTTTCTTAATTTATAATCAATTCTGGTTGAGTTCTATTAAAGTAGAATAGTTAGTAGAGGGTTAAGGTACACCCTCCTCACATCCGACGACTCAAGGCGTTGAAGAGGGAGGCTGAGAATATAACGAATAACCCCACAATGCCTGTCCACGAGGAATTCTGCCGCCCGACTGCCCGCCGACCCTGTGCTACAGCTGGGAGCCTGAGCAGCTTTAATATTTCGGATAGGTGGATAGCGGAATGGTCAGCTTCGGCAGCTCGGAGTTGCTGTATATCTGACCCAACTAAAAAACCAAAAGGGTTTGACCTTCCTCGGAAAATCTGGTGCCGCCTGAGAACCGGACATGGCCGCTGCAATTCAGCCACACAAATGGAGATAGACGGCTTTCCCACTTTGCGAATGCAGAATGCAGACCACTTAGCATATCTTCCAACGCTGCCCACTCCACTCCTCCTCCACTCCTGGGCCTGTTGAGGACCTGAAGACCGTGACACCTGACTTGGTTGCTTGGCTTGGCAACCTCAAGGCTACACTCTGAATGCCCTCATCAGTTTATGATATGAAATGAAATCACTTTATTGGAGCATTCCACGAGCTGTCCCGTACAAACGCATTTTATTTTGCTGTGTTGCGACTTTTTTTTTCGCCATTTAAAGCAAGCGATTAATTTTCCGTGCATGTTTGACCATTTGTCATAGAAAAGGAAACTCTTATACCTGCAAATCTCCAGAAAATCTGCATTTCTACGGGACAAACGGTAGACAATTGCATGGAATGCTCCATTGCCAAAACATGATAAGTTGATGGTAGAAAAAATATTAGGAATACAAACTATATACCTACATATAAATTCTATGTTAAGTATGTACTAAGTTATTCTAGGTTAAGTACTAACTTATTGTCTACTCTATACATAGGTAATTACATTTAGCAAGACATGTTGGCCGTGGGTACCAAGCTCAGCATGTGCTAGACTGGCGTCCAGCGCTGGTTTTCAGTTTGGCCCCTTTTTGTTGGAGGTCTGAGAGGAATGTTGATCTTTTCTGCGCCGTTAAGCATTCTATTTATATTGGAAACGAAACTTATAGATGAGCAGTTATGAAATAGCAATAATACAATAATATGGATATCAAATAAAAGCTAGTGAGAAGACCATTCCAAAAATATATATATGTGTCATACCTATCCACAAATAAAACAACAAACAACCTTTTCAGCTCATTAGTATTATCATTAAGCGTTTTACAACGTAAGTTAGGCCGTCGAATCAGACAGAATGGTAAGGGCCCCCGCTCAGTGGCGAAACTGGGGGGGGGGGGGGGGGGTTGGAGGGAGCACGTGCCCCGGGCGCCGTCCAAGGGGGGGCGCCAAAATGGGCTAAAGACTACCTCTCCGCCTTGCCAAAGGCAGCAGGGAAACTTTTGTCAGTCGTATTTACCACCACTGTGAAGTGTGAAATGCGGATGGTAATCTGACGATCTTTTAGGAACTCTTTTTGCATCGAACTCGACCTTGAAAGACGACGGTAGCGCCCTACCGCCCACCATCCCGTAGTGTGAATACTCTATGCCAGAAACTTCTATCAAGCAGAGGGATATTCGGCGGGAGTTGCTATGCTTTCGTTTTATAAGGCGAGCGGGCCAAGTGCTTCAGAGTTGTGTCCAGTGTTGGCGCGTCTTACGTTAGGGGTCTCCTGTCGAAGTTACCATCTTATGGACTGTCCAATAGACTACCTATTATGCAAGTGGATCGCTAGCCCTTTGTCCGGCAGGCGCATATGAGCCGTAGTTGACGGAACCTGCTTCAATAGCTGCTGCTGCATATCTGTGACATGTTGTCTATCGACGACATTCATCGATATGTGGACTACTGAGGCTTCCTATACACTATACAGGATGGCTAAAAAATAACTACATTCCCGTTGCCAGGGAGGTTTTGGGATTATACTGAGTAACTTTTGCTACGGGACCAACCTCGAAATCGCGAAAAAAATAGTTTACCCTCCCATAGAAATTGGACCAGCCAAAATGTATGAAACAGCCAAATTTTTTTTCGCGACTTAGGGGTTGGTCCCATTTCGTTTCGGAGAGGGGGGGGGGAGGCGCAAATTTGGTGCCTGCCCCGGGCGCCATATGACGTTCCTGGTACAAAAGCTGTTCATACTTCATAGTAATCCAGCGATAAAGCTGCTGGCATGATGGGCACTTTCACACCGGGTACGGCAGCCAATGCCAATGATTTGTTTGTACACCTACATTTAATGTGTAAATAAACTTTGTTTAATTTTTTGGCAATAGTTGTTTTATTTACCCATTTATAATATTCTCTCTAGCACAGAGCCGAAATTGTTAACTTATCTATAGAGTTTAGTAAACAAAAAAGACTTGACAACACCACAAGTGACGAGAATTGTTATTCTTGTATCTACCTAAATGGAATTTAACATAGTTTTTAATATTCAACATTAGTTATTGGCGTATTGAGTCTGACCGCAGTTATAGTCACTAAAGTAGACTTATTAGCATAATAGAGCATTTAGGAATATTCTTATTTGACCTTTTCACCGCCAGACTCACTAGACGCGTCTTTTCATACAAACGTAGTCCACATTTTTCTCTCTGGATAATAACATTAAATATTTTGATACAATTTGTTGTATATCATATCAACATCAACTACAGCCATGCCCCTACGTTTGTTCTTTTTTTTTAATTATTATAAGAGTTAGAAGGGCGATTCTCAGAGATGACCTTCGGTGCCTGACTTCGGTGCCAAATTTTTTTTTTAACTTATTTGATATGCGACTTTATTTCCTAAAATCTAGCCTTAATATAAAAAATATTGGTACTGGAGGCCTCCATTAGAACCTTATAGTTTTAAAGATATTTGAAATTTAAAAAACACCGAAATCATGTGCAGCACTGAAATCAATTGGCGTCACCGAATTCAATAATGCATACACAAAAATCACATTTCATTTTTATATCTCAATTATATTACATTTTAATCATATTTTTCATTCTTATTTGATCATAAGCGATGTAACAAGGCTACTGATCTCGAAAGCTTACATAAATTTAATAGATATAGACCCAAGATTTTAAAATAACCTTGTTACGGCTTGTAAAACAACATGTCTAGAAGATATCCCATACTATTTGACTGTCCTCATATAATAGGGCGATGCATGGTCCTGAAACGAGTTTTAGACATGTCGACCACAAATTCGCACATTAGTGCCATGAAGGAGAAGATGTTTGTTTCACACAATCCGACCGCACACGCATCAAAAAGAAACTTAATTATGTTAGCTACACCCGATACACAAGAAATTTTTGAGTGGTGTTCAATGCTTGTAAAATATTTAATGCACTTATAAAGCAATATGATGCAATACGGAAAACAAGTATTTTTGAATAACAGAGTTTTAAAGCGTGAACTCCATCAATTTAAAACTATTTGAAGTGGTCGACTAATGCTTGAAGATTTACCTATTAATTATGATCTCCAGCACCCTCAAACACATGAGCTAAATTGTAACTCCTATATTTAGACATAAAGACATAAGACATTGAGGAGTGTTAAAACATTTGCTATGTTCAATTTGTGTCTATGGCTATCCTTTAGAAATATTGATCAGTAAGGTACGCTCAGTGCATTTGAAGCGATCTCGACATTTGACGGCCACTTTATTTTTAATCCCTTGTTCTGAACATCCTGTCCCTTGGGTGCACCTTGCATAGTACTTACAAATACAAGTTATTTTAAAAGAAGTGGGATCCAATTGACTGCATTCATTTAACATGGCTGACACGTGTAAAAGCTATCGAGGTGTAGGGCCTCAGGTGATACAGAGGACAATTAACATAATATTACTTCATTGGTTTGAAGAGAATATCAAGACAGAGAAAGAAACATTGGGTCTACAAGTTTCAACACACGTCTGGTTTAAAAAACTACTCATAGTAGACTAGTGATTTTTTGTACCTATTATGGCTTAATTTACTTACAAACATAATTTTACGTTTATACAACGTATCTTGCACTTTTTAGGTGTGATGAATTAGTACAACAAACTAGTTTGCAAAGCAGGATTTGAATTCAGTGATCACTTTTTTGATATCGGTGGTCAAAAAATCCACCGAAACCAAGGAAATCAACACCAGCGATGTCAAAATTAATCGCTTTTCAGCAATTACAGAAATAGTATGAGTGATACAGAGGAGATGTAATAATGATGGATTTACGTACTTTTGAGGATTTCTTAATCACTTGCATAACGATAAATGCACTAAAACTTTCGGAGTAAATTGCACCACCGATCTCAAAAAAAACATAGAACCAAACCCACCGAAGGACTGGGAAACCTTTAAAAAATCACTTTAATATACTGTGACTGTACCTCTACTTTATTCAATGGTTAAGGCACAACTAAAGCATACTATGTTTGAGACACTGAGTTCCTGGTTTACAACTTTGAAGGAGTACCGACATGTTTTGCAAATTACACCGAAATCAGGCACTAGCCCGGGACACATCGTAAATTTGGTTTTATGCAATGAGTTGAGCAAACACATTATTGTGATATAAAGAATATGATAAGTTAACTAATACCTTATGCGTGAATAACCATAATAACTCCGATCTAATGCCCCATCTTGAGTAATAATTTTTTGTTTCATAAAATCTGGGTGCGGGACACTTCCACCGAACATCATTTTTGGCATTTGAATTTTATTTTCTTGTATTATATAAATAATAAATAAATAATTTGATAGTGTCCCGGACAGAATATAGGCTGAAGATCATGCCTAAATTAATTCAGATTTATTGAACAGTAAATTCAATCATTTATTGCCCCGGACACGTTAAAATGGCCCTCCTGAGAAATGCCCAGAAGCATTTAAAAATTTGTATGTAATCTGTCTTCCTCTCCTAATTTTTACAATAATCAAAAATTCGAACGTAGGGGCATAGCTATATGGTTAATATACATTAAATTATGTAAAAATATTTTCCATAATGTCAATATCCAGAGAGGAAAATGAGGACTACGTTTGTATGGTGAAGCGGAAGCGGCCATCTCCCTTTCCTCTTAAGTAAGAACGTGCCTAAAATGTTTTTATTACCTATGCTTTCATTGTACTATACTGCATATGAGTCGGATTTTACATTTAGAAGCTATAATATCACAAATTTTGTACGCATAAGGCTAAAATGAAAAATAAGAATAAGTGACACCTACATTGAAGCATGCGTTCTGTGTGAAGATTATCCGTCTTGAATGTTTACTAGTCTCTACTTGTATAGAAATATAGGTAAATTAGGTAGGTATTTGTGTGATAGTAAAACATAGTAATAGGCGAAATATGTATTTATTAAGCTTATTAAGAGCCGGTTTTGTGCATGCTTGCATGCTTAGGAAGTTTTTTAGGAGCGTCTTCTCTAATTTTTCCCTTGATCCACGAGAAGTTTTCTGGAAGAAAAAGAAGGAAATAAGTAAAAGTAGGTTCATGTGGCAGCGATGGAGTAAGTATTTTCACATGAGTGCAGTCTAGTGCACTCAAGATATATACTAAACAATCGCCAGGAATAATATCCATTAAACAAGGCAGCACATTAGAACTAGGTGCCTTAGTTAAACCTAATAAGTATTGCATTCCCAGATTATATATCCCAGAGATAACTACTTATCATACATAACTATCAAACAATGGGTAGGTACATATCTCAATGCATAATACAGCCGCACTCATACTTATTCAAAAAAGGAAAAGTTACTAAGACAGTCCTTGTGGAAAGTCACAGTTTTTTATGTCTAATACTTAATTCAGTGCTCAAAAGAACTTACCTTCTGTTTACAGCATCTACAAACTGCTCGAGGTTCAGGCCTACAGTAGTGTGGCCAATCCAGTCAGTAGTGCTCCAATGGACAAGTCATGATCTTGACTAGTCCCACGTTGGTAGTTAATTGCCATCAGCTAGCAGGTGTAACTGTTACACACCAGCAGCTGCTGCTGCTGCTGCTGGTGTAGGTGTGCTGCTGGTGTGGTGTATACTGTTAGAACCTAAAACAAATAAGTACCTAATTACAGTACCGGCCAATAATATATCACCTCCATGCTTTTACGGTATAACTTTTTTTTATATTTGTGAGTGACTTCCACAGCTTTAGGTAGTTTAGTAGTATTCCTTGTCCAGTGATGAGAAAAATTGGTCTATGTAATGATTTTTTCATAGAGGTTTTTTGTTTTAATGTATGGTCAACTTCATTATTTTTAAAGAGCTTTTTTAGTAATATGCTGAGTCTCTTATTGTAGTTCACAGTATTTCAGTATTCATAATATCTTATACCTTTAAACGAGCAATTCTTGTATATTTATTTATTTATATGTATATATATTTCGGGGATATCGGAAACGGCTCCAACGATTTCGATGAAATTTGCTATATGGGGGTTTTCGGGGGCGAAAAATCAATCTAGCTAGGTCTCATCTCTGGAAAAACATGCATATTTATATAAAATGACTAGTAAAATATGAAATCTACAAACTAACCTACTACAAGTTCATACAAAAACACACAAAGGTGATATGTTATTGACCGGTACTGTAAATCTAATTTTGTCAAGTAGATTTTCCCCCTGGAGGTTAGGATATGAATGTTGAAGTAAATAGTAGCTTAAGTAACCTCTGTTAGTAGGTTAGTAGCATAAGTAAGAGATTGTACAACAGATATCTTAACATACTAACTTTTACATATAATAATGAGGCCGGTACCTAGTATTGAAGAGTTTAGTAGCATTGTCATTAAGACGTCTGTTTTACATAGAATCAATGATTTCAAATATAATAGGGTCTATGCATAGAATACATATTAACTTTATAAGAAACACTGCAATTTTATAGCTTTACCTTTGAGATGTTTTGGTAGGTAACCCATCACCGTTTTGAAGCTCGGCGTTAAATTCGGCACATAAGTAAATGCACTGCACACTCCTTACGCACTCTGTAAATATGCCGAAACTCTTCGTCCGTCATATCAAATGGGCTGCAAGTGTTTCTTAAAGCTGTTTACGATATTTTTCTTCAACAGCAGCCGCGAGTAGGAATAATAAAATCTGACTTCCCTGCGAAGAAAATATTGACAATATTATATAAGCGGAACATTGTAACTAATAACTCTCAATATAATCATAGAAAAACTGATATTTACCTGTAATTTATACCTTAAAATATGATTATTCACTACTTTTGCTTTCACGACAAGGCTTATCGTCATCTAAGAAGCACGTAGTTAAAATTAACTAAGTTGAACTGTCAAAATGGGACAATCTGTCAAATTATCCACATCTTATCCAACGACCATGTTATGCAAATTGTCTTCTATCATCTACCGCTGTCAAATGTGGATAACTCCATATATCGTCTGCAACCATAGTATGGATGATAAAACCGACGATAACGGCCGTTTTATCCACACCTATTGCGTGATAACTACCTTGTCGTACAACCTTGCTAAGCCCGCAGATTTGCTTTTATCGCTGTTGCAAATTAATTCAAATCACTCCATTCTCGACCTTATAAGTATGAGGATGAAGTTTAATTTCGATAAAACTATACCCGTATCTATTTATGAATGTCTTTATTAGTCTTGTCGTAAACTGCAGAATGCAATCAAATGCATGTCAAAAAAAAAACTTTCTGTCCCTTTTTAACTTTAAGGTGTGAGAGAGACAGGGTAAGGTTTGGGTGTTATAGTTGTAATGAGAACGGATGTCGTGTTTTCCATTTTTTATAGCTGGAAGTTTTCATTAGAACTTGCAGTTATTATTTTTTGATATTTATACTCCTTGTTTGTTATTTGGGCATTTTCTCTTAAAAAGTGTACATACCATCTACTTTTTTGTTTCGAAAAACCATACATTTTTGGGTTATTTCAACTCAGTGTCACGAAGACTCGATTTAATAAGAAAAACAAGTAGCCCAAAAAATAACAATTATGTGACGCATTTGACGCACGTCAAAATTGTCAAAATTCATACAAGTAGGTACTGACACCCGCAATTTGTATGAAAAACTGGGGGGACACTTCTTTCTTCGTTTCAATCAATAGTACAAGCCAAGTGATTCTGAGTCGAAATAACCCAAAAGTTGTTAGTTTTTCGACAAAAAGGTCCCAATTGACCTGATACGAAAGCTGCCTTTTATACTTTCATCAAAATTCTATTTTTAACAAGCATTTATTAGGTCGACCTGTATGTAACTAACATGTAATGGAATCTAAGGTAACTAATTTAACCATCTTCCAAGGATCGTATCGTCATGAAAATTGGCAGCTGTATGTAGTTCTGATGACAATACAATAATATGGTACTGTCGAACTGATCTGATGATGGAGACAGGATAAACAAGCTTTTATTAGGTTGACCTGTATGTAACTAACATGTAATGGAATCTAAGGTAACTAATTTAACCATCTTCCAAGGATCGTAGCGTCATGAAAATTGGCAGCTGTATGTAGTTCTGATGACAATACAATAATATGGTACTGTCGAACTGATCTGATGATGGAGACAGGATAAACAAGCTTTTATTAGGTCGACCTGTATGTAACTAACATGTAATGGAATCTAAGGTAACTAATTTAACCATCTTCCAAGGATCGTAGCGTCATGAAAATTGGCAGCTGTATGTAGTTCTGATGACAATACAATAATATGGTACTGTCGAACTGATCTGATGATGGAGACAGGATAAACAAGCTTTTATTAGGTCGACCTGTATGTAACTAACATGTAATGGAATCTAAGGTAACTAATTTAACCATCTTCCAAGGATCGTAGCGTCATGAAAATTGGCAGCTGTATGTAGTTCTGATGACAATACAATAATATGGTACTGTCGAACTGATCTGATGATGGAGACAGGAGGTGGCCATAGGAACTCCGTGATGAAAGAACGCAACCTAATTGTGTTTGGGGTTTTTAGAATTGTCTCGATGAGTATTAGTTGTCTGTCGTAAGAAAAGTACAGTCAGCGATGAAATTTTTGCCAAAAACTTATTTACGTACAAGACCTTGAGCTACCACTAGACTATTTAATTACACAAACGGGTCTACCGCGATATAATGTCATTGTTTATTATGTTTATTATTTTCGTTGTTTCCGTGACCACAGCTGGTGCAACTCAGCTGAAACGTCGGAATTAAAGGTAAAAACAATGAAATTATATCGCGGTAGACCCGTTTGTGTAATTAAATATGTGTACAAAACGCGAGAGTTTAAAGTGTTATACCACTAGACTAGTATACCTATGTGAAAAGCATCGACACAGGATCTCCCTAGCTATAGCTATAAGATAACCTATAGATTGACCTCTGGAAATCGTATAAAATCTTAAAGCATTTAATAACTGGAGTCGCCTTTAACATAGTCTAATAAAACATGGTCTTCTATTCCCAGAGTGACACAGGCCTACGTCACAACAACATGGCCGCAATATATAGCGCTATCGCATATTATCATATAGCGCTGTCGCATGATGACGTAGGCTTGTGTCAGTTAGGTGACCTAGAAAAGACGGGAATGAAGTACCAGGCGGAGTATATTATTATACCATGGCCATTAAGAGCTTACCCCTCTGCCGAAAAACTTGCACAATTGTACAAACTTTTGTATGGACTGACATGACTATTTGTACGTTACGTACAAATCATGTAGAAATAGCAATACATTTGACGTCCCCTCCCCCGCAAAAATCGGCAGACTGTTTCGTATAGAAAATGACAGCCATGACGTCTCCAGCTACTAAATGCTCTAAGGGTAAAATACCACCCATGATGTAGGTAACAAAACCTTTTAATATTGAGTATTATTGTGTGGTATCTTTAGTTAAAGTTTTCAAAGAATAACGACTAGCCACAGAGTAATACTACAACATTCTTGGGTACAGTAGTTACAGACTATTTTAGAACGGAAGCCGAGACCATTACAAACAGAAACCACATACTTACTTGCTCAGTAACGTTGCTGCCACAGACATATTAGTAAATACTTAGCAACTTTTACAATGCGACCAACCCCGATACCGTGAAAAAATTTGGTTGTTTCTTACATTGTGGCTGGTCTGATGTTGATATCTTGTACAGGAGGGTAATTTTTTTTCGCGATTTCGGAGTTGCTCAATATGACCTATATGTATATTCACTCCGTGGCGTAAATTATTGCAGGTGACTAAAAAAACCGGCCAAGTGCGAGTCGGACTCCGTTCCGTACTTTTTAGTATTAGTTGCTATAGAGGCAACAAAAATACATCATCTGTGAAAATTTCAACCGTCTAGCTGTCACTGTTCATGAGATACGGGCTGTATCTGGTAACAGACAGACAGACGGACGGACAGGGGAGTCTTCGTAATATATAGGGTCCCGTTTTTACCCTTTGGGTACGGAACCCTAAAAACACCTAAAATTGCTCACACTAGTTGTTTCATTCGAAATGAAGTGAAACTCGAGTCGTAGGTAAGATCAATCAATCAATCAATAAATCATTTATTGCACCATGGTAAAAACAAGAGGTGTTACAACATTTATACAAGTACCTCATGGACCCTAAAAGGGTATGACAAACATTTCCTTAAACTAAGATTTATAATTATTTACCGTAAAACGGGGTAACTAGGTTTCACGGGGAGAGGTGGGTTATGAATGGGGAGAAGGTTTGAGAGGGGGGTGAGAAGGGATTTTAAGGCTACTGCTACAAAAATAATGTATTCCAATTTAAAATGGAGCTATACGCATAATAAAAAAAAATCGATCCAACAATCTTCCAAAATCACCTTTGTATGAAAACCCCTCTCACCCCAAATACGAGGCACTACGGGGTGAGGTGGGTTTTCCTCTTTATCGTCAAAGTTATGAAATGGACAGTGATCGGAATAGGCAGAGCATAATTACCTACACTTGGTAGAACATAGATGAAAAGTGGAGACTTCCTTACGACAAAAATTTTTTTGTGGGACTAAAGTCCCGGGAACTTACCGAATAATTAATAATGTTCTGAATAGTACAAAAAACAATGCAAACTGCTTCAATACAATAAATAGGCATAAAATAAAACAACCAATATATAAACGGATTCTTCTATATTTATTTTTAATAAACTCTCTTTATGTACAAAGTTATTATTATTTTATTAAGTCTAAATATAAATAACATTGCAACTCAATCTACAAATACAAAATTATTATATTGATTTAAACTAATACCATTTTCACACATACCTATTATTAAATGAAAACGGGACTTAATCGCGTAACACTTATATTTAATATTTGGCCCAAGGTTTCGGATGTCACATTACGTCCGTGGTCAGAGGCATACGGGTAGGGAGTTGTGTCAACATTTTCTAGCTATACGAGTTTTTGGAACTACCCACACTTGATTTCCATTAGTTACTTTTATGCTAGGGTAAGTGCTACGCGATTAAGTCCCGTTTTCATTTAATTTACAAAATTATTTCTCGTCACTATCAGAATCACATTCATTCATTTCAGTGCTATTATTATTCTCCTGGAGATGATTGAAATATATTACTATAATTTTTTCCATATTTTCAATTTTCAGTCTATTTCTTTTCACGCTTAAAATCCATTTGTATGTAGAAAATGACCGTTCAACGTCTACAGATGTGAGTGGTGCAAAATTATAAATCAAATCATCATCTGCGTCGATCCCTTGAACAATTCTCTCACTTTTTTCTCTAACTATGTCATAGTCAGGATTGCGTTCTATAACTTTCTCTAATTTATTTTCTATTATTTCGTTCGACGACCAGTTCAAAACACATCTAACGTTGTCAATAATATCAAAATATTCTGCTAGCGATAATTTAGACTCTTGTAATTTTGTAAGTGCTACTTGAATTATTCTATAGTTTTCGTGAATAAAATTTAGTTGGGATTGAATATTTTCTTTCCTCATCGCGGCTTTTGCTTTTCTTATAGATATTGCTTCATTGCTATTAAGGTTACCTACAACATCCGATATTTGTTGAAAATTTTCCGCATAATACGACGTTGCCTTTAGCCATGTACCCCATCTAGTAATTACTGGTTGCGGAGGTAGCGGTAAGTTAGGGTACATATCCTGAAGTAGTCTTACTCTATTAGGTGATTTTAAAAATATCTTTTTTACATTGGCTACTAAATCATCAACGTTTTCGTATTGAGAGCGTATTTGTTCCGCGACTCTGTTAAGGGCATGTGCTAAGCAAGTTACGTGCAACATATTCGGAAAATCGATTTTCAACAAACGTCCGGCTCGTAACATATATGCCACGCTGTCAGAGCATAACATCAGCACATTGTTACATTTTTCTTCAAATGATTCTCCCCACATTTCTTTTAATGATTCAATTACAAAATTTGCTACTGTTTCCCCGTTTACCTTTTGTAGCACTTTGCATGCAATTAAATACGGTCGAGTCGCTACATTTTTTATTAAAGGCATCGCTAATAAGTGAACCACATATCTTCCCAAAAAATCGGTTGTTTCGTCAAGAGATATCCACACCTTATTGTTTCATATTGTGTCGTATACATGTTTCAATCGATCTTTATAAAATTCATCTAGATACTTTTTTCGTAATATTGATTCAGATGGGACTTTCTTTTTTACGCATACACAACAATCACTGTAGCAAACATATTTGCCAAAAAAAGATTGGAATGCAGCATTATTAACTTGCGACCAAGGGATGTTACACAAAATTAAAAAATTTACTAAGTCGAAGTAAAATTCTTTCTCAGGATTTTGTCGCCTGCCTTGATGTATGGCTCCATTGATGTGCCGATCAACGTTGCATTTCTTCGTGGCTTTCAAAGAGGTCTCGCATTTGGTGCAAAATATGACACCACTTGCTTCGTCATATACAAGTTCCGGATTATTAACAATCCAACTAGTGACTAGTTCGGGTCTCACTTTGTTCGCCATGTTGACAACAAAAATTATATAATTTATTCCGAAGTGTACCTGAAATAAATTAAACGAAGTTAACAATGAGCTTTAAATATTTCAGAATGAAGGGTAAGGGTTTCCCCAAACCTATCGACGCGGAATCGGCTCTAGCCGACCAAAAACCGCTCGTTAGTATGAAGACACTTACGCGTCGTCGTCGCGGAACGCATGCGTACGCATGTTCATACTAACGAGCGATTTTTGGTCGGCAGTATGCACAAAACATATTTGTACAAATATCAAAAATATTTGAGGCGCGCATAATCGAAGAGCTGAACTTTGTGTAGCAAAGCTGCAAATTCCTATCAAAATCAACACGTGCAAACTTGCAAATAACACAACCCCATTTTAAGGTACAAACTTCAAACTCCGTGTACAGTTTACAACCGTTTTCTCAAATTTAGTTGTAGTCTGGCAAGTACACACCAGTGTTTTTCGCATATATTTATGATTTAAATCGTTACAAGCTTACACGTGTCTATTTATGTAGGTACCGTACGGTAAGTATAATGTATGTAGGTTCGTGACCATATATTGCAACCTTTATTTTCTTACTTTCGATTATACACACAGAGAAAAGGATAAAAATGTTAATTAATAAATACATTATCTTACCTTGAAACTTGGTAGTTTTGCAGTATCCGTGGTGTTTTCAATATCCAGTAATCGCCAAATCCAATCAAAGCAAAATCGGTGTCCGAGTTCAGGCCGTATGTAATCAAGTATAGCAGGCGAAATTCCAGTAAACAAGCAAATGTCAAATATCCAAAAAACACAGTATCTACACTTCCGTACGTACTCGACAAGGGATAGTAAGAAACTGATGTCAACTTTCTATTTAATGCATAAAAAGGGTTGCAGGTAACAGCGATAAGTGATAACGACATCTGATTTATCTTTTAGACGTTAACAATGGAAAGTACAATTAACATAGTAGATAGTAATATTGTTATTTCTATCTCTTTCACTTAAACACAGCTGGTATTGGCGTAAAAGAGACGGACAAGTTTGAAATAATATAAATACAATAATGTTATATTATCACTCGTAAACTAGTACAAACTTGTAGTGTTGTGGTTACTATTTAATTTTAAGTACATTGGGGATACATTATGACATTTTATTTATTTTACTGATTTTTAAATCCGGGAAGTCCCGGAAAAAAATGTTATCGCAAGGAAGTCTCCACTTCATGACTTTGTTCTACCAAGTGTAGGTAATTATGCTCTGCCTATTCCGATCACTGGAAATGGAACTACCCAAAATAAAATAAAAACTAAAATACAAACGTCCGGAACACTTAAGTATTATATACACCATTCAGTTTTCATATGTAAAAATAAAATGTTATCGAGGTTTGAATTTCAGTTTTGACCCTACTCACCCCATTTTACGGTACATATGTATTAATTATTTTAAGATGCACGCCAATCACCAATACGATCGTCAATGTCGTATCAAAACCAGCAAAACCATAACAAGTTGTTAAATCTGTATCGGACCCGTGCACATGCGATGTCTATTTATAAATATGTCTGTTATCATTTAGGCTACGACCACACACAGTACAGATCAAACGTACCAGTTAACGAACCCTTTATACAAATTCCTAAACAATTAATTGGCAAAACCCATATTCAGTAATTGGCTTGTCAGGAGCAGGGACACAGATTACTTGAAACTCAAAGACCGCCTAGTTTGTTGCCGGTCCCGTATTGGGATACCGTCCTCCAATTGAGGGGACTTAAATCTTCTCGAGGCAGAGGTGTAGGGTTGGAGCCGGTGTAGCTTTATTTGACGTTCATAAGCGCATTGTAATATGCCTACTTGAATAATAAACTATCTTATCTTATATTTATCTAGATACGCCACTCTGTAATCCTAGTGTAAATTTTCTGAATTATGGATTCTGAATTAGAGTCTCCAGCAAGCTCGGTTCTCCATACAAATGTAGTTCCACTCTCATTTTAAAACGGCTAGCCAGATTGCTCTGAAAATTTGTACTTGCAATAAGTATATCTAGTCCTGTAATTAATTGTCATGTCATTGTATGTGCAAAGTTTCATTACAATCCAACACGTAGTTTTAAAATGAGAACGAAACTCCGTTTGTATGGGAAGGTGAAATTCGGTCGAGCTTGCTGGGGACTATCGTACAAAACTATGTTTTGTACAGTCACCTGCAATAATATGTTACACAACGAAGGCCGCAATAATATCTGACACGATCTTATTTGTAGAGCCATAAGAGCGTGTCACATATTTTTGCGGCCTTCGAAGAGTAACATATTATTGCAGGTGACTGTACTATTTAATGTCTGTTGTGCAATAAAGATAAAATAAATACAATGGTTAGTCCGGTCACAACCAAAGGGGATACATTCAGTTATTGGGTAGAATGGGGCAAATTGGCGTCTTTGAGGTTCAAACTCCCGTGGGTGTCTCGGGGCGAGTCGGTGTGGCACAACTGCATTACAACATGTAGGTATGTGTGCAATTAAATTGTGGAATAATTGGATTGCCTTAAGGTACTAGTTAGACCAAGATAAGTCTACAGCGATTTTGATAGCACTCCCAATGCAAGTGTTATTTTAAACGTCAAACTTCTATGAAATTATGACGTATAAATAACAAATAGTGGCAACAAAAATACATCATCTGTGAAAATGTCAACTGTCTATCACGACGGTTCATGAGATACAGCCTGGTGACGGACAGACAGACGGACAGTAGAGTCTTAGTAATAGGATCCCGTTTTTACCCTTTGGGTACGGAACCCTAAAAAGCGAGATTTTCGAGTGCAAATTTTGAAATAAATAAACATACTAACGCACCCGTAACGTAGACCCGTTTGTGTAATTAAATATGCATGCTAACGCAGTTTCTAATTTCTCCTGCTTTCCACAAATGCTGGCTCAATTAAAAGTTCGTCGACCCCGCAATTTCATAAACAGGAACAGGAAGTTGTGTAATGCTGGTAAAGAATGCCCGCAGCTTGATGTGTCGGGGGTTCGATTCCCAACGAACCAGTTTAACGCTCGATTCAACCAGTATAGCAGTTCCTTCAAAAACGTCATTTTATCACGATATTTATATTAAATTTGACATTGCCTGTAGTGTCGCAAATGTCAAAAATATGGCCGGCAACATTGATGATTGATGTTGCATGTCCCGATAATATAACCCTTTTTGAAGAAAATGCTATACTGGTTGAATCGAGCGTTACCGAGTCCGCCTTGGGAATCGAACCCTGACACATGAAGCTGCTGCCATTCTATACTAGCGGCCATATTTTTGGCAGTAACGTCTGCCGACAGTATTGCTACTGCAAATGTCAAAATCAATGTTGCCGGCCATATTTTTGACATTTGCGACAGCAATGCAATCGGCGGTAATGTCGCGCGGCAGTAATCTGGTGCAGTCCGAATCCCAACAGTCGCCTTTATGAATAGTGGTCACTATTAAGGATGACTCTCACTAGACTGGGCCGGGGCCAGGCCGGAGCTTCCGGCGCTTCGTTTTCTATGGAAAACACCACGTGATTACCGATCAGCCGTCATATAAAACGACATGTCGGACACCCCGGCCCGGTCTAGCCTAAGTCATCCTTTACACTGGTCGTGTAAGAACCCGACTCGCGGGTTAGTAAGAAAACACGTCGCACTAATGGTTGCAAGTTTGAAATACGCCCCAACTTTCAGGGGACTCGTAAAATAAATCCAAGTTTATATTCGTGTACTGTTGGGAGCTTTTTACATCAACTGATTTTATAATTAGGAAAACAGAAAAAGAATGAACTCGATTAGACTTCCTTTGATATTGCAGGAAATAGATACGATCTTTTTACGACCAGACTCCACTGTTCGTCTGTCTGTCTGTCACCAGGCTGTATCTCATGAACCGTGATAGCTACTTAGACAGTTGAAATTTTCACAGATGAAGTATTTCTGTTGCCGCTATAAAAACAAATACTAAAAAGTACGGAACCCTCGGTGGGCGAGTCCGACTCGCACTTGTCCGGTTTTTTTTTAAAAAGCAAATGATACCATTTTTATCTGGAGCACCGTGCACAAGCGTCCATAGACTCCTGTTACCAACTTCCATTAGATACTACCCGATTCGAACTTTAAGATACGTCAATTAATAGATCTAGAAACGATATGGATTAGATGTGTCAGTGTCAAAGGCGATATTTTTGTTTGAAGAAACGTCACATTTAACACTGACATATCTAATCCATATCGTTTCTAGATCTATTAATTGACGTATCTTAAAGTTCGAATAGGGCCGACAGTCTGTATGGTTGTTAGCCACTGGTATAAATAGAGCCAGCGCCCTTCGGTGACCGGCGCTATTTCCATCCCGGGAGATTGCATTCCGTAAATATAACCCCCCTCCTCCCCCCTAACGTGGGTAGTGACGTCCCGCGTCACTGATATAAGTACAGTCACCTGCAATAATATGTTACACAACGAAGGCCGCAAAAATATCTGACACGATCTTATATGTAGAGCCATAACAGCGTGTCACATATTTTTGCGGCCTTCGTTGTGTAACATATTATTGCAAGTTGCAAATATTTTAACAGATGATACATTACTTTAAATCAATTAACTTTAAATAGAAATTAAGAATATTTAATAAAAAAAAATTGTTTTAATTTACCGAACAAAAAATTAAATTTCATTATGGTTCGGTGGGAAAGCTTATTGGGATGAAGTGGCCAGACAGGTGTTAGGTGAAAGAGGTACTAGAATCTGTTCAATGAGTTCACATTTAATAATCACATTAACAGGGTGTTGTTACGTAGCAATTTTGTTTTTCAGTTTCCTCCAAAAAAACATCGTAAAAGCTATGTTTCATACTTAAATATACTCCAGGAACCGAGTACTATCAGCTGTATCTTCTTGGTCGCATCCATCATGACTGATGATCGTGGTTGGTGGGTTTTGTTCGGGCACGAACACACTCTCGCCATCGATTCCGGTCCATCGCTTTCCTCACCACGTCATAGAATTTCTGAGATGGTTCCTCGCCTTTGAGTTGGTCATTCCATCGTGCTGGTGAACGGCCCCGTGACCTTTTGCCATCAGTTTTACCAACAACGATTAACCTTTCCAAACTTTTGTCTCCCCTTCTCATTATATGGCCAAAGTAACTTAGGAAGCGTTGTTCACAGATCAGCTGCACTATCAGCTGTATATCTGCAACGAATAAGGTAGCACCTTACATAAATTGGAAATTTCGCTCTTGCCCTTGCGTTACCTGTACAGTCACCTGCAATAATATATTACACAACAAAGGCCGCAAAAATATCTGACACGATCTTATTTGTAGAGTCATAAGAGCGTGTCACATATTTTTGCGGCCTTCGAAGAGTGACATATTATTGCAGGTGACTGCACCCCTAGTGTAAATTTCATTCGACAGCGTGACGTGACGTACGCGTTTGCGTTAAGTGTCATTTTGTATGGGATTTTGAGTTTCCAAAACGTCCCGCTTGGCGCGCTGTTCAAAATCCCATACAAAAATAGACATAACGCAAACGCAAACGCTCGTCACGCTATCGAATGAAATTTACACTAGGGGTTCTGTTCTGTGCGAATTATTTTGTACTTTGTAAAGTAATTCAGAATCGCCCTACAAAGTGATCCACTTTGATTGCTCTTGAATGTAATGTGAGTAATATTCGTAAGACATTCACAAGTAGGGATTCCGGTCCGGCGGATCCGGTAATCCGGCCGGATCCGGCACTTTTTAGGAGCTACCAGATCCGGACCGGATCCGGGAAAATAGAAAAAAAGACCGCACGCAGCACCCATTGCGCGTTTCAGATGAGATAAAAGTGACGGATAGAAGAAAGAAGTTAAACAGAATAAAGAACGAAAGAAAAAATCCAAATTTAGTAAAATAAGAAGATATTTAATATGACGATGATTGAGAACAGAAGAGGATTTCGTCTTCTTTCATGTTGGTGGCACGAATCGGCACGATACGACGATTACTTAAATAATTAGAAGTCAAAATTCAAGGATGGAGATGCCATGGAAGGCATTTGTAACGACCGGTCTGGCCTAGTGAGTAGTGACCATTCAGTGACCCTGCCTATGAAGCCGATGGTCCTGGGTTTGAATACCGGTAAGGGCATTTATTTGTGTGATGAACACAGATATTTGTTCCTGAGTTATGGGTGTTTTCTACGTATATAAGCATGTATTTATCAATATACTGTACGCATATATATCGTCGCCTAGTAGTACTACCTAGAGCTAGCTAGTACCCATATTACAAGCTTTGCTTGGTTTGGGGCTACGAGTAGGTCGATCTGTATAAAATTGTCCCCAAATATTTATTCATGAATTATTTATTTATTTATTTGTGATTTAGGCTATAAAACTATTTTCACGGATAAAAAATGAAAGCAAGATAATATTGGAGCGCATTTCATACAATTTTGGTTAAAAGTAAAATATCTTGTTACTAGAATGGATGTCAGCGTTACAAATTATTCCATCAAAGAACAGTTACGAAAACTTGTCATTTCAAGGAGTTCCATTTCCCATCCCATAATTATCCCATTAACAGGCTTTGGAATCTAATCAAATTTATATTTTTATTGTAACGTATAAATTTGAGCAGAATGTGAATGATTAAATATAATAAAATTAATAAATGACTTAGATTTCAAATTTTATTTCTACATTGAGATTGACTATGTGACACTTTTTAATACTTAGTTTTATTTTATTGTTAAAAAGTTATTTCTTATTAACTTCAAATTGTTATTTTATGAATACATTTGTAAAAATACCCTTTTTTTCTCATATAACGCATAAAACTTGAAAAATATGTCATTTAATTAACTTTAATATCCTTATACCTAACCGGATCCGATCCGGCCGGGTCCGGCTGGATTGAGGCCAAAATCCAGCCGGATCCGGTTTGCAATCCCTATTCACAAGTAATCAGGCGCGAATAATATACGCAGACGGTTAGCTATTCACAAAGCTTGCATATTGTCCAATGTTGCGCGACAACTACTCTGGTGTGGGCCGCATGTACTTGTAGCGACGCGACGAAATCGCGGAGTGAGCCACGCCTGTCTCTACTTGTTTATTATATTTAACGACCGTATTCGAACAATGAGATACGTCAAATACTAGATATTGAAACGATATGGATTGGATATGTCAGTGTCAAACAAGCGTCAAAAGTGACATTTTTGTTTGAAGAAACGTCAATTTTGACACTTGTTTGACACTGACATATCCAATCCATATCGTTTCAATATCTAGTATTTGACGTATCTCATTGTTCGAATACGGCTGACAGTTACATTACGCTGCTTTATTTACACACATTATTAGCTCTGTAATGCGGAACAAATTAGCGTTCAGAAACCGCATGTTACGACTGCCATTGCATTATTTACGTTGTTTTCAATTTGACATTTAAACGAAAGCTGAAACGTAGACCTTCGCATTCGCTTGGTCATTTAATTTGCACTTAAGATTTCATAAAATGATCACATGTGTCACTCATTACCAGAATGTATCGTATTCTGTACAATTTATTCCCCTATAACCGCGACCACATAGCCTGCAGGTATTATTGCTAAAATCTAGGGTTCTAATTATGCTAGAGAGCTAAGCCTAGCTTACATGTAAGAACAGAACGTTTTGTGAAGGCAGTTTACTCGCTGGCAGTATATTTTCAATTCAAGCGAGGTGGCGATAAGTGTATTGGACGGGTAAAGGTTAGCACACACTTATTTTTTTTATTAGTAGCCTATTTTAGTAGGCAAAACTTCCACAGTAGCGGCAAAGAGAATTAATTGGTAGCGGGCTTAAGATGGTTGACTCGTCATTATATATTCGATTCGGCTAGGTGGGGAGCGAAGGAACATAACAGGTTAAAATGAGTATGAAAAAGTAATCCAATCGAAATAAACTAAATTATTTTCAACCGAAAAAAGGAAGTAAATTAATTCATATCTAAATTAAATTATTACTAATTTGACAAATTAAATACCAAGTGATAGATAGGTTTTTTCACGTGTTTTTGCAAAAGTTTGCGGAAGAAATAACACTGGGACCCTGGTATTCGTATTTTTGCATCATTCATCACCATGGAATGAAGCTACGCCAAACTGAAGCAAAAGTGCCATTCTATGGAACTTGCTAACTATGTAAACAAAAGTCACTAGTAAATTCATCATTCAGAGACAATTTCAATATGGCGGTTTGTTCACATAGCAAGTTCCATAGAATGACACTTTACAATGATTTGTCAATACTTATTCAGTTTTGGAGATGGACGCGAAAAAAATTGAGAGTAAGTATGCCATAAGGCCTCCAACGCCCGCCCACCTGGGAGAGCATACACCTGCCACGTGTGTGGACGCGGGCTCCTCTCTCGCATAGGACTATACAGCCACGAACGCAAGTGTCATCACCAGGATGCTGCTTAAAACATCTAAAACCGATGAAGAGGCCTATTATTATGTCATATTCAGAATTTGATATCAAATTTACATTAAGCTGGCATATTACAAAGTATAATGTGATATGGACAAGTGTGCGTCAACCTTAAGGGCGTGTTGATGTGTCAGCCACTTAGCTAGATTGCGGCCTTAATGTTTAATATGATACCTAAATATAATAGACTAGTTTTTTCATAGTCTCTCGGACTTGTTTCCCGTGATATGTGGATTAAATGTCTGTATCAGACCAACTATAAGTACAAAAGAGAAGTAGAGTCGGACCATGCTAAGTTTTCATGCCAAGTGCTAAGTCAAGTATGGAGCTTATATAGGGATAAGTGTGGATGTTCGGTTGTCAACTACAGGGGCATTACTGTTGCGGCATCAACGACGCCTCTGTACTTATAGTCTGTATATGTCATTTCCCTTGATAAAATGAGTGACGGATTGAACGTCAGTCATTTTATTAAAAATCAAGACTTAGGTCGGACTAGGCGGTCGCTCCCGAATGAATGGTCCTTTCCAACAACTTTTATACCAAGTGTTTTTGTGTTTCTTACGGTATGATATCCTTGTCTAACTCGCTACCTAATTTTGGGCGCAAGAAGAGCGTAACTATAGGTACTTAAATGCGTTCAATTTCACCTCTAAATACGGCAATACCTCATTAACCATTCACTGGTGGCCGACAGTTTACTGCTTTTCGATCCGACCATTAACGGGTTGGCCGCCACTTGAAGGGTTAAGGAAATTGACTGATCCAGCGGTGACAACAACGCAGCAGTAACAACGCTGCAGTTGACATTCAAATGTCACATTTACATAAACTTTCATCAAAGATAATTTAGACTAGAGGAATATTGTCAAAGTAAATTATGTAGTCAGTACATTTACTGCCATCTTTCGACACAAATGATTAACACTTTTAGAACGCCATTTGCCATTTTTGTTGTCTATTTTTGTTTTGGATTATGAACAGCGCGCCAAGCCAGCGAAACTTCAAATCCCATACAAAATGACACTTAACGCAAACGCACGTCACGTCACTCACGTCACGCTATCGAATAATATTTACAATATAAGGTTACAGTCACTTTACATTTACTTAAACTTTAATTTTTAATAAGATGTGAAATGACAGGTGTCACAACTGAGTGAACTTTATATCTGAGGGAGTGAAGATTGTAGAAGAGTGAACATATTTACACATGGTTTTCGTTTATTACCTTAAATATAACTTTATGTCGCGAGCTTTATTAACTTGTCATAGTCGCAGCGACTAGTGATGGGAGAGTTACAAAAGTTTAAACAGTATTTAAGGTGGTGGTACTGGTCAGTACATTGTCATCTTGAAACTTAAGTCATTGTCAATAGAGGTGACAGCAGGGTGACAGTAGGGTGTAGTAATGCAGTCGGCAGCATTACTGCAGCAGTATTGCAGTTGGCAGCATTGCTGCAGCAGTACTGCAGCGTGACATTACTGCCTAATCCATTGCTGCCGCAAATGTCATAATCGATAATGCAGCCCGGATTTATGAAATTTGCTGCAGCTATGTCGGTCCGCAATACTGCACTAGTGCAGTCTGAATTCGAACGGTACCTTAAACTTCATAGTATTGAGATTAGAGCCCACTGTGTCCCACTGCTGGGCAAAGGCCTCCCCCCTCTTCTTCCACTCGTCTCTGTTTAGTGCTATATCTGACCAGCCTCTCAAGAAGGAGTCCAAGTTATCCAGCCATCGCCGACGGGGCCTGCCGGCTCTCCGGCTAGACCGTGGGGCTCCCACTACGGTAGTACTATTAGTTATTCTGTGCTCCCACTTTGTGGTTAACTTGGCCCACACGTCGTCCGGCATTCCGGCACAGCCTAGTCCCATTTTAACTTAGCCGCTTTCCGAGCTACGTCTATTATTCGAGTCTTAGAGCGCAGCGTGGTGTTTCGGACTCGATCCCTTAATTTTACATAAATCATAAATCATAAATCATAAATCATTTATTTTTCGTGATAAACTTAGTGTACATACAAAAGAAAAATTAAATGCTTAATACAAACATAATGACAAATTGTTTACCACGAAATGGGTTCGCCTCAGCATAATGCTGACCCGAAAGTCGGCGCTGGTCTTCCGGCGAGTCCATTTTGGTGGGCCACGAACGCAGCTGTACGGCACGGCCTCGTAGAACTGAACGCAACCACTTGCGGCTGCCAGCGCCATCTGGCCTACGGGTGTGACAAATGACAGATAACCTAAAAGGCAATGCCATACAGACAGGGTGCTAACAATAACAATTGAGAATACTAGAACATTTCAAGCATAAAACACATGGAATAACTGTGAAAACATTACAAATATTAAGATACAAACAAAAAACATAAATAAATAAGACTACATACGTGATTAACGTTTAAAAAGTTACCAAACACACTGTTTACTCTGTTTACTTTACCAAAGTGAGAAGTGAAGGAGTGATCAAAAAATATCTTACCTAACATAAAAGATAGATAAAACACACGCGCAATTGTGTTAACATACAGCGAAAAAGAAAGGATATGACAGCAAAACTATACATACAGACGCATTGGGTTACTTACAGTGAGGAAAGGACATAAAAACAGGTATTTACTTTTATACAATTGCTACACCTAATATAATGCTGCGTTCCATAGCTTAAACTTCACTTTTTAAAATAAAACTTTTGTGTAAATTTATATCCTAATTCCACAACACTATGGCGCTGCACGAGTTGACGCAGTGACATCATGTCACGTCGGCGCTCGTAAAAATAAATTAACCGATGCTGTGTGTCGTGTCGGCTCCTAATTTTACTACTAATCATGGCGATGAGTCGCACGAGCGCTGCCTACCACTAGATGGCGCAGTAAAGTAGTTACTTAATTTGACATGTTTTTACTTTAATTAAAAACAATATCAGAATGATGTACCTATTTATTAAGTATGTTACGGGCAAAGATAATTTGAAATAGAGAGTTACTGTCATGGTAAATTATGTAGCTACAGTACATTTACTGCCATCTTTCGACAGACGATTACTGTTAGAACGCCATTTGACTTTGATCATTATTCTTTCACTTATATGTGTTAAGTTGTTAAATATTAAATATTAACGCCATCTACTTGAGAGTAGGCTGCGCCGTACCTTTGGCCTATAGTCGAATAGATGGCATTAATATTAATATTTAATAAGTTAACACATATCAGTGAAAGAATAAGGATCAAAGTCAAATGGCGTTCTAACAGTTTTATGTTCTGTCGAAAGATGGCAGTAAATTTACAGTGGCTACATAATTGACATTGACAATCCGTCTCTATGTTACACCAAAAAGAATAGATAGTATAGAGGGCTCCTGTCATTGTAAATTTTGTAGTCACTGTAAATTTACTGCCATCTATCGACCCACGACTAAAACTCAAAATGAAAACGTATAAAGTTATCAAAAAATGTATATATATGGATAAAATGATTTTGTTATTTTTATATCATTTTGATCCATGTTCATTCACTGATATATATGTGTTAAAATTGTTAAATATGAAACGGTGTTGTCACGCCATCTAGCCGAGGATAGGCTAAAGGTGTGTGCGCCATCTATTCGAGAATGACTTTTACTTGAAATCTGAGGCACGTTTTTTCCTTAAACTTTATTCGTCTTATACGAAGTTACATATGTCTTTGGTTACACTCTATTCTCCTTGGCTATGGGTAATGTTAGAATGTTAGTTAAACTCAAGTTTACCCTGGTATAACTAGTATTACCCGAGCCTTTTGGGTAAAGTCCAAAAATTAAAACAACATTAATCTTATTCGGCTTTTACCCGTACACATCTAGGTTTACCCAACACTGGCTGGGTAATGTTAGATGTTGCATCATCAATTCTAACATTATTCTCCCAGTGTTGGGTAGACCTAGATGTGTACGGGTAAACGCCGACGAACTACAAATTAAAGTTGATTTTAGTTTCGGGCTTTACCCGAAGGCTTGGGTAATACTAGGTATAGTTAAGTATTTAACACTCGCATTACATCGGCGTGTCCTTTAACCCGTGAAGTGCCAGTCTTACTCACTTAGGAATTATAATAATATATCCACAATGCAGGATCTTATAGGCGTAATCTACGACCACACGGACTCGGGTGTTTTTTCCATTTACATTTACGTTTCCAGGAATTATTTTTATGTCCTCGCATGAAGAGAGTTCCACATTTTGTTGGATTTTATATATAAATGCGGGATAAATATTCTCGGTATATTCTCGTAGAGATAAACAAATTGACAGTAAAGCTTAAATGAAGTATTTATTTTCACCTTTGCAAAACTGAAAACACATTTGTTTACAAACAAATTAAGCCAGCTATTTTTGGGTATTTTTTTGCTGTTTTAATCAAAAAGTTATATTTATTTACATTAATTAAATACAGCAAGATATACAAAAATGTAAACAAGCCAATTTGCATGAATACTTCTGTTGATATTGAAGAAGTTTAACAAAGTATATGTATTTTGTTAACATAATGTCTTTTCCATCACGGAACAATGGGGTTCCGGACCTTTGGGAGGCGTGCGCGGAGCCGAAGCCAACACGTAGAGGCCCTTTTGACACTTCAATGAAATGTAAGAGTTAGCCGAGCGGATGTTGCCCTTGCCCGTGTCATGGGATGCACCCAGAGGCTGCACCCAGAGGATGCACCCACCAGGGTGTAAGGACTAATTGAGAGTAGATGGAATATTAAATATTAAATGGCTTTGGGTGAAACCGTTGAACTAATGTACTTGTTACTTATTATGAACTAATCCCTATTACTTATCCAAATGGTAGCTTTTATATTAGTTCCGTTCTTGTTGAATGGGAATACAGTTCCAAAGAGACGGAAATCGAAAGTTTAGGAACAAAGTTCCGGGAACAGGCCCAGTGAAAGGCATCGTTAATATAATCACTTCGTAATAGTTCATAGTGTGTTTACCGTCTATACATATGTCACGTGTGTACACAGGGGCCCATTGCTCGAACGGTATAAAGGTGGCCACTGACGAGCCTTCCAACAGTCCAAATAGCGTGGCTGCAATCCAAAATCGGTCCGTGAATGTCAATGAACAATGTTTAATATTAGGATGCCGTCCATTTGGATGAATCCATTGTAACGGCATCCATTTGGAAGGCTCGTCAGTGGCCTGCTTTAGAGTCTAATACCGTATAATAATAGTATTATTTCACCTTTAAATCTGTGCGTGCGGAATGCAATAAATAGTGAGCATGGCGGGAAACAACGAAAAAGGCCGTATAACGACCTCAATGAGGTGGGGAGACACTCCTGACTTCGGGCAAACTCGGCTCAGTTCGGCTCAGCATTGCTCCGAGCAATTATTAGGGTTGGCATCACTTGACATCCTTTTGCGTGCACGACCACAGATAAGATAATCACTTGCATTTTGACAACCCTAAATAAGCGAAAGGGATAATACCATACATTAGAAAGGGATAGCATGATTCGTCCCTGAATCGCTGTCAAACTTCGGTTTTGTAGGAAGTGTCCTTTCTGTACGGTAGTACTATGTATTACCTATTTATTCTGTGCCACGACTGCTCTGACAAGAGTATCCGACTAGAAGAAGAAGAAGATTATTAGATTAGTTCACGAACTGTCAAGTCGTATACCCATACGCCTAGCATGGCAATACACTAATACCGTTCGAGAAATGGGCCCCAGATTACTAACTATTATATTACTAGAATATTATTGGAATTATTATTCTCTTTATTCATTTCTCATCTTAAGTTAGGTTATTTATAATATGAATATAAAAGTAAAATATAAAAACACTTACAAAACAATAAAAATGAATATAAACACATTATAAAAAACCTAACCTAGGGTGCCGCCAGCAGCGGGGCAAGGCAAGGCCCAAGCTACCGGTGGTTAGGGCTGCAGAGAGAGGAACCGGCGGACTATCCGCGCCGTGTCCAAGATCACCGCCTTCTGCATCTGACCCTTGATCCAACCAACCACCTAGCGAGAGTATCTCAAGATGTTGGTCGAGACTCTTCGCTATTAGACCATTCACTGAAACGACTATCGGGACAATGATCGTCGAATCAACAATCAATCGAATTATTATATTATTAGAAGAACGGCATATATAATTTTGTTGAGTCACCATTAGAAATAAAAACAACTTAGGTACACCCCTGAAATTAGAAACCTTTACCTTCGAAATATACCTGTTTAACCCTAGATACTACAATAGTTCACGCACACTAACACATTTTCGTTGAAGTATGTTATTGTATTCTGAGAGATGAGAAGTCGGATTTGTCGCTCGACCGATCCGCAATTTGTACTGAGCGAACAAAATCGATAAATCCAACAATTCCATGAGACTAAAATATAATAATTGTGTTTGAATGTAATTAAACGTATGATATGTAAAAAAAAATATTACATGTGAAATGTAACACTTTCTTTTTGTAAATTTGATGTCCCCGACCTCTTTTTATAACAAAAAACCGAGCAAACAGGCATTTTTGTGCAGCAGTGTTCACGCGCGCATCTGGACTCGGTCTAGTGAAAAATTCAAGTGCAACTAGTTTTATTACCCGCGCTAGATTAGATTGACGCGCTAATCTTGTACCTCGGCAGAGGGGAAATAGTGCGAAAACCGCCTCCCTTCCGTGTTGCTCGAAGATTTAAGAAGAAGAAGAAGAAGAAGAAAGACATTTATTGTAAAAACCTTCTACATATATTTAAGATTATTATAATGTAATGTTTACTGAAGTACAGTCAACAACACTCCCAGCTGTACATCGGTGGACCTTATTCCTTTTCTAATAAGGTCCACCGATGTACAGCTGGGAGTATTGTTGACTGGCTGTTGTATTTATAAATGTAACAGAAAATGTTTTTTTACTTTTAGTCTTATCCTACACAATCAGCAGACTGTACAGTCGACGTCAATGTTTACATTTTTCGCCTTATTACAAGGGAGTACGGTGCAAAGTGTAAACATAATCTTTGACGTCGACTGTACTAAACTTTGCTTTAGCATTGCTATGAGAAGCGCCTGGTTACTTTTGAATTTATTAAGAATTACACTACCCGACTATTTTGCTCAGACTATTTCGCTCTCAAAGGGAAAATAAATCTAATTTAAACAGTTGTGAAATTATTTTAGTAGTCTGGGATGTTCGGTTGTTCTTTGGTATTCGGTCTGCTCGAATATTCTTCCCAGTATTCTATATTTAAGTACTCCATTTTATAATATGGTGTTAACTTCACTAGAACCACATTTAGTTTGAAATATTTTATTTTATATGCAGCTGCATCGTAAAAGCTTTCTGATAATTAACAGCGTGCTATCGATGTATGGTAATTTCTGACTAACATGTAAGTGATCGAAATGTACATGTGGTATAGCAACTTACATTAAACAAATAAATATAAATATTGTATAAAAACTTATAAACTAAAAGTATCTAACTATTCTAAATTAATAAAAATAAAACATCCCTAAACCTAAACTACAATAAAAAATCACCCCTCGGCAAGGGGGCTATTCATAAATTACGTCATTTCAAATTAGGGGGGGGGGTCTGGACATCGGATGACGGTAGCATGAAGTAGGAGGAAATGGGGTCATTTGAAGCATGATTTTGGATGATTATAGGGGGGGGGGTCAAAAATCGTCAAAAATCGATGACGTAATTTATGGACAGCCCCAAGGTCCCGTAGACGCTGGCAGCATTACCACGCTGAATTGCAATGCTTATGCGCTGTGCGAGGAAGCTGCCAGCCCTACGGTCCCCAGTCACTATCACATCACTAAATGTAAGTCTAAACTAAATGTAGGTACATTTACCTTCACTAGGGGTCTAGTGTAAAATTCATTCGATAGCTTGACGTGACGTACACGTTTGCGTTGAGTGTCATTCTGTATGGAATTTTGAGTTTCCAAAACGTCCCGCTTGTTCAAAATCCCATACCAAAATAGACAACGCAAACGCGGACACTCGTCGCGCTACGAATGAAATTTACACTAGGGGTTCTGATGGACACTCCGTGTCCGTGTCGATGGACATATCACAATAACACTAAGTGCAAACCGGCACGTTCTCGCGAGATTTACGATATTTTTAACATACCTACAGTTACACACTTTACTACATCACATGATTCTCATGTATGTTTAAAGTTATGAAAGTAATGGGCAGCAGATTAACAACATAATTATGTAGGTATATTGATAGAAATTGATATAGGTACCTACTATTTTCACGTTAAAACCGTGAGAATTTGAAGTACTTAAATAACATTATATTATGTATGAATGATTTTATTTCAAGAATCAATATCTGGGAGTCCGAGCTTTGCTCGGAAAATATATAAAAACTCAAAAATGCGCGTTTTCGCAGAGATAAAACCTAGCTAGATCGATTTTTCGCCCCCGTAAACCCCCATATAGGAAATTTCATCGAAATCGTTAAAGCCGTTTCCGAGATCCCTGAAATATATAGGTATATGTATATATAGAAATAAATAAATATATACTTATACAAGAATTGCTCGTTTAAAGGTTTAAGATAAATAGCTGTATCAGAAGCCCCTCTTTGTAGAACTTGTAGTTCTAATTTCAGAACATAAAATATTTTTTTAAATAATTTTCAATTCAATTTTAGAAGTTCTCGGTAGGCTTTCTGACATGAATCGTGATAAACGTTCTCTTTTATCTACATTTAGACCGTGTCCAATTGGAGGTGACCGAAACGTGACCGTCCAATTCCCGAATACCGTGAATTGGGAACATGCATAAAATAAAAATCGTGAAATTAATTCTATCTCGTCGAACACATCGCTCTATTAGATTAAATTTGAAAGCACAGACTTTCATGTCGTTCCGTGTGTACCTATTGAGCGTTTAATTTTTTTTTTTCTCAGATTCTAATAGGTAATAAAGATAGGAATAGGAAATCGCTTCTAAACCGACCTTTTGTCTGTTGTTGCTTAGTTTACAGTATTGTTATTGATTTGTAAACAATAAGAAATATAGACAGGTATTTGTATAGTAAGTAGGTAACTCCGTAACTCCGTAGACGAACTAAAGTCACCGACATAGCCCACCGGATTAGCAAGCTGAAGTGGCAATGGGCAGGCCACATTGCACGCAGAGATGGCCAATGGGGTCGATAAGTGCTCGAGTGGAGACCACGGAGTAGCAAGCGCAGCGTAGGACGTCCACCCACAAGATGGACAGACGACCTTGTTAAGGCCGCCGGAAGACGCTGGATGTGGGTCGCTTCCAACCGGTACGTATGGAGGTCCAAGGGGGAGGCCTATGTTCAGCAGTGGACGTCTTATGGCTGAGATGATGATGATGATGATGAAGTAGGTAACGCTTCTTTAAAGCATGACATATATATGTCATGTTCTACAGACCGCCAAAAATAAGAATTGTCAACTACCTAAGAAATGTAACTGTCCACGAGTTAAAAATAATATTATTGCAATATATTGAATGATTGCAAGTTCCCTATTGACCTTGGGATTTCAAAGTCAGCTGCGATGCGCCGGCGACGCGTCGAGGTAATGGCGCGTGACAGACGTCGCACCGCCGTACACTGCGTTTTCAACAAACTAAAAACTCAATTCACACATATTAAAATTCATTCCAGTCAGTTCAACGGTTTAATAACGAATAGGTAATAGAACGTGCAGAATGTGGCATGAGTTACAGCTTGCTGGCAAAAAAGAGTAGAAATTAAAAAGTGGCAACACTGTAGTGTCGTCCCGTTTTCTTATATAAATTGGTTTGAAAGGGACGACACTACAGTGTTGCCACTTTTTAATTTATACTCTTTTATGCCAAGCTGTACCTCCTGAGGTAAATTCCTTTGCGCCACGACAGGGATCATCAAGAAGCGGGTATTCAGGGCTGTCGAGGGTCGGCAATACTAAGATCCGATCCAATCCGATAGACTCCGATTAGGGTCCGATGTCCATGGGCGGCCGGGTGACCAGTTCCCATGAGGCGGCTCGTCTGCTCGTTTGCACAGACGTAATCACATAAAAAAAGACAGACAAACAGTTACTTTCGCATTTTTTTGACCGAAGGTCTCCGTTTCAGCTCGGGAACAAATGCTTTCGTATGTTCGGATGTTCTCCTTTATAGGTCACAATTCTCAACCGATTCTCGTGAAATTTTGTGAGCCGGCTTGCATATTTTTCAAAATGGCGGAGCCACACTATTCAGTTTTGCTTTAAGGATGACTCACGTTAGACCGGGCCATGTCCGGGCCGGAGCTTCCGGCGCATCGTTTTCTATGGAAAGCATCACGTGACCGCCTGTCATGTCATAGAAAAGTAAGCTTCGGAAGCTCCGACCCGGACACGCGGTCTAACGTGAGTCATCCTTTAAACACGCAAGGTCTAAAGCTCGCAGAGCCAATAGTAATATTAGAAGGGATAAAAACTGGAGCAGATTATAATGATCAAAAGATTCAAAAGTAGCTGGAAAGCGCGTCGACGCCATTTTATCCGGAAATAGATGCGCTCGCGCCGCCCACCGATCTGTAGCTGTCGCGTTAACGCTACACAGGTGTAGTGCAGCACGCATTCGTTGCAACTCCAAAACAACGAGGCCGTTCACCTTTTTGTTTTGACGCGGGGCGGGGGCGTTAACATTATTTCAAAGAACTGGAATAACTAGAATACTTCTATACAACTATACTAGAGACTTCTATACAAGTCTGACTAGAGCGCAAGACCAAGTGCGAGTTGGACTCGCGCACGAAGGATTCCGTACCATTACGCAAAAAACGGCAAAATCACGTTTGTTGTATGGGAGTCACACTTAAATATTTATTTTATTCTGTTTTTAGTAGGTATTTGTAGTTGTAGCAACAGAAATACATAATCTGTGAAAATTTGAACTGTCACGGTTCATGAGATACAGCCTGGTGAGAGACAGACAGACGGACAGTGGAGTCTTTGTAATAGGGTCCCATTTTTACCCTTTGGGTACGGAACCCTAAAAATGACCCCACGGGAATTGTGCGAGCGACTCAATTGTACAGCGCGCAGCTTGAAAACGGCAAAAATGGTAATGCTGCTTATAATGCCGGCCATGACCAAGCCCTCCACCACTACGCCGACCGCCGCTGCAGTCACTATAGGCTACGGTGACTACTTACCATCAGGTGGGACGTATGCATCTTTGCCACCGACGTAGTATATAAAAAAACACTCCGGTATCGCCTTGAGACGCATTTTTGGCATGATAACTTCATGTTCAAAAGCGCTGGTGGCCTAAGGAAGCGCTGGCGGCCTAGCGGCAAGAGCGTGCGATTTCCGGAGGTCGCGGGTTCAAACCCCGGCTCGTACCAATGAGTTTTTCGGAACTTATTATGTACGAATTATCATTTTATATTTACCAGTCGCTTTTCGGTGATGGAAAACATCGCTAGGAAACCGGACTAATCCCAATAAGGCCTAGTATAACCCTCTGGGTCGGTAGGTAAGATGGCAGTCGCATTCGTCAAAACTAGTGCCTACGCCAATTCTTAGGATTAGTTGCCAAGCGGACCCCAGTCTCCCATGAGCCGTGGCAAAATGCCGGGACGACGCGAGGAAGGTGATGATGATGAGTATTTCCATTGGATGGTGTTGCCCGTAGCCGGGAGTACGAATTAACCTCGTCTGACCTCCGACTAATTGGACATTTTTCCTAGAATAATTGGGACATTTTGTCTACTGTATCATTTCCTGTCCAATCAGGACAGCATCCAAAAATAACTACAGGTGACCCAATAGGGAATATTACGCAAAACTCTGCGTAGAGGGCGTCACTAGGCCAATCACATGGCCTACCGTGAAACACAACAATCGAAAGTTCAGTTTCTGCCTGTGTATCACTCTTGCCTATTCGATCGATAGAGAGCCAGATAAAGAAATTTCGATTTTCGCGTTTCGTAAACAAAACGCCTTGATGCATCAATGTCATAGTGAAAACTTGACAAAAAACTGTTTAAGGCCTAGTATGTTTAAGTTACTCTATGGTTTGTTTACTAAACAAATTAGTGCTGCACTCTGGCGGCAGAACAAACAAACAAACAAACAAAATTTACTTTATTCATGTAGGCCTAGCAACAAGCTCTTATGAATCGTAATTAATCTTAATCTAATTATCAGAGCAATTTATTGATGTTAGTATTATTCCATAATAAAATTGGATTATTATACATATCAAATTTAACACTAAAAATTTCACAAAAGGATCGTCAAACATTAAAAAGATTGTATAAAAAAATACTAGTCTAGAATTTCTAGAATAAAATCTAAATGTCAAAAAAAAAAGCATAAGTAACAAAAGAAGTAGATAGTATTACATCGGAATATCCATTTCCTCATCAATAATCAAATATACCTAATAAATAAATAATCATTTCGAATAACAATTAATCCCACGTTGTAATATCATTCATGTAGTCTTGTGTGGTATAATAAGCTTTAGAAATAAGTTTACGCTTTACATAATTCTTAAATTTATTAATAGATAATTCAGTAATATGGTTTGGAAGTTTATTATAAAATCTTACACAATTACCCATGAATGATTTTTTAATTTTATGGAGCCGAGTGAAGGGCACTGCGAGCTTATGTTTATTTCTAGTATTAATATTATGAATTTCACAATTTTTCCTAAAATTTACAATATTTTTATGTACATACAGAATATTCTCATAAATGTATTGACAGTGCACTGTCATTATGTCAATTTTCTTAAATTTATCTCTAAGTGAGTCTCTATGGTTCATTTTGTATATTGCTCGAATAGCCCTCTTCTGCAGAACAAAAATGGTATTTATCTCTGAAGCACCGCCCCACAGTAAAATACCATATGCCATAATGCTATGGAAGTAACTAAAATATACTAATCGAGCTGTTTTCACATCAGTTAACTGACGGATTTTGCTCACTGCAAAAGCTGCAGAGCTCAGTCTATTCGAAAGAGTAGCAATATGGGGACCCCACTGGAGTTTAGAATCTAAAGTTATACCAAGAAAAACTGTACTATCAACTAATTCCAATTCCTCATCCTTCACAATGACACTTGTTTGTACATGCCTTACGTTACTACTAGTGACAAACTTAATACATTTAGTATTTTTCTCATTTAACAGGAAATTATTAACATTGAACCAATTTACTACTTTTGAAATAGCATTGTTTACATCATTGTAAGCTTGTTGCTGACGTTTGACTTTGAAAATAAGTGAGGTGTCGTCTGCAAACAATACTATATCATGGTGGGTCTTAAGTTTAACAAGGAATGGCAAGTCATTTATGTAGATAAGGAACAGGAAAGGCCCCAATATTGACCCCTGTGGTACACCCATAGAGACCAATGACCCAGGTGATCGCTGTCCATTCACATCGACCCTTTGTATTCTACCATTTAAGTAGGACTTAAGTAAATTCAGTGCCGATCCTCTAACTCCGTAATAATGAAGTTTCCTGATTAATGTTTCATGACAAACACAGTCGAAGGCCTTAGATAAATCACAGAAGACACCTAAAGAATCTCGTGACTCCTCCCAGGCATCGAAAATATGCTTAATTAGCTCAACACCAGCATCGGTTGTTGAGCGACCCCGTGTAAAACCAAACTGCTTATTATGCATCAAATTATTAACGTTAAAATGTCGTACTAATAAGGAAAGAACTAATTTTTCAAAAATCTTGCTAAATGTTGGTAGCACAGATATCGGTCTAAAGTTAGTGGGGTCAGAGCTGCTACCAGATTTAAATAAAGGAATTACTTTACTATGTTTCATTAGATCAGGAAACTCGCCGCAATCAACACTGTTGTTAAATATAACTACCAAGTCAGGCGCTACAATTTCTACTAAGGATTTGACAGCATGGACAGAGACTCCCCAGAGGTCATTTTTTTTTTTGACATTAATTGATTTCAACGCCTTTATTACATCTGAGGTACAAACATGTTCAAAATAAACATTGCAATGATACTCCCTACTTGATTGTTTTTTAGTGTGCATAGTTGGTCATTTAACGAACTTTTGACCAACTCTTGACAAAAATTCAAAAAAAAATTTGTTTCCTAGTCCCATGTATTTTTCAGAGAAACTATTAAATTTACTAAATATTAAATTTACAACTACATACTACGATCCTGCATCGTAAGCCCACTTGTTTCCACTCTCGAACAGAACCCCTAGTGTAAATTTCATTCGATAGCGTGTCGAGCGTTCGCGTTTGCGTTATGGGACTCTATTTTGGGGTCTATTTTTGTATGGGATTTTGCCGCGCCATCGGGATGTTTTGGAAACTCAAAATCCTATACAAAATGACACTTAACGCAAACGCGTATGTCACGTCACGCTTTCGAATGAAATTTACACTAGCGGTAATTTATGGGTAACGTATGTGATTTTGATTTAACATTTTTTCTACAATAAACCCTACACAGGTGCACATATATCGAGCGCTTACAATATCAAATTACAAGTGAATCAGTGCGAAGCCCTTGCAATGCCGCTCCCTACTGATGTGAGCCGTATGGTTTTCTATGATGGATATTGATACGACAATGGATATTGGAAGGTTTCCGGATCAGGAAGTCATTAATCGTACACTATTATCGCTTCAAGTTTTTTTTATCCATGCGAATATTATAAAGGCGAAAGTGTGTCTGTCTGTCACGTCTGTTACCTCTTCACGCTTAAGCCGCTGAACCGATTTAGTTGAAATTTGGTATAGAGATAGTTTGAGTCCCGGGGAAGGACATAGTTTTTATGTCGGAAATCATCCCTGAAGAGAGTGCAAAGGGGGGTGGAATTGAATAGATAATGGTTAGAGTTAATGATTGCCTAATAATTGAAGTAAGCAATGCGCGAATTGAATGATTGCTACTAGCATTATCCAGGCGCTATACCTACTTTAGCTGCATGCTGTCACTAATTCCACGCAGACGAAGTCGCTGGCAAAAGCCAGTAAAATAGTAGTTTTGTTGAAATGAAAGTATAATTGTTTATAATTATCGTTCCTGTTCACAAAATTTCACGAAAATCAGACATGGCACCTATAGAAGAGAACTGGACAGTCGGATATATGAAAGTAATTGAACCGTTTCGCGTTCGCTCTCTTAAGTATCATCCGATTCTGGGCTATAACCGCGAAAGTCCAAGTTCGTCAATTGCGGGCATTTTTCTCCGTCACTCTAATTACGTCCTAATGAGAGTAAAAGAGAAAGATCCCCCCAATTTGCGAATTTCGTTAAGGTTACGTTACGTTACGCTGCGTTGAAATGTTCAAGTAAATTTTTAAAACAGGAAACCTTTTGTACGAGTAATGTGCACAAATACCATCACACTGGATTAGGTACGTCAGCATATTCCGTGCCGAATTCATGTTGCATCTCTTTCCTTAACATCACAAAAGAGAGTGACGTCAGCTTATCCGATCCGTCCGAATATTAAATCCGGAAGTCCTGCACGTCAGGGATTTGTGAGTCAGGGGTCAGTTGGGATGCGACCTTCGGCTTAGCCGGTGCAAGCCTGCGATTTACAATGCTGAAAGCTAAGCTAAAGATTTATTTCCATAGCCCGATTTTTCGGGGGCATAAACGTATAAAACGTACCTGCTAGGGTGACTGCTACAGTTATAAGCCACTAAATAGTAATTGGCCACTGCTAACAAATCGGAAAGAAACAAGCCAATAGAAGATTTATTGTTAAGAGACTTAAGAGTGACCAATTACTATGTAGTGGCCAATAAGTACAGCAATCACCCTACCAGTCCTATACTCCGTTTTTTTAGCATTTAGTCTGTATCTGTCACTTTCCTTGATAAAATGACTGAATGCGCCGCTTGCTGTTAAATAAAATGTAAGTTTTCCTTTTTAAAGTCTATATTTTGCGGATATAAGAAAAACTGATAATAGTTTTTGATAATACTGTCTATAGTTTACTAAGATACAGGATGTCCAGTCAGCGACACAAGATTTAAAAAAAAAACTTTGGATACTTGAGTCGCTTAACTTCAAACTCGGGTAAATCCATCTGTCAGATTATGCAATTTTGGTACTAAAACTACGGAACCCTAAAAAGGTAATAGGTCGAATGGATTTACCCGAGTTTGAAGTTAAGCGACACAAAAACTTGTCTCCACCACTTTAATTTAATTGACACCTGGACATATTGGAAATGCTTACAAATGAATGCCCACGCTGTAATTTTGCACGTATAATATAATGTTATGAGGTGTCAGTGTTTCACTTTCACGACATTTAGCGTTTCTCAACCGATCGATCGTATGCGCTTGCGGCTCGCCCACCACAATACTAAAATATGGAAAATGAAAGTACCTACATATGTTGATACATAGGTCTGCAGTGGAGAAGTTAGGCAAGATCTAGAAAGACAGGAGAATAACCAAAGCAACAAAGGTTCGATTGATGAAGTGCCTTGTCTTTCCTATACTTCTTTACGGAGCTGAAACCTGGTCACTAAGGCTACAAGACCGCCGGAAAATTGATGCCCTTGAGATGTGGTGCTGGAGACGCATGTTACGAATCCCTTGGACAGATTTTCGATCCAATGTATCCATTTTAATGCAATGAGGCTGTGAGAAAGAAATTCGAAGACGCGCACAGATGGCAAAAGGCGCCATGAGCAAATTGAACACAATTTGGCGGAACAGAAATGTCTCCAATGACATCAAGATGAGACTTGTGCGGTCTTTAGTGTTTTCAATTTTTCTCTACGGCTCGGAGTCCTGGTCAATACGGGCAATAGACAGGAAAAGAATTGAGGCACTTGAGATGTGGTGTTGGAGGAGAATGTTGCGCATACCGTGGAAAGCAAAACGAACCAACAAATCCATTCTCAACCAACTCAGGATCAAATCCAGACTATCCACAATCTGTTACCAACGAGTCCTGAGCTATTTTGGACATATTGCTCGAAGGCAGCCAGATAACCTAGAGAAACTGGTTGTTGTTGGAAAAGTGGATGGCAAGAGGCCGAGAGGACGGTCACCCACCCGTTGGTCCGATCAAGTAAGGAACATTACAGGACTTACTGTCACTACTGCCCTTAGACAAGCCGAAGACAGGGTGAAATGGAAGCAGCTCGTCGAGGCCTCGGTGAAGGCATTTCAAGACAGGCACGACCTTCAGTAATGAAGAACACGAAGAAGAAGAAGAAAAAGTATCCATTTTAAAAGAACTTAGGATAAGAGAACGGCTTTCGTCGACTGTGCAATTACGAATTCTTAAGTTCTTCGGCCATGTATCCAGAAATGTAGACTCATTGGAAAGGCTGGTAGTACAGGGCCAGATCGAAGGGAAAAGATCCAGAGAAAGATCTCCTACGCGATGGACCGACCTTTTAAAAATAATGACGAAGTCATCCGTAGTCGAGTACACTCGCAACGCCATCAACCGTCAGAAATGGAGAGACATCGCAAGAGAAAGTTTGAAGTCCACCAACATAACCGGAAATGAAGACCAGCCATGTGCGTCATCCAAACAGCCACGACCACTCTGACAACTAAAGAGTGCACGACTGAGAAGAAGAAGAGACATATGTTGATGCCAAAATAGAGTCCGCCAATATAGTGCACTATTTCTTAGGAATTCGCAGTTAACATTATGGGTAACCCACTGCAGCTGGCATCAAAAACGATCGGAAAAACGGGCGTCTTATCTGTGGACATTCCAAAAGAGTTAATCTGGACAATATATCTGTAACAAAAATAGTAGAGATCCGTTTAAGGGCATATTCGGTATCGTTTTCTTAGGAAAAAGTAAAACAAAAACATTTTTAACGCGAAATAAAAATTTTTTAAGGGGCAGGTCGTCTAAGTCGACCAACCCTCCACAAAGGCCGAAAATTTTTCGCGTCAAAAAACAAACTTTGTTACACCCTGCATACCTTTCTACTTCTTAAAATTTGTATGATAACAATCTTAAAAAAAAGGAATACAAATCGTCAATGTTATCAGAAAAGGTCTCCGACTCTATGTGCATGGCGAGATTTCTGAGTAAAATCATTGCGAATGTCACAAACGGCTTCGAAACTACGAGGGGATAGTAAATCAATGAAAATGTTGCGATCAAAGGCGATCCTGTAAATTGATTTGGATCAGCGGTGACGAGTGTCGGCCGCAAAAATCACTCTAGCGAATAAAACCATCACGAGTTACATTGCTGGCTAGTTTATCACATAATAACATTGAACTATTATTAGTAACGTATAAAACCGGCACAGAGAACCAGTATTTTGCGCCATGAGTTTTTGTTTTGACAACAAACCATAGAAGCGGAGCATGAGTCTCGCGACCTAAACGCGTAAGCGCCATGAATTTTGCGGCGCTTACGACGCTTTGTTCACGTGGTACAGGTTACGATTGTGACAATTTCATTGTTTGGTATGATTAAGGCTTTTCTATAGTAGGTAATTATATATCAATGCAGAATAAAGGCTTATCTAAGCGGCGCGCGAACTAGCATGCCATTTTAGTTAGGTATATTGCGGAAATGCGGACTATTGAGGTTACATCCCATTCAGCCGACCGATAGGTTAAAGGTACCATTCGGATTAAGACTGCACCAGCGTTATTGTTGCAGTATTACGGCGCAATGTTGCCGACTGCATTACTGCCGTAAATGTCAAAATCGATATCGCTCGAATCGATTATTGAGATTTGCGGCAGCAAATGCTGGCGCAGTCCAAATCCAACTGTACCTTAATAATCACATTATGACATAGCCGCGAATACCTTCGTAGGAGATCTCTATTTGCAACTCACATTTTGGTTAGTGAGGGAGTGAGACGCAATGAACTAAGATATTGAACAGGTCGAATACCGACAGGAAGGGATTAAGGCGGCGGTCGGCAACCTACGGCCCGCGGGCCGCATGCGGCTCGTGAAACTGTCACTTGCTGGCTGCGAGCCTCTCTGGCTATATAATATTGAGAAACGACAATGTCTGATAAAGTCATAAATATTAACAAAGTGCGGCTCGCGTCAACTTACTCATCGTTAACTTACTACTAAAACTACGCAAAAAAAGGTTGCCGACCGCTGGATTAAGGGATTATGAAGCGCTGAAGCAAGCTCGTTAGCGAAAACCTCACTAGACGATCAACTCTCGACCATTTTAGCTAGACCCCGACGTCTGTAATAACTGTGTGTGACGAGAGATCATTCTTATAGTGGTCTATTCTGGGCCTAAGTCGACAAAAAGAAACAATTGACATTTCTGAAAAACGTCGGATTTATAAAAGAAATAATCTTGTGAAATCTCTTGTTAAGGTTTTATTCTATTCGCTTACGCGGAAATATTGCCTTGTGATAATAAACTTGATGTTGTAAGTGATTCATCATAGTATTAAGTAGCAGTAAGTAGGTACGCGGGAAACACCACCCTCCGCTTGCGGGCTCAGCACGGTTCCATTTTTATCGACTATCACTATGCGCGTCCCTTTCGCACTTACATACTTGTTAGAACGTGACAGGCATGGTGACAAGGGATAAAAACGCGACCGTGCTAAGCCGCCTGGTGTTATCACCAACAACAGGAATTCGATTACAATTCAATAATAAAAGAAAATTAAACGTTGCACGAAAATTGCCAATTTGGTCGGTACGCGAAACAACGAAGCCCTATCGACCGATCAGCTGCCACGGAACAGACGGTTCTTGCTGCATTGTACTATTTGTACAACAAATGTAAAATTTTGCCAGTCGAGGGGCAAAAAGTTGCCGAAATAAATAGGAATTTTTTATGTGTCAAAATGTATGAAAATAGTTTCCCGCTGCTGGCTTCAAAAGTTGCTATATTTGAGCACGATAAAAAAATTAAGTTCAGTACGTTTCTTAGAACACCCAAGGCCCTATCGACCCTTCAGCTGGGGCAAAAATTTACGATCCTCACTACTTTAGGTACAAGATATTTAATTATTTAACTTGTTACTTTACCAGAAATTTTAGAAGATGCCAGAGTAAAAGCGAAAAATTGGCAAAATGAATAGTAGGGTGCCTGCTATAGTTATTGGCTACTACATAGTAATTGGCCACTTAACAATAAGGCTTCAATTGACTTGTTTCTTTCTAAATTATTAGGAGTGGCCAATTACTATGTAGTGGACAATAACTATAGCAGTCACCCAATAGTAAATACATAATTAAAAGTAATACGTTTCTTAAATGTGCCAAAAAGTTACGAAATGGCTTCAAAAAGTTGCTAAATTTAGCAACACAAAAGCTCGATCGACCAGATGGGGCCACAGACGGGCGCACTCCACTCAAATAAAGATAAAAAAGTTTTCATGGCGGTACGCACCTTGTAACCACCCTTTTACATTGTAATTTGGTGTAAAATTACTTCCCATTCTTCTATTTTTAACCGACTTCAATTTCATAGAAGGAGAAGGTTCTGTATTCGGTTGTGGCTTTTTTTTTTTTTTTTTTTTTTTTCTATGTACGTTCACCGATTACTCCGACATCCGTAGTCCGATTTGAGTAATTCTTTTTTTGTTTGAAAGGAGCTACCTCCGAGTTGGTCCCATTTTAATTTGGTTCTGTTCTGATGATGGGATCCATGAGGAATTGAGGGAACTCCTCAATTTTTAAAGGCACATGCATGGTGTTTTGGGCGTTTTCTTAAGCAACTCGAGCACTTTCTCCCGAAAACCACTAATTTGATGAAGTAGACCTGATGATGATGATTATTTTGATGATAATGATTTCTTTAAATGTAAGTATGTTCACCGATTACTCCGGCACCTGTGATCCGATTTGAGTAATTCTTTTTTTGTTTGGAAGAAGTTACCTCCACGGTGTTTCCGTATTATTTTTGGTTCTGGTCTGATGATGGAATCCATGAGGAATTGAGGGAACTCCTCAATTTTTAAAGGCACGTGTTAAGTGATTTCGGGGTTTTCTAAAGTAACTCGAGCATTTGCTTCCGAAAACCACCAATTTGATGTACTGCAACTGTAGCCTTACCACGAGTTTGACATTGACATATTCGCTAACGTCTTATGCATCTAAATGTAACTTTTTATGCATCTCGCTCACACTAAGGTTAGTACGAGCGAGATGCATAGGAAGTAAGTTACACACATGCTAGCGAATATATCAATGTCAAACTCGTGGTAAGCTGGTAAGGCTATTACTGATCGGGGGTTAGGGTTAGGAGTTAAGGGGTCAGAGATTAACGGGTCGGGGAATGGCGGTTGAAGGGTTGCTGGTTCAGGATCGAGGGGTTCCTGGATCAGGGGTTGATGTGCTGTGAGGTTGAGTGATCGGGGGGCTGAGGGATTGGGTCAGTGGCGGGGCGGGCGGATGGATTTAGTTGACAGGAATTATAATTTCCCAGACGGACTCGAGAAAATTCCTGGTTCAGGGTCGAGGGGTTCCTGGATCAGGGGTTGATGCGCTGTGAGGTTGAGTGATCGGGGCGTTGAGGGATTGGGCCAGTGGCGGGGCGGAGGATGGATTTAGTGTAGTAGTGACAGGAATTATAATTTCCCAGACGGACTCGAGAAAATTCCTGATTACATACATATTTATTAAAGTAATAGGTACACGAATTTAGTGTTAAACATGATCTTGTTTTTCATTCATGCGTCGCGCTCTTAACAATGCGTTAAAACTAAAAATGGAAAAATAAAAACTTTTTACAAAAAAAAGCAAACCGACTTCAAAAAGGATGAAATAAAATTTTATCCTTTTTGAAGTCTATGCGTTACCAACTGATATGTTTGAAGTCGGTGCCAAGCCAAGTAGTAACAATACCAGTCAAAATAATCAGCTTTATGGCTATAAATCCCATTAGAACTGCACTAATAACTATTACAAATGTGTAAGTAATTTTGTCTGCCTCTTTGTCGCCTTTTCAAGGCTAAACAACTGAACCGCTTTAGGTGAAATTTGGCAAGAAGGTAAATTTCTTAAATTGTTTTATATTTTGAAATGTAGTCCTCTGGATAAGGGACGGGGAATTACTCAGTCCCAATCTCACACTTGCGTGCTATAGACTGTTCGAGCATTAGTAAGAAATGCTCTTTAAAAAATACGACGAAAAAAAATGCATTGGATTTCCACTAATGTGCCGACAAACATGGTACAGACTGCGCCAAGAAGGTTTGATCGTGTGTTCTGAGGTGTGTTCTTAAGCCTCCTCCACACTCGTGCGCGAATCGCGGCGCAAAGCCGCGAACGCGAGTGTGGAGTCCTGAACGCAGACCTGCGAAATCGACTCCACACTCGCGTTCGCGGCTTCGCCCGCGATTCACGCGCATAGTCTGGAGGGGGCTTTAGATACAATCGACGTCAAAGATATATTTACACTTTTGCACCTTACTCCTTTGTAATAAGGCGAAAAGTGTAAACATATTTTTAACGTCGACTGTACCTACAGAAAGTACGTTCATTGTCGTCGTGTAAGGCAATCCAACGTAGGTACATCCTTATCGAATCGCACCAAAATCATGGTATGCTTCAAAATTTGGCTTGGCACCGACTTCAAACATATCAGTTGGTAACGCATAGACTTCAAAAAGGATAAAATTTTATTTCATCCTTTTTGAAGTCGGTTTGCTTTTTTTTGTAAAAAGTTTTTATTTGAATTTAGGGTTTCGAAACGAATTTAGGTACAGTTTAAATCAAAACTTGTACCAGTTAACTAAGGATTGTCAAATTGCCAGTATTCAAAAATGCGAGTAGGCTTCAAGGGCTCTAGTTAATAAAAAAAAACCGGGCAAGTGCGAGTCGGGCTCGCGCACGAAGGGTTCCGTACCATAATGCAAAAAACGGCAAAAAAAAACGGTCACCCATCCAAGTACTGACCCCGCCCGACGTTGCTTAACTTCGGTCAAAAATCACGTTTGTTGTATGGGAGCCCCACTTAAATCTTTATTTTATTCTGTTTTTAGTATTTGTTGTTATAGCGGCAACAGAAATACATCATCTGTGAAAATTTCAACTGTCTAGCTATCACGGTTCGTGAGATACAGCCTGGTGACAGACGGACGGACGGACGGACTCTAAGTCTTAGTAATAGGGTCCCGTTTTACCCTTTGGGTACGGAACCCTAAAAACCGGACAAGTGCGAGTCGGATTTGCCCACCGAAGGTTCCGTACAAATTAACTTTTTGGTATTTGTTGTTATACTCGTAACGGCAACAGAAATACATCATCTGTGAAAATTTCAACTGCCTAGCTATCACGGTCATGACATACAGCCTGGTGACAGACAAACAGACAGTCGGACAGCGGAGTCTTAGTAATAGGGTTCCGTTTTTACTCTTTGGGTACGGAACCCTAAAAATGGGAGTAAGCTTCAAGGTCTAGTCAATAAAAATTAAGTTAAACACACTTTTCTTAATTCGGTATTACTAGCATGTTGTAGCTCTGACAAGAGTGTACGACTAAGGAGCATGTTTAAAATATTCTACGGAAGAGTGATTTTGAGTAATAGGAGACGTAGGTATAATAATGTCAGGACAGGCCAGGGGTCACTGACCGGAACTGGTATAGCCCGATCCGATTATCGGCCGATCCGATTTCGATTATGCGCACACGCCGCCGAAGCGGCATTCTGCATTCGAATTATGAATAATATAATATGGATTGATTTGATATAAATCTCAGTTCATGTCGCGCGCACTTATTATGGGTGTTTTTAACTCTTAATAAAGTGAATAAAGTTGACCATACCCAACGTAGCAGAATAATAATTGACTGCTTACCACCAGGAGGGCCTTATGCATCCGCGTGGTATTAAAAAGAAGAAAACGAAACGTTTTTCCATACATTAGGACCTACATATATCTTAGCGTTTCGTTTCGCTTTTTGCGAACGATGATCGATTGCCATCTTGGCTAGCCCACCAGGACTTTCGAAATCACGAATGCAATTATCAGTGTCAAAATATATATACAGTGGTACTACTAAACGAAATTAATAACTATCTTAAATCTAAAATAGGCCCTTGAGGCATTGTACCAAGGATGCTGGCGGCATTTCCTCGCTGTATCGCAATGCTGATACGTTGTGCGAGGTAGCCGCCAGCTCTTCGGTCACCAGTTACGTCAACCAGACGCTTCGCGATTTCTGCGAACAACTTATGCACGCTGGGACCCCATGGACCTAGAGTTTCAACTCCAAATGGTACAAAATGGTACTCTCTACCGAGGCTCTTATATTTGTTACGTTTTAGAATTTCGGCGCTTTCCGCCGCTCCGCCCGCTTTTACAGTAGTCCGTTGAAGGTGGGACGGTGCCAGTGTCAGTGTCATACATTTGATCTCGAAGTTTTCTTGTAGATTAGACCAACTCTTTAAAAATGAGTTGAATAAACATGCACTGCGACTAATATCATATCAGCATCAAATCTTCTTCTTCTTCTCCTGAGCCTATTTCCCATGTCTCTTGGGGTCGGCCCTCCTAGTCCGTAAACGCCACTCTGGGCGTTTCTGTGTTATCTCTGACACAGAAACGCCCAGATACTAACTACATAAATACTTTTATTAATAACACATAATCTAAACATAAAATTAAAGTAGAAATGCCACTCAAAGTATCATAAATATCGCTGATAAAGACGGCGCCGAAACGTCAACACGGTAATCTGATGTTTGCATACCTGTGTATATATTTGGCTGAATATTTCTGCTAAGTAGTTAAGTATAATATGCCTGTCGGCGTTGTGAGTCAACGTAATTATCGTTGAAAAAAAATACCGTAGCTGTATAGAAAACAGAAATGCTATTAAAAAAATACGTTCTTTGAGAATTATTGAAGCTTACAGAGAGTATTTTTGGAAAGTTAATCCAAGGCCTTAAGTGGGTGGGATGTTTGAAAACGGGACTGTATTTATTTACGTAATTTACAACATTAATTAGTTAGTCTTAGATGTTCAACTGTCACTAACTATCATGGTTCATGAGATACAGCCTGGTGACAGACAGACGGACAGACGGACAGTGGAGCTTAGTAATAGGGTCCCGTTTTTACCCTTTGGGTACGGCACCCTAAAAATGGGCTTGGCCGGTATTTACCATAAAGTTAATCTTTCCTTCTGTTAGTGATAAGACCATATTACGACATAACAGCTTCCGCCGTTTGGCTGTTTGCCGAACACTCGTCTCTTTATCGAAGACGGTATCGTATCGCGTCGTTATCACGTCGCCACCGATTAATGAACGATTGCCGAATATGGTTGTTTGCGTTTAATGTTCGGACGTGGGCCTGGCCTAGTTTTGAAAGAGGAGACAAGTAGACAACTAAGTGTTAGAGGTGACCGGTGACCGCAGAGCTCGCAGTTTCCTCACTCAAAGAGAAACTGCGCCAGCATCTACGACACCATGCCACAGGGGTATATTCACACGAGAACACGCGCGCACGTCACGCGACAGTACGTTAACCCCGAAACGTTCCTACGCTAGTAACTGCCGCTAAGCCGCCTGCTGTGTCCAAGCCTAAGCAGCGGCCGAAGAAAGGGGTGCAGAGCCTTCGTGATCCTGTTCACAAGGACCAATCACAGCCGACTCTAAGGGAGTCGCGATGTGACGAGGACGGTTTCAAGAAGGTGGAGAAGAGAAGAAAACCGGCTCGTCAGAATCAGTGTGGTAGGTACCGCACCGACTGGACCGAACCATTTGCTGTGTCCTGCAACACCGTCGACGCTGCTGTATGTGTCCCGTCTACATTACCTTACGAAGGTCGATGACATCGTAAAGTATGTGAAAACGAAGACCGGATTCATTCTGAGGGTCGCGAAGTAGGAATCTCGACACAATGCGAATTTTAATTCGTTTGTGGTGAGCGTTCCGACTGACCATCTAGCGACCTTCACCAAGGAGGAGTTTTGGCCTAAGGGTGTCAAGTTTCGGCGGTTCCGCGGCCGGCTCCCTGACACTGCGGGGTTGCGTAATGCATCGCAGCCATAATGTGATATGTAGTGTTTAGTATTTTAAAGTTTAGTTATAAAATATATTTTTATATAATATGTATGCTAGTTTTAAGGTATTTATGTATGGGCCATTAGTTGCCTGAAATAAAGATTCGAAAGATCTTATTTTAAGATTAGTATTTTTTATTTTTAGATTTAACTTCTAAGTTTAAAAGTTTAGTATGGATAACTATGGTGTTGAAGTTGTGACAAATAAATAACTATTAGTACAGGGGTTATAGGTAAATACAGGAGAAAAGATTTTAGATCGCGGGGCAGATTTCAGTCAATCGGGAGGCGATGACTGAATTATATTCCTTAACTCACCAACGAGCGGCAGCTGACGTGAACTAGGGTTCATTATACATCGCAATTAACCACTTTCAAGTTATCGCCCGGGATGCGATGACTGACGAAATTTGCGCCTGGTCCGTGGTCTATTAGGTTCAAGGTGCAGGAGCTTAGTTTCATTCAATGTTTGAGAGTGACTAGGGCAATTGGCCACTCCTAACACATCAGAAAGAAACAAGCCAATTGAAGCCTTATTGTTAAGAGTGGCTAATTACTATGTAGTGGCCAATCACTGTGTAGTGGCCAATTACTTTGTAGTGACCAATTACTATGTAGTGGCCAATTACTCTGTAATGGACAATAACCATAGCAGTCACCCTACCGCCTCCAAACTTTTATCCAGGTCTTGGTCTAACTCTAGTTGAACCAAACACTCTCTGGCGGGTAGGTGTGACAGAGAGCACATTACATATTCGCGGGCAGTGTTTGACTATTATACTATTTTTCGATAACACGATAACCGCACCAGATTACCGCGAAAACTGAAATTCGCAAATTGCGGGGATCTTTCTCTTTTACTCCAATGAAGGCGTAATAAGACTGACAGAGAAAAATGCCCGCCATAAAAGACATCATACAAGCTGAAATAACTGTCGCTTATTCTTCAAACATACAAATTGGTATGAAACATCCGTCCTCCCCAATTCGTATTTACAGACCTGTCGAGACGTTTTACAAATCGTGAAGCAAGACCTCGCGTCACACCGTGTCGAATCCGCTGCGTCAAATATCAAAACTTAAAAATAATAAATGTTTTATTGCCACAACTACCAAATAAAAAAGATAATACACGAGAGAAAAAACAAAATACACTTATTCACAAAGACATTAAATATATAAAAGTTTGTGGTATAGACAATGGGTACCAATCTCAGCTTTTTGCTAGATATAAAGATATACATATACCCAGCGCTGATTTTCAGACAGGTCCCTTTTTGACAGTTGACTTTTTGACAGTTAAATTTAGTAATTGGAGACGTCATGGCTGTCATTTTCTGTACGAAACAGTCTGCCGATTTTTGCGGGGGAGGGGACGTCAAATGTATTGCTATTTCTACATGATTTGTACGTAACGTACAAATAGCCATGTCAGTCCATCAAAAGTTTGCACAATTATGCAAGTTTTTCGGCAGAGGGGTAAGCTCTTAAATGCGACTCCAGTTATTAAATGCTCTAAGTGTCAGTAATCAGTAATCAGTAATCAGTGTATTTATTGCTTTCATAGGTTATACAGGTTGGTACATTGTATTGGTTCAGCTATGAAACCCTGTAGGGCACTGCAATATAACTTAAATCTAACTTAATAACTATTGCTTAAGGCTATCTCTAATACATTTTTTTTAAAATAACCATACGATCATGCATCATATTATATTCATATATATATACATCTTTTAAACAGTTACAATTTTTTTTTTTTTTTAAGTTGCGATATCTAAACTAAACTACTATATTAAATACTATTACTATAATTAACTATCTAAGAACTCTTGCACTGAGTAATAAATATTTAGTTATTTTTCTGTTAAATAGAGTATCTTTTTCTTCGTCTCTAATTGTTTTTGGAAGCTTACAAAAGGGCGACGAAAATTGGAATGATGTCAAGTATTGAATTCAGAAATGAGTAGATTGTGACACAAGGGAGCAAAGTGACATATTTAGGTACGGCGAGGTCGTACATTGAATCCTAAACGAAGTAAAGGATTCTAACACCCAAGGTGTAAATAATTTTGCTACCATGTATCTCATACTGCTTTTCACATCACCCGTGAAGAAATTATTATGTTTCTAAATATAAATTTGCCCAAAAAAAATTGTACGCAAAAAAGAAAACAAATGTAGGTACATTACATAGTATGTAAACACTTTATTGTACATTTGTTTTCTTTGTTTGTACATACTGGTACATACATACCTACATACATACATTGCCTATAGTAACCATGTACCTACTATATAAGTACCATTCACTTTTCATATTCGGCACCACGGTTCAGCTCGGTGTATAAAGCCCCCTCCATACTCAGCTGTCAGTGTGGAGCTGGGTTAAAGGTGTCAGCTGCGAAATGTCACCGCGATATTTGTGTGGGTGAGTCATATGCGCTTTGCCGATCGCCTGAGTTTATCCAGGTCGGACGCATCTAAGTATACCTACATATACGCGATGCTGGAGTCTTATAGAGAAGAAAATTGGGTTGGAATTGCGGGCAGAAACTGGTAATCTTATATATTTAAGCAGCAATTCTTGTATATACCTAGACTATACAGGATGGCTAAAAAATAAGTACATTCCCGTTGCCAGGGAGGTTTTAGACTGGGCAACTGCTGCTGCTGGTTTTGGGTTGGGGTACTGAGCAATTTTTGCTATGGGATCAACCCCGAAATCGCGAAAAAAACTTATCCTCCCATAGAAAATGTATGAAACAGCCAAATTTTTTTTCGCGATTTCGAGGTTGGTCCCATAGTAAAAGTTGCTCAGTATAATCCCAAAAGCTCCCTGGCAACGGGAATGCACTTATTTTTTAGCCATCCTGTATAGAGTTAGACCAAGACCAGTCTGCAACGATTTTGATACCACACGCAGTGCAAGAATTATTTATACGTCATAATTTCATATAAGTTTGTAGTTTGAAATAACACTTGCACTGCGGGTGCTATTATCAAATCGTTGCAGACTTCTGTTCCAACTCTACCTATATATATTTATATAATTTGGGGAGCTCGCAAACGGCTCTTAACTTTGTTATATATGGGTTTTCGGGGGCGAAAAATCGATCTAGGTCTTACCAGTGGGAAAACGCGCATTTTTGAGTTTTTATGTTTTCCGATCTAAGCTCGGTCTCCCGGATATTTATACTTATATTTGAGACAATTCATATGAATAATTTTAAATTTCATTAATCTTTGTACAGTCAAGTATTAAATATCGACACGGTTAAAGCTCCAAAAATATGTGTTCACGAGCATATACTCCATACATTAATGTAGTGTGTCTGTATTTCTGGCACTTGATCGTCCATATTATTTATTTAGAAATTTAATTCAGGCAACAAGGCGGCCATATTACAAATACCTTACATACATATGTATTTTATAAACTTAAAACTAAATACTATTTAGTCGACAAAACGGCGTGGCTCCGTTGCATCGGCTGCTCTTGTGTCGGATTCGGCAGTTTGCCCTGGAACCTCCGAAACACGACACCTTTCGGCCAGAAGACGGCGCACTCGATGGTCCCCTGCAGCGGTCGTGGCACGCGCACCACAAGAGTTGAAGTGTACGTAGTGGAGCGATCGAAGCTGGAACACCCTCAGCGTGTAGCCGCTCTTCTGGTGTACATACTCCACCACTTCAGCAGCCGTGGCGGTATTATGCAGGCGCGATACGTACAGCGCCTTACTCGGTGTAGCAATCCGCAAGCCAGAATTATCCGGTTCGGCGGTACCACACACCACACCACCACATTGGGTATTAACCACAATAATAATTAATGTTAATACCTTGACTGTTTACTTTTGTTCCTTTGATAAAGTATATTTGCAAGTTACTAAAGATCTAGGTTTACATTCAGCACGCATACTTACTTAGTAACTAGGGAGAAAGTTTTCTGAAGATAACAATGTTATAAGTTTCTTTTTCTACTAAAAGTTACCAATTTTTCTCTGACTTTGTTCAAGTTACACGTCTAAAGCTAAGATAATAGGTATTCACTAGGGACTAGGACTAGGTTTACCTACTGTAAAATAGATAAAATAAATGCGATAATATGCCGCGTCCAAGCCACAGTAATGTCGCAACAGGGCTAGAACCGCGAAAATCGAAGTTCGCAAATTGCGGGCATTTTTCTCTGTCACTCTTGTTACGCCTTCATTGGAGTAAAAGAGAAAGATCCCCGCAATTTGCGAATTTCGGTTTTCGCGGTAGCCGCTCAGTAATGCAGCTGCAGTTGCCACCCGAACGCTTAGACCATTTTCACATTGTCCGATCCGTTATCAGACGTAGGATCCTACATCCACAATGTCGGGCCACGGCGTGAACTTGCATCGCCGACGCGCACAGCGCATACTGTAGATTTAATAAATAAATAAATAAATACAAATCAAATTACCTACACCATTCCCGTAGCAAACTATTTTGTATATGCAGGCTTTATACCCATACGCAACAGGCCAGACGAATATTGGAAATAGTTTACATTTGCCAATTAAGGAATTGACCGGTCAGACGATAAAAGGTAGTTTAATTCCAAACAAAATACAAACAACATAAAACATTAATGAATGTATGTTTTTGTTTTACTTATTTTGCACAAATAATTTATGAGCGAAATTATTCAAAGATATACTTACTGATTTAAAATTTCACGACTTCACGGTACTATTCGGTCGCGTATACCTACTCGTCGTCTTTTTAAGAGACCATGGGGACAATGTCGAAGATTTTCGACTTAATTTTGGACCACAGTTGGAAGCTTTTAGGCTTATTTTTAGGGTGATTTTACGATGTTATTCAATAAGGTTCACAAATCGTTAACAATATGTGCAACGAGACATATTCCATTGCCTTGCGACGCCATGCACGCAGCTCGTAATAGGAGTAAATTGGAATTCCTCAGACAATTGGGCAGCTGGCGCCGGCCAGAGTGCATGCCGTATTCTGATTGGCTGTGAGAGTGCTAGCGATAGATCCAGTCTGTGTAGACCCCAAGAAATCTATCGGTAATAGGTGGGTTCGCTTACCTCAAACTCGGGTAAATCCATTCGACCCTCTCAGCAAACATCTACCCCATTACCTTTTCTTAATGCCACAATCGCATGATCTGACAGATGGATTTAACCGAGTTTAAAGTTAAGCGACACAGTTATCTTATTGGTATTGCTGCTCTTGTGGTACCCCGGTGATGAACAGGGGTTTAACGAGCTTATTGCAATTTTTAGCGTCGAGATTGATGACTGTGACTGCTGTCATAATCTTATTTTATTTGGTATTACCACATAATTCCCTGGTTCCACATCACGCGGAAACGTAGGTAAGTAATACCTATTAGTAGTAGTAGTAATCACTCACAACACAGGTTTACATAAAATGTACAGAAATAAAGGTACAAAGGCGAACTTATCCCTATCAGGGATCTCTTCCATTCCAGCTAACCTTCATGAATCATGAAGTATATGAGGTGAGACCTATTATATCGGTTCTTTGAGACTATGACTCGCCCTTGCCCGGACAGCAATAACTGGTCCCTATTAGAACGTCTCTAGTTACAACTGTTACGATGATTGCTCTCCAGCTGACTTATGACGTGATACAAGACACAAACAAGTGTTTGTTAATACTACACGTCGATTTCTAACCCCGTTTCATCATCATTATTCTTAAGAGCCTGGCTCTTGTCGGCGGAGTAATCGCCATTCCGTTCTTCTCTCTGCCACTGTTTTGAGCTCCTGATACGTCACTACGTTGATTTTCTCTTTGGCCTGGTCCAAATACTCAGGTCTCGGTCACCCCCTGCCTCTCTGTTTGTCTATTCTGCATTCAATTAGAGTTTATGTAAGTATCGTGACGTATCAGATGCCCCAACATGTTTCCTCTTCTAACCCCGTTTCTTCTTCTTCTTAGTTTGCGTCTTCATTGCTGAAGGTCGTGTCTAGTTTGAAGAGTTTCCTGCGCGATGTACCATGCTTTTCCAAGTGTTCCTGTCCTCGGCGGTCTTAATAGCTTCAGGTATTGGCAAGCCGGTGATTGTTTTTATGCCCCGTTTAGGTCTCGAGATTCACGCTCCTCATCTATAGTTTGTTAACGTAAAGAGAGACCGAAGCCCTCTTATACCCCATTTCATATACCATGGCGGGATTCTACTAGAGACGGTCATTAGGCGTAAATAATACCAAAACTAATAATAATAATAAAAAGGCCACGATTACCACGTCTGCCTATGAATAGACGCAATCTAGCGCTAATGGGAGCCCTAAACGCTTTACTAGAGCCATATTTACGGACTAGTAAAGATTTAGATGATACGCACTCGATCATGTACTGCGGAGCCATCGCGGCGTGCCGTGTTGCTCGCGTCAAGTTTCCGGACGCTGAACGTGCACCTAGGACCGCCGGAGGTGTCCCTGCATGGCAAGCGCGGATCGAGCGACGTATCAGCTCGTTTAGGACTCTCATCGCAAAGCTGATCTGCTTCAGGGGGGGCAACAATCGCCCCCGAGTAATGCGCTTTGTGAACCAGGCGTTCGCGGGGACGGATATCAGGCCCCGCGACTACATGGCCAATGTCACAGAGCGCATCGACTTTCTAAAACAGAAAGTCTATGCATGGGCAAACCGTATTCGCCGCTACAGAGAGCGTGTGGATCGATTTCAGCAGAATCGCCTTTTTCAAAGTGACCAAAGGAAGGTGTACCGAAGGTGGGAGGAAACCAACCTTCGTACGCCCGACACGCAGCCGCCGGATGCTACTGCCATGACCAACTTCTGGCGTAGCATCTGGTCGGTGCCTGTCGGACACACCGAGGGGAGTTGGATGAGTGTTGTCGAGCGTGAGTGCGAGTCCATCGAACCTATGGGGGCAGTCACCATCAGCCCCGATGACGTCAGTTGTGCCATCCGCACGGCTCAGAACTGGAAAAGTCCTGGGCCGGATGGATTGCACAACTTCTGGCTAAAGTGGTTCCGATGCTCGCACTCGCGCTTGGCAGCACAATTTCAACAAGCCCTCGAGCTTGGTTCTCTCCCACCTTCCTTAACAACTGGTGTCACCTTCCTGCTCTATAAGTCCGGTAGTACCACGGAAGCGAAGAACTACAGACCCATCACATGCTTGCCTACACTCTACAAGCTCCTTACATCCATTTTGAGAGCAAAAATCAACGCGCACATTGTCGCAAACAACATTCTGGCTTCCGCTCAAAATGGATGTAGGGTTGGGTCCCGTGGTACTAAAGAGCTCCTCCTCATAGACATGACCATTTGCCAACAAATCCGGCGGAACAGGGGTGCCCTCTCGGCCGCTTGGATTGACTACAAGAAGGCCTATGATTCGGTGCCTCATTCATGGTTGGGGAGGGTCTTAGAGCTGTATAAAGTTGATGCAGCTTTGAGAGCCTTCCTAAGCGCGTGTATGAGACAGTGGACCACAGTCCTTCGTCAACCAGGAGGCCGGGATGACCGCCCTGGCCCGCAGGATTTTATAAGGATTGAGCGAGGAATTTTTCAGGGCGACAGTCTGAGTCCCCTGTGGTTCTGCCTAGCTTTGAATCCCCTCAGCACCCTGCTGAAGGATTTGGGACTAGGTTGCCGGCTTCGGAGAGAGGGTGAAGTCATTTCTCACCTTCTGTACATGGATGACCTCAAATTATTTGCACCGAATAGCCAAGACTTGTTGGAGCTACTGAAAACCACCGAAGTCTTCAGTAGTGCCATCCACATGGAGTTTGGTGTCGATAAATGTGCGGTTATGCATGTACAGCGGGGGAGGGTTGTAAATTCAACAAATTTACAACTTTCTGAGACAATGTCTTTCAGATCTATCTCTGAATCAGAAACCTATAAATACCTTGGTATGTCACAGTCGTTGGGTATTGAGGACGAGGGTATTAGGCGGTCGGTGAAGGAGCGCTTTTTCAGTCGGCTCACAAAAGTCCTTAACAGTCTTTTGTCAGGAGGCAACAAAGTGCGCGCCTTCAACGCCTGGGTAATGCCCCTACTCACATACTCCTTTGGCATACTCAGGTGGACTCAGACCGAGCTGGACGCCCTGGATCGGAGGGTCCGATCACTGCTCACCACACATCGCATGCTACACCCACGCTCGTCAGTTATGAGATTGTACATCCCACGGAAGTGTGGAGGCCGAGGCTTCCTAAACGCCAAGGATCTCCACAACCGCGAGGTGTACAATCTCAGGAATTATTTCCTTAACAACGAGTGTGGGATGCATCGTGATGTGGTGGCAGTAGACAGGAACCTCACGCCGCTCTCCTTGGCAAACGAGAACTGGCGCAAACCTGTGGTACTAAGTACTGCGGATCGCAAGGCGGCATGGGAGAGTAAGGTGCTACACGGGCGGTTCTACAAGGCCCTCACGGGACCCGATGTGGACCTGCTCGCGTCGGTGAACTGGTTACGATTCGGGGACCTCTTCGGAGAAACCGAGGGTTTTGCCTGTGCAATTGCGGACGAAGTGATGATGACGAACAACTATCGGAAATATATCCTGAAGGACGGTACGGTCGACATTTGTCGGGCATGCCGCCGTCCCGGAGAGTCACTCAGGCATATCATTTCCGGTTGTTCTCATCTTGCTAACGGCGAGTACTTGCACAGACATAATCTCGTAGCCAGAATTATTCACCAGCAACTTGCTCTTCTATATGGCCTTGTGGACCGCGAAGTACCGTACTACAAGTACTTACCTGCGCCTGTTCTCGAGAATGGTCATGCCACGCTCTATTGGGATCGATCTATCATCACAGACAGGACTATTGTAGCCAATAAGCCTGACATTGTGATAATAGATCGATCGCAACGTCGGGCCATGCTCGTTGACATCACCATCCCCCATGATGAGAATCTCGTGAAGGCCGAGAAGGACAAGTCCAGTAAGTACCTAGACTTGGCTCATGAGATAACCGCCATGTGGGATGTTGATTCGACGATCATTGTCCCGATAGTCGTTTCAGTGAACGGTCTAATAGCGAAGAGTCTCGACCAACATCTTGAGAGACTCTCGCTAGGTGGTTGGATCAAGGGTCAGATGCAGAAGGCGGTGATCTTGGACACGGCGCGGATAGTCCGCCGGTTCCTCTCTCTGCAGCCCTGACCACCGGTAGCTTGGGCCTTGCCCCGCTGCTGGCGGCACCCTAGGTTAGGTTTTTTATAATGTGTTTATATGTATTTTTTATCGTTTTGTAAGTGTTTTTATATTTTACTTTTATATTCATATTATAAAAACCCTAACTTAAGACGAAAAATAAATAAAGAGAAACATAATAAAAATAATAAAGGCGTAGGGATGTGACGACCCCATCGCCCGCTGGTTTTACCAGTGCAATCAGTCAACGCAGGGCAGCTTGTGGCGAGCTGTTGGGGATTAGCGACCTTACGTACCCGAGTGCTCCTGGAGAGTTCTGTTACCCGCAAGGAGGGTGGGTGGGACAGGATTCTCTGCCTCTGGCTTGCCTTAGCCGGCCGGCCAGAGTGGAGTCGTTAGAGCTATAAGCTCCAGGGGTGGAAGTGAAATATGCATAAGACGCGAGTTGGCACAGTGGCTGTTAACAGCCACTGGGTAGAAAGCGGCGCACACCTCTCGACACCCCTGAGCCGCTCACACCGGTGTTGCCCTTGAGCCATCCTAGATGTCGCTTTTTGTGGGGGCCCATCTTGTGAGGGCGAGTCACCGTCTGCCGGAAATAAAATTGCATACCGTTTTATTAGGCAGGCGTCCGGTTTTTTACCCCATAGGTCAGTTCTTAGTCCATCGCTTTCACCCAATAACCTAGTTCATTTTAGATTCAATCAACTCTCAATAGTCCTTACACCCTGGCGGGTGCTGCCTCTGCGTGCGTCCCATGACACGGGCAAGGGCAGCCTCCGCTCGGTGTACCCCTTACATTTCATTAAAGTGTCAAAAGGGCCTCTACGTGTTGGCTTCGGCTCCGCGCACGCCTCCCAAAGGTCCGGAACACCATTGTTCCGTGATGGGAAAGACAAACAATAATAATAATGATGTGGTGGCAGTAGACAGGAACCTCACGCCGCTCTCCTTGGCAAACGAGAACTGGCGCAAACCTGTGGTACTAAGTACTGCGGGTCGCAAGGCGGCATGGGAGAGTAAGGTGCTACACGGGCGGTTCTACAAGGCCCTCACGGGACCCGATGTGGACCTGCTCGCGTCGGTGAACTGGTTACGATTCGGGGACCTCTTCGGAGAAACCGAGGGTTTTGCCTGTGCAATTGCGGACGAAGTGATGATGACGAACAACTATCGGAAATATATCCTGAAGGACGGTACGGTCGACATTTGTCGGGCATGCCGCCGTCCCGGAGAGTCACTCAGGCATATTATCTCCGGTTGTTCTCATCTTGCTAACGGCGAGTACTTGCACAGACATAACCTCGTAGCCAGAATTATTCACCAGCAGCTTGCCCTCCTATACGGCCTTGTGGACCGCGAAGTGCCGTACTACAAGTACTCACCTGCGCCAGTTCTCGAAAATGGTCGTGCCACGCTCTATTGGGATCGATCTATCATCACTGACAGGACTATTGTTGCCAATAAGCCTGACATCGTGCTGATAGATCGATCGCAGCGCCGGACCGTGCTCGTCGACGTCACCATCCCCCATGATGAGAATCTCGTGAAGGCCGAGAAGGACAAGTCCAGCAAGTACCTAGACTTAGCCCACGAGATAACCGCTATGTGGGATGTTGACTCGACGATCATTGTTCCTATAGTCGTGTCAGCGAACGGTCTCATAGCGAAGAGTCTCGACCAACACCTAGAGAGACTCTCGCTGGGTGGTTGGATCAAGGGTCAGATGCAGAAGGCGGTAATTTTGGACACGGCGCGTATAGTACGTCGATTCCTCACTCTGCGGCCCTGACCACCGGCAGCTTGGACCCTGTCCCGCTGCCGGCGGCACCCTAGGTTAGGTTTTTTATAATGTGTTTATATATTTTTGTTATGTTTTGTAAGTGTTTTTATATTTTACTTTTATACTCACATTGTAAAACCCTAACCTAAGACCCTAATTGAATAAAGAGAATAATAATACTAAGGCGTAGGGATGTGACGACCCCATCGCCCGCTGGTTTTACCAGTGCAATCAGTCAACGCAGGGCAGCTTGTGGCGAGCTGTTGGGGATTAGCGACCTCACGTACCCGAGTGCTCCTGGAGAGTTCTGTTACCCGCAAGGAGGGTGGGTGGGACAGGATTCTCTGCCTCTGGCTTGCCTTAGCCGGCCGGCCAGAGTGGAGTCGTTAGAGCTATAAGCTCCAGGGGTGGAAGTGAAATATGCATAAGACGCGAGTTGGCACAGTGGCTGTTAACAGCCACTGGGTAGAAAGCGGCGCACACCTCTCGACACCCCTGAGCCGCTCACACCGGTGTTGCCCTTGAGCCATCCTAGATGTCGCTTTTTGTGGGGGCCCATCTTGTGAGGGCGAGTCACCGTCTGCCGGAAATAAAATTGCATACCATTTTATTAGGCAGGCGTCCGGTTTTTTACCCCATAGGTCAGTTCTTAGTCCATCGCTTTCACCCAATAACCTAGTTCATTTTAGATTCAATCAACTCTCAATAGTCCTTACACCCTGGCGGGTGCTGCCTCTGCGTGCGTCCCATGACACGGGCAAGGGCAGCCTCCGCTCGGTGTACCCCTTACATTTCATTAAAGTGTCAAAAGGGCCTCTACGTGTTGGCTTCGGCTCCGCGCACGCCTCCCAAAGGTCCGGAACACCATTGTTCCGTGATGGGAAAGACATAATAATAATACAATAATAGTGATAACAAAAGATACCCGGCATACTTTGTTTGTGACGTGCACACTGCACATGCACGCTGACTTTGAAGAGCAGAGCTTTAAAAGCATTTGTTAAACAATAGATCAACATTATGGTTAGGGAAATTACTAAAACAATAGTTATTTGTTTTACAAGGGGGCAAAGTTGTTGTTTAACCGCCCGTGTACGGAATGCAAATCGGTTATTTTCGGTTATTTTTTGTATGGAAATTATCGGTTATTAACCGAAACCGCGGTTATTTCCATACAAAAAATAACCGATTTGCATTCCCTACGCCCGTGCTAATATGGATACCCAAGCAAGCGAAAGATTCCAAAATTGCATCTTGAGCGTTGCGAGGGTTTCAAAGCACGAAGGTTAAACAAAATTTGCCCCCGAGTGAAACACAAAATTTTTCACCACACCAACCCGAACAAAATATTAACTGTAAGATATCAAACAAAAACAAACCAAATCAAATCCAAATGAATGTTATTAAATAGGTATTTATCATTCAAAACCATCATTTAAAAGTCAATTCTACCAGCAAACATAACAAAACCACTCAAAATTTGTATTTGATTACTTTGCCGCACATGTGAATAAAATGTAACTTTGCTATCAGTTTTTGAACAATCCAGAGAGCCTTTAGGTACCAGTTGGTGTGGTGAAAAATTGAAAATTTGTTTTTCTCTATTCGGTCAGCATGTTGCAACATGACTCATCTTGAGCAAGGTACCCCAGCAATAAAACAGCAAGGGAGCAGATTATCCAATTCCGAGCAACCCCGGGGGATCATAAACGCCATAAATTCCTACACAAAACATCCCCGACCCTTCACAGTAGCTGTTAGGTGGGAAAACACCCTTAAGGCGGGTTGTACTTACATGTATTCTTATTTATTGGAAAGTTTGTATTCTCGTTTTAGCGGTTCGTCAGTTTTTTTAATGATATAGATAGGAGGCGAACAAACAGAATCGTTTGATGTTGGTAAGCACCATAAGAGTTCCTTCTTACCTTTTTGGTACGCCCTAAATACGTACACGTAATTTTAGAAGCAACACATAATTACACATATACTTACCTACCTACACACGAGCGATAAATGCAAGTCATGTCAAAATGAGATTAATTTGCAAGTTCGAATGCCCCAGGACTTAATTACTCCCCAAGACGTAGTAGGTACCTATTAAAAGACGTGCCACTAGATCAATTACACTAGATCAAGTAATTGCTCGCTCGTGGTCGTGATCGGCGTGATCCCATTTAAGGTGTCCCGCATGGATGGCTTTAAGGTGACAGTCCATTTCCAACGACAGCAGCACTACCATTCATTTTACTATGGAAATTGACAGTGCAGCTGCGGTCAGAAATGGAATGTTACCCTTATCCACGTGACAAAATAGCGCGATTGAAAGTGACGGATACCGTTTTATCACGCTGTCACGTAGACAAGAACGACCATTATCCGTACTGGGGACCAAGCTAAGACGACAATTGCGCATCGACAATCGCCAAACGAAAAAAAATGCATCGGGATGATATGAAAAGTCGCGAGACTATTGTCATGTATTAGGTAAGTTTCGATCGGCGTTTTCTATCAACGATTGTTATCTTGACTAGTCCCCCAGGTCTCTATTATTCCCTAAGACGTATTTAAAGACGTGCCACTGGCTCATTACGCTCGGCTAGTAAATGCTCGCTCGTGGTCGTTGTCAATTATTGGCGTGGTCCCATTTAAGGCGTCCGTGCTGCATCTGTCTCGTGACATAGACCATACAAATTACTTATTCTTGGAGTAATTCCGAAACAGTATCCGTAGTCTATGGACGCCTGCAACTCCAGAGGTGTTACAAATGTTACAATGCGCGTTATCGACCCTCACTGCACCCTCGTTGAGCTCTGGCAACCTTACTCACCGACAGGAAACACAACACTAAGAGGGGTCTAGTGTTATTTGGTTGCGGTTTTCTGTAAGGTGGTAGATCTGGAATGACATTCGCTGTGCCCTACCATAATTGAGTAACTCTCTTTTAGACGTAGTTTAAGGACATGCCCGAGTCCACATCACTTATATGGAACGTCAAAAATGTATTGAAATATTCGTCTATATATTTCCATCGCTCTGGCCTTATATAATTTAGTTCAGATTTTAAACAACCAAATGCTATAAGCAGCGGAAGCGACGACCTCATAATCTCTCGTTCGTGACATTTTGAGGCACAAAACAGGACAATCAAATATAGCGCTCAAATATCTTAATACCCTGTAATGCCATGACAATAGCGAGAATCGCATTTTGAGCGAGAATCGAAAGCATTTTGTTTGCTTCATTATTCTACAAATAGAAACAAAATTAATTTCATTAATTGTTTAATTAAGCCTTATCACGTGGCTCTTTCGTGTGTAATTTGGAAATTCTGGCGAGAAAATGACCGAAAAGGAAAACTCAGTTCTTATGTTATTGTCAAAAAAAATTACGAACTGTGAAATTTATAACATACAGTATTTATACAGGCATGTATATTTGTCCACTTTGGCCGTCATATGTAGTGCATACAATTGTGTTTCATCGTATTTTCTCGGAAACGTTCGTATTTGTCATGCTACTTCAGTTAACCTCAGTACTTTTTGTACCGAGACTGACTGAAATAGCGAGACACGTTCGTACGTTTCCGTGAAAATACGATAGAAAATAATTATGGACTACAACTGTATGGTCATACTAAGCTGTCAGATACTTATTATCTGGTGTGTATTGGCCTTTAAGGTTGACTCCCGTTAGACCGGGCCGTGTCCGGGCCGGAGCTTCCGGCGCTTACTTTTCCATGACATGACAGGCGATCACGTGATGCTTTCCATAGAAAACGATGCGCCGCAAGCTCCTGCCCGGACACGGCCTGGCCCCAATTTCACCACGGTGACAGGTGAGACAATTGTAAAATCACTGTTGCTGACGTCACAGGCATCCATGGGCTACGGTTACCACTTACCATCGGGCGGGCCGTATTCCTGTTTGCCACCATCATTGTATTATTTAAAAAAACTTTATTATATCGGAAAAAAAACAGATATTTCTTTTGCGAAGTTTCTGACAATTGTCAAGATTTAGAAGAATTGTAGGTAATTCTTGACAGGTAATGAGTTATATGTCGGAATTTCGTGACAATTGTAGTGTTTTTGTGACAATTGTCATAAACTTAGCAAGAGAAATATCTGTTTTTTTCCGATATAATAAAGTTTTTTTTAATAAAACAATGATGGTGGCAAACAGGAATACGGCCCGCCCGATGGTAAGCGGTAACCGTAGCCCATGGATGCCTGTGACGTCAGCAACAGTGATGTTTTACAATTGTCGCACCTGTCACCGTGGTGAAATTGGAGCCTGGTCTAACGTGAGTCATCCTTTACTCGTAGTTGCGTTAGATAACAGGCGACAGAATATTAGTATAGGGAGAGGGGAATAAATTAAATAACGAGAGTCGACAACTTTCCAATTAGAAACACATCGTCGTATCATGCACACTACACCATACATCCTCAATATTCGATAGGGTTCGATTCCACTTAGTTTTGTCTTGTTATGACTCATGATATAAAATCATGTATTAACGTACAAGATTTATACAGTGGTACTACCAAAGAGAATGGAGTGTAATAGAGGCTGATTATCGAAGTAAATTATGTAACCACTGTAAATGTACTACCATCTTTCGACAGAAGATTAACACTGTTAGAACGCCATTTGACTTTGATCCTTATTCTTTCACTGATATGTGTTAACTTGTTCAATATTAATATTAACGCCATCTACTCGACCGACACTTGGCCAAAGGAATGGTGCAATCTTTTCGAGCGATGGCGCCATAACCTTTAGCCTACGCTCGAGTAGATGGCGTTAATATTAGTATTTAACAAGTTAACACATATCAGTGAAAGAATAATGATCAAAGTCAAATGGCGTTCTAACAGTTATAATCTTCTGTCGATAGATGGCAGTAAATGTACTGTATATAGCTCTCTATTTCAAATTCTCTTTGGGTACTACTAAACGAAATTATAAATTACTCATGATTATGACGGAATCGAGGCAATGTCAAATGATTGCTATTTGGATTACTGTTTATTAAGAAACCCCCAATTGTCACACACGCGACGACATCATTGAAACAGGCGAGAAAATATGAACCACAGCTGTAATGTTGCCACAGTAATGACGACGTCACCTTTAATGTTCACTGGCTTTTTAAAACCATCAACTTTTGGGTTATTTAGACTCAAAATCACGAGTACTATTGAATGAGACAAAGAAAAAAAGTGTCCCCAGTGTTTCACACAAATTTTGGGTGTCTGTTTTGTAACGGTCCATACAAAATGTACCTGAAAATGCATGTTACAAAACTGAAATATTTTTTGGGACACATTTTTTTTCTCTTTAAATTGATCCGCGTGATTCTGAGTACAAATAACCCAAAAGTTGATGGATTTTCGATAAAAAGTACCTAAATGGTACACTTTTAAGTGAAAATGCCCACTACAAGTGACTATATTGTATACCTCTAAATATACTGCTGTATAACCGACTCTGTATGAACCCCTAGTGTAAATTTCATTCGATAGCGTGACGTTGTCTATTTTTGTATGGAATTATGAACAGCGCGCCAAGCGGGAAATTTTGGAAACTCAAAATCCCATACAAAATGACACTTAACGCAAACGCGTACTTCACGTCACGCTATCGAATGAAATTTACACTGGGTACTGTACGAGTTATCTATCTTTCTATGTTGGTTCGTTTGTAAGCTTCGCTCGCAACCACGTACTTAACCCGTTTTGTGCCGCTAAACGAGCGAGCGTGTCAGGCGGGCGGCATGAAAATCTGCCGTGGTAAGAAGTTATCATAGTTAATTATAATTACGGAGTAAATATTTAAAGGATTTGCAAACTACTGATTATTTAGTAATTTAATATTTTGATTCTCCCAATTTTTAGCATGTGTTCCCGATTCCCGACGAAGTGAAAATTGTCCGGACAAACAGCTTCACGTTATAAAACAATAATTTCAAGTTCCGAACTCGTCGAGCGTAGTGCCAATAATGTAAAATATCGTTGATTTAAATACTATTATAGTTAAATATTTTTTTTTTTCCCGACTTAAGTCCTAAAATCCCGAAAAATTTATATTTTTTCCCGATAATAGCGCCTTTCGGTCGTGCAAAGTAAGAGTCATGAGAACAGGCTGCAAAAAGCCGCTAAAAAGTGCGAAACACGTGAAACTTGCTAAAAGTCGATGTCGAAAAATATGACATAATTCAGTATCGTTATATAATTTTTAAAGAGCTATCAAAAAGACTAATCGACTTCACTGGTGACAGTGGTGACCGAAGAGCTCGCAAATTTCTCGCACAACGTTTTAGCATCGCAATACAGCGGGGAAATGCTGCCAGCGCCCTCGGCACCATGCTAAAGGGGCCCAATTTCTTAGATGTAGTAGAAGTATTTTAATTTTATTGTTTCTAGATCTATTAATTGACATATCTTAAAGTTCGAATCGGGCAGTGGTACGTTTTTGCCCCCGAAAAACCGGGCCATGTTACATCGCATAAAATCTGAATGGCGCTTCTTTTCTGTAGAGTTCCGCGTAAAACGCTCATATTTCATGCTAAGTCACGGCTAAAGGGGGGTTCGTCGCGGGACCCTTGACTTGAGATTACTACTGTACACTAGGGCCCGATTTGACATTTAAAATATGATATCACCTATAAACAGGAGAATTTTATTATAGGCGTGTAATTTTGTGACGAAATTTCGTAGGATATTTTCGTATTTAGTAGGATCGTCACTAGCTAGCCCGACCTGGGGCCCGTTTCTCAAAAGCTTGTAACTTGTAATAGAAGCGGATGTCACTTTTTGACAGCTTTTGTTAGAAAGGGACTTCCACTTGTATTACAAGTTACAAGCTTTTGAGAAACGGACCCCTGAGAACTGTGCAGTGTACAAGCACTTGGCCATTACCATTGATGAAATTGGACCCTCCGAATTCGGAGGTGATTTATTTTATAGACAAGTAATTCACAAAACAAAATACCAAAAATCAGTATTTCTAGGCCTCCGGTTAGTGAACATTGATATATGAACAATACATTTACCACAGATCATACATTTACCTACCTACTCTACCCCACCACGCATAGGTTCCCTTCATTTAAAAAAAAACATTGAAAAACATTCAAATTTCTACTCAGTAGTTTTTTTGATATATTTCTTTATTAGTAAAATGTATACTTCTATATTTAATATATTAAAACCCGCGCACATAAAGTTACTCGCGTACATACCGCGAACCACGGTCGACATGTTGCCTCGCTGTCGCACTTGAAAATTCGTACAGTTAAAACGCTCTAACGCGAGCTACAGGTCAAATTAAACTAGAGGTTGGCTCACTGACCATTAAATTTATTTATAAATAGGCATATCTACTGGATGGAGGGTGCATCACTTGCTCTTAAGGGTTCTAAACAACCCTCCGCATTTCCTATTTTGAAGTTCTTTTGTCCGAATTTCAACCCTATTTCCTAGCGAATGGTTTTGGAGTGACTCCATTAATGAGATTGGGGCTTCTATTGTCAAGGACGCATTATAGTGCTGATCCTTCCTACATTGCACCACGATTGCACCAGATGGAATGTTGTTAGAGGCCGTCTAATCTAACTTTACAACGACTTGACTTGAACAGAACAGAGTGAAAATATTCAAAATAGCAACGAATCGAACAGAACAAAGTCAGTGAAAATATTCAAAATGGCGGAATAAGAGTCTGCATGCAAGCTCGGTTCTCCATATAGACGTAGTTTCGTTCTCATTTTAAAACGACTAGCTAGATTTCTCTGAAACTTTGTACTTACAATAGGATAAGGTATATCTATGCCTGTAATTAGTTCATGTATCTTCAGATACCATAGTTAAAAAAATAGAGCGAATTTAAGTTTTTCATACCAAACTTGTTTTGCTCTATTTCGCTTGTTTTATAAACTGGAGCTATAGAAACTAATTACAGGACTAGATATACCCCATGTCATTGTATGTGCAAAGTTTCATTACAATGGGGACGCGGGTCTACGGGCGGTACATTTTATAGAGGTTTTGCTATTTTAGGGTTCCGTACCCAAAGGGTAAAAACGGGACCCTACTACTAAGACTCCGCTGTCCGTCCGTCCGTCCGTCTGTCTGTCACCAGGCTGTATATCATGAACCGTGATAGCTAGGCAGTTGAAATTTTCACAGATGATGTATTTCTGTTGCCGCTATAACAACAAATACTAAAAAGTACGGAACCCTCGGTGGGCGAGTCCGACTCGCACTTAGCCGGTTTTTTTTTTAATACGAGGGTACAAGAATTGCATTGAGGGAGAAATGGTTTACACACAAATACCACGTCCTCGGCCATTTCTCGACGATTGGATATGGATTTATGGAACAATCGGGGGGTCCCTCGAGGGGCTTACAAGATTCATTGCAATGTTGATCCCTCACTGATGGCGTCCCGTTAATCGAATTTTGGAAATGTGCAAGTCATTAATATCTAATGGCTACCTATTGAAATGAGAATGGGGAAAGAAACTGTCAATTCGATTAGCATATTTAGAACTTCCGCGTTTTGAAGACATATATTACTGAATCGCAATGAAAAAGGGATTGAGATAGCTGTCAATCCATATTGATTTAGACGTAAGTGTATGGAAATCTGTTATTTCTAATCCCTTTCTGATCGCGGCATGATAATATATTAACTCACATGTGTAGTGGGTGGTTTTCCAAACTTTTCCATAAATTTTTCGTCGGGTAGTGGCACAAATCTCTGTTTTGACATTTTGCTGGGACATCAGTTAGCCGCGACCACGACCAGTGAAACCTGTGTCGCAACGTCGGTAAATAAAGGTACATAATTAAATAAATTTTTGCGTTTGACCCGTCCAATAAATGTGAGTAAATATGTCAATTTGATTGATTTTATAATAATAGCGCAAAACCTGTTTCATCAGATTTCTTCAGAGGATTTTCATTTTGTATTTATGAGCGTTGTGAAAATTTAGATTCCACTAGCGACCCGCCCCGGCTTCGCACGGGTAGTTCAACTAATTTACACAAAACCTTTACAAATTATACACCTAAACCTTCCTCAAGAATCACTCTATTGATAGGTGAAAACCGCGTGAAAATCATTTCAGTAGTTTTTGAGTTTATCGCGAACATACAGACAGACGCGGCGGGGGGTAAAATTGTTTTATAAGGTGTAGTGATCAATTTGATTTCATAAGCACAGTGAACATTTTGATTCCATTTTCTTAATAGCCCTTTTACACTCTGGATGTCGCTTCAGTCCCATAGCACGGGCAAAGACAACATCCGCTCGGTGTAGTCGCCATCAGATATATCGGAGCGGCCAAGGTACTCAAAAATATCTGAGCACACACTCTAACGCCTTGACGAAAGAGGCGTGTTCGGATATTTATGAGCATTTTGACCGCTCCGACCCCCGAAGTGAAAGGGGTAGGTACAGTCACCAGCGATAATATGTTACACAACGAAGGCCGCCAAAATATCTGACACGATCTTATTTGTAGAGCCATATGAGCGCCTCACATATTTTTGCGGCCTTCGAAGAGTAACATATTATTGCAGGTGACTGTACCTACCCCTTACACTTCATTAGGTCATCCATTAATTACGTCACACGAATTTCTAGGTTTTTTTACCCCTCCCCCCCTCCTTGTCACACATGGTCACATTTGGCAAACCCCTCCCCCCTGGTGTGACGTTACATTTCTTCAACGAAATCGGCAAATATTTATATACTTAATATTTTATCAAAATATTTTTGACAAAAGAAATATTAGTTATTTTATAACCCAAAACTGATTAAGAAATCAAATTAAACGAATAAAAACGATTATCGTTTCAAAACCTTGTTATTTAAATGATAATTAGCGTATAAAATAATTTAAATACATCTTCGGTTACTGATGAAGTTAAAGTGACGTCACAAAGTTTATGACTCCCCCCTCCCCCTTGTCACAACATGTCACATTTTCTTGACCCCTCCCTTCCCCTAATCGTGTGATGTAATTAATGGATGACCCCTAAAGTCTCGAAAGTGACACTGCGTGTACCCGAAAGAAACCTTAATGCTAAAAAAACTTCATTGCCCCCAAAACTGTAAGGGCCGATACAGACGGACTGCAACCTAACTGCAATTTGTATGGAAACTGTGCAGTCGGCGTGCGGTTCACATATAAAATGCAGTCGGGTTGCAGTCTGTATGTACCGGCCCTAATAAGATTAGCTTAAAAAAAATAGAGCCTTCGTTAGTAGTCAGAGTTAGGGGCTATTCATAAATTACGTCATTTCAATAATAGGGTGGGGGGTCTGGACATCGGATGATGGTAGCATGACGTAGGAGGAGACGGGGTCATTCGAAGCATGATTTTTGGATGATTTTAGGGGGGGGGGGGGTCAAAAATCGATGACGTAATTTATGTACAGCCCGTATAGTATAAAATATGCCCACTTGCACCATCCAAATACCCCGAGGTTAAGCGGTTAAACCGTTAACCTAGTGTCAAATTGATGGGTAACTCCAGGTTTAACCGGTTAATCCCAGGTTAGTTGAATGGTGCAAGTGGGCCTAAGGCCTAAGTCAGTCGAGTAAACATGAATAGAGAAAGGTGAATGAACTTGAATGAATGATTTCAGTTAACGATTAATAGGAGCCGCCTATTTAACCGATGTGAATATAAACAGCTGTTAAATTGATTTTGTATTAGGTACCTACTTACTTTATGTAGGTAAGGTTTACTCGGGTAATTCCGAATGCCGAAAACCGTCGGATAATTCCGAAAAGAGACTTTTATTATGATGGAATTAAGGGTGATTTTCATCTGAATTTCGGAATTATCCGACATTCGGTAATACCCGAATACACCTTATATATAAATAGGTAAGTATGTAATAAAAAAAACAATATGTTAATGACACAATAACTATTTAAGTACATAACAATGTATGTTATACATTGTTGTAGATTTTTACAATGTAATTGTAAGTAATTTAATTTACTGCGATGATATTAAACTTATTCCCTGCTCCCATCACTATTATCTATTAGGTAGTATTAGTGATTGGAGCAATTAGTATTAGGCATCATCACTATTACCTGGTACTAGTGATGTACTAAAATCGATGATTACCGCAAAATATTGGTTTCGGTAATCCTTGTCAAATCCATTTTATTTCTTAGCTTAGCTTTTTCATTTATCTTGTAATTGAATTAACTGAAAACAAAATCTCCTAAAACACGATTTATAAAGATTAACTACGTTAGGTACTTACCGTCTTCGTTAAAACTGACCAAATGAAATTTGCCGATCAAATCAACTTCCCGTTAAGTTACCTTGCTCTATCGAATTACCTATGTTCAAAGTTTGTATTAAGTTACTTCGATTCTCTTATTAAACGCCCACTGAGAGTTCGAGAGTTTGTTAAACAGCATCTCTGCGCCCACATGACCAACTTTAGTAATTACGAGCCAATTATTCATGTGCATTTCAAAATTATCATTCCATGCGCTCGCTCTAAAGCGCAGCTACATGCGTGCGAGCGTGGCGCAAAGATACTAAATTCGGCTTTGAATACGGCCCTTTCGTCAAAGGTCACTGCAACTGCAATCTGACTTTCACAAGGAGCGAGTCCCGCGCCTAACGACTCGACGCGATATGAGAGCAAGCAAGTTTATAGGCCAGGCCGCGGAGAGAGCGCTCCCCGCGCCCCGCCGCCCGCGGCCGGCTCAGTCTACCCCTAGCCGTGGAAGAGAGTGCACGTCGCTTTACGACAAATCCCCGCGCGCCCCGCTACGTACGTTCGCGACACCAGGATTTAAGTGAAGCCTAGTGTAGTGTCCTGTGAATGGATGTAGTGTTGTGCAGCGGTGTGTTTGTGATTCAGTGAGTGAATGTGGTATATGACCGTAATACCATTGGGATTGTTCGAAACAGGTGAGCTAACCGCTAAGCCCCAAGTTAAGATCAAGTGCTTAGTACGATAGGATCGTGAAGTTATGTATGGGATAAATATTAAATGATGCCATTAAACGCCAGGCGTGCCCTCAGGACCCTTCTCAGACGCGACTTGGAATTCATAATGACCCACACAGGCTCGACCAAGTATCAAGTTTTATTTTAGTTTGCCGGTTCAGCTATACATATAGGACTTGGTAGTATATCAGGGATCCTCTCCCCTTAATATGAATTACCCTATAGTTATAGTAGGTCTCTAGCCCCCTATGTGCCTAAATTACTATGAATCTATGAATAATCCGGTTACTTGCGTATCGAATTCGTTGAACTTGCTTCGGGAAGTTGTTATTTTTATTTAGCTACATGTTTTTGTATTGTTTTTATGTAAAAATATAGGTATAGCGTAATGTGTTTGGAGGAGACCTTTACCTGTGAATACGGGATACTTGAATAATTTATAAAAAAACAAATACGAAAAAAATTACGATTCAAGAAATACGAAGCTTTTATTTTTAATTGTATCAATAGTGTAATGTGTAGTAGGTACCTAAATTAATCACCTGTTTCAGTTGAATTCTTAATGTGCTCTATAAACTACTTATATCGATCGATCAAACTAAGATTCCATAATTCATACATTTAAAATAATAATAACAGGTCTGTCAGTTAAGCTAACTTACAAATAGAAATAGGTAGGATGCCATTTAAAATAGGTATCCTTTCGAACTTAATTATCTTGTTAATCACAATTGATATCGACTAGGTACCTAAAAACGAATTCATTCATTCATTTTAAATACGTCAAAAATTAGTTTCAACAATTGCAGCACAACACTATAAAATAAAAAAATGCATATTTCGGTAACTATCGATTGAATCACAGCACTTGGAAATGAAGCACTGGCAAGAATTTGTCAATATTCTTTTTTTTTAACTGCCATTTAACATCAATGACAATGAATGAATGATAAGTGATAACATTACATGTAAAGCATCATAATAATTGACATTACACTCGTAAGCAAAGTTAAATCAAATATCAGACAAATGTCCATAAATACAATGTCGTAAAGACCATACTATGGGGTATTATTACAAAAAGCGGCCAAGTGCGAGTCGAACTCGCCCATGAAGGGTTCCGTAGCAGCAAGTAACATAATAAAATTGCGGTTTACGATTTATGACGTATTAAAAAAAACTACTTACTAGATCTCGTTCAAAACAATAAGGGTTCCGTGTTTTGCCATTTGGCTACGGAACCCTAATGACTAAGCCCCACTTTAATTTGTGAGTACTTAGGCAACGACATATAAATATTTACCTACAAGTACATAGGTACAGTCACCTGCAATTATATGTGACTGTACAACGAAGGCCGCATAAATATCTGACACGATCTTATTCGTAGAGCCATAAGAGCGTGTCACATATTTTTGCGGCCTTCGAAGAGTAACATATTATTGCAGGTGATTGTACTTAAATACATAGAAAAGGCACGTATTTAACCGGTCAACTAATTAATCGAATTAGAGTAGCTTAAAAAAAACCGGGCAAGTGCGAGTCGGACTCGCGCACCAAGGGTTCCGTACCATAATGCAAAAAAAAAAAACGAAAAAAAAACGGTCACCCATCCAAGTACTGACTACGCCCGACGTTGCTTAACTTTGGTCAAAAATCACGTTTGTTGTATGGGAGCCCCATTTAAATCTTTATTTTATTCTGTTTTTAGTATTTGTTGTCATAGCGGCAACAGAAATACATCATCTGTGAAAATTTCAACTGTCTAGCTATCACGGTTCGAGAGATACAGCCTGGTGACAGACAGACGGACGGACAGCGAAGTCTTAGTAATAGGGTCCCGTTTTACCCTTTGGGTACGGAACCCTAAAAATGGAGTAAGTATTTAAAGTTTATGTATATAGGTATCTTAGGTATTCTGTACATGTACACAATAAACAATCAAATTTTATGATCGCTTTACAATATTAGTTGCCAACTTATTATATAAGACGCCAGTCTATCAATTCAAGTTCCCTATAATTTTTCTAGGTGGCTTGTTTTTACTGCCAGTTTTTTTAGTAATATGATGCTTAAATTTGAGGCTAATATAAATTTATTGGGGCTAAAATATTAATGCACAACCAAATTATATTATTATATGCCCAGTGAAAGTTCCTGTTTAATATTTTAGTTGCCCGGTTAATAATAAGCCCATAGAAAACACCATGACTCAGGAACAAATATCGATACTCTAATTACTCTAATATACACACACTAGGTACCTACCTACCTCGAGTAGGTAATTATTATTATATATTTTAAGAACTTAAAATATATAATAATAATTACCTACTTCTTCTAAAAATCATTCCCCAAAAGTGTGAAGTGCCCCTGTACCGGTACCGCCCTGCGCTCAGCATAGTTAATGCCCGGTGCTACATCGATCCGAATCGAGAAACGAGCTCGTGAAGTGTAAACTGTTTTTCATCACACTCGCTCAGTAAATGTGGAATTGCACGCAGGTTTAGCGGGAGTTATAGAAAAAGCGTTCTCCCTATAGAGTTATGAAGTTTCTAGTGGCATAATTGACAGTTTTTTGTCTTTGTACCTAATTTTTGTATCGCAAGTGTGATGAAAAACATTGTGTGTATCTCGGGCCGTAATAATATTGCAAACTCGAGTCTATAAATCGCTCCGGCAAGCCGACGCGATTTAACTTACTCTCGTTTGCAATATTCAACTTACGCCCCATGTTGCACAATGTACTATTATATCCCATATATACAGTGTGGAAAAAATTAATGGGCCCTGGATACTTTGCCTGCAACTAACATGTGTTAAAGGCTCTTGAATTCCTGATGCGCTTTTTCGGAAAGTATCAGTTGTAGCAGGGATGTTGCGAATATTCGCATCCGCATCGACAACCGCGGAACATCCGCAGTTCCGCATTATTTTCAACATCCGCATCCGCAAAAAATCGATGCGGAGCTTCTGCGGATGCGGATGTTAGTCGGTACAGGAACGTCTTAGCGGCGGCGTAAGTGCTAGGTATTCCGTCATTACCTATAACGAAATCGTCTAGATCCAGAAAAGTCGGCCAAGTTACTATTTATTAAATATATAACGCACCTATATTCTTGCTCAAATACTAAACGTTTCGTTATTTTAATAAAATTTTTTTTACTAAAAATGTAATATTGACGTTTTTTAAGTACCTAATCTTGACATCCGCATCCGCGGATGTGAGCCTTTAAATATCCGCATCTGCATCCGCGTCCGCTGTCATGTCAAAAAATCTGCATACGCAACATCCCTGGGTTGTACAACACTATTTTAGAAATAAATAAAAAAACTGGTCAAACGAGAGTTAACGTGCCTTTGGCATCAAAAATGCAATGTCCCGGCACTGCCCTTAGAATAGTTACTTAATGTCCGGTGCTACATCGATCCGCAACGAGAAAAAAACTGCCGTATTCGAACTTCAAGATATTCACAACAGACGACAAGTACTAGATCCATTCTAGATACGTTATAGTTTAGATATCAACTAGTTCTCTTTTGCAGCGCAATTCGGGTAACCAATGTCACTTTTACGTTAGATAGAGTAAGATATCTATTAGATGTGAATTGGATCTCTAAGTCATAATTATCCTGTGGAAATCGTTCAACAGTATCTCCAGAATCGCGCAAATGTCAAATTTGACAGGTTAGATCTTAAACATATTGTTATCGTATCTTGGTGATGTCTAAAAGATGTCTAATAGATGTTCAAGGTCGTGAACTGTCGATTTTAGGGCTCCCATTTACTTACCCTGTTTATGGTCTGTTTTTAGGGTTCCGTACCCATAGGGTAAAAACGGGACCCTATTACTAAGACTCCGCTGTCCGTCTGTCCGTCCGTCTGTCTGTCACCGGGCTGTACCTAACTCATGAACCGTGATAGCTAGACAGTTGAAATTTTCACAGTTGATGTATTTCTGTTGCCGCTATAACAAAAACAAAAAAGTACGGAACCCTCGGTGGCAGAGTCCGACTCGCACTTTTCCGGTTTTTATTGTTAGGTACCTACCTGCCAATGGGGTTGGTGACAGACAGACAGACGGACGGACAGACGGACAGCGGACTCTTAGTAATAGGGTCCCGTTTCTACCCTTTAGGTACGGAATCCTAATAAGCTCACTACTCTTTTAGGATATTGTCCAATATTTTTGTGTTAAAACATTTTTTGTACCTACTCCTTTAGTCATTGAATCTTTTCATTTGAGACTTGGGAATTTTGTTCCATCCTATTGAGACTTTTCTTTGAAGTCAGTTTTTATTTTCTTCTATTGATGAAAGTGTCTTATTTTATTAGCTCCTTCGTATTTTACTTGTTTCTGAGAAAAAGATTGAAGGAATCGGGGAAAAGGTAAAAGAGTGAAGGTACCTTTTTTCATATTTTTGCTCATATCTCGAATATCTGTACGAATAGCATTATAATTACTTCGGACAAAAGTTTGAACATACAATTTCCTACAAATTTGGTCCGTTTATTTTTACTCTGCGATCAATACTTTAGGAGCTACAGGCTACAGGGAGTTACCTATTTGGTTGTAAGTATAAATACTTAAAGAGATAGCCAAGAAAATAGGTTATACCATTTCGAGAGCAAAGAAACTAGTCTAGCTGTATGGTTATAAAATATGTATCTATATACACACATCTCCTTAAACCGTAGTACGCTATTTTCTGATTCAATACTACCATTCTCATCAAATATGTACTAGTACTACGAGGCCACACTAGTCACGTTCGGCACGAACTAAAATTCATTTAAACTTCTGTACTACCACATATGTGTCGTTTCCAAGCAAAAAGACTCACTTTGTCGCTTGCCATAAGAACGCTTTGACAGGTTATTCGTATAAAGATAGGGTAATGTGTCCTAATATCGCACCTAAGCGTTTTTCTGACTTTAACCGCTAATGATGTCGGTATCAGTCGTACTAAGTACTTAAAGTGGTGTTTTTATAATGTAAAATTTAATTAGCAATCGTATAATTCCATTGAAATCACCATAAAAACAGACGTTTATTTTTAGGGTTCCGTACCCAAAGGGTAAAACAGGACCCTATTACTAAGACTCCGCTGTCCGTCCGTCCGTCCGTCCGTCTGTCCGTCTGTCACCAGGCTGTATCTCACGAACCGTGATAGATGATGTATTTCTGTTGCCGCTATAACAACAAATACTAAAAACAGAATAAAATAAAGATTTAAGTGGGGCTCCCATACAACAAACGTGATTTTTGACCGAAGTTAAGCAACGTCGGGCGGGGTCAGTACTTGGATGGGTGACCATTTTTTTTTGGCGTTTTTTGCATTATGGCACGGAACCCCTCGTGCGCGAGTCCGACTCGCACTTGCCCGGTTTTTTATGATTCATTTTCTGAAGTGAGTTCGAAATGCTCTAATATCAACTACTTTTTTAAATCCAGCCACCGCATGCCTTAATACCTACAAGCAAATCTCGTCCTTAATGGTAAGTGACAAAGTGGGATCTTTGACTAGATTTCGACACATAAGTAAACTCGTATCTTACAAGTTTTTTAACAATTCTTACCAAAAACGTTAAATTACTACATTTAGAAAACTTCTAATACAGCACCTCTAGCACATCTTGCATCCGCGACTTAGACCGCGACTCGAGTCGACATTCCCGCGGCTGTCAAATCTGTCGATTTCCGTAGCACAACTTGTACCCGCGACTGCAACAGCCGCGTAGAGAACTCAAAGTCGCGGCGCGACTCATCAGTGTTCCCCGATGGAATCAAAGTCTAAACATAAATGCTATTTACATGTGACAACACTGAATCGGAAACAGGGTTGCGCTATTTCATTCGTTCTTTGGTGGTAAAAAATCTAGTTTATTGTCGATGGTTAAGTTTTTCCTGTCAAAGTCAAGGAACTTTCAAATTTTGTCAACATTTAATTACGAGAAAAAATATGAAAAAAATGTAAGTAATAGAGCCTTATATACTAAATTTTGATAATATTCCTTAAAATATATAATATATAGTTTATTAATTTCTGCTTTTAAATAAAATATTTTTGTAAATAACTATAATTAATGGAATTGCTATTATTGGTGTGGTTCTCATATTCCTGTTGTAAATTGTGTTTTTTTTTCAGAATAAGTCCAGCATTATCCTAGACACGATTGATATCCCAGCACCCAAAGGAAAATATTGTTAACAGGAATGTGCCAACGGGACCCGAAGTGGAGAGTCAGGAAAAGAAACACACTAGGCAAGCTTGTAGGTTTCAAACGCGGAGCTGTCCGTTTCTAAAGTCACTAAGATGTGAGAAGCGCTTTAGCTTTAAGAACACCACCGAGGAAGTGAACTATTATAATAACCATAATGGTTATGGCGTACCTATCTATAGTTCATTTTTTTTTAGCATTAGAAATAAGGTAAACAATCTTGATGTGTCTTTTAATTGAAAAACACATTTTAAAAATAAGTTACAGCAAATATGTAACAATTATGAATCTAATACGATCATTTATATTTTTCTGCTTTCATAAGCAAATATTGTGCCAATAATGGATGGCATGTGTGTGTACTGTGTAACTGTTTATGATTTGACAAATTGATATGAAAAGCTTATTTCATAGTCCTCGATGAAGTCACGACCATATTTTATTTTTTTGTTTACAAACCAATTTTCTTTCCAGGGTGATATTTAATTGTCCTACGCCGCATGTCGAATAAAAAGGAAGAGAGAAAATACTTTTCAAGGGTAATAAAGAAGATTCTTACAATTTCTCTATTGTGGTTCTAGATGTTAATAATATATTAGGTTTAATAATAAGAAGTCGAATATTGCAAGAATATATAAGGCAAAGCAATATACTATTAATTTAAATATATCTTTTTTTTTTCACTCCTGTATTTTTTACCTGAAATTAAACAAACATAAAGTAGGTAGGTACCTACAACTCCTAGAAGCCATGATTAGCTCCCCAAGGCCCACTTCATACCTAATGCTGACAGCAACGTATCATAGCATGATCGTATCAGGCCCTGTCAAACATGAAGTGAAACATCTAGAACGCGGGTATGATCTAGAGGAGTTTCAATATGGTAGACCATATGATAACCGTACCTATGCTACGCAGACTATGACATGAGCGTAACGACTCCTTCAAAATATTGTTGGTCGGGTCGGTCCAGTCACGTCACGGTATGGTGTTGGCAGGGGACGGAATGGTTTAGTGGGTGATGACTGATAATATTTCATACAAAGCATGATTTTGAGCCGGACATGATCCTGTTACAGCCACGTATTACATCATTATGTTACAGTACGATGCAGCGGGCACAGGCCACATGTAGGTATGTTTTGTTGAAGTCGAGGAAGGTTCCAAACGGTACCTAAATAGTAAGAGATTGTTGAAATTAGACATCTAACCGTGATCCTAAATACTACTACTAAGACTATGGCTTACTTAATAAGTTGGATAGTTTGTTTTGAACATTTGTACCTACCCACCTCATCGGCTTCGTTTATGTACAAGCAAGCGGGCTCCGTTGTTAGGTTGATGAAAGTTTTGTGTAAGGAAGTCTTAGGATTACTTTTACAAACTTACGAACCTGAATTGAAATTTAAAAAATCCTACATATGTACCTATTTACTTAATTGAGTACCTACAAGCTAGCTGTTTGAAATTAAAGTTGTAAGCATGATGGGTGTGTTGTGGTACTTGTAGGTATCACCGTGCATAATCGATATAAGAGTGCGTAAAGCGCATTTAGTGATTATTCCATACTTCCTTATCCCTTAGGGCAATAAGTAATTATACAAATTATATTATTACATAATATATGAAACTTGTTTTTAAGTTATATATAATTATCATGAGTTCAGTTAAAAAAGTACAAGCAAACCACCCGCGAGAGCGAGGCGCGTTATAAAGTCGCGTAGACTTCAACTCGCGGATTGACATAAAGCCGAGAGAATATTTTGTCTCAAAATAGGCAGTTGTGCTACGGATTTTAGTTCAAAGTCGCGATCGTTGTCATTTTCTGACAGTGACACCTGATCGCGAGATTGTCGCGGCTCTCGCGCGTGAGTTGTGCTGCCAACACGCGACAAGCCGCCAAGTCGCGCCGACCTGTCTCTTCTCGCGCCTGTCGCGGCCAGTTGTGCTAGAGGTGCTGTAATTTACTTACTGTATTGATTTTGAATGGTATTCAAAAACATTCCAAATCACATAAACGCACCATATCGACTTCGAGTACTTCGATCCAATCAATTCAAAATAATTGGGGTCGGCCTTCACAATAGCGAACAATTGTAAAAACCCAGCCCCTATTTTAAACAACGCCATTGTTACTGGTTCTGTACTGAACAAACCGATCCCGAACAGCTGACTGGGTATTTTTATATTGTTAAGCATTGTTAAATATGAAACTTTCTTGTAATATAAATTGTTTGAGACCAGCCAAATTATATCCAAAGCTAACGAAAAAAATATTTACAACTAAATAAAAACCGGTCAAGTGCGAGTCGGACTCGTGCACGAAGGGTTCCGTACCATTACGCAAATACCGGCCAAGTGCGAGTTCGACTCGCGTTCAGGGGTTCCGTAATACATTACCCAGTTCTTAAAAATGTATGTTTTATGTGGAATGGAATGTCTTTAAAAAACCCGTAGGGGTCGGATCAAAACCTAAGTAATTAAGTCCGACTCACGCTTGACTGCACATTTCTAATAAGTTTGCCTGTCATCTAAAACAGGCAAAGAACTATTTTGTGTATTTTTTTCAAAATTTTAGACCCAGTAGTTTCGGATGATAAATTGGGGGGGAATGGCCGGACAGACAGACAGACGCACGAGTGATCCTATAAGGGTTCCGTTTTTTCCTTTTGAGGCACGGAACCCTAACAACCAACAGGCCCTAACAACCCAAATAATACCGTGACAATGTAAGCTTATAAATAACTTGTAGATAACAGTTTCGTGAACTGGTATCCCTAAATCTGGAGATATGGCGGGGCGAATATCGGCCGTATAATAAAACGTTTTGTATTGAGCCGCCGTTTCAGATACGCCATTTTTCATGCTTCATTCTGTCGTACAAATAAATAATCGAGTGAAAGAGCGGCACTGTAGTTAGTGTATGGAAAATATGCTAGAATGAGTATGTACTTTCATTCATTCTTATTTATATAAGTCAAATGTGGCGTTCCGCCAGTAAAGGTATCTTAGGGTAACATTCCATTTCTAACCGCAGCTGCACTACTACAAATGAATGGTAGTGCTGCTGTCGTTGGAAATGGACTGTCACCTTTATGACGGTTGACGCTTACGTCGCGTAGCACCTTATAAGTATTGGAGCGTCGTTAAGGTACCTTTACCCATGGAACGTCACAAATAAATATATCAAAAAATACAACCTTTAATAAATATACCTACCTCAAAACCTCACTGAAAAAATATCCCATTTGTAAAGTGTCCAATGTTGCCTGGAAGAGATCGCTCTTTAGCGATAAGACCGCCGGTTGTCTACCATAGTTTAATTAATTGCAAAGAATACTTATTTGTATTGTAAAGTGACAGTACAACTATATAAAATTGCCCAAAAATGGCTTAATTAAGGTTGCCAGTACCTTCTATGCCAACATTTCCCAAACGGTCGCGTGCGATGTTTGAGTGGGCCCTGAAACATAAGACGTCATCCGACCGATCGGGTTAACAGCCAGTACCAGGCGTGGCTCACTCCGCGATTTCGTCGCTTTGCACAGGTAGACAAGTACATCCGTCCCACACCAAATTTGGTGGCTTGCCATAAGCCGCGCATGGCGCTGTCGCCCCTAGCGGTCATATCTGTCCTGATCGTAACAGACCCGTTTTGTTAGAGAGTGAGTCTTCTTTACCTAGTACTATTATTTATTCTGTGCCAGTACTAAATAATATTTTATGCTCCCTATTTAAGACTGTCAAAAGGTGAGTCCCGAATTTGGCAGTTTTTGTTAGGTGGGTAGGACCCCAGTCAACATTGGGAACCACTGTTCTATGCTTTACTGAGTGAATTCCGAATAGATAGGCGCATGAATTACTGCTTCGTCGGTTTTCCGGCCTTGTGCATCTGCATCGTGTGCATGTGCAGTGTGTGCAATTTGCTTGTGGTTTTGATAAGTAGCCAGCACTGTTCTGATTGCTTAGCAAGATCTAGAACATCAAAATAAGGTAGTTAAAGTTAAAATACTATACTTAGGTACTGAAGGTTCACTCTCTAACAAAACGCGTCTGTTACAACAGATATGACCGCTAGGTGGCGCAAGCGCGAGCAGGCTCCGTAGCGGTGCGCTGCAACTACTACTGCTAGACACCAAAATTGGTGTGGGCCGCATGTACTTGTAGCGACGCGACGAAATCGCGGAGTGAGCCACGCCTGACGGTACAGCCATTTCTTCGCTTATTCGAAACCAAGCTTTTAAGTATTTTGACTCACCCTGGCTTGGGAAGCAAAGACAACTGAAACGGCTCGGACGTTGCCAAATCCGTATATCCCATAAACTAGCATAAAACTGCAATCATGCAAACGAATATATAAAATCGAAATTACCCTTAAAACTTACGTGATTCAACAGAACTTTTGCCATACGGATGGTAACTGGAGCAAAACTAATGCCTACAGCATTGACTACTGAAACCTACATTTAATTTGAAACCAGAGAATTCGACGTGTTGCATCCTTGTCAAATTTACGTACCAATTTACAAGTGCGGCAGAGAGGCAACACTGTACACTAATAGGGGTCCAGATGATAATATCTTCTTAGTTCTTACCAAGTAGAGTATCTAGCGCCACTTGCACCATCCCACTAGCCCGGGGTTAACAGGTTAAACCGTTAACCCCAGTATCAAATTGTACTGGTAACCTTGGTAACTCTAGGTAACCGGGTAACCCCGGGTCAGTGGGATGGTGCTTAGTGTATTAAATGTGTGGTGGGGGGGTTAGCGTCGAATATGAAATAAATTCACGCAACAAAGCAACTTGTGCTGCTGACTGTAGGTAGTGTAGGTACATGTTTCATTCTCACCTCAAAAACAATTACCTAAAACAAGGAAACACCAACACCTCAGACGATATAGGTCCCTTCGGGCCTTATAATTGATTAGATCCTACTTAATCGAGCAACGTAATTTCTTGTAAGGCCCTCGGGCCGCTTTTCACTTCACGAGATGTCCAATCGAGGATAATGGTGTACGTATGTGTGAATTGACGTGTGTCCGAGCCTCGCTATTCACTGGATATAGGGGATATTATGTCCAGTATAAATGGACCCTTTAAGCAAAGAGAATTTGAAATAGAGAGTCACTGTCATGGTAAATTATGTAGGCTGAAGGCATAGACTAGGAATCCTCTAGACCGAGTTTAGAGCAATTATTTGATGCAACCGATGCTGCCAAAAATGCGGGGGTGCGCGGGACGAGGTGAGCGAGATCCCGTGCCGTGATTGGTCCGTTCAAACGACGAACGAGTTCACGGACGTCACACAAAGACACTTTCGACTCGAACATGGAGTAAATTTACCGTATGCGTGGCAGAGGGGGTAGCGCGACTATGCTCAGTCTGGAGGATGTTTTGTCTGTGGCTGAAGGTTATATGTTTTCATGCTAATTGTACTGTACTGTAAACTACACTCCTCTGTTCTCTTCTATCATCTTTTTACTCCTTCTGTCTCTTTCTCGCTCCTTTCATACTTGGCAGTGTCGCGGCCTGAAGTACTACTCATACCACAAACTCCCACAAACCATCATACCAGTAGAATCCCACTCATACCACAAACTGTAAAGGCTTGGCCACACACAGAGCGCGACGCAGCGCCGCGTCCGCGCCGCGTGATGCCGACGCGAAGCCTGGTCAAACAGGGCGCGCGCCGATCGCGCCGGCCTCACGCTCTCAACACGCCCTCAAGGCGCGCGTGAACGCGGCGCGGCCGCGCGGGAACGCGGCGCACCGCTCGCTGCCTTTACGTCCGATCCTACTGACGTGACCTTGCGCGACGCGGCGGGCCGCCGCGTTCGCTCGGCGCAGCGCTGCGCACGCGCCGCGCGGACGCAATGGGCCGCGCGGCGCGGGGCGCGACAGAAGCGGGGCGTGATACCGGCGGGACGCAGTCTGTTTGACGTCGGTAACCTGTTAGCATGTGCCGCGGTCGCGCGGCGTGGACGCGGCGCTGCGTCGCGCTCTGTATGTGGCCAAGCCTTTACTGGCCCCAGGCGCGGCCAAACAGTGTAAGCCATGTTAAAAAAAAAAAATTATAAACTGGTCGTGTGTATGTGCCAAAGAAAAGGTTTCATGAACTTGGCTGTCAACCGGTGATTTCGGTCTAATCCTTCGTCTTGGCAGATTCAATTTCACACCTGGGCCGGGTTGTCAATTAACCCGGAACCCCACTGGTATTAACTAGTAACATACCCGGGTATGTTACGTATCCGGATACAACGATGAAATAATATATAATTACATAGTCTGACAAGCCATTTCCGCCAGTAGAAAAAAACAGCTTTAAAAAATGTAGGCGCGAAGGGTTATCATCCCATAGACAATTTGAATTTCGTGCCTTTTTCTACTGACAAAGTAGTTTGAGGCGGAATTATTATTTCCATAGAAAATCCACTTTTCCTGGGACTCAATATATCTCCCGTGTAGTTCCTTCAGGTTTACAAACAGCATTTATAAACCAGCTCATATAGGATTCCAATGTATTTCGTAATTAAACCTTAAACCACCCAAACGCGTGCGTAGCGCGATTTCACACGCTATTTATACGAAACCGAATGAATTTAAGCTGAAATTACACTAGCAATCAAGCTCTGTGTTTTCGAATAGGTGTATTATTCATAAAGCTAGCGATCACATGAGTCGAACGCTCCTATGAAAATCATATGGACATGACATGACGCGACTTTTCGTTTGCACCTCTCACCCCGATACATTTAAGGCGCCCACTGATTAACAGTCCGCCGGACGGTATCGGCCTGTAAGTTAGAACAAAATTTTGACAGTTCCGAACAAACTAACAGGCCGATACCGGCCGGTGAACTGTTAATCAGTGGGCCCCTTCATAAACTCAACAATTTGGTTCCGTAAACTCAGGTAACTTTAGTCCAAAACTTAGAACTATGGTCCAAATTCAAGTTCCAGTAAAATATGTATAAGTATTTTTCAAATTATGCTAAGTATCTAATATAGAATTATTAAAAACCGGCCAAGTGCGAGTCAGATCGCGCACGAAGGGTTCCGTACCATTACGCAAAAAACGGCAAAAGATAACGTTTGTTGTATGGGAGCCCCACCAAATATTTATTTTATTTTATTTTTAGTATTTGTTGTTATAGCGGCAACAGAAATACATCATCTGTGAAAATTTCAACTGTCTAGCTATCACAGTTCATGAGTTACAGCCTGGTGACAGACAGACGGACAGCGAAGTCTTAGTAATAGGGTCCCATTTTTACCCTTTGGGTACGGACCATAAAAAAATAGGTATTCCAGGGTGGCAGATGCTCCGCATTTTGGCGTACTTTAAGTTAATATTAACGTTGGTTGGCGTGACTTTTCTACTCGCCTGCTCTAAACTTTCGGAATAACATAGCATAGTTACATCAGCGACAATTTGCTACCATTGTCTCGTGCGTGGTGTGTTACCTGCCTATCCTTTATACACCTATCGTGTATACAGAGTGTTTTAAGCCCTCACTCCTGGTGAAAATAGAGGGTGTTTTTCAACCCTAAGCACAGATTAAGTATATAATTATAGTTCTCCCTTAGCCATATTTTGCTAGGTAAATCTATATAGGCCATACTAGAGCTACCGAAGCTTACCAGATGCGTGAGAATTTTTCCGTTATTTTATTTTATTTACACGCTTAAGGGCCAACCCACATCTAGCGTCTTTCGAGCGTCGGCGTCTCGTCGGCGTCTACAACTCTATGGCCCAACGTCGACGCGACGTCGACGCAACTGCGCAGCGACGTTATTTTCCATAGCGCTGACCGACGCCGACGCTCGAAAGACGCCAGATGTGGGGTGGCCCTTAGAGAGGCGCTAGGCGCGTGGCCCGAAGCAATGATTTTGTCAAATTTTCCTTTTATTGAATATTTTTAGTATCGTTAGTGTTCTACTAGTTTATTTGGTGTACTTAGCAGTTAGCACTATATATAAAAGATTTGAAACTTTTATTAACTGCAAAATTCGTAACTTAGACAGTTCCATACAGGATGATAACTAAAGTCACCATATTTAATGTTAATCGGTCCGTCAAATGCAATTCATTCCCTCCCTTGAAAACTTTCACAATCAATCGTCAACTTCGTAACAGCTGTTCTTCGCAACGTCATTGACATTATCAATCAATACTTATTTATAGCTCAAAGGTTTCAAACGTACTTGGTTATATGTAAGTAACGTGTTAATTGACAGAGCGTTAGCGAAGGTCGTCGTTCCAGCTTGGGCAAAAATGCTTTCATATGTCCGGATGTTCTCCTCTTATAGATCTACAGGTCGCAATTCTCGGCCGATTCTCGTGAAATTTTGTGAGCAGATTCGATTGGAACGCTAGTGTGCGTAAAGCATCATATACCCAAAGGTATCATACTACATTCATTGAATGCTGGCTATAATTAGTTTGTCTTCCCCAGTTAGTATGATTCACGAGTTTCACGGCAGTTTAAATTAAATTATTCGATGATAATTAATAACAACGCTTACGCTTATCGTACTTTAAGAAATATAATAATGTTTAGCGCTCATATAGGGAGTGTGGCTAAAGAAAACCTTGTAAAAAGTGAGAAACACCATTCACAAGGCCCTAAAGCCTCTAAGTACCTGTTCTCGTAATAAAACTCTCAAAAGTTGCAAAAAACGCGGTAACGAGGTTCCGGCCCTGCCAGGTACTCCAGGTAGCAAACTTGCCATTTGTAGGATAGAAATAATGACTGCCTTCCCGGCTACCTACCTGGGACAAGTGGGCACGTTTATTTTTACTACACGGAGGTGTTGTCTCCCTGTCACACTTACGTACTGATTTACAAGTGCGACACAGAGGCAACACGTCGAACGTGGTTACCCCTCAGAACCCCTAGTGTAAGTACATTTCAGTACAGCTCGTAAAGACTCTCTTTGTTCTTCAAAAACGGATGAGCAAAAGAGTATTAGGTAATTTGATGCCTTTGAGTTGTTTCCTCATAATTGGGTGTTGGCATTTACTTTATAGTAATGATTTGAAAAACAGAGTTAGACCAAGCTATGTCCGCAGCGATGATTTATGGATTATGGCTAAACTTGGTTGCCCGAGAAATGGCGTCACTTATTTTATCAAGAAAATTCACAGATACAGCCGTGGGTTCAAAGAGTAGTATTAGTATATGTCTTACCATAGAAAATATAGTAAGAATAGACTGATCACTCCATACATCAGTTTTGGTACCAAAACTACTATTATTTTCGCAGTCGACATCTAGCATCGAGTAGCGGAATTACTTATCAGTACCGCTGCTTCATACTTAGGATTCTCTACTGTTAGAACTACCCGAAAATGTACTTTTATTTAAATACCCACCTAATAAAGATACAGAGTATAGGTGTACTAAAACTGATGCATGGAGTGAGCACTCTATGTATTTTTGAAGTGAAAGCTTCTTTAGCGGCGCTGTGCACTTTTTGAGGTGGGGAAAAGATGATAAACTCGAGACAGCGTAAGGCGTCTCTCCTCTCTTTCTACCGCACGGCGAAAATGTATGCGATGCGAATGTGAGCCTGCTGTTTCATGTAGGCGTCGCAGGGCGCTTACGTGACTTATGTTATGTGTGACGGACAATGTCATTGTTTTTTTATTTAAATGCCATCTAGTGAGTTTCCTTCAAACTGGTATTAATATAACGGTAGTACCAGTAGTATGTGATGTGCTTAGGGATTTCAAGTAATGCGACGATACAACGCTAGATGGCGTTAACCTCAATTATACATAGTGCTGCAGACATTTTGCACTATATGGCCCTGTTATTAATATTTTGAGTTACAATGCCGTTGGGTTTTCACTTCTGCCGGCACTCCCGGAGTGCAACCCATTGTTTTTTTTCTCTATGGTCATTCTTACGTACCGAATGTCGATAATCTGGTTTGCTTAAGCGTTCGATTGGCATTTGACATATCATTGGGGCAGCTTTCAACCGCCAACGATTTATGGCCAAACTTGGTCGCCGGAAAAATGGCGTAGGATAAGTAAATAACTGCGATACTGATATGATTTATAGTTCCCCTATCAGAATGTTGTGACACGGATAAAGAACGCTCTTTAGAATCCAATCCACAGACATAATTATTTCGTTTGAAATGGTAATATAGCAATCATTTTGACATTAGGGGAAAGTGAGGTGGAACCGGGACGCTAAGGGAAATGTTGAATACAAAACATATTTGTAAAAAACTTTATCTACACACATATCATAAACTCTCTATGATGCCTTCAAAATCCGTAAATAATGGCTCACATTACGATAAACTATTTTGTTACAGCAAATTTCTTATCTGTGAAAATGTGGTAATAGCTTCATTACTATATCAAAATCGATTTGGTAATCCATTCAAATTTCGAACATCTCTGAAAAAAAAAGCAAATTGATTTGACCCCTATTCTAATATCAGTCGAGATGACGTTTTATTCGAAATCAAATGACAATTGCATACAATATTGACAAATCTCGCATGTAAGTTGGTATCGGACGATATGGTAATCGACCCCGACTCTAGTTTGTCTTTGAATTAAAATAAAACTACGGATGCGTGACGTGCGTGAAAAAAGTTTTCATTATTTGCCGCCATTTGACGCACAGTTTATCTTTTAAGTAATTAGTTTGTAAGTAAAAAATAATTTGTTTGTTGTTTTTAAAGTAACTATAACAAAAGTTTCGTGTAAAATGTGCGATAAAGATATTTCGGAGACGCCATCTCATATCCGCGAGTTCCGCCAGAGAGCAAAGTGCCCCAATGTCGGCTGTAATATGAGGTTAGTGAATATATCATAGAAAGTTTATAATATGTGTGTAGATAAAGCAGTGTATGTAACTGTACATAATTAGGCATTAAAACACTCGTGTGATACTATTATGAAACTCATTTCATTCGTTTCATAAACCCACTCTCGTATTTTAATGCCTTTCATTATGTAGCAGTCACATAAACTACTATTACTAGTCTCTGTTTAATTTACTTAATTAACAACATACTTAATTAGTGAGATCACTATTTACATTATCACACGTGGAAAAAGCAATCAACTTTTAAATCTCTATTTCTGGTTTTATCCCATGCCTGGTCCGAAACCGGGTATAGGTACTAACCTTATACCCGATTTTGCCCCTGACTAAAAATAGCAATATCAGCTTCGAATCGTTCGTGAATATGAAGATGCGTATGCTTTCAGCTTTCCGAGCATAGGCCTCTCTTTTAGTACGCCACTTGCCCATAATGCCGCATAATGCGGATGTCGACCAAGTCGGTAACAGGAACATATTAGCGCCGGCGGCGTAAGTGCTATAGGTGATTTCGTCATTCTTCTTCTTCTTCTTCTTCTCAGCATATTTGCGTCCACTCCTGAACATATGCCTCTTTCATGGATTTCCATGTTGTTCTGTATGCGGCGGTTCTATGCCAGGCCGGCCCTGCCGTCTTTCTAATGTCGTCCGACCATCTGGCTCGTGGTTTTCCGTTCGTCATTATATATAACGAAATCGTCTAGATCTCGAAAAGTCGGCCAAGTTACTGTTTATTAAATAAAACGCACCTATATTCTTGCTGAAATACTAAACGTTTCGTTTTTTTTTTAATAAAAATTGCTAAAAATGTAATATTTGACGTTTTTTAAGTACCAAATCTTGACATCCGCATCCGCGGATGTGAGACTTTAAATATCCGCATCCGCTTCCGCGGATGTCAAAAAATCTGCATCCGCAACACAACATCCCTAGTTCACTCAACGAGCCAACGGACACCAGGCGCTTCTTTCATCCGAAAGCGGCCACCATCCTGTTAACATTTTAGTCCACCTGCCATCACTCTGCCTAGCAACACACACCTACATACGTATATGTATCTATGAACCATCAGTGGCCCTAAACCACCTAAACGAAACGTTACAAAACTGTAGCACGTATAAATAAGTAACTTAGTCCCATTCCCCGAAGGCCCCTAATGAGTGTAATTGTCCCCTATTATCCCTCTTGAATTATGTATGCCCTTCGTACCCAATTCTTGATGTTTATTTTCACGGGTTTCTTATTTGTGTGTTTGTAGATGTCTTCGAGTTGTTTATCTCGCTATATTTACGTACTTTATAATAAAATACGTTGACAAAGCATAGTAACAGCTCGGCCACGACATTGCGCTACCGGCGGCAGCGCGGCAACCATTGGTTGGAGCGAGACACAGCGATCGGACCTTTCGTTTCCACCTAATGGTTGCCGCCGCCGTCGCCGGCAGTCGCGCAATGTCGTGGCCAAGCCGTTGCGGCATCCTAGCTTAGTCGGTACTGAGTGACCCTGCCTATGAAGCCTATGAAGGTCCCGGGTTCGAATCCCGGTCAGGGCATTTATTTGTGTGTAATATGTGTATTGTGTTTTCCATGTATCTAATTAACATTTGATGCAGTTGGCAGCAATGCTGCGCCGCAATACTGCAGCAGTAACGCTGGTGTTGTCTGAATCTGAATGCTAACTTTAGAAATTGTCAAAATAAAACGTTGAATTGCGTCCCTAGGTAACGATTCCTTCGTGAATTTGGGAGAAATTCTTTTTCTCTGAACAAAATAGGAAGAAATATCCTTTGACATTCCAAATCCTGCGTATATTCCCGTTGCATATCGAGTTCGGGAGATTTACGGCCCAATTCGAACCTTAAGATACGTCAGTTCATTCATTAATTCATTCATTCTTTTAAAATTATGGCTTCAGCCCATTGGGGCTATTTCGCCAGTGTCAAGGTCGTAGTAGCAGGGTAAAACGATTGAAATTGTACGGTTAGTAGAAGACAGTGTACGGTGATTTAGCTCTTGTAAAGCGATAGCGGACTTTACAAGAAACACGTGGACAACCGGCCGTTGACTCCAAAATGATGGTTAAACGTGCTTCAAGATTAATTCTCCATTCACTGCACACTACCACATTAGTTTACTGTATAATAGGCTATCGATATTACATTTTAAACAATATTAATGAGCAAAAACAAAGCAATTGATCACGACGCGTGACCATCAAGATGGCGCTCGAACCGGAAGTCCCGTCAATGAATAGATCTAGAAACGATATGGATTAGATATGTCAGTGTCAAATGTGACATTTCTTCAAACAAAAACGTCACTTTTGACACTGACACATCTAATCCATATCGTTTCTAGATCTATTAATTGACGTATCTTAAAGTTCGAATAGGACAGTTACAACCTGCGAAACCAGGAGATTTATTCAGAATAATAATTTCTTGGATAAATATGATCCATTACAAATTGATAACAAGAAATTAAGGATTTAGTAATGGGTAGCTAGACTTTTAGGACTAAAACTGGTTTATACAGGTTGGCTAAAAAATAACAGGTTTTGGGATTATACTGAGCAACTTTTACTATAGGACCAACCCCGCAATCTTGTATATTATTTATTTAATTACTTAACATATTATAATATAAATCAGCTTCATACAGCTAAAAGTCATCAGCCAGTCAGTAGTAGACCATCATCAGCAGACCATAATAACTTCTTACCAACCTTCTCATGGAAACGGTAAGACTTACAGTTTATTAGATATATTAAAAAAGGTCACCCAAGTATTTTGAGTTGAAGATTGCTCGACATGTTTCGCTCCAATACGAGGAGCCTCTTCAACGGATTTGATGTCTAAAGAATTTTACCCAAGATCTAGAGTTCAAGTTACATTGGGGTCCAAAAATTCGATACAACCGATGGGAATACACTTCCACACTGGAAATAATAAAGGTTAATGACCCCGTCTCCTTGACAGAAGCCGAGTTATAGCGCTTGAAGGATAGCAGAGAGCAGAGAGGCATTTTAAGCAAATAAACTTTTAGACCAAAACTTCACGTTTCTGGCGTTACCAAAAATGTCTCTGGCGTTACCAAGATATCAATAGCTCGAGAGCAGACAGGCATTTTAAGCAAATAAACTTTTAGACCAACACTTCACGTTTCAGGCGTTACCAAAAATGTCTCTGGCGTTACCAAGATCACGTATAAATTTAATATTTATCTAAATTTTTGGTCCATCAGAGAGCCAATCTTGCGGCCAAGTAAAAAGCCTTGAGGCCAAGTTAAAATGGCGCCCGGAATTCTAAATATGATAATGAGAATACACTTCCATAATAAAGGTTAATGACTCGTCTTCGTCTCCTTGACATAAAACGAGGAAATAGAAGATAAGGCATTTTGATACAGATTACATTTAAAATAAAAATAACCCTAAAACAGTAATGAGTGAACCGATTTTGATAAAGTATATCTAAGAACAACCGCTAAAAAGATTAAGTACCGTCAACTTCTATGAAATTATGACGTTTAAATAACACTTGCACAGTCTGGGCTATCAAAATCGCTGACAACTTAGCTTGGTCAACTCTATTCTGCAGATACCGCACTGTTAAGACACACAAATTAGTATGTTAGTGTGGAATTTTTACAAGTTTCATTTTATTTAATTTCTACTAAAGCTAGACCAAGAAAAGTCTGCAGTGATTTTGATAGCCCACGCAGTGCAAATGTTATTTATACGTCATTATTTCATAGAAGTTTGACGTTTAAAATAACACTTGCACTGCGTGGGCTATCAAAATCTTGGTCTAACTCTATTTTCCTATAAGGTCTATCTATTGTCCTATAAGGTAAAATCATTTATTTACATACAATATATATAAATGGTAGTACTAAACGATTGTCCTATAGTCATTATTTATATTTTAAGTATGCCTTCTATACCATTATGTACTCTGTGATCTCGCTGACGAGAGCAAACAGGCATTTTAAGGCCAATTTATAAAGCGAGCCCGTCCGCCTCGCGCTAAATAACTAATGAGTCCAACTCCCCCCCGGTCCCGCTTTTGCCCCCCTTCCTCTCACGCACCTGCGGCAAGATCGTTTCGCAATCTTAACGCGGTCAATACTGTATTAAGATAAATCAAATTTAATACCGTAAATTGTGCATTGATACTTTGCGACGAAATTCGAAATTTAACTTAAATTTTAAATTATTACTAGCGACCCGCCCCGGCTTCGCACGGGTTACAAATTATACACCTACACCTTCCTCAAATATCACTCTATCGATAGGTGAAAACCGCATGAAAATCCGTTCAGTAGTTTTTGAGTTTATCGCGAACATACAAACACATAAACAGACAGACGCGGCGGGGGCTTTGTTTTATAAGGTGTAGTGATATTGTGTTAGGTATGTCGATATAAAGTAGATCATAATTCCTTAATTATGGCTTAACATGACCTTTCATGTTGTATTTTGACGACCGGTCTGGCCTAGTGGGTAGTGACCCTGCCTGTGAAGCCGATGGTCCTGGGTTCGAATCCCAGTAAGGGCATTTATTTGTGTGATGACACAGATATTTGTTCCTGAGTCATGGTTGTTTTCTATGTATTTAAGTACATATTTATATATTATATATATCGTTGTCCGAGTACCCACAACACAAGCCTTCTTGATCTTACTATGGGACTTAGTCAATCTGTGTAAGAATGTCCTATAATATTTATATTATTTATATTAACGCTATGGTTTTCATATGTGGTTTTCCACCACAGAAGGGTGATAAGGACCTCTTTATTTGAAATTCCAACTGAAATTCTGATAGAATGGTCCTTATTGCAAATGAAGCATAAGGATCCTTCTCTGATGGAAAGCGACAATTATGGTTTTCATAATTATATGAAAACTGTTGGAGCACAATTAACCAATGGGGAGTGGGGAGCAAATTAGGCACATTTTACGGAAAACTCTTTCTGAAAAGTGCGTGCAAAAATGTCACAAGCGACCAATTGCAATAAATGTACCTAATCTGCGTAATGGCTGTGAATTTTAAGGTAAGTTAAGAAACGCTTTATGCTTAAAAACAAACAGAAGAGAAAATATACACAAAAGAAAAACAAGAAGGAAGCGTATATTTATTTATTTATCGATTACTGTCTAACGACTCTAAAGTCTAATCAATATATTTAGGGGTCATCCATTAATTACGTCACACGTTTAGGGGGAGGGAGGGGTCAAGAAAATGTGACATGTTGTGACATGGGGGAGGGGGGAGTCACAAACATTGTGACGTCACTTTAACTTCATCAGTAACCGAAAATTAATTTATATTTATTTATTCGCTGTACAGTTAAATAATGAGTTTTTGGAAGTAATTTTCGTTCCCTATTGGTTTTGTGTTATAAAATTACTAATATTTCTTTTACCAATAATATTTTTTTATTCAAAAAATAATGCCGAGTTAACAAAATTGCCTAAAATGTGACGTCACACCAGGTGGGGAGGGATTTGCAAAATGTGCCCAAGTATGACAAGGAGGGGGGGAGGGGACAAAAAACCTAGAAATTCGTGTGACGTAATTAATGGATGATCCCTTATACCGATCTTTTAAATGCATAGAATTGATATCAAACATCCACAGATAGTGGTACCAATACCAATCAAACTGTTAATGAGAAATTATTTGACAGTTAACAGATGTCATCGAGACTACACCGCTCGGCGCTACATAACTAATGAGTCCAACTCCCCCTCTGTCCCGCTTTAACCCCCCTTCCTCTCACGCACCTGCTCACGGCTACAGATCCTTTCGAAAGCTTTATGTGGCCATCGATTGTGTAAGCTTGTTGCAATTTTAATTTATGAAGTATTAAACTGTGTGCACTTAAAAAGTATGATTGTCGCTGACGTCGCTGTAAGTCAAGGACTCTTTTCTTTAAAAGGAATTTCCATCTGCTAACTTCCATACAATACGGCTTTTCGGAAATTATGTACGATAGGACATAATTTCCGAAAATTCTTCTTCACCAAAAAGCGAGTACTAAATATCATTTGATATTTAGTACTCGCTTTTTGGTGAAGGAAAACCAGGAATAAACCGTACTAATCCCAATAAGGCCTAGTTTCCACTCTGGGTTGGAAGATGGCAGTCGCTTTCGTAAATACTAGTGCCTATGCCAGTTCTTGGGATTAGTTGCCACCGGCTGGTGGAGAAAAGCCGGGACAAACGTGAGGAGGATGATTCAAATTCTAAATTATTTATTTCATGTGATTTACTTACACACATGTTATAAATGAAATGAATGAATGAACTATTTACCATACAACCTCTGATGTAAACATTTTATTACTAAACACTGACATTATTTTACTAAACACCAACTCTCACCAAGTTTAAGTTTCACACCAACAACACAAGTTGTTAATGAAATCAGCGCGGAAACTACATTCCAACTATTCCAAACATAAGGGACTCCATACTATAACCCGCGTGCTTATGCTTCGATTAAACGTTTGAATTATTCATTGGGGTTGTTTCTTATCCAGCCTCGTCTAAATATGTGACGTTCCACTGATAAAGGTGGTGGTTGGCGTTTAGGCTATTATTAACGACGCTCCAATACAAATGCGGCGCTACGCGACGTAAGGGACCATAAGGTCCTTTACCCGTGGAACGTCACATATAACCTGGCCGACCCTCTACTAACGCCATCTAGTAGGCACAACGAGCTGCAACAGTGCTTATGCTTACCTTACCCACTTTACCCACATGGATTCCATTCATAAAGTACCCTTTTGCAGCTGCGTGTACAATACGTACATGACTTATACTAAGTACCGGCCAGAGGTCATGTTACCCGGAAAAATCTTAACAGCGCGAAGTAGGTTTTTTCACGCACGGTACAGTGACATCTAGCGGATAATTCAGCAACAGCTTACTGCCTCCCGTGTGCATTATGCTTGGCGCACTGGTCTGTGGCTTGGACTAAACGTTTGAATTATTAATTGAAGCTGTTTCTTTCTAGCTGCGTCTAAATTTCACCTCGCCGACCATCCACTAACGCCATCTAGAGTGAAAAGTGAAGCAACAAAAATAACATTATTTTAAATCAAATTTCTATAAAAAAAAGTACCTACTGTATGTAATTGCATGAATTCTATAGTCTTAGTTAATTAAAAACTTTTTTCCTTTCTGATTTACTCGTAATGCATGTTATGCCGCCGAGTCTGTTGCCGGTCCCATATTGGGATACCCTCCTCCAATTGAGGATGAGGGAAATTTAAAAATAGTGATATGTCTTTGTAAAACGTCACAAACAAGTATATTTAATGATTTCTAGCTTGTATTTGTGTCGACGCAAACTTGTACGTTTACAGGATTACTTAGGCTCTGTTGACCCAGGCTTTGACCGAAGCCCTATGTGTAAGCAAACTAGCCATCGCAGCTGACCGGGCCCATATCACTATCTCTCTCACTCCACGTACGCCCGCGCGAGTGTGAATGAGAAATTCTACGCCGCATGGTTTGCGGCGTAACCATAGTTGAACCTTATCTCTTTACAATAAGAGTTACAAATGGTCGATTATTAGTGGACGTTTGTGTATGCACAAAGGTAACCGGGAACCGGTTGGCTACAGGTGGAGTTTAGGTTATTCCCTTGCTGATTCACTAAACAACTGTTATTGCATTCCTTTTGTCATTTCCCATTCCTGTACGGATATGCTGCACGGATATTATGGTCGTGTATGTCTACGTGACAGCGTGATAAAAACAGTGTCCGTCCCTTTCAATCACGTGGTGTTAAAAAGTGACACTTATTTTATCACATGGATAAATGATTGGGTTGTGTTCTAATGTATCAGGAAGACAAACAAATTATAGCCAGCCTTATAAGAATGTACTATTACGTACTAAGTATGTTATATTGAACTTCAACAAGTTTTTCAACGGTTAAATTTTGTCGAAGTTCATCTAGCCATAACATGAATATGGTGCGTCATATCAAAAACATGAATATAACCTTTTTTGTTAAGAATTTAATAGGAATTATTTCTTTCATTGACACTTTTTTCCTATATTATATACTTTCCCCAAAAAAAGAAAAAAACTGTGAACCGGGACATGTTTCATGCAAAAAGGGGGGGTTGCGGCAGGGGGAGGGAAGGGGACGCTAGCGTGGGTAAAGCACCATACCCAAAGGTATCATACTACATACTACATTCATAAAAGGCTGGCTATAATTAGTTTTTCAAAAAACACAATTTGACCGAATCAAATGCCATCCATAATAGGATGCCCTTGACAGCGTGGTAATGACAGTGTATGTCTCTGTCACGTCGCGTAAAAATTAAGTGATACTTATTTTGTCACGTGGATAAAGCTTTCCATAATACACATGCTGTACGAATATGACAGTCGCATTGCAGTCATTGCACTTTAAAAACGGTTCACTTCTCATAAGAAGCGAGCGCCGGCGATTGTACATCAAACTTATCTTTCCCTATTTCGGACTATGGTTAATACATCATCATCATTCGCTTGCCCTTATTGTCCTTTGGAGTCGACGCAGCATGTCTTTTTCTTCCATACCTCTCTATCGCCCGTCATCTCATCATTCACTCGCGTTCGTTTCATATCATCTCTCACACAGTCCATCCACCTTTTCCTCGGTTTTCCTCTCCCGTTACTTCCTTCCACATTCATTCGTAATACCTTTCTTCACATGACTTTCATTTCATCCCTCCGCATCACATGCCCGTACCACTCTACATATAGCGTTTCGTACAAAACTGTGTTAGTCTCGTTGATAAAACTATAGAAGATCTACTGGCGGAGTGGAATTAAACTTCCCGTTATACTAAATCTCCTATAATTAATAAATAAATACAATAACATTCAAATGACACGGAAAAATCAGCGATTGTTTCTGAATGTCATGCTTCAGCTTAAAACTCGTTGAACCGTAGACGTGTGGCCAAAAAGGCCAGTCCGCTACAAAACAATGAAATGGCGACAATTCCAACATGACGACATCATGACGATGATAAAATTGCAAGTGGCCCTTACATTTTTATGTCTATACACAACATCGTGGATTCTCTACATATACAGAATGTATTGTCGCAGTCTCTTTAGAACTACGTTTTAATCTAATATTATATTTAGAAATGTTTTTGTATTTGTATATCTCGACCACTCTCTTGCAACCAATCAGAAGCCAGAACACACTCGCTAATAATCCCGTTTAGAAAGTGGAGCAAGGCGTGTTCGCAGGGCTCCTACACAAGATTTATGAGAGCAGATGAAAGGGCCAGTATATTGTGAAGTTTTGTAGGTACAATCGCCTACGCTCGCGGTGTACCACCCTTAGGGTGATACTCGTTTGAACGTATTTGAACGCCTGTAGCCAGGTAGCCGCTCGGTTGCAAGGATTAAGGCAATTTTTTAGGGTTCCGTACCCAAAGGGTAAAACGGGACCCTATTACTAAGACTCCGCTGTCCGTCCGTCCGTCCGTCCGTCCGTCTGTCACCAGGCTGTATCTCACGAACCGTGATAGTTGAAATTTTCACAGATGATGTATTTCTGTTGCCGCTATAACAACAAATACTAAAAAGTACGGAACCCTCGGTGGGCGAGTCCGACCCGCACTTGTCCGGTTTTTTTTCTGAACTGGAACACCGCGAGCGCAGGGGATTGTACATCAAACTTATCTTTCCCTATTTCGGACTATGGTTAATAGATCATCATCATTCGCTTGCCCTTATTGTCCTTTGGGGTCGGCGCAGCATGTCTTTTTCTTCCATACCTCTCTCTCGCCCGTCATCTCATCATTCACTCGCGTTCGTTTCATATCATCTCTCACACAGTCCATCCACCTTTTCCTCGGTTTTCCTCTCCCGTTACATCCCTCCACATTCATTCATAATACCTTGCGATTCGCTCTTACTATGGTTTATACATAGAATCCGCATAAAATCCGTTTAGAAAGCCGATGGCGTAATTGCAGGGCTCCAACAGACAAGACAGCTGCGCGGATCAAAGGCCCATAGACTTCCCGTATTCTGCAGAGGGGTAATGAAGCCGAATTCCTAATTCTTTCGGATCAACGAACTAAAATAACTTCATAGGCAGAGTCAAAAATGACCCCACGGGATTTGTGACCCGAGTGACTCAAGTTTACTGCGCGCAACTTGACTACGTTTTATTTTAGTCAACTTTTTTTAATAGGTAGTGGGATATGTGTTAGGATGAGGTTAGGATAATTCAAAGTCGCGGGTAGGATGTCGTATTTTCTCGGAAACGTTCGTATTTGTCAGGCTACTTCAGTCAACCTCAGTACTTTTTGTACCGCAACCGGCTGAAATAGCAAGACACGTTCGTACGTTTCCGTGAAAATACGATGGAAAATAATTATGCACTAGGGGAGGTAGGGGACCATTGGGCAGTCGGGAGGCTCGGGCACCCCCTTGTAAATCAGTACTTATTACAAGGGGGTGCCCGAGACTCCGGACTGCCCAATGGTCCCCTACCTACCTCCCTTTTACATCTGTACATGGAATCCGCATAACCCGTTTAGAAAGTCGATGTCGTAATTGCAGGGCTCCAACAGACAATACAGCTGCGGATCAAAGGCCCATAAATTTCCCGCATTCTGCAGAGGGTTAATGAAGCCGAATTCCGAATTCTTTCGGGCAGACGGTTAGCCAACGAGGTGAGGTTTATAAACAGATTTAGATGGAAGATGGGTAATTTATTTGGAAACAAATGCTCACAACTTCATCGCGTATACTTAAGCTTTAATTTTATATTAAATGCTGGTGGCCTAGCGGTAAGAACATTGAATAACTGGAGTCGCCATTAAGAGCCTTACCCCTCTGCCGAAAAACTTGCACAATTGTGCAAACTTACGTACAAATCATGTAGAAATAGCAATACATTTGACGTCCCCTCCCCCGCAAAAATCGGCAGACAGTTTCGTACAGAAAACGACAGCTATACGTCTCCAGTTACTAAATACCAGCCTAGCGCTAAGAGCCTGTGACTGTCAATCCGGAGGTCGAGGGTTCCAACCCCGGCTCGTACCAATGAGTTTTTCGGAACTTATGTACGAAATATCATTTGATATTTATATTTACCAGTCGCTTTTCGGTGAAGGAAAACATCGTGAGGAAACCGGACTAATCCCCGACCCCTGCACTACTAGACTTAATATGTCGACCGGGATATGGACCGTGATTAACTTTTGTATTGCTATCGAGCTCCTGATATTTCGACGCAGTTACATGCATCTTGTTCACGGGTAGGGTTTGCAATCCGGATCCGAAATGTATGAAATTATCCGGATCTGGATCCGGATCCGCGGATATTCCCATACATTTCGGATCCGTCGTGCAAACCCTATTCGCGGGTAACTGAATATAGCGGCAATGCCGGCAATACAAAAGGTAATCACGGTCCATATCGCCATCGATATAAGTCTACCTAGGGCCCGTTTCTCAAAGGCTTGTAACTTGTAATATAAGTGGAAGTCCCTTTCTAACAAAAGCTGTCAAAAAGTGACAACAAGTTACAAGCTTTTGAGAAACGGGCTACTCCTTCTAGTATAAGTTTTAACCAAAGGGGTCTAACTGTCAAATCCGACTCAAGACTTTAGTGTTTAAGTTGACGGTAACTTACAGAGTTTTTGTCATTGTTACCTGATTTTTAGGGTTCCGTACCCAAAGGGTAAAACGGGACCCTATTACTAAGACTCCGCTGTCCATCCGTCCGTCCGTCTGTCACCAGGCTGTATCTCACGAACCGTGATAGCTAAACAGTTGAAATTTTCACAGATGATGTATTTCTGTTGCTGCTATAACAACAAATACTAAAAACAGAATAAAATAAAGATTTAAGTGGGGCTCCCATACAACAAACGTGATTTTTGACCGAAGTTGAGCAACGTCGGGCGGGGTCAGTACTGGGATGGGTGACCGTTTTTATAGATAATGGTACGGAACCCTTCGTGTGCGAGTCCGACTCGCACTTGTCCGGTTTTTTTTTTTCAAAATACAGTTAGGTTGAATTGAAATGAAACATACGTGCTTTGGACACTCTTTTGTAAATCTACTTATTAGCACTATTACACAGCGTACGGGATGCGTTCTATAAACCATCGCCCACACTGTTAACTGACAGTTCGTAAACCTTATTACAAAAGGCATAAGCTCCACATTTGGAGAGTGTTGCTGTTTGTACGAGTAACTATTTAAGATGTCCCCTCTAATTCCACTAAACGATATAAAATGGAAACGAATCTTCGGCAAATATTTAATCCTAGACTATTAACATCTGTTAGTGTTTCCGTTACAATACAAACAACAAATTTATGAGAATCCGATAGTTTGTTTATGATGCACATTTTGAGCATTTCCGGAGTATGAGTGGTGGTGGAGTCACGGACTTTTTGTTGAGCCATTTAAGGTCTCTACCCATTAAATCATACCATGACCGTACTATGAACGTATTAGGCAGGGTTTACTTTACACCATCGAGACAAACTAAGTTGGAACTCTAAATGGCTCAACAATTAAAGTCGTGACTGTACTGTAGGTACTGTTATTTGCTTTTAATTTGAGTGTCCCAGTGGATAGCCGGCCACATCATAAGGTCTTCTAAAAGGCGAATAAAAATATGGCATTCGTCAAAAGATTTGGCACCAAATAGTGTGGTTGGTCCCAAAACATCAGATTTCGAATCTAGTAAACATATTTACCCTGACTTTATGTTACTATTAAGCAAATACAATGTTGCTTTAAGTATACCCTTTAAGTCCCGATGTCCTTTTAAAAGGAATCAATTCGAATTTTGAACTGTAATGGAATAAAAGAAGGTTCACAATTCAGGAACAATGACTCTTGGACTTCAGAGGATACTATGTATACACCGAAAAAAATAATTTTTTACAATACTACCAGAACGTATAGTAATTAAAAATATAGTTATACCTACTAAAATCCGGTAGTAATAACAAAAAATGTTGTATCGTGTAAAACTTGTTTTTTAAACATCACTGTTTAATTCTAGTTAAATGCAATTTAGTACTGCTTACAATTTCGTTGTATATGTAAAGATGCAAGTGTTGTCAATATTAAACGTTTGTCTCGTTTAATATATGCATCGTAACACTAACTATTGATATGTAAAAATAAAGATACGAGTGTACACGTTACAAGTTATTATGTTGTGGTTACTATAATGCATTGTAGTCTGAACGAATCAAACAGTTGTGCCAACACCACGGTGTATGCGCGGGTGGCGGGGGGCGGAGAAAGGAATTGCGCAATTCACAGAACGGCAGCCATTACGCCAGCGTCTTACGTTCCGGCCGGTCGATGTTTTATTTACGTAGATCCTGTCCATAATTTTATTGTAAACTAGTACAAGTGTATAGTATAAGTGCGTGTTGTTTGCGTGTTGCTGACACAGTGAAATGTGCGGGCTCCGATTAAGGAAAAGTCCTCCCGCACCGATGTGGATAAGGAGGGATTCAAACTGGTGGAAAGGAAACGCAAGGCGCGCAGGGCGCCTCGTAAAACTCTGTGTGGCACTGCGGAGCCGGTTAATTCTGGCCTACGAGTTGCGACACCGAGTAAGGCGCTCTACGTGTCTCGCCTGCATTACTCCGCCGGGGCCGACGAAGTGGTGGAGTACGTCCGCCGGAAGACTGGCTACACGCTGAGGGTGCACCAGCTACAGTCGCGTCACTATGTGCACTTCAGTTCATTTGTAGTGCGCGTGCCGCGGCCTCTGCAGGACACCATCGCAAGCGCGGACGTCTGGCCGAAGGGTGTGGTGTTTCGGCGGTTCCGGGGCAACCTGCCGAATCCTACGCCGAGTCAGACGACGCTACGGAGCCACGCTGTTACGTCGTCGCCCAAATCCAATGTTTAATTTGTATGTCATTTTTGTGTCTATTGTTTTCTTTGTGGAGACAAAATGTTTTTTTCTTTTGTAGTGTCACAGTGCCTTGGTTTTACTGTAATGCTGTGTTACTTATTTGATCAATAAAATAAAAAAAAATAAGTGTGTAAAACTTGTCTGTATTTACTAGAAGAGCAGTGTACTGGTTATATATTGTTCACGTAACCAGAACCCACTGTGCTGAAGGGACTTCTAAACGGGCCATATGTTCACTGCAATATGTGGCCGGCAACTATTAGTGTCCCTCTCTAACATGTGAGTAAGAGGACACCAATAGTTGCCGGCCACATATTGCAGTGAACATATGGCTCGCTTAGAAGCCCCATTAGCACAGTGCGTTCTGGTAACGTGAACAATATAAAACCAGTACACCGCACAAATCGTTCAGTTACATATACTGAATACCTTGTTATAACAACAGGACAGGAACGTATATGTTACTGTATTATTTAGTAACCATTAACAGACCGGCTAGTTGGGTTTACTAAAAGTCTTATACCCACTACTATACACTTCATAGAATTAACAAATTTAATTTAACAAGAATGGTCTGGTTATGTTTACAAAGTGTCCTGTCGTCACATATACAACAAGACAATATAGTACAGCTAACCAGATTCTGGTTACCAGTACCAGGTTTTTTTTTCAGTGTAGTCAGTGCAGCGAGCCAAGCCACTCGCGGCGAGCGCTCATCCTTCCCTCGGCTGTAATTTCTTTGCGAATCTCTTATATTACAAGTACATGGCAAACGCATCTGAAGTACAAATTAGTCGACAACTTTATGTATCCGGTGAGCAATCTAACTCGTAGGTTGGGAAAGTGTGTGGTCTGTCGCAATCCGCCTACATGGCCGGTGGTCGCGGGCGGCCCATTTAGATACCAATCGGATCTAATAGTCAAACGATTCGACCAAGCCGTATATGTGTTCACTTAGACCATATTGCCTATGTAATAAAGGTTATGATTTATGACTGGACATCCAAATAGTTGTGTAATCGCGGATGAGTTGTCTTCGAATTCAGTGTAGGCTGTAGGCTGTGCAGTGTCAAACGATTCGACCAAGCCGTATAGTTCACTCACTTGATTTAAACCCTCATGCCTATGTAATAAGGGCGATGACTGGACATAAATAATTGTGCAATCGCGGATGAGTTGTCTTCGAATTCAGTGTAGGCTGTAGGCTGTACAATCTGGATCCAAATCTTGTCCAAAATCCAACGGCTGAACGTGCTGGTAATTTCATACAATTTGGAACTGATTCTGAGGTGGAAGTGATACGTAGGACGTGATTTCAACTTTTGAGGTCCGTATCAACTTCTCTTTTTATGAAAGCTGCCTTAAGCCTTAGAGCCACCCCACACTAGCTCTCCCCGACGCTCGTGCGTCTATAGTCAACTCTAAGAGTGACATTCCATTTCCAACTGCAGCTGCTGCAATACTGGTTCATTTTACTATGGAAATTGACAATGACAGCGACGCGTTCAGTACTGGTAGTGCAGCTGCGGTTAGAAATGGAATGTTACCATAAGGCTGATGCTCGACGCTTCGTCGCAACGTTGGCGCAACTGGTCGGCGACGCCATTTACCATAGCGCTGACTAGACGTCGACACTCAGAACGTATATTGAACGTACGAAAGTACCTATATTGTGTCCGGTCGAAGTATCGGTTTCAGCATAGAAATCATGTTTCGGCCCAAGGCTAGGTTTCGGCCGAAACTAGAGCGAAACCGAAACATTGGTTTGGGATTCATCAAAAAATCTGGTTTCGGTCGGACATGGACAATTGGACACTACATAATAAATTCCTATGTACCTATACCGCTCTTTTTTTGGAGCGCCAATATTTGAAATGTTTAAATCAGATATTGATTTCTTATTACTTCAATACATCAGTACGAGCAAGATCCTCTTCAAATAATACGCAGGTTGTCTGTAGAATAGATTTCCAAACTTTAGGTAATTGCATCTGGTTCAACGGAGCCGAGCTAAAATGACACCGGCATACGAAACACGTTTCCAGCCCGCATAACTGCATTCGTTAATATGTAGCCACTTTTCTCCTTATGTCGATGGAGTAAGGTGTATTTTTCTATACATATTTATGAGCATCCAAGTTCAACTTTATCCCTCGGAGTTTGTAAACATAGATATAATCATGGCGGTGCGTGTACGCAACGCCGAACGCGCAGTGTTGCTAGTATTTGGTGAAAACCGTAATTTTCCTAATTTATTTAAGTCTTGCGTAAGTAGAGCTTTTCTTACAAGCACTTTTTTTAAAGCTATCATACGAATACTCGATCCAGTGTGCAGTTCTCGAGAACATTCTCTGGTTTGTATAGGGAGTTCTCGCTTAGAATATTCCCCATAGTAAACAGAGAACGGCACAACTCTAGGTTCTCCCCATTTCTTACTAGGCCTACTAGGGAAACATAAGCACCTAAATGACATCGCATTCTGATCAATTAACGTAGTTGCTAAGGCAATTACAGCTGGCATTTTTGTAATTTTTTCTATAGAATTTTGCATTCTAGTCTGGCAACACCAGCAAGCAGCTGTCGACCCTCCCCTCCCCTCCCCCCCACCCCTTCCCTCGCCCCGCGGCGCTGGCGCATACCTGCGTCTGCGTCCCTTCACCGGCACTTGTAAACAAACAAAAGAACACGACGGTACTATTACAAACGCTTACACATTCGAATGCTTAATGAAACCAGTTTAAATGCTGGTTATGATTGGGAATAGTTGTGAGGGGAGCCAGGTCATAGTTTATTTTGGTGGATTGGACTTTACGTTTTGCAGGCATTGGGAATGTTTAAAATTAGGCACCGGTCGCTAATGCTTTTCACCGGTGTAGGCCGTATAGGTGTATAAGGGGCAGTTCCATCAAGCCGTCTGTCATCGTAAAAAACGTTCGCTAAAATTTATTGTACGGGGAATAGAGTTAGACCAAGAAAAGACTGCAACGATTTAGTGTAACAGTCTCCGTCAGATCTTTAGCAGACATGTCGGCGGCTAATTCCCGCCATTCATGTCAATTTACGAAACATTACAAACAAACATCTGCCAGGCGCCTTTTTCACCAAGGTAACAATTATAGCTATCGGTACGACAACCAAACATTTTGTGTCTCTCTCTGTCACTCTTCCACATTAGTGCATGCGACAAGGACAGTTGCGTTTCGATCGCTACGAAGCGTAAGCGATTGGCATGTTGGCTACGCGGCCAGGCACTCTTTATTCCCTATTTACCGACTGTTCCGCGTGACGCCCGCAGCTCTCTTGGCTCTCTGGGGCAAAAAAAGTTAATTGGTTCACTATAAGAACAGTAAAACTCGACCAATAACTGGTATCTGCCATAAAAAGGCTGGATTCGTAATTATTCCTTGGATTCTGGTTTCGGTTCAGCATGGTTATCTGTTTTAGGCACTTTTATCAGGGGTACGAAACTCCTGACTTCGGGCAAACTCAGCTCCATTCGGCTCAGCATTGCTCCGAGCAATTAGGGTTGACACAACTTGACGTCCCTCTGCGTGCAGGACCACAGATAAGATAATGGCTTGAATTGTGACAACCCTAAATAGCCGAAAGGGATAGTGCCATATATTAGAAAGGGGCAGCATGATTCGACCCTGAACCGCTGTCAAACTTCGGTTTTGTAGGAAGTTTCCTATCTGTACGGTAATACAATTACTTTTCTGTGCTTTTATGAAAAATCGTCATAACTTCTTAACCTCCTAAGACACTGCGTACAATTTTTTTTAAGTACATGTTATTCCACAATCTATTTTGAACTTTCAACTTAATACTGTGAACTTAATCTATTGCAATAAGGTGAAAATATGTAGGTATACATATTTATGAATTCGACTGTACAAATTGCTGTAGGTCAGATTAACATGCTAGTTAATTCATTAACACTGATTGAGTAATCTATCTAGTCTAGGCTACCTAATACAGGATTCAAAGCTATTAATGCCATGTGTGACTCACGCCGTGCGGTAACCTGACCGAATGTGTCCGATTTCGATTACTCGAAACACGTGCTGATTTCACAATCGGATCGGATATTTAGTAATTAACACTTCCTGTTTTGTATGTATGTCTGAGTCAGTAAATAGGTACGGTCAAATAGTAGGTGGACTGGGATACTTGTATAGTCACCTGCAATAATATGTTACTCTTCGAAGGCCGCAAAAATATGTGACACGCTCTTATGACTCTACAAATAAGATCGTGTCAGATATTTTTGCGGCCTTTGTGTAACATATTATTGCAGGTGACTGTACCAACAGGAGGCAGAAATTAACCCTTTTTTGGGGGCCGTAACCAAAGGGTAAAACGGGACCTTATTACTAAGACTCCACTGTCCGTCTGTCTGTCACCAGGCTGTATCTCATGAGCCGTGATAGCTAGACAGTCGAAATATTCACAGATGATGTATTTCTGTTGCCGCTATAGCAACAAATACTAAAAAGTTCGGAACCCTCGGTGGGCGAGTCCGACTCGCACTTGTCCGGTTTTTCAAAATTTAATTTAATTCCAGTCTAGTCAAAGGTCCCTTTGTCGCTTACCATAAGGACGAGATTTGCTTGTATCTTTATAACCTGTCAAAGCGTCTTTATGGCAAGCGATAATGTGGGACTTTTTGCTAGGAAACAACACATACCTTACCTACCTAAAAGCAGCAGAAGTTGCTAGGCGGGCGAGGTGTTCAAAATACCTCTTAACAATGAAGTCGCGTCAAGATCATTTTGAACACATGGCCCGCTTAGCAACTATTGCTGCTGACTGTACAGGCCATATAACTACTAGTTGTGAAAAGCGTTGAGGTAGATGTATTGGTCAAGCGTAGCCGCAGACGCAGGCAGGGGTCGATAACCGCTGACATCACTTAAGTATGCAGATAAACTTATAGCGAGCGTTTCATGAAGTTATCTATGTTTAGAATACATTCTCTGATGTAAACATACGTATATGTGACGTCCCACGGGTAATGGTACCTTATGGCGGTTGGCGCTTACGCCATTATTAACGCCGCTCCAATACTATTGCGCTGCGACGTAAGCGCCAGCCATCATAAGGTACCTTTTCCGTGGAGAGTCACATATGTATTCAAAGCACATTACATTATCGTAACCATTTTAGCCTAAATTCTATTGACAGTCAATACCTGTTAAATAATTTCTGTTTCTTCCTGTGTATGTTGTATCTTGTATCTACCTTGTGTTATATTTTTCTTGTAATGAAATATTTGTAAGCGTTTCTCGGCGCATTGGTATTTTTACTGTAATGCCGTGTAAACATAATTGTATTAAATAAATAAATAAATAAATACCTAGTGACTTGTGTAAATAATGGTCCTGGATTTGAATCCTGTCCAATACAGTCGCCATCATCAGCTACCTGATATCGTAGCGGCCAAAGTGATTGATAATATCTGAACATGTATTTCTAACATTTAATTCATAGTCCGGAAACACTTATAGTATTTTTCAAACTAGGGTACGCTGATAGATGAGTGCGGCTGTCGTGAATTAACACTCTCGTTTTAATGTAAATGACTTTTAATTTTTATTGTTCCATACTGACCCATGTTCTTTCACTGATATGTGTTAAAATTGTTAATTATCAAACGGTGTCGTTAACGCCATCTAGCCGAGAATAGGCCATCTATTCGAGAATGACTTTTTCTTGATTTCCGAGGCACGTTTTTTTCTTAGACTTTATTTATCTTATACGGAGTTACATATATCTTTGCTTTTAGTAATGCAAGAATAAAATCTTCAGCTTTAAATAGAAATGTTATTCCGAGAAACGTACTCGAAAGGACAAAAAGGTCGACGTGAATGTTTCATTCGTACCTTGGGATTAAAAAAGAAATGTACCACCGTACACAACTTTACATTACCGTACAAGTTAACTAACAATACGTAAACCTTATCGTAAAGATATATATAGGGTCCAAATATGGTCAGTTAAGTTTGTAAAGTTCCTGTGTAATGTTTTGACGGTAGTCACATTAAACCAATAGATAGGCAGGATAGGTTTGTTAGGTAGCTTCAGATGCCCGAAGGGCAAACCGCCCAGAAATAGGAGCCCCGCCAGCGGGGCTTCGTCCGACCCAGGGAACGAGAAAATGGTTTTCACGTTTCACGATATGCTTAGGAGTTTCACGATCTGCCGGATCTTACGACGGCCGCCGATATTAATACTACCGTTCATCAATTATTTTGATAAAATTAGTATAGGACTGAACGTCACAATTCCGGCAGTAATGCGGCGGCGAACGTCACTCATTTTGAAATGAAACAGCAACACAGCGACCTTATGCCTTGTGTAATAAGGTTTATGAACTGTCAGTTAACAATGTGGGCGATGGTACAGTCACGAGCTTTAATTTGGGACCCATTTCCATTAAATGTTTGAAATATGATGCGGAAGGGTAGAAAGTAAGTAACACCACAATAGTCGGGTAAATAATGAACACTTTAATAGAAAACTGTTGGCCTTATATACTAGTTACATCCTTTGTTTGAGTTCAATCATGTGGAAAATCGCAATGAATCATAATAATATTAATTGTATTTTATTGTGTCGTCTCGAGTTATATTGGAATGCCAATTATTATTGAAGCGTGAAAAAGAATTATAATTTATCTATTTGTCAGCTGATCAGCTGTGGTCAGCTGTGTGGCCTCACTACATGTTGTTAGAACATTCGTAATGCTAAGTATAAGGTTGAAACTTCAGTTCGATAGTGTTGAAATGTCAAATTAAGACATTTAAAAGTCATAGCGAATCGACCCTTGAAATGATAACCTCTTTGCAAAAAGTTATCACTCCGGTTTTATAATCTGTTTAAAGTGACATTTTCAAAAATATTATTTCACAAATTGACGTAATTGAGTGGTTGCCCCTAGAAACGTAAACGTAAGTAAATGTCGATGGTAGGTAAACATTATGATGTATGTCAATGAATTATGACACTGCGTTAAAATATTAGCTCTAAATAGCGTCAGTTTGCTACACGATATTCAACCTTAAAAGGGTCGAAAAGTGCTCGAGTGGAGACCACGGACTAGCAAGCGCAGCGTAGGATGTCCACCCACAAGATGGACAGACGATCTTGTTAAGGTCACGTATGGAGGTCCAAGGGGGAGGCCTATGTTCAGCAGTGGACGTCTTATGGCTGAGATGATGATGATGATGATGATGATTCAACCTTATGTGGGTCCCAAATTAAAGCTCGTGACTGTACCTGCAACAGTAATGTCTCATTGTAGACGACGACTATACGGTTACTCTGGTTGTCAAAAGCTGAAGTTTGACAATTCAGTTAACAGCGTCATCTACTTCAGCTGAAAAACACACGACACGATTTTCTTGAACAGCAAACAATCAATAAGTTAAGTAACTGTTTGGTAGGTAGGTAGACCTAAAAAAGAAATACGCTGCCTCATGCTATATCGAAGTAGCGTAAATTGAATTTAACTGTATTGTTGTATATTCCAATGTTATTTGCTAACGGAATTGTATTATTGCGTTGTCATCGGATACGTTAAAGTTGCTAAGGTTTGTTCGGCCGATGAAAGCGGGTGAAAATCGAAGTAATATACTCGTGTCGATTTAAAACATGTTTTTTTTTTGTATCGTAACAGTACATTACGATACAAGTGCGAAAAAATAGGAAATTCGCAACGAGTGGGGATAAATTCGACTCGAGTTGCGAATTACCTATTCGCACATGTATCGTACAACGTTTTACATTACATAATGGCCCTTTAACTTTTCGACATAGTTACGTATAAATGTGCTTATTATAGCACAGGGGCCACAGGGTGTCATAATGGACCACCAGATTTACTGTGTGACTCTTATGTCATTGAAATACGGTGTATGAATGGTCAGTCTTCACTGAACAAAACCAGACCACTCCTGATTTACAAGGATTAATAGCGTGCTGAAAAACGTTGACCTAATTTTTACATTGCGTCATGTTTTGCACGGATTGAGGTGGGATTTATTTTAGAGTACATGATAAAAACATACCGAATTTAGAACGGAACGGTTTTTTTTAGTCTGGTAAAATTAAGTTTATGTACTTGTTAGGGTTCTGTACCCAAAGGGTAAACTAAAAACTGGGCAAGTGCGAGTCGGACTCGCACACGAAGGGTTCCGTACCATTATCTATAAAAACGGTCACCCATCCAAGTACTGACCCCGCCCGACGTTGCTTAACTTCGGTCAAAAATCACGTTTGTTGTACGGGAGCCCCACTTAAATCTTTATTATATTCTGTTTTTAGTATTTGTTGTTATAGCGGCAACAGAAATACATCATCTGTGAAAATTTCAGCTGTCTAGCTATCACAGATCACGAGATACAGCCTGGTGACAGACGGACGGACAGCGGAGTCTTAGTAATAGGGTTCCCGTTATACCCTTTGGGTACGGAACCCTAAAAACGGGACCTATAAATATCTGTCGTAATTAGGGTTTGCAATCCGGATCCGAAATATATGAAATTATCCGGATCTGGATCCGGATCCGCGGATATTCCCATACATTTCGGATCCGTCGTGCAAACCCTAGTCGTAATAGACGCGTTTTGTTAGAGAGTGAACCTTCTGTACGTAGTACTATTAAATACTATTATTTATTCTGTACCTTTACATATTGGCTCGCACATAATTCGAATACAGTAACGTAAAATCAAGATATTATTTTTAAATTTCGAATATGCCACAAGGTAACGAGCCCGCAGCTCCCTTTGTCAACGAACGTATTGTTGCAGCCAAGTACTGGGCTACTCGACCGGCTACTTGCCTCTTCACTCGCATTGTGTTGGGCATTGCCTTGAGTACAACTGTATACCTTAGGTACCTATATGAACCCATAAAAAACGTTATCCTCTAGCTGCCCACACATAAAAACTTGCCAAGACATTTTTTTTATTCTACGTCGGTGGCAAGTTGGCAACAAGCATACAGCCCGCCTGACAGTAAGCACCAGTGGCGGCGCGTCCATAAAAGCCAATTCCCACCGGCTTGCCTGTTTTTGGGCGTTTGAGCAGAGTTGCAAAGGAAATATGTAAGTCAAATTAGCCCGGCTTGCCTAAATGCCTATGGATATGTTCGTTGCCGACCTTAACAATCCGCACCCTCGTTGAGCCCTAGCAACCTTACTCACCTATGAACGCAACACCACATGAGTAGGGTCTATTGTTATATGGCTGCGGTTCCTTGTAAATTTGAAAGTAGAATGGAATGACCGAATTCTGTCTTGACTTGAGACATACTAACATTAAACTAATTGTGCGTGCGTGCGTGCGTGCGTGCGTGTGTGCGTACGTTCGCGTGCGCGTGCGTGTGTGTGTTCTCACTGTTCACGTGTACGGCCGTCAGGAACGCTGCTCGCACTGTTAGTGCTTAAGAAAGGAGACCTAGGCTCTACGAAACATGTCGCGCGACTGACTAAAGAGTCTAAAAACACGTGAGTTTCAACAGTAAAATTAGTTTAATATTAGAATGGAATGTTTATCCTTTTTAAAGGCAGCTAGAGATTAGGGTAGACCGAGAAAATCGGATCAGATTAAAAATCTGTTGATATTTAAACTATTTCTTACGACTGACGTCGCAGGCTAAGAGAAGAAACGTATGGTGAAATTTTAGTGTGCTCAATCAATGCAATATTTCAGATATCAACGGATTTTTCACCGTGATCCGATTCGCCCTGCGATCCGATTCGCCTCGGCTTACCCTATTTCATAAAAAACAAGATTTATAAAACCTCTCATGTGTTTACTGCAACGATCGATCGCCCACCTAAGAGAAATGTATTTGTGATCCAATTTATGTTTGGTTATTCATCCGTATCCGATATCCGATATACGTACGAATACGTAACGGAACACGAATAACCGTAATTGGAAGGGAAAATGTTTTGTGATGCATCTCCGATTCTCCGTGTTGCTCGTTCGATATACATATGTAAGAATGAGTATTCTGACCAGAATAACAAGAATGCTGTGCGTGGAAATGCTATGAACTTTAAGCACGACCAAAGAGAATAGATAGTATAGAGGGGTCCTGTCATAGTCAATTTTGTAGTCACAGTAAATTTACTGCCATCTATCGACACACGACTAAAACTCAAAATGAAAACGTATAATATTAACAAAAAAATGTATATATATGGATAAATGATTTTATTATTTTTATATCATTTTGACCCATGTTCATTCACTGATATATATGTGTTAAAATTATTAAATATGAAACGGTGTCGTCACGCCATCTAGCCGAGCATAGGCTAAAGGTGTGTGCGCCATCTATCCGAGAATGACTTTTTCTTGATATCCTAGGCACGTTTTTTCCTTAGACTTTATTCATCTTATACGAAGTTACATATGTCTTTGGCACGACGTTAGTAATGTCTAGGAATATTAGTTTGTAATTCTGGATGTTCTTATCTTCGCCACGCCACCATGCGTTTAACCGTAATTGAAGTGTCATGACGTCGCAAATCTTAGCCAAAAGATCCTCTCAATTATTATAAATCAAGCCATTTTTTACAGTATCCAGAAGTTATTTCGCAATTCTTGATGTTGAAAACGTATCAACTAAGTATTTTCATTACCCTAACGCGTTTCTTTCTGCGTTTCTTTGGCACATTACGAGTAGAAAGTATAATAGCGCTCAGTCATCAACATAACCTATCTTATCTTTAGATATATAAATAAAAGTAAACAAATAATGGTCTACACTTCTATAGTATGGGGTTCTTCAAAAAACGAGAGTACAGGTTTTTAAAGGGACGGCAACGCGCATGTAACACCTCTGGAGTTGCAGACGTCTATAGGCTACAGTGACTGCTTACCATCAGGCGGGCCGTACGCTTGTTTGCCACCGACGTAGTACAAAAAAAGAAGTGGTACTTACTTACTTACTGCTGTGGCGCAACGACCCGAAGTGGATCTTGGCCTCCGACACCAAAGACCGCCATGCTACTCTGTCCAAAGCCGTTTCTGTCCAGTCGACGGCGCCGAGTTCGCTAAGGTCTTTCTGTACTTCGTCTCTCCAGCGGGACCTAGGGCGTCCAGACGGCCTTCGGCCACTTGGTACTCCAGAGTACGCCCTCCAGACTGCGCGATCTTCCCCCATCCGGACTACGTGCCCAAGCCATCGGAGTCTAGCGGCTTTCGATTCAAAATCAAAATCAAATTCGGCTTTCGAAGTGGTGCAATCAAAATATTCAAAATCGCAGATTTATTAGAGATTTTCGGTGAGTTTTCACTGAACTGAACTGCATGTAGGTAATAAACATCGGACACTAGAACCTGCAAAGTGGAACCTTTTACTACTTCGTCACAGTTTCACTGTTCTAATGCGTTTCTTTCCACATTTCCTCACATACGAAGTGTAAATGCGCAGTCATCAACATAGTTTTCGCCTAATGCGTTCTGTGCTTGACAGAGACGGAGTCACACTTTAGTTTTTGTTCTCACCCCCTCTTTACCCCCCTGTTAAAACGAACGTATTCAGCGGTTGAGCTCTACGGCCAAAAAATATTACCGAAGTCAATACAGAATTGCCTTACGTTCGGATTAGGGTCATTCTTAAAAAATCTCATTCCCCTGGCCATACCTCATTTTTAGGATTCCGTACCCAAAGGGTAAAAACGGGACCCTATTACTACAACTCCGCTGTCCGTCTGTCCGTCCGTCTGTCTGTCGGTTTTTGGTGACTGTGTAACTCGTGCCAAGTTCCATCTACAACCAAAACAGGAATGTCTTGGGAATTTGCGAATAGGTATACCCAGGGGAATGAGAGTAGAATGACCCATGGTTTTCGGTGGGGGACTGGTTTCAATATGACAGTTTTTCATACTACATCTTCGAGCAACACCGGCTTCCGACACATCGGAAGGGAGGGGCCCAAGCGATATCTCACCGTACAAATCTTTCTGCCATTTTTCGCGGGGGGAAAGGTGCACACAGTCGCACTTCTCACACACTTCAATACAAAATACAATCTGTAATGGCGACACAAATATGTACATAGAAAATGACACACGTCAAAGACAAATCTTGCAAACCTCGATCTCTTTTTGTGTACGGACGAGTGACAAGTGTCACAACACGCACACTAACACATTTTCGTTGAAGTATGTTATTGTATTCTGAGAGATGAGATGTCGGATTTGTCGCCCGACCGATCCGCAATTTGTACTGAGACTAAAATATAATAATTGTGTTTGAATGTAATTAAACGTATGATATGTAAAAAAAAAAATACATGTGAAATGTAACACTTTCTTTTTGTAAATTTGATGTCCCCGACCTCTTTTTATAACAAAAAACCGAGCAAACAGGCATTTTTGTGCAGCAGTGTTCACGCGCGCGTCTGGACTCGGTCTAGTGAAAAATCCAAGTGCAACTAGTTTTATTACCCGCGCTAGACTAATCTAAATTGACGCGCTAATCTTGTACCTCGGCAGAGGGGAAATAGTGCGAATGCCGCCTCCCTTCCGTGTTGCTCGAAGTACTACATAGTAAAAAACCGGCCAAGTGCGAGTCGGACTCGCGCACGAAGGGTTATGTACCATTACGCAAAAAACGGCAAAAAAAATCACGTTTGTTGTACGGGAGCCCCATTTAAATATTCATTTTATTCTGTTTTTAGTATTTGTTGTTATAGGCAACAGAAATACATCATCTGTGAAATTTTCAACTACCTAGCTACCAAGGTTCATGAGATATAGCCTGCTGACAGACAGACGGACAGCGGAGTCTTAGTAATGGGGTCCCGTTTTTAACCTTTGGGCACGGAACCCTATAAACGGTTTCAGCTTTACAATAATGAAAAGCATCAGAATTATAAACGCCGAACCCCACTCAAAAAAATGGCTCCACCGAAAGAAATGAATACTTAATTCAATTAGATCCATTCTAATTAGTTCAGAGCAGGCAATTATGCCGAGACTTTTGATTAAATTAAAGGTAACCTGAGACTTATTAGGAGGTTTTCTTCATTAACTCGACGTGACGATCTGATAGGACCTTATTCGGATACAATTTTCATATCGTTTAGAGTTGGGCTGAATAGATTTACCGAATACGAATATTTTCGGCCGAATGTTCGGTTCAAATTTTACTGAACTGAATTTTATATGTCAAAGGTATGTTCGAGAATAAGGCCCCTGATGAATAATCGCCGCGACTTATAGCCAGACTCGCGAAAATGTGGCCATATTTTACAACGAGTGTCTGCGCCAGATAAACGTGTTTAAACTTGTCTGTCGTGACGTTTACTCGGTGATATCAGTCCTCGGTCCTCAATGTAAAGATGAATTCATTGTTGCCAGATGGCCACAAAAGTCACATTTTTTATATAATCGGTTAAGTGCCACTTCATACGATTATTATTAAAAGAAAGCTAAAACATTTGTCAAATAAAAGATAAGTCACATTTACGAAATAGCTAGAGTTAGACAAAGAAAAGTCTGCAGAGATATTAACAGCACACGCAGTGCCAGTGTTATTTATACGTCATAATTTCATTGAAGTTTGACGTTTAAAATAACATGCACTGAGTGTGCTGTCAAAATCTCTGCAGACTTTTTTTGGTTTAACTCTACTTACGCGTATGTCCTTTTCATTTCACTCGGGTAGACACTGTCAATTACGATTACCATGATAAAAGTGTTAAAAATAACAATGCCAATGCAATTTGTTTTGTATACATAGATAACACAGACAAAACAAAGGTATCGTTACCACAAACAGCAATGTTTTATATCAGTCTTTTAACGATAAACATTTCAAAGCAAGCCCGGCTTAACCCAGATTATAAACAAACAAACGTAACAGAGGGCCTACCGCGAGGGCCTTTCGACGTGTTGCCTCCCTGTCACACTTATGTACGTATTTACAAGTGCGACAAGGCAACACGTCGAACATGGTTCGCGGTAGGCCCCCAGAGTCAGGCTCCGCTTGGGTTATCTATACTTTCATCTTCATTCGTATGCAAAAGCAAAAGGTCTAGTTTGGTTGTCCATAAGAGCGATTTTAAGTTACATCTTTATGCCAGTAGGGCCTTATTGACAGCTAAAGAAAGAAAGGCCTTTGGCTTTATTCCTATCAATCACAGCTTGCTAGGGATTCTGAAAGCTGACAGACTTCTGTTCATTTTAACCAGTAGTAGATATAACATATACATTTCTATGTACACGAATAGTTGTCATAATACAACTCATACGATATGTGTAATCGACAACGTCCATAAATACCTAGGTATAGTAGGTATTATTCTGTCTCATTCAGTATTAGGTCATTAGGTTAACTAGTTGTTGCGTTTAATCTGCTTAGATTATTAGAAAATATACTTATACCATAATTACTTCACAAATAAAGGTAAGTCGAAGATTACTCTTTGATTGCTTGATTGGTTGTCTGCGTATGTCTGCCAAAGCCTACTCCCGTTGAAGCTCCTCTTAAATCACTTAAAATAGTTAAAATACGTAAGTGACCCGTTTTAACCCGTTATGACCCGTTTTAACCCGTTTTGACCCGTAATATGTTTAGACATACTCGTATTCTTTCGAACTAAAACGTATTGTGTACAACAAACGCGTTGTCACACCGTAAAACCATTCCGATATCGGTCGGCACCATATTCCTTATCTGTTCTAGTTTCTTAAAACAATCAATGGATGCCGAGCGTTATGAATGGCGATATTGAATAGAAAGCCGCCTACGGTAAATGAATAATAACGCAGTTATATACCTATTATTTACCTCAGTCGAGCTTCAAATAAAAAGTATAGGCACGTAGCGCTTTCATAGATGGACTGATTTATAGCGTTATCTAGTTGAAGGATCTAGTTAAAGTCAGCGTTCAAGATTGAACATCAACATTTATAACGCCGACCTATTAGCCTAGTCGGTAGTGACTCTACTTATGAAACATATATTATAGTCCCGGGTTCGAATCCTGTAAGGGCATTTTGGGTTCTCTTGAAGGTAACCTAAAAGCTGTTTCAAAAAACACACCGTTTCAACTACACCGGCTATTTTTGTCGACCATTGTTATCACGGTCGCATTTTTATCACCTGTCATGCGATGCGTCACTTTCGCACTTACATATTTGTTAGAACGTGGCAGGCATGGTGTCAAATGATAAAGAGCCAACCATATTAGCCCTACAGTGCGGATATGATGGTCGTTCTTGTCTACGCAACGGAAAAAACGGTATCCGTCACTTTATTTCTATCCCGCGGTGTTAAAAATTGGCAGTTATTCTATCACGTGTATAAAACCATCCATAATACGCCGGTAGGGCCTTGTTTCACAAAGGTGATAATTGTCACCTGAGAATGATGTAATTGCTGGATCAACAACTAATTATGGGATGACGCTACGTAGTGTCCTTACTAAAATTGGCTGAAATTGGCTGATTGAGCGGCCGTTTTATAGTGTCGAGGAATATTTGACCTCAAAATATTTATAATGAATACCAAATAATGTTAATAATAAAATAACAATAGCAGTTAAATAATGTCACAATAATTGACTTGTTAGTTTACTTAATTCTCCTTTTTTTTCTCAAATGTATGAATCTTGTATACTTATTTATAAATCTACCTTTAATGTAGTTTAGTCATGTAAGCCTGACCTGTAATCTATATTATCAATAAAATATGAGTATGAGTATGAGTATGAGTACTTATAGACCCGGAAATAACGACAAATAGTGGTGTTTGGTGAAATAGGCGCCATGACTGACTGACTGATTCTAATCTGACCAGACTATTAAGTAGATACCAATATTACCAACCCTGTTGTCCGGCCCGTCCGGCGTGCGGTCCGGCCGTATAATTGGTTCCGTCACTATCACTGCCTAAGTCGACTGGGCATTGAAATAGAATTAGCCAACGAGGGTACAGATGTGCATAATTGTTTTCCATCGTATTCGTATTTGTCATGCTACTTCAGTCAACCACAGTATTTTTTGTACCGAGACTGACTGAAATAGCGAGACACGTTCGTACGTTTCCGTGAAAATACGAAGGAAAATAATTATGCACTACATCAGTACCTACAGTAGATCCAGCTAATGAGGCATTGTTTGCGAATTTGACTAATTATGTACCTCATTACTCATTAGGTACCTAAAAACATGTCCTTGGTTCACAAACGTGACAATTGTCACTTGACAATGATGTGATTGCTGGTTCAACAAGTAAACATAAGTTTAATCATGGTATAATAATATACTCCGCCTGGTACTCCATTCCCGTCTTTTCTAGGTCACCTAACTGACACGGGCCTACGTCATCATGCGACAGCGCTATATGATAATATGCGATAGCGCTATATATAGCGGCCATGTTGTTGTGACGTAGGCCCGTGTCACTCTGGGAATGGAAGACCATGTTTTATTAGACTATGAGTTTAATAATATAGACTGTGCGGAAAGAGAAACGAATCGTGGACTGTATGGGGCCCAATACATTCCCCGACTCTTCTCTTTCCGAACAGACTCTATTATAATATAACACTAATAACACACTTACACTTATACACCACAATTTTCTTTACACTTTCTATAACACACTTACACTTATTTATTCTATTATAATGTTGTTGATAATAAGAAATTAAATATAGTGAATAACATTATGATTAAAACTATACTTTACCTACAAAATAAAATTAAAATCGGACTAAACTTAAAATAACATGGATTGATTATCAATTCATTTGTCCAAGTTAGGTAGAAATATCTGTGTGTAAAATTAAATACTTATCAATTTATTATATTTGTTACAGGTAAATACTGCTGTTTGATCCGTCCGTCCGGTCCGCGGTCGCTGGGTAATTGGATGACACTATAAGTCAACTGAGGCCCATTTCTCGAACGATATTAGACTAATATTATTAGTGTGTTGCTATGGAAACTCATACGATTTGACAGTTCGTGGACTAATAATATTAGTCTAATATCTTTCGAGAAATAGGCGAAGAGACGATGACAATGTGGTTCGTAAGGCGCTGGAATTGCCTGAAATAAAACGCGGTAGAGGGCGCCCGCCCGGCACCTGGTGGACAAACGTGACCCGAAGAATAAAGCATGCCAAGCTAGACATAAAGACAATCCAGGACAGAAGAAGTGCCTGGCGTAAATTAATTAGGAGAGCCGACCCCACCAAAAGTGGGAAAAGGGAAAGAAAAAGCCGAAGATCTTTCGAGAAATGGGCAGATGTGAAAAGGGGTATTACTAGGCTCTGCCAATCTACTGACAATTTTGTTTCAACCCCATGCATGCAGCAGTGCTGTAGGAGAGGACAATATGATTTGGACAACGTTTTTAAAAAAGTATTCTTAAACATTACTATTATGGTTCCCATTACTGGGTCATTTTATGTTCACGTGTAAAATTTATTAGAATAAACAAAATGGTTGTGTGGAACAAGACGAACTACTTAATTTTCATCGGGGCTAGTACTTACATAGCGCTTTTTCGCTCGCACACCAGAGCGGCGTGCGGCTGCATCAGTGTGTTAACCATATATATTTTAAACATTGACGTATATATCTCAGGACTGGCCTTACGGGCAATAAGAATGGGGCATGAATGGGACCAGTACAGCGTAGTGACATAGCTACAACGCGATTGGTTGATGAGTTCGCATCACGCACGCGATTGGTTGATGAGCTCTCATCACGGGCGGGATTGGTCGCAACTAGTTGCGTTAGGCTGCACGATTGACTCGAATTCGTGAGTGACACCGCTGATCTAGTACCATTCTTAGTGCCCGTAAGGCCTGTCCTTAGATATAATACGTCAATGCTTTTGAATATGTAATTACGTATATAGATATACAAATACAGTATGCGGTGGATGCGGCGACCGCGAGCACCGCTTATCCGAACCAATTAATGTTGCGGTCGGAACTCATTTAACGGCGGGGAAACTGATTAAATTTAATATGGAAGGTGTTCAAAAATATAGTGGCTATTATTTTATAATTACTAGCTGTTTATTATTCTTAATAGTTGGTAATTATAAGAAAATCGTTATAATTTTTTTCTAACATCTTATTATTGATTATTAGAAGTATTAGAACAAATTACGTTATTTTCAGTCAATATTTTAATTTGTTTTTATTTCAGGTAGAAACACTACTAGGAATATAAATTATAAACTGAAATAAATGTCATATACTAAAAAAAAGTGACCAAGGCCTATTTTAGTTTATTACTTATTATTGAATTCGTCTGCGTGAAATGATGACCTCAATCTGTCTCCAGACCAAATTTCTTCTAAATCGGTTCAGCGGTTTAAGCGTGGGGAGGTAACAGACAGACAGAATGACTTTGGCATTTATAATACGAGTATTACGTTGTTGAAGACATGGTATAATAATATACTCCGCCTGGTACTCCATTCCCGTCTTTTCTAGGTCACCTAACTGACACGGGCCTACGTCATCATGCGACAGCGCTATATGATAATATGCGATAGCGCTATATATAGCGGCCATGTTGTTGTGACGTAGGCCCGTGTCACTCTGGGAATGGAAGACCATGTTTTATTAGACTATGGTTGAAGATATAACCTTGAAATTTGAAACGTAGGTACCGATATAGGTTCCTTCCTTATAAAGGATTTTTCAGGAAATAAAACATATGCATGTTCGACAAGTACCTACGCAGATTAATTTATATACTGTCACATTATTTTCTAAGTTGAGAAGTTACTAAGTAACAAGGTTTTTAAAATAACCTTCCAACGCGGAAAACCGGTACCAAGCCCTTCCTATCCTAACCATATTATACCATATATGTTCTAACGATGTAATAGAGCTAGACCCAATAAAACGAGTCCCTTACCATGTTGACCTTACCAATTGTGATCAAACTCGATAGCGACCGCATGAATGTAAAAAATTTCAGATTTAATCAAAAATCATTTGTTGTCAAGCAACAAAAAAAACAACAAAAAAAAGATTCAGTCATACCTTACAGATTCATCATCATCATCATCATCTCAGCCATAAGACGTCCACTGCTGAACATAGGCCTCCCCCTTGGACCTCCATACGTGCCGGTTGGAAGCGACCCGCATCCAGCGTCTTCCGGCGACCTTAACAAGATCGTCTGTCCATCTTGTGGGTTGACGTCCTACGCCTTACAGATTAACATACAATAATTATAATCTAATCTAAAACACTAAAAATCGTTTTGGAGACAACAGTTTTTTACTGCGTGACCAGGACCACGCATGAGCTATGCGCTATGCTAAATCGAATCGAAATTGCGGGCTTTCTCTGTCACTCTTATTACGCCTTCATTGGAGTAAAGGAGAAAGATCTCCGTAATTTGCGAATTTCGATATTCGCAGTAGTAAGTGCCCGAAATGGCGCGATCGCAGCTGGAACACCGTCAGCTCGTAACGGACAACTTGCGAACATGTTCCAACATGGTCTGTCGTAGCGGAAACATACTGGTGCGATACGTAATGCCTCCTCTACCAGTGTTGCCAACTTGGCATAAATGATGCCAGATCTGGCATATATTCAGTCGCTTTGGCACCAAAATTTTCCATTTAGCATCTGGCATATTTTTTAGCATAATTTAGTCTAAACAAAATTTGCACCAACTTGGCAGCAACAATATGCGCCATCGCCTTATGTGGTTCATAATATCATATGAATTTTGACTTTTGTAGGCGGATGGACGTCGACGGACTATATAGTATATGTATAATTTTTTTTAATGGCAAATAAATTCAGTTAAATTGACCTCTGATTTTTTCGTGGATTGACATATTTGAGTTCCGTTTTGCAGATTTGATTAGACAATTGTATCAGGTTGGGCGAAAATTATCCCATCTGCACTGGCCTTCACTGATCTTGTAGGTACTTAAATAAATTTAGCCAAATCTCTGTTTTGCTATTTTGCTGGGATGGGACAGCAGTCGGCATATTAGTCCTAGCAGAGGTACGTACGGTGTTTTATACTGAATATTTTTAGACACCATATTATTTTAAGTGTCTATTTTCAAGTGACATTTTAGCATTTTTTTTAGCATAAATCAAAAATCTTTGGCATAATTTTGGCATAATCTAGACATTAGTCCAGCATTTTTTCAAAATACGAGTTGGCAACACTGTCCTCTACACTATCGGCGATGATCGGTGATCGTTGATAGTATCATCGTCTATCATCCTGCAAGCATCCACATGATCACCTGTACAACGCAACCACCCGGCGATTAAAAAAAACCGGGCAAGTGCGAGTCAGACTCGCGCACGAAGGGTTCCGTACCATAATGCTAAAAACGGCAAAAAAAAACGGTCACCCATCCAAGTACTGACCCCACCCGACGTTGCTTAACTTCGGTCAAAAATCACGTTTGTTGTATGGGATCTTTATTTTATTCTGTTTTTAGTATTTGTTGTTATAGCGGCAACAGAAATACATCATCTGTGAAAATTTCAACTGTCTAGCTATCACGGTTCGTGAGACACAGCCTGGTGACAGACGAACGGACGGACGGACGGACGGACGGAGGGACGGACGGACGGACGGACGGACAGGGGAGTCTTAGTAATAGGGTCCCATTTTACCCTTTGGGTACGGAACCCTAAAAAGGACTCACTGGTTTTTCGTCGCCTTAAGGATGACTCACGGTAGACCGGGCCGTGTCCGGGCCGGAGCTTCCGGCGCTTACTTTTCTATGACATGACAGGTGATCACGTGATGCTTTCCATAGAAAACGATGCGTCGGAAGCTCCGGCCCGGACATGGCCCGGTCTAACGTGAGTCATCCGGCGTTTTGTAGGCGTTCGTATTTTGAAAACAACTCATGCCTCATGGTAAGGGTTGCCTATTATTAAAGTTACACATGAGGTAGTTACAAAGTTACAAACTCGTTTCCAGCATAGCGTGACCACTGCACGTAACAACCTAACTATGTCCATAGGCCCTCGTCTGGTCACTTTTGAAATATATTAAACGGATTGTTGTGTAGTCAGCAGCAGAAATCAGCGGGCGAAGTTAATCTGAGAATCGTTCAACTTAAACTGAAATATAAAGATTACCCTGCAGTAAAAAAATTATGATTATTACTTATTACTTAAATAGCCGCAATTGCACCCCCAAAGAGCCGCATGCAGCTCCCTAGCCGCGGTTGGCGACCTCAGATGGACTAATGACTAATAAAACTTAATCTTATCAGAGTGGCCTAGAATGCTGTTATCAGGATTGCGTTATCTAGTGTCATTAACACTTCATTCTTCACCTTATACATTCAAATGTAGTACACAACGACATGAGATTGAGTTCTTTTTTCGCTGCTTTTCCTCTGCGTTTATTTGCGATGGGGTTGGCAACTATCAGATGTTTATAGATGGCGCCGCCAACATTGAATTTACCTGTCTCTAATAGTTTTGTTCTATGAGATTTGGCTTAAAAGGCTAGTATCCAGGATAAAAAATTTGCCTGAAAATGGCACAATTAAGGGACTTCATATTCAAGAACACCTTGGTCCCGAGTCGAGTTTAGAACTCCCAATTCCAAGGCACGTAAATACAAAATAAATTAAGTGTTCTTTATTGAGCACACTAGACAGGACGAGGCTGTACTCGTAACAAGTTGTAAAGTATATTGCGCCGGCGCCGAGCTACCGCGGAAGCTGTGAAACAATAGGACGATTATGATGACGACGAATTTTATTAGTTGCGCTTGCGTTGACTCGAGAGTCACCGGGGCGACGAGAGCAAAACACTACCGAATAACAGTGTTACCTGCTTCTTTAGCACATTTCCGTTATAGTTTTGCTACATTTGTCCACGTATTTTAGCACCCGATTGACTAATCACACTGCATTGTAAATTTGTTAGTGGGAACATAACATGACGCGGTTAACGTAAACAAATGAATTTAACGACAACCAAATGCACAAAAATGGTGAACGTTAAAATCGAGTCGTGAGTCATTTCAGTCTCCGTTCGCTGTATGTGATGAACTGATGAATATGGTCACGGACAAATGAGCAGAGATGACGTCATACAGGAGTGTATTCACGCTCCAGTTGCCTCAAGTGCCGACTGACATACTCACGCCGTCAATGTATTGTCAGTTACTAAGGAGTTAGGAACGATATATCTAGTCTCCGTTCGTTATATGATGAACTGATGAATATGGTCACGGACAAATGAGCAGAGATGACGTCATACAGGAGTGTATTCACGCTCCAGTTGCCTCAAGTGCCGACTGACATACTCACGCCGTCAATGTATTGTCAGTTACTAAGGAGTTAGGAACGATATATCTAGTCTCCGTTCGTTATATGATGAACTGATGAATATGGTCACGGACAAATGAGCAGAGATGACGTCATACAGGAGTGTATTCACGCTCCAGTTGCCTAAGTGCCGACTGACATACTCACGCCGTCAATGTATTGTCAGTTACTAAGGAGTTAGGAACGATATATCTAGTCTCCGTTCGTTATATGATGAACTGATGAATTTGGTCACGGACAAATGAGCAGAGATGACGTCATACAGGAGTGTATTCACGCTCCAGTTGCCTCAAGTGCCTACTGATATACTGACGCCGTCAATGTACATATTGTCAGTTACTAAGGCGTTGGGAACAATATTGTCAAAGAGTTATTGATTGAAAAGGTGGTGTAAAGTCTAAGAGAAAATCGTGCTCCAATGTTTGACTGCTAATATGACGCTTTATGTTTGGTAGATAACTGAATTGTCATCTGTTAAAATTTAACAACCAAAATTAGTAGTACATACTACCATTTAATTCTATAAGAACCCATAGTCGCAGGTAAAACATATTTTTGAAGATATTTATAAGTTACATTCACTAGAATCGCTAGAGTACCGGTAAAAAAAAACTGATAACAACGTTAATGTTAAATAAGCTAATTCATGAAATCACCTTAATTCATAAAATAAAGTATTAACTGTAGGTAAGCCAGGGGTCAGAAGACTTTTTAAAAGAGCCACCCGTAAAATAGATTATAAAATAATAAAAAATTAAAATGTGAATTTTGAACGGCTTAAAGAGCCGCGATTGTACTTACCTTGTAAAGGACGTAAAGCCACGGTTTACTGACCCCTGTCGTAGATATACTAATGTATATTACCTACATACCTAGGTCATTAGATTCATCAGAGAAGCACAAACAAACAACACGCAACGGTAATTAAAGTCGCGTTATTTTTCAACGGAGCCATAAAGAATTGAACATTCTTCAACCTCGTCGTTAGGTCGTTGCTATAGTATATACATATTAATCCATGTATATAAATATTGTACATATGTGGTGGAAAAGTACTAACAAATCTTTAGTTGCCAACGTTTTTATTTTGCACCAGTTTACGCTTCTTATTAATGTTTATGTGTATCCTCAAATACTTATCGTTTATTTTAATCATTTCAGGTAAATATCGAAGGTGACTGACTAGTAAAAACTTTTGGTTTTGAAAGCCCTGAAGAAAAACGAACAAGAGAACTTCGGTCCAGTTTTACGACGAAAACTTATACCACTATGTACAAGTAAGACCTGTGTCCTGACCTGTGACATAAGCATCATTACTTTAATATCTACTGGCACGAGTAGCCCGAAAGAGACCTAGCGACACATCCTTACTATATGTATGCAAAACTACTCACTCAAACCTATAAATCTAAGGTCCAGCCCAACCGAAATCACAAGTGTCCGCAATGTCCGTTGTTTGCGGACCGTGACTGTCCACCCTTGTCACCCCCTGATGTCAACCGCTTCCCCCCGAACCGTGACAATACGAGACAAGGGACAGTTCACTTGACTGACAGTTTGAATGAAGTCCCGATTCCCCTTTCGCCGTGGCAAAGTTATTTGACATCTTTTGATAAGTTTAAGTAATTTGTTGAAAGGTGACAGGTGACATCTGACCTCTAAATATTTGTGATTTGTATATAGATTAGCGACCCGCCCCGATTTCGCACGGGTTTACAACAAATTATACACTTAAACCTTGCTGAGGAATCACTCTATCGATAGGTGAACGCATGAAAATCCGTTCAGTAGTTTTTGAGTTTATCGCGAACATACATACACACAAACAGACAGACGCGGCGGGGGACTTTAGTTTCATAAAGTGTAGTGATATATAATCTCACATTCTGACATTTCTGACTCGATATATCGATCGAGCTAAAGGAAGTTACGGCCAACTAAAACTAGGGGTGCACTTTTCAATTTTGTAAGTTCCATGGCTGTTAGGCGATATCTTGAGAACGTGGTTCAAATAAATATATTTAAGTCCGAACATAACATGAGCTAAAAACTCTTGAGTGTTAATTTTTTGGGCGACTTCAAGAGCCGCATATATTGTAACTGTAAAGAGCCGCGGCTCATGAGCCACAGCTTGCCTAGCCCTGGCTTAGGAACACTCTGTCACTACATGTAAGAATGTCAAACATCTTGCGCGGAATTACAATATTCACACCATGCGTGCATTACAGTCACCTGCAATAATTTGTCACTCTTCGAAGGCCGCAAAAATATGTGACACGCTCTTAGGGCTCTACAAATAAGATCGTGTGAATCGTGTCAGATATTTTTGCGGCCCTCGTTGTGTAACATACTATTGCAGGTTGTACAGTTAAGTTGGTCGCACAATACGCGTGGGGTCATTTTTGAGCTCTAGTCAGATTTCTATAGTTATCTAGTTCGTTGGCCTAATAAAATAAATGACAACATAATAGATTACCTACATCGTTTTTAAAAGGTTTTTAACATATTTTTTTCCGAAAGCTTTTTTACTTAGTGTGGAGTGTAGACTGTAGCTTTTCGTGATGGGGGTTCGTTGGGAGAAGCGTAGAAACTCGCCGCTGGAACGCGCTGGCCGCTGTGCTGTCTCGAAGTCCGCTATACCTCCATTTACCGGTATATGTGTTGTGTGAAATGAAAACACATATATTTGATTTATTCACTTGGAGAGTGTTCAGGCTGGTATGAGTGAAGCTCTCTTGATGTCTCTGATATCTCTGAATAAGCCACGAAACGGCTCTGCCTTATATAGTAAAACACAAGGCCGTTTGGTACCTTCTTCAACTAGTGGGTGTATCATGCAGAGTCAGTAATGTATATTTTTGCCAATCTCGTTAATTATAAGCACGTATGAAAGGAGCACGAATCCTAGACTTATAAATAGGTACAATATTAAGCACGTATGAAAGGAGCATGAATCCTAGACTTATAACTAGATATAAAACATTCCACGCAATTCATTTGACATAATATACGAGCACAAAGTAAAACATGATATACAAAAGTAAAAATAGTAACCTAAACGTAGAGACTAATTAAACACATACATGAACCCTAATAGCTATTTACGACAGTCTCCCCCACGTGTGTCAACACCGTCTTCATGCGCGGAGTAAATGGGGATAAGTCTAGAAACTGGGCGGCGGACGTCACCTGCGCGTGTGCGAACAATGGCCACTCTCACATGACCATCTGGGCCAGGAAATAGCTGGGCGATTACGCCTCTGGGCCACGTTCCTCGTGGCATGGAGCTATCCGCAATGATGACTACGTCACCTTCATGCAGTTTTCTCACGTTTTGGTGAGCACCGGGCCTGGGGAGGAGGCTGGGTCGGTATTCCCGCTGCCAGCGCCTCCAAAATTGGTCGGCTAGCGTTTGCGCTGTTTTCCACGAAGAGAGCGACATAATTGCGTCTGTGAAGACACCCAGTGGCGACATGGCACTTGATCGACCGATTAGAAAGTGATTCGGCGTCAGGGCTTCGATGTCTAAATCTGGATTCACTGGTGTCAGCGGTCTGGAATTGACTATGTGCTCTGATTCTAGCAGTAAAGTATGTAGAACTTCTTCGTGGGGTGCTCTTTCTTTCAACTCGTTGATGACGATCGCGTGGTTGCCGTGACTGTAGAGTGCATGAAAATGCTGTACTAATAACTTGACGAAATCCTCTTTTGCATGTAAAACAGGCATGTGCGTGTTTTTATCGATTCTAGCATTTAGAACGATGATTCCGTTTTTGTCAAGTTGTACAGCGATTTTGTATAGCCGAGATTTCTTCAGGAGTGGCCGCCCAGTTTCCAGAAGCTTGATTTCCTCCGGAAATGCAGCATGTTGACTCCGTCGGATTAGTAATATCTCTGCTAAATCTAAATGCCCCTTATTTATCTCTATGTCTGTTTTCTTAGCGAACAATGCGGCTTTGAAAACCTCGGCGGCAACCAGAATACTAGCGGTGGCGCGAACTAATCGTACGTTATTAATAATGAACGATCGCCACGCGGGTGGGAGTGAGACGGGTATAGGCGAGTCCCAATCGATCCCTGTCCACCAAACGAAACGTAACGTATCGCGATCTTGCTCAATTATTTCGATCTGTAAAGACTCTAACAGGTCGGGGCCAGCCAACAGCGCGCTGTTAAACGAACGTCTGTAAGCTGTGGCTGCCGTGTCCCAAACTAATCGCGTTTTCCCGCTTTGCGGCTGAAAAGTTGGGAAGTGCGCCAGAGGCCACGTCCGGGGTGCCTCGGGGGGCGGTGGCGAGTCCATTTTCTCCGCGTAACCTTTGTGGAGCAAGTTGTTCATATGCTTTGCATATTCGGCTTTAAGTTTCGCATCGCGGTCTAGCTTTCGTTCTAGACTGTACAGCCGTTTCAATGCTTGCGCTCGGTTATCGGGGAGTTTCTCGTCATCTGACCGCCAAAGTAAGCCCGAGCGATACCTTTGCTCCCCCGGTATCTTCTCGCAGGTGGCTTCTAACAAATCTAGCGCACGTTGGCCGGGGTCGGCCCGAGGTACCTTCTGCGAAACGCCTAATGATTCTGTCTCAGAATGTCGTTTCGCAAGTTGTAAGGCCTCGTCTTCCGCGGTATTAGGCTTTGCGTGCCCAACAAATTGTACCGCAGGTGCGATGCTGTCCGCAGTTTCGTGTATCGTCAAAGCCATTGCCGCGCCTTCGTCAAATAGCGCGAGGGTTTGGACGGTACCTAACGGTTCCGACACCTCTTCAGGAATGACTTTGAGACACGTCTGCGGCAGCCTAACATTGAGTACTGCAGGTGCCGCCGGGACACTATTACCGTTCGCGGATGCGGCCGCGCTTAATCCGTGTAATAGTTTATTATGTCCGGCTTCGCACTGACTCATGCCACACGCGACATATTTACATTTAAAACGCGCACGGTGACTCGCGCCTAAACATCTATAGCACAATCTAGTACCCTTCACCAAGTCCCATCGCTCAGATATAGTCGCGGCTAGAAATTTCGAACACTCGCTAACTTTGTGTTCTTTGCCGTTCTTACATATGGCGCACGCATCGCGCGAGACAGAGACAGACGATATCTCCCGCTGGGGCTTAGCTCCGGTTGACGCTGGCTTTTTTAAATTACCATCGCGGCGCTTTACTTGAGCTATAGTTGATTTACTAGTACGCGATCTATTTCCCGTATCACGTGTGTATGATTCGCGGGAATCTGATTCCGAATCCGAACTATAGTCGCGAAGGGACGCGGGGGCGCGGGACCTAGCGAGAGCGTGGCTCGATCGACTGGGCTCGCGCACAGAGGAAACCGCGTTTCGTCCATTTCGCGATCTATCATACGTATCACGGTAGAACGCGGGGTCGCGAGACCTAGAGAGAGCTTGGCTCGATCTTTTGGGTTCGCGCGCAGAGGAAACCGCGCTCACTGCATTCCGTGATCCGTTAGACGTATCACGCGTGTACGTTTCGTGGCAATCTGCCTCCGAATCAGTACTAACGTCGCGAGAGTACGCGGGGGCGCCGGACCCAGCGAGAGCGTTGCTCAATCGACTGGGTTCGCGCACAGCGTTTACCGCGTTTCGCGATCTATTAGACGTATCACGCGTGTACGTTTCGTGGTAATCTGACTCCGAATCCGAACTAACGTCGCGAGAGTACGCGGGGGCGCCGGACCCAGCGAGAGCGTTGCTCAATCGACTGGGTTCGCGCACAGCGTTTACCGCGTTTCGCGATCTATTAGACGTATCACGGTAGAACGCGGGGGGACGAGACCCAGAGAGAGCTTGGCTCGATCTTCTCGGTTCGTGCACAAAGGAAACCGCATTCACTGCATTCCGTGATCGGTTAGACGGCTTATATCGGTTTATGCGCTTGGCCGCAGTACTAATTTCGTTAAGAAACTCGGAAATTGCTACTAACCCGGGTGTTTCTACGTTAGACTGCCTGTATTTGGCCCAGTCATAGCGCACTATCAGATTCAATTTATCCACGATTTTATTCACGAGCTCAGGCGCGTGCAAGTATTTCTCTTGACGCAAGGATCTAATGGTGGCGACGGCATTCGCTACATGCGCGGCGAATGAGGCTATATTCGAATTGTCTTCGGATAAACGCGGCATGCGTTTAACATTATGAATTTCCGTAAGAACAATCTCCTCAGGGTCGCCGAACTGCCGTTCCAGCGCTTCCATTATCTCGTACGGATCCTGAACTGTGTACATTATTGATTTTACGGCCGTCCGAGCTTCGCCCTTAAGTGCGCGCCTAATCCGACTGACGTTATTGACGGCACTAAACATGGGCGACGTATCTTCGAACTCTGCCCTAAATGATATCCACTCGGTGATATCTCCGCCGAATGCAGGTAATTCCGGCGGTTTATGGTACATTGGCGCGTAGGTACCGTGCGGTACCTCTAAAATGCGCGGGGGCGGTCTGCTAGCCCGGTCGGCGGCTGCACGCGGCGGCGGCTGCGCGGTCTTTTTCGGCGGCGGGAATTTAACGTTTTCTTTCGCGACCTCGTGCTGTAACCTAGCTTGTCGTTCTACCCAACTTCTAGTACGTTCTTCGACGGTCGCGTCACTGCTGCCGACAGACTGCGCCTTCAGTGGCGCAACCTGCGGCCGCAAATTTGCAGTGACGGACCCTGCCTTAGAAGCTTCGACGGTCGCGTCACTGCCGCCGCGAGACTGCGCCTTCAATTGCGCAACCTGCAGCCGTAAATTGGCAGTGTCGGACTCGGTCTTAGCAACGGCTAGACGGGCTTTATGAACCTCGAGCTCGGCCATTAGCACGGACAATTTATTGTCGCGTTCCCTAACCGATTTGCGATTCTTTAATTCGCGATTAGACGGCGCCCGCGACGGCGGCGGCGGCGCATCGGTGTCTTTATTCACTAGCGTATTCGACCTACTACGATTTACTACGGTGGCGTCTAACATCTCCGAGTGTACCGACTCGGTTCCACCGGTAGCATTCGGGTTGCCACTGGTGCCCATGCTCCACGTATTAGTCTCGTTGGACGTAGTCTTACCAGACGAGGGGGTAGGGGTATCCATGTTCGGTGCGGGCGCAGGTGGGCCCTTGGTGCGTGGTCGTAGGCTCCTTGCTTCCTTTTCGGACATCTTTCTGGCTGGAACCACTTCACTTAACACACGCGGGGGGTCCCTAACTTGACCTGCCTATGCCTATGACTGACCGTTGCCGTGCGCAACGTCAGTGCCCTAAGCGTGGATCCCTCGTGGCACTGAATCTCCCGCAATGGCAAAGTGCTATGCCTAGAACGTTCGAAAGCAGTGTGTGGGCATCAACCATGTGACACTTGCAACGAAAGTTGCCAGGACACGTGAGCGGAGATGATTCTACGACGCTGCACGGTCCGTCCGGCAAGCCGGTAAATGGGTTACGGAAAAGGTATAGGGTTTGGGTCTAAACCGAAGCGAACTTCTAGGCTCAGCGCGTCCTTTATTCTTTCTTGCCGTCTGAGTCAAGCAACGTTCGCTTAAAACTCAGCGCGTACTTGTTTCTTTCTTGCTGTCTGAGTTAAGCAATGTCGCTTGAAACTCAGCGCGTACGTTTTTCTATCTTCATCCGGCTTCAAAAGGACCAAACTGTGGAGTGTAGACTGTAGCTTTTCGTGATGGGGGTTCGTTGGGAGAAGCGTAGAAACTCGCCGCTGGAACGCGCTGGCCGCTGTGCTGTCTCGAAGTCCGCTATACCTCCATTTACCGGTATATGTGTTGTGTGAAATGAAAACACATATATTTGATTTATTCACTTGGAGAGTGTTCAGGCTGGTATGAGTGAAGCTCTCTTGATGTCTCTGATATCTCTGAATAAGCCACGAAACGGCTCTGCCTTATATAGTAAAACACAAGGCCGTTTGGTACCTTCTTCAACTAGTGGGTGTATCATGCAGAGTCAGTAATGTATATTTTTGCCAATCTCGTTAATTATAAGCACGTATGAAAGGAGCACGAATCCTAGACTTATAAATAGGTACAATATTAAGCACGTATGAAAGGAGCATGAATCCTAGACTTATAACTAGATATAAAACATTCCACGCAATTCATTTGACATAATATACGAGCACAAAGTAAAACATGATATACAAAAGTAAAAATAGTAACCTAAACGTAGAGACTAATTAAACACATACATGAACCCTAATAGCTATTTACGACACTTAGGTTATCGGCAACAATTCCAACACGCTGATTTATATAGGTAGGTATTTGGGTTTTTGTATGGCGTGCGAGTGGGCAGCCTTCAAAGAGCATTGACCTATAGCCGGTTGGCATTTATTTCAACACCATTATAAGTACGACTGTCGGTTACAAGTATTTCTTATAGAGACAGAGCTCTTGCTTACTTGGTTATACGAATACAATCGAGTAACCATTATTAGTCTGACTTTTGGTTACAAGATTCTGATATAGAGATAGAGGTCATCTAAAATGGTTTAGCGAGTGATGAAAATGGTGCAGTATAAAAACAACATGATCTGCTGTAATAACAAAACCTTAGTTTAATTATTAATGCAGTTTCTACAATGTTTTAAAGTTTATTTTGTAACGTGGAATATTAACTTAGTCTTAGTACTCGCTGTTCTGGATAAAAATATACAGGGCGGTAAATGAAGGATTATAACGATGTAAAATGTTAGGTATCTGGATTCGCCCTAGTTTCGGCGGTTTTTACGCCATTTTTTAGAAATATTTTTTACGACTCCGTTTTGTGTTGAAATTATTTTTTCATTGCACTTTTGCCACTCTAGTCTAGTTTATCAAAGTGCAGCCAACCTATTTGAATGAATGAACGTGTTTATTTTTTTTGAGTGATGTAAGTATGTCATGATTCATGTATCTAATAGTTAAAGCGACAAGCCAATAGTACTATATTGGCCTAGGACAGGGTTCGGCCAACTTTTGAGAAAAAGAGCCAACCGCAGTAGAAATCTAGAAATCACTTGTTTTAGGAACCTCAAAGAGCCCCAAACGTTGTTTTCCTTGGTTTAGACACTTCAAGTGTTAATATTTTGAGTGACGTGAAGAGCCGCAATTGTACCTCTAAAGAGCCGCATGAGGCTCGCGAGCCGCGGTTTGCCGACCCCTGGCCTGTTGCTGAAAACCCGCATCACCCTCGCGCTTATTGGTGCGCATATCCGTATCATATCATGTTCGGATCACATCGATAGCAAATCAATATTTTAAATTTCGAACAGGCCTAAAGGCAATCAGTGTTCAGTGTGTTCACTGTTCAATACCAAATACCAATCTGTACTCGCAGGAAACGATTCGATATGAATTTAATATTACGACTAGCGAACCGGGTATCGGATCAGATTTGATGGCAAATTCATGATAAGTAGGTGAACCGAGATTTGATTCAGAAATCACCTTTACCATGATTACTGTTACTAGAGTTAGAGCATGGTGAGTGGTTCGTTGTAATAATTAGGTATACCTAATACCTGCTGTGGAATGAGCTCCCTTCCGAGGTTTTCCCGAGGGTCTACAGTATGGGGTTCTTCAAAAAAGGAGTGTACAGGTTTTTAAAAGGTCGGCAACGCGCATGTAACACCTCTGGAGTTGCAGGCGTCCATAGGCCACGGTGACTGCTTACCATCAGGCGGGCCGTATGCTTGTTTGCCACCGATGTGGTATAAAAGGTAGCGAATGCAATCTCGATCTCGCAATTTCCAGATCTTGCGAGATCTCACACGAATTTTCGAGATTCAATCTCGTTGACAGGAAATCTCGATTTAAGCAATCTCGGTCGAGATCTCGATTAATATTTTCGAGATCTCGAACGAGATTGAAAGATTGCTCCCTGTGAATTACTTTGTTTTGAGTAATCTTTTTGACCTTACATTCGTGTTGTTCAGGCAGTGCTATTGTATGAGGCCGGCTTTAGCTGACGATAAAATCACTATGGCGCGCTCTGTGCGGAAAAATCGGACGAATTTAACGTACCCAGTCACAATTATTTATGATTTTTGCTCGCTTACCCTAATCTTTTTTTGTAAGTTGCTGACTGCTTTTCAAAAATATCAACTGAGCATGTAGTTGCCTCTGCTTACAATTTTGTAAAGTTAAAAATAATTAATAGCACTTTTTCATAATTACATGCAAATAGAGCAACATACATATTATTTGTTTTTTTTTTTAATAAAAATAGTTTTGTATTAAATGATGATTAATTTGTTGATCTTCAAAATAAAACATGACATACTCTAAATAAGTAGTAGGTATATACGGAATTCTTAGAGATGTTTGCTTAAAATAACACATTTTTAATTACTTTGTCAAATCTCGATCTCGTCGAGATTAATCTCGATCTCGAAAGTGTGACGGTCGAGATCTCGAAACACCCTATCTAGATTCAGATTTGTCGTGCGAGATCTCGAATCGCCAATCTTGGTGCGGGATTGCATTGCCTACCTATAGGTAACATTAGTGTAAATCAAATTGAAGAGGGTGTATTATTAACTGAGCTTTAGATTTGAGCAAAAAGAATAGATAGTATAGAGGGGTCCTGTCATTGTAAATTTTGTAGTCACTGTAAATTTACTGCCATCTATCGACACACGACTAAAACTCAAAATGAAAACGTATAAAGTTATCAAAAAATGTATATATATGGATAAATGATTTTATTATTTTTATATCATTTTGATCCATGTTCCTTCATTAATATCTATGTGTTAAAATTGTTAAATATGAAACGGTGTCGTCACGCCATCTAGCCGAGGATAGGCTAAAGGTGTGTGCGCCATCTATTCGAGAATGACTTTTGCTTCAATTCCGAGGCACGTTTTTTCCTTAGACTTTATTCGTCTTATACGAAGTTAGATATGTCTTTGGTTTGAGAGAACTACTTTTTCACATAATAGATCTAGTTTTAGTAACAAATTGATGTTTTAGAAAATCGCTAAAATTATAAATGTTTAAATGTTTTTGCAATTTAAACCAGAAACTAACCTCGTTTTCTCGCCCTCGCTCGCCGCTCGCCTGGATATTACTTTCCTAACTTCCACGCATAAATTATACGAGCTATTAGCGACCCTACAGAAAGTTCCACTTGTATTTATTGAAGCTGGTGACATTACTCATAGCAAAGCGCTAATAAAATTAATCTTACCAGCCCGGGAGACCCAGGCAAAACTCGCAAATGAAGATTTTTGTGAAAGGCCCGCTTACATAATCAGTATAATCACCTCTCAAAATATTGCTAAGGAATCAAAAAACCACCCCTTTATAAAACAGACTCGAGAAATCGAACTCTACACTACGAACTATCGCAGCTCTCAGAATTCAATGAGTTAGAGATAACGAAAGAACTATATTATTTCACCGAAGTAATCGAGCGGGCGATGAAGTGTGCTGTAATGGCTGTGCCCCTAGTGTAAAGGTTCCGTCACACAGGCGCGTTTTCCGGGGGCGTGAGCGTTTTACATGTAAAAGCGGCGCGCCCCGCCGCCCGCAAAACGCGCCTGTGTGACGGAGCCTTAAATTTCATTCCATAGCGTGACGTGACTTACGCGTTTGCGTTGTGTCATTTTGTAAGGGATTTTGAGTTTCCAAAACGCCCCGCTTAGCGTGCTGTTCAAAATCCCATACAAAATGAGACTAAACGCAAACGCGAACGCTCGTCATATTAGTAGGTAGGGGAGCCCAAGAGGGGATTTTTGTGTTTACTCGAGCGCGTCAGATTAAGATATGAGTGATATCTTGGTACCCCGTGTAGTCTACCTTTACCCCTTCAAGCCATCTATGTTGAGCCCTTGGTTGGTGGGGGGCTGGTGGGGGGTTCAACAAATTGTTAAGCAGATTGTGGATTTGGTCATATTAGTCCAAATTAACGCTATAATTGTGCTATTACTAAATCTGATAATTATTTGCACGCATTTCCTTAATCTGACGGTTACAATGTAAAAATTAGGCGTCAAACTTGTGTTCGTCAGATTAAGAAAATGCCTACAAATAAGTGTTATATTTAATAATCAAACGAACTTACCTGTGAAGTTTGATTACAATTATACGAGTATCCAAATCCAAGACAACAAAGTCCCGCCCCCCAACCCCGAAAATAAAAATAAAATAGTCTCCGTGCATAACACAAAAAGATGACAAGGACGGCATGATTCCATGTACTGCTGCTCAGTAAATTATATTGTTGTCTTGGATTTGGATAGGAAGTATAATAAATAATAGAAAAAATATAGCATTAACGTGGACAAAAACGACCAAACCCACAAACTGCTTAACGATTTTTTAACCCTCCACCAACCTTCCGAAATTTAAAAAAAATTGTAGACGCTTTCCGGCTCCCTGAAAAAAAAACTTTATATAACTTTGTTTCTTCTTATCATCTAATATTTCGATTCCAATAGGCCTGTACGAGTCATCGAGCATCGTCGGCTCCCCAACTATCACGCTATCGAATGAAATTTACACTAGGCTAGGGGTTCTGGAATAGTTCTCAATATTGACAAAATGTTACCTAATTTATAATTCCAATGAGAAGGTAATAACGAACAATCGGTCTCATGAAAACAATTTGAAAATACTCATCTATCTAACCGATCGTCCCATTGAGCGAAGATTTTTTCCCGCCATTCAGCTCTATCAACCGCAGTGCCAATGAAAGAAAAACTATCCCATTTCTATTTTATTTCGCGGAGCAATCTAGCGGCGACGAAGCGTAGTGGAAATGGTGTCTCAGTGAATGTTTACCAAGAGCCCCCGCGAGCTGTATTGCCAGAGTACTAAAATTAGCAGCTTTTGAAGCACAATTATATGCCAATTTTAGCAACTTTTTTTGAACATCAAAAAACGTTGTTCCTAAGCACAGCATGTATTTGCTACTAGTGTGTCTTAGGGTGGTATTCCACCTGTCCAATTTCTTGGTCCAATGTGTATTTGCGTCTCACATTTCGCTTAGTGAGAGATTGAGACGCAAAATGCACATTGGACCAAGAAATAGCACAGGTGAAATACCAATCTTAAGGCTTCGTCACACAGGCGCGTTTTCCGGGTGGGCCGTGAGCGGGGCGCGCCGCTTTTACATATAAAACGCTCACGCCCCGCCCGGAAAACACGCCTGTGTGACGGAACCTTTAAAAGAAGAAGAAGAAGAAGTCTCGTTTCTATTTTATTTCGCCACTCTAGCGGCGACGAAGCGTGTTCAAAATGTTGTCTCAGTGACCGAGTGTTTTGTGTTTACTGTGTACCGAACTACCAGATTGGACCGCGAGCTTTATTGCCAATTGCTAGATTAGCTACTTAGGTACAAATTTAGCAACTTTTGAAGCCCAGATATGCCATTTGTCAATACTATTCCATACATTTTAGCATCGTAAAATGTCAAACCTAATAAATTATACAATGTACTTGTCTTGAGTCTTTTACATTTGCGCAGCAATGTAGTCGGTAGTACCTCGCGCCGCGATACTGCAGCAGTATCGCTGGCGCAGTCTGAATCTGAATGATACCTTTAGACGGACTATTAAAGCTGCAGCCGGCCTAGCCAAGGTTACAATCGCTATCGCTTCGACAACGAAAAGCATTATGTCTCTCTATCACTCTTCCATATTAGTGCGACAGTGACAGTTGCGTTTCGATCGCTACGGAGCGTAAGCGATCGGCATCTTGGCTACGCGGCCTGGTCTACTTTGTTGCAGGTCCCATGTTGGGATACCCTCCTCCAATTGAGGGGGGACTTAAATCTTCTCGAGGCAGAGGTGTAGGGTTGGAGCCGGTGAAACTTTATTTGACGTTCATAAGCACATTGTAATATGCCTACTTGAATTATTTAATCATAATAAACTGTTTTTATCTCATTATCTTACTGATTTTCTACTTTGAATCTGGCAACCCTGCGTTGTTAAGAGGGGGAGGCGAGGTCCTTGAGGCGACGAGGCAAAAACGCCGAAGCGCTGCCGTTTATTGGTCTATTGATATCCGACACTGGCTTAGAGCGGCTTTCGAGCTTTGAATCTGATCTTGATTCGATGTTTTTCGTGGTGTCTCGTGCTACATTTATTGACATAAGTACTGCGAGTAAACTGTACATTTTTTATAGTTTGAATAAAGCTTCTGAACCACAGTTGATACACGCACCGTTTTTCTTTAGAGTTAGACCAAGAAAAGCCTGCAGCGATTTTGATAGACCACGCAGTGCAGGTTGTTATTTTAAACGTCAAACTTGTATCAAATTATGACGTATAAATAACACTTACATTGCGTGGGATATCAAAATCGCTGCAGACTTTTCTTGGTCTAACTCTATGTCCTTTTTAAAAAATAACTTTTTCATCACACTTGCTCACAAAAGATCTTATTTTGACCTGAAGGACAAAAGCCTATATTAAACCCGCGGGAGTTATGGATTGTGAAAAAAAAGCTATAACTCCCGAAGGAGTTTGGACCTCTAACTACCTACAATCATTATGAACCCGAAGGTCTAGTTATACTAGTTATCTTAACCAAGGAACAATCTAGTGCAAAATGTATATAAAACTCGTTGGACCGCATTCCTTGCACTTAGCCGCTTGCGAGCGAGCTATAAGGTCACATTCCTGCGGGACTAAGCTTTGTCTGGATCTTTATCCAGACTGGACAAGTCTGTACTTGTCCTGGTTCAAATTTGGCCCGGCTGCACACAGACCAATTCGAGTTTTAGTTATTCGATTGCTGTCGATTGCATTGCTGCCGCAAATGTATATGTGTTGTAATTACTAACATCTCACTTTACTATTTTAAATAACTTATATTTGTCGTTTGTCGCTTATCAGACAGGGTCATATAAGCCACGGAGCGTGCCTCCAGTTAGATGTTGGAAGGCGAACCTCAACGACACCGGTTAGAGTGTCGAGGCTAACTTGGATGTCAAATACCGCTCGCTCATTCCCAAACTACATGTGTTTTAATTATTAATCTCACTTTACATTTTTTTTAATACGTTTCTATGTAGTTCTCTTATTACCATAAAACATCTGTCAGTTTGTGGCTCATCAGTTTACAAGACCACGGAGCGTGCCTCCAATTAGCGAGACGTTGGAGGGCGAGACGACGAGAACGGTTAGAGTGTCGAGGCTAACGTCAAGTGACGTGCTCGTTCCCGAAATATCACATGTTTTAATTATCTATGTAGTTCTCGCCCTAAGTACCCAGATTTACCAAAATTGTAAATACTTATGTAAATAAACAGACAGCAATATATAAAGTGTAGGTATGTACCTAGTTCAAACTACGGAACCAATTCCAAAAAAAACAGCTGTTCCATTCAAAAACACCTTAACAGCTTCACAACAGCATCGGATCTATTCGACTCGATGCAGGCAATATGGTTTTTGCGATGTTAACTAATTGCCGCAGCGAACGTACTGCGATACTTAAAAATCCTAAAACCTGGTTAATAGTTATAAACAACGCTCGTACTCCATCGCTTAATATAGGTACTTATCAAATAAGCCACTGAATTCAAAAACAAAATTCACTGATCAATGATAGGCCTTATCTCCTTCAAATAAGGTTTACGAACAGTCAGTCTGTGTCAACGTTAAGGTACATATTAGGTACATAAGTCAATGGGCACTCATCAAGTCATCAATGTATGGTGTATATGTCGGCGGCTGATTGTAAGTTCAGGCAGATCGTAATGTTCCTGTGTAATGTTTTGACGGTAGTCACATTAAAGTATTAAACCAATAGATAGGATAGGTTCGTTCCCTAGTAGCATTTTCGTTGGGGCCCACGGTGCCAACGGTAGGGAAAACGTTGGGATGAGGTTCGTTCCGTAGCCAACATTAATTTTGTATTGGCCCACCATCGCATTTACCAACATTCGCTGTGGCACAGATGCCCAACAATGGGCCTTTGTGTATTTTGGTACCGTTGGCTAAACAACGATAATATTCGTTGGCCCAATGATGACATATATCGCATTTACCAACATTGGCAGTGGCAGTGATGCCCAACAATGGGCCTTTGTGTATTTTGCTACCGTTCGCTAAACAACGATAACATTCGTTGGCCCAATGGTGACGAATACCGCATTTACCAACATTGGCTGTGGCACGGATGCCCAACAATGGGCCTTTGTTTATTTTGGTAACGTTGGCTAATCGACGATATCATCCGATGGCCCAATGACGACAAATATCGCATTTACCAACATTGGCTGTAGCATTGATGCCCAACAATGGGCCTTTGTGTATTTTGGTAACGTTGGCTACTCAACGATATCATCCGATGGCCCAATGATGACAAAAATCGCATTTACCAACATTGGCTGTGGCACTGATGCCCAACAATGGGCCTTTGTTTATTTTGGTAACGTTGGCTCATCAACGATATCATCCGATGGCCCAATGATGACAAATATCGCATTTACCAACATTGACTGTGGCACTGATGCCCAACAATGGGCCTTTGTTTATTTTGGTAACGTTGGCTAATCAACGATATCATACGATGGCCCAATGACGACAAATATCGCATTTACCAACATTGGCTGTAGCATTGAGGCCTAACAATGGGCCTTTGTGTATTTTGCTACCGTTCGCTAAACAACGACAACATTCGTTGGCCCAATGGTGACGAATACCGCATTTACCAACATTGGCTGTGGCACGGATGCCCAACAATGGGCCTTTCTGTATTTTGGTATGGTTGGCTAGTCAAAGATATCATCCGATGGCCCAATGATGACAAATATCGTATTTACCAACATTGGCTGGGGCACTGACGCCTAACAATGGGCCTTTGTGTATTTTGGTACCGGTGGCTAATCAACGATATCATCCGATGGCCCAATGATGACAAATATCGCATTTACCAACATTGACTGTGGCACTGATGCCCAACAATGGGCCTTTGTGTATTTTGGTAACGTTGGCTAATCAACGATATCATACGATGGCCCAATGAACACAAATATCGCATTTACCAACATTGGCTGTAGCATTGAGGCCTAACAATGGGCCTTTGTGTATTTTGCTACCGTTCGCTAAACAACGATAACATTCGTTGGCCCAATGGTGACGAATACCGCATTTACCAACATTGGCTGTGGCACGGATGCCCAACAATGGGCCTTTGTGTATTTTGGTAACGTTGGCTAGTCAAAGATATCATCCGATGGCCCAATGATGACAAATATCGTATTTACCAACATTGGCTGTGGCACTGACGCCTAACAATGGGCCTTTGTGTAATTTGTTACCGGTGGCTAAACAACGATAACATTCGTTGGCCCAGTGAGCACAAATATCGCATTTACCAACATTGGCTGTGGTACCGATGCCCAACAATACCAGTTGAGTTTGCTTGTGGCGTCACTAGATGGCGTTACTGTCTCCAAACATCGAAGTTATAGTTATTTTCTCGATTATTCCGGATATAATCATAATATTTTTTTAAAGTAACTTATAAATCTAATAGCTATAACTATAAAATTTATACATAAATTTAAAAAATTGTATTTTACCAACATTTTCTCAATTTAAATCTCAAAAAACATAAATCTCGCTTACGAAGTTTCGAAGTGCGGTTAGTATATCTACAAATTAGAGTGTATAGTAAGTGTACTTGCTTCGGCAGTACATATACTAAAATTGGAACGATACAGAGAAGATTAACAACAACTGCTGCCTAGCCTTAAGGCTTTCATGTGGATACAACCAATGCCTACCGTAGTGTAATTGTAATATTTATCAGCAAAGGCCCAACGTCGTATTACACAACCACTTACTTAACGTAGGGTAACTGTAGGACTCGTAAACAAAAGCCCATTACATAATTAGACTGTAGGCACACTATAAATTACACAACTATTTACCTACGGTAGTATTGTAAGAATCCTACACAGGGCCCAACGTTAAAGTTACAATGTTGGCCCTTTGTGGGACAAGCTGTGTTGGGCCTTCAACCTGGTGCACGACTACCTACCGACCTACCTGACTTGCCGTTGGGTAATTGTTGAATTTGCAAACAGAAGCACAACGAAAAAATGGCCCTTTTTTAGTTTTTTGCAGTTGGCCCTACAGCAAGCCATACGGCCAAATGTAACAATTAACCAACCATCAAACAAATGTGTATAGGCCCAACCACGGCCCAACCAAAACCACCACCGTTGAATAATTGTATGATTTATTTAAATAGGCCCAACGAAAAAATTACTCTAATGGCCCTCTGTTGGGAATCTTCGGGAGGGCCTTTGTCGAGGGCCCTCCAGCAAATCGTACGGCCAAATGTAACAATTAACCAACCATCAAACAAATGTGTATAGGCCCAACCACGGCCCAACCAAAACCACCACCGTTGAATAATTGTATGATTTATTTAAATAGGCCCAACGAAAAAATTACTCTTATGGCCCTCTGTTGGGAATTTTCGGGAGGGCCTTTGTCGAGGGCCCTCCAGCAAATCGTACGGCCAAATATAACGGTTGCCCAACTAATACGTAAACAAAGGCCCAACAAAATCCCTACAAGAAAATGCTATTAGGGTTAGGTTGCTTCAGATGCTCGAAGGGCGAACTGTTCAGAAATAGAGGCCCCGCTGTGCGGGGCTCCGTCGATCCAGGGAATGAGACAAAGATATTCACGTTTCACGATATGCCTAGGAGTTTTACGATCTGCTGATCTTACGATCGGCCGCCAACATATACAACGCATGATGGTTAATGTTAATCTAATATTGTTTTATTAGTTAAATAAAGCCAGCTGCGGTATGACGTAATAATGCTTTGCTGCCTTTGTGTGTAAACCCTTACTCATACAACTGACGATAAAACTATAATTGTGGTTTTTATCAACGATTGTAACAAAGAAGCATTCGATAACGTACGCATAACAAGCCTTAGTGACTTGGCGTATGGCCTCAATCGATCATGTTTTTGTGCGGATAAAAATTAAATGCCACTTAATGTGACTTATGACAGCCATGCGCGGTATATTTTTATTAGAATTATGTTTACGAATTCACAGTTCTATCTTACAGGTTACTGCACCAATTGCACAAAATTTAAAATATCTATTTAACTTAGAAATTACTGAATTTTTTTTTTTCGTATGGCTTTTGTGTACTCTACTTCAGAGATTTACAGTTTTTAAGTACTGTACCGCTTCTGTGGTTAAGGTGGTAAAATCCTCCACTTGCCCATGGTATTTGGTTAAGGGACAGTCAAATACCGTGTGGTGTACGGTCTGCTCGGCTGCTCCACACCGACATACTGGTGATTCGCACCAGTTCCATTTGTGCCACAAATAAGCACAGTTTCCAACTCCCGTCCTTATTACTGAAATGAGAGCAAAAGTCGTACGTTTTCCCAAAGCGCCGACAATTTATTATACTGAATAGTTATTGTAACCTGTACCGGCGTACTTACCTATACGTTTCTTCGTCAAACATTGCTTTTATTTTATGATTTCAAGTATCTTCTTATTAATTCCATGTTACATTAGTTTACCCAAATTCTGATCGCCTGCGATCGCGTTGCCGTACGTGATTAACTCACAAATAAATCGTGTTTAATCTAAGCAAATCACGGCGAGTATTCTGGGCGCGGTGACTCAGGCTCAGCGGGGTTAAGCAAGCCACGCGTGTCACTGTTTGCTTTATGTTATCCGTCTAATCCAGAGCTACGTGCCCAATACCGTTTACAATAGTTTACATATGTATACTTCAAATACCTACAACTTACATAGTTCTGTTTTTATACACGTTGGCCATAAAATAAGTGCATTCCGTTGCCAGGGAGGTTTTGGGATCATACTGAGCAACTTTTACTATGAGACCAACCCCGAAATCGCGAAAAAAATTTTACCCTTCCATAGAAAATGGACCAGCCAAAATGTATGAAACGGCCAAATTTTTTTTCGCGATTTCGGGGTTGTTCCCATATTAGTAAAAGCTGCTCAGTATAATCCCAAAATCTCCCTGGCAATGGGAATGCACTTATTTTTTGACCAACCTGTATAATATGGTCAAATTACTACCCAGCGTCGGACTAAAATAACTGTGCATGGCATGCATTTGCATTTGCAATGACAAGGTTCAATGTCATCGTTAAGGGGTTCATACTCATGGTACGATTAATCGCTTCGATCGATCTGACGAGAATCGTGACGATCGGTCGTTTCCAAAATGCCAGTCAACACACGGAGGAATTGGTCGTTATTCATTACTATCGATGCGCGATCGAGGGATGCAGCGCTCATACACGAAGTAATTGGTCGTTATGATCGATGCGTGATCGAGGTATGCAAAGCGTGCGGCGCCTGTGTCAAGAATAAGACAAAAATCAAATCTTTGATCGCAATGAGCCATACAATGTCGATTCATCGTTACGATATTCATGATTGCACGGGTTTTGCGATTTCCGATATCGTTTTCGATTAAGTAAATCGTTGACGATATTGACATACCTACACTATCGATCCGTCGTTTCTATCGGTCTGTAATTATGGATTGTAAAGATGAATCGTACAGTCGCCATCAGATATATCGGAGCGGCCAAGGTGCTCACAAATATCGGAACACGCCTCTATTGTCAGGGCGTTAGAGCGCGTGTTCAGATATTGTGAACACCTTGGCCGCTCCTATATATCTGATGGCGACTGTACCATGAGTGAACCTCACTTAGCTATATATTTGGAGCCTATCTGTTATTTTATTTTAAACCACAATACTGCAACAGTAACACTGCTGCAGTATTACTGCCGCAGCGTAGGACGTCCACCCATGCACAAGATGGACGGACGACCTTGTTAAGGCCGCCGGAGGACGCTGGATGCGGGTCGCTTCCAACCGGTACGAATGGAGGTCCAAGGGGGAGGCCTATGGTCAGCAGTGGACGTCTTATGGCTGAGATGATGATGATGATGAACACTGCTGCGGCCGCAATCCGAATGCCACCTTAAGCCACACGTGTAGTAAAGTTTGCTTACAAATCTGCCCTATCTGGGGCACCCTACGTTATCCTCAATCCATTTACATTACCTCATTAGACATCGAGCTCGATATACATGAACATGTTAAACATGTCTGAGCGTTTCTTTTATTTTTTGCCATTTTTATATATTGTGACATTTTTTGCCACTTTTGTGTTATTTCTACTCAGAATTAGGAGCTCTTTCGATCCTAATGGGATTTCCCCGTATATGTACTTTGTATGGCGGTAACAAAAAGGAAAGTTTGAAAAATGTATGGAAATTTTAGGACACTTTTTTTCTCCTATAAGAATGAAAAGAGCTCGCGATCCTGACTAGAAATAACACAAAAGTGGCAAAAAAGGTCACATTATATAAAAATGGCAAAAAAAAAATTAAAGAAATGCTCGCCTAATGTACATACATATATGTAGTCTTATTAAGAATCTATTTTCTTCATGATACAGGAGGCAAATGGCAGAATAGCCTGATGGCAATGGCAAGTAATTTCAAGCAATATTCCGAGAAAAAATATTGTCCTCATTAACTTTTGAAATATTTAATTGCGCCTCTTATTTAAAACCTCAAAATATTATAATTAATCGTAGCTAGCCTCATAGGGTAAGTGCATACGAGTACCTAATTACCGCGAATTACCCACTGTTCGCGGAACCTTTATTCTGGATAATACGAATAGGTAGTGAGTCGGGAGTCAAGAGGAAAATGGACAACTGCTTCTCCACACAAACGTAGTCCCCATTCTCCTCTCCCGAGACTGTCCGACTATAGATCATTTTTATTCATTTCCATTAACCAGACAGTCAACAATAAAGACCTTTTAATACACGCGACTCACACACACATACAGCCTCATAGAGGGTTAAGTGCATGCGAGTATTAGAGCGTTTTCACATTGTCCGATCCGATATCGGATGTAGGATCTGACATCCGCGTAGTCAGGCCGCGGGGGCGCGCCCGGGGCCGTCTTTAGCGGTCACGCACACAAACAAACATTATCGGTCAGTATCGGTCCGACAGCTGACGGGGGCTCCGACATGGCTGAATTTATCGGAAGCGCCATTCCGATGTCGGATGTCGGAAGGCGCCTATGAGAAAAACAGCTGCAGGAGAGTGCCATTCGCATTAATTCCGTCTTTTTTGCGTTATTTATCGTTTCTTAATAATAATGAATTATTAAATGCATAAATAAATACAGAGAAAAACACATATCTTATATTTTACTGCCTTCCGACATCCGATATCGGATCGGACAGTGTGAAAACGCTCTCGAGTAATTATCTCAATAGGACCATAACTACCCCTAATTCGCTGTTCGCGAAACCTCCATTCTAGATAATAGAGTCGGGATTGAGCGGAGTTAAGCCGGGCTTTAAATGTGAAATAAGTTTCGTTTAGAGCACATTTTAACGTTAAATCTGCTCTATTTTGGACCAGCTTTACAATATGCTATGTAATATTAAAACGAGTGAGAAAACTATAGATATATATGGACTGTTTTATACTTAATGTAATTTAAAAACCGGACAAGTGCGAGTCGGAGACCGCCCACCGAGGGTTCCGTACTTTTTAGTATTTGTTGTTATAACGATTCGTGAGATACAGCCTGGTGACAGACGGACGGACGGACAGCGGAGTCTTAGTAATAGGTCCCGTTTTACCCTTTGGGTACGGAACCCTAAAAATGATAATACTACTAGCTTTTGCCCGCGACTTCGTCTGCGTGGAATTAGTGACAGCAGCTAAAGTAGGTATAGCGCCTGGATAATGCTAATAGCAATCATTCAATTCTCGCATTGCTTAGGTACTTCAATTATTAGGCAATTCATTAACCCTTTCAATTTCACCCCCCTTTGCACTCTCTTCAGGGATGATTTCCGACATAAAAACTATCCTATTCTTTATTCTTTATTCTTTATTCAAACACTATGTATAAGTTTACAGCTCCAGCCAAGGCACTTATACTGTTAATTAGGTACATATGTTGTCAGTATCAGTCAGTATCATAAAATTAGTAGGTACACTTATTGTATTACACACTTATCTTTATAATTGAACATACATATATGTCCTTCCCCGGGACTCAAACTATCTCTAATACCAAATTTCAACTAAATCGGTTCAGCGGCTTAAGCGTGAAGAGGTAACAGACAGACAGACACACTTTCGCCTTTATAATATTGGTATGGATTACTTATTCTGTGCTATAGTACGTTAAGTTACACGCAGAGACATTTTTCAATATTGTTATTTAATTAATCACTAGCACCGGTAATACGTTTCGCCCCCTAAAAACTTTTTTTTTAATTTATTATTTAGCAGGACCTTAAATACCCTTGTATACATCGGCCCTATCATGTCCGTTTCTTATATCTCCATAAATTATGTCATTTACATCTATATAAGTGGTCATTTAAAATAAAAATAATTATAATCCGCAGGGCAGCTTGTGGCGAGCTGTTGGGGAGTAACGACCCCACGGACCCGAGTGCTCCCGAGAGTCGGTCAGGGTCTCCGTCTCCGGCGTGTCTTCGTCGGTCGGAGTGGACCCCAAGGGGACCCGCAGGACTCTCAGCTCTGGCTTGCCTTCATTGGCCGTCCAGAGAGGAGTCGCTAGAGCTATATGCTCCAGGGGTGGAAGTAAAAGATGCATAAGACGCGAGTTGGCACAGTGGCTGGTAACAGCCACTGGGTAGAAAGCGGCGCACGGGCAGTTTCAGGAGCCCATCTAGTGCGCGGCAAGTCACCACCTGCCTCGATAACGTGTACTAACATTGTTATGGCAGGTGTCCGTACGTCTTTGTAATAACCCAGTCTCATAGTCCACCCAAACTTCAATCCATAGACCGGTATACTGTTCTCTTTTTCTACAATAGTCCCAATGCCTGCTGAGACCGGTTCATGGGTGTCTATTGTTGCACCTGTGAACGGGTTCCAGCAGGCGTTCTACATGACATAAAAGCTCTCCAAGGGGCCTCTACGTGTTGGATCTGTGTCCCCACGCAAGCCTATCAAAAAACCGGGATTATAGGCCCGTGATATCCAAGGAGATACAATAGTTATTTGTACAACAAGAGATCAAAGTTTGATATTTCTTCGAGTGCTTATTTTGAGTCCCGTGCAAGCGAAAGATTCTATAATAGAATTTAGAATCTTGAGCGTAGTAAGGGATTCAAAAGCGCACGAGATGTAAATAACTTTGATCTCGTGTAGTACACAAAATTTTTCACCCTAAGCAGTGAGAACATACCTAGAGGGACAGAGATAATAGAACCCAAGTATATCGAACTTGTATTAGACCCCGCATGTTGAAATGACTATAAAGGTCACTGACACAATCAGTGAGCAAAATGCGATTTTGCTCACTGAGTGAGACAAAATGACTCAGTGAGCAAAATCGCATTTTGCTCACTGTTTTTAAGAAGCAAAGTACCCTTGTTCGAGCTGCTGAGGTGAAAATAATTATAATCTATTTGTTGAGTATAACTTCGGCTAATCTATATGCCATTTGTGCCGTGTCCGATATTGGGTTGCTAAGGATGTGTATAAAGGCACCGATGTCATATGGCATTAGATTGGCCGACTAATCATAATCATAATCATAATCATTTATTTGCGATAAGAAAGGTTATATACAAGTTGTTTCTGTAGAATTATACATTTTCAAGTCTCATCTTTCTTAACTGACTATGCAGCATGCAAATTTTAGTGTAATATATACCTAACTTAACCTACTTAAACTAGTTTTCTACAAATTAAATATGAACAACAATAGAAATAAAAATAATGTCAATACTGTCAAATATGAAATAATAATATATCATGTATGTATCTCAAACAAAACCACTTCAATTAACATAATTTAACTAGATTGTTGATTAACAAGGTATTCATTAATATAATAAAATGTCGAAGACAGCAGCCATTGAAAAAGTGCTCTTTTAAATTTACTATTAGGCAATTCTCTGATATTGTTCGGTAGCTTATTAAATAAATTGACACACATCGCAAAAAGGGGTCATCCATTAATTACGTCACACGAATTTCAAGGTTTTTTGACCCCTCCCCCCCTCCTTGTCACATTTGGCAAACCCCTCCCCCCCTGGTGTGACGTCACATTTTTTCAACGGAATCGGCAAATCGAATTAAGTATTATTAATTTTTTGTCAAAATATTAGTAAATTTATAACCCAAAACTGATTATGAAAAAAAATAAACTAATAAAAACGATTATCGTTCCAAAAACTTGTTTTTGAACTGTACAGTAAATAAATTGATTAAAATAAAATTTTGGTTACTGATGAAGATAAAGTGACGTCACAAAGTTTGTGACTCCCCTCTCCCCCTTGTCACAACATGTCACATTTTCCTGACCCCCTCCCCCCCCCCTAAACGTGTGATGTAATTAATGGATGACCCCAAACCTAAAAACCTTTGTTACTTACTACATTGTTACATCTGGCTATTACTATTGTGCTAAATAAATACAGATACGAGTTAGGGTTAGGGTAACATTCCATTTATGACCGCAGCTGCACTACTAGTACGGACGCGTCGGTGTTATTGTCAATTTCCATAGTAAAATAAATGGTAGTGCTGCTGTCGTTGGAATTGGTTTGTCACCTTAAGCCTCTTTTGTCAAGGTACCAAAAGTAGAACTAGATAGAAGACGAGTTAAATATTGATAGCTATTATTCTATTTAATTACCTAATCACGCATAAGTAACTACATACGTGTTTGAAATAGTAAATATATGGGCCCGATTCGGATTTTGAAATAGATAACTATTAGATATCTTTTAGACATCACCAAGATACGATAATGATATTTTTAAGATCTAACCTGTCAAATTTGACATTTGCGCGATTCTGGAGATAATCTTGAACGATTTCCACAGGATATGACTTAGAGATCCAATTCACATCTAATAGATATCTTACTCTATCTAACGTAAAAGTGACATTGGTTGCCCGAATTGCGCTGCAAAAGAGAACTAGTTGATATCTAAACTATAAATCTAGAATGGATCTAGTACGTGTCGTCTCTTGCGAATATCTTGAAGTTCGAATACGGCAGTATACCTCGCTTTTAAATACCAAGGCCAATAGACCGGTCTCAACGCAAAAAACCCATAAAGAAGTACACTTGGGCAATATTAAAGGAAGCGAAGTACCAAAATAGTATTCCTGCAAAAATACACATAAAAAAGTACACTCAGCCAATATTAAAGAGAACAAAGTGCGCAAATAGAATTACCTACGCGAGAGCAAGCGTCAAAGCGGAGTGTACCTTTGACAATGATGTAATAATGTCGGCTGACTGTACTGAAGTGTAGGGTGGAGCGGAGCATTTTTTTAGTAACCGTTTCTTTTGACGTACCGGCGAATTCGAATTCTATTATTTCTATTCACCTACACACAGAATTCATTTTAGTATAAGGTGATGGCTAGTTATTGCAGGCTGGCCAGTTATTGAAACCTTATATACTAAAATGAATTCTGTTTATAGGTGAATAGAATTCATTTTTAGTTTAGGGTGGCCAGTTATTGATCAGTAACTGGCGGATTACCCTATTACCTGCCTACTTAAAAACCGGGCAAGTGCGAGTCGGACTCGCGCACGAAGGGTTCCGTACCATAATGCAAAAAAAAAAAAACAAAAAAAAACAAAAAAAAAACGGTCACCCATCCAAATACTGACCACTCCCGACGTTGCTTAACTTTGGTCCAAAATCACGTTTGTTGTATGGGAGCCCCATTTAAATCTTCTGACAGACGGACGGACGGACGGACGGACGGACAGCGAAGTCTTAGTAATAGGGTCCCGTTTTACCCTTTGGGTACGGAACCCTAAAAACTGTTTTCGAAAAGTATTTGAAAGAAAAATAAACGTTTACATATTAATGTTTCACGGGATCACGGGCACTCGCTGCTATCCTATCCGTCTCTACTCTACCGATCGAAATTTTTGTACGTCCAGTAACTAGAGTTTAATTGGCCACTAATAGTAGCTATGGGGTCGTCCAGAAATCATGTGATCATATTTGGCCTATTTTTGACCCCCCTTCCCCTTGGTGATTTTAAATGAGTAAATACGTATATAAAATAGAGCGGATTATTTGATCAAATTAAATTTTTGAGTAATATTGTTGTTTTTGTCTTCTCCGCTTTTGTCCGCTTTGAAAAAGAAATTACACGTGATGTCTATGAATGACGTCTCTGACCCCCTCTCCCCCATCGTCATCGTTCGTGATATTTTTCTTACCCCCCCTCTAAACGATCACATGATTTCTGGACGACCCCTATCAGTAACACTGACCAATCGTATACCTTAAGCTTTACCAATAAGGTTTAAAGTCGGTTAACTGTTGACGATGGCACGAGCACAGTCCAGTTTTTGTGCTAGCTAATGAATGACGTCATGTGAGTCACGATTCAAGACACAACTGAACAATATTAAACTTTATTGCCACTTAATAAGGTCGTATTTTGAGTACCTACTTGTCTTCAGTTGCAAGTACAGTCGCCATCAGATATATCGGAGCGGCCAAAGTACTCACAAATATCTGAACACTCTAAATATGTGATATTGTTAAGGCGTTAGAGTGCGCGTTCAGATATTTTTGAGCTCCTCAGCCGTTTCGATATATCTAATGGCGACTGTACCATCATCAACACTTCTAACAGTTCTAACTTAAACCTTATTTGCAAGCATGTAAGGTTCATATCTGGTCAAACAAGTATTGTTGTTAGTATGAATATGTGTGGCGACGCCGCGATAAGAAGCTTTAATAGATAATATTTTTTAATACAGTTGCTCACAAAGTGCTACTTTACGTAGCTGTTTAGCGTGCGGAAAGTTGGTTATGTCGAACTAGTGCTTTTTACTTTTCCAATTTTTTTAAATTTATACTTGTTCCAATTCACGACTACTTATTGATGAGTGTTAATATTAGTTTCCTTTAAACGTCGTAATCAGCATAAAAACCTACTGTTAATGTAAGAATATGAAAAATATACATATTTCATATTTTAATACTTACCTCTTCATCATTATAACACGTTTATTTTTTAATATTGAATATTGAAAATTCCGTTCTTAATAAGGTGTCTGAATGGAACGGAATAGCTGCCAAACGCCCATAGATATAATATACTTAAAGACGACGTCTAAGCGAGCTGTCACTGTTACCACTTTTGTTTAGTGTACGATTAACAATGTTTTACTTATTTTTTCGCAACTGTATTAAAAAACGTCGTTCGATACACGTGCGGAAATGTCATTCTTCACTCGTCCCGAGTCTTCCCACTCGCCTGCGGCTCGTGGCAAGATATCTCGGTACTCGTGAAGTAATGACATACCTTCCGCACTAGCATCGAAATGTACTATTTTAATACAGTTGCTCAAAAAGTGCTACTTTACGTAGCTGTTTAGCGTGCGGAAAGTTGGTTATCTCGAACTAGTGCTTTTTACTTTTCCAATTTTTTTAAATTTATACTTGTTCCAATTCACGACTACTTATTGATGAGTGTTAATATTAGTTTCCTTTAAACGTCGTAATCAGCAGAAAAACCTACTGTTAATGTAAGAATGTGAAAAATATACATATTTCATATTTTAATACTTACCTCTTCATCATTATAACACGTTTATTTTTTAATATTGAATATTGGAAATTCCGTTCTTAATAAGTTGTCTGAATGGAACGGAATAGCTGCCAAACGCCCATAGATATAATATACTTAAAGACGACGTCTAAGCGAGCTGTCACTGTTACCACTTTGGTTTAGTCACAGAATAATTAATAGTACTACCGTACAGAAAGGAAACTTCCTACAAAAACGAAGTTTGACAGCGGTTCAGGGTCGAATCGTGCTATCCCTTTCTAATATATGGCACTATCCCTTTCGGCTATTTAGGGTTGTCAAAAATCAAGTGATTATCTTATCTGTGGTCGTGCACGCAAAAGGAAGTCAAGTGGTGCCAACCCTAATAATTGCTCGGAGCAATGCTGAGCCGAGCGGAGCCGAGTTTGACCGAAGTCAGGAGTTTCGCACCCCTGGTTTAGTGTACGATTAACAATATTTTACTTATTTTTTCGCAACTGTATTAAAAAATGTCGTTCGATACACGTGCGGAAATGTCATTCTTCACTCGTCCCGAGTCTTGCCACTCGCCTGCGGCTCGTGCCAAGATATCTCGGTACTCGTGAAGTAATGACATACCTTCCGCACTAGCATCGAAATGTACTATTATGACATATTGCTTAAGAGAAGTTTAGTTACCGATAACGGCAATTAGGCGTTAAATGGACCATAAAATGGTTAGAATCATACCAAGCTAAGTTAGCAGCGATTTTGATAGCATAGATTGTGCAAGGGTTAAGTAAACGTCTTAATTACATAGAAGTTTGACGTTTAAAGTAACACTACCACAGGCATGACAAATGGAGGAACATGCATAAAAAACCGGACAAATGCGAGTCGGACTCGCCCACCGAGGGTTCCGTACTTTTTAGTATTTGTTGATAGCGGCAACAGAAATACATAAATTTCAACTGTCTAGCTATCACGGTTCGTGAGATACAGCCTGGTGACAGACGGACGGACGGACGGACAGCGGAGTCTTAGTAATAGGGTCCCGTTTTACCCTTTGGGTACGGAACCCTAAAAATTACTATTAAATTTAAAATTTAAGAAACCCCCTACGTTATATGCCAACAAAGTCCATTTTATGCTAAAAATGTCTTACATCATTTTACAAAAGAGCTGATACTCTTCAAACTGCTGAATCGAATACTATAAAACACAACTAAGAACCACCGCAATAAAAACTAGCTTTCATGTAAAAATATCGCATCGAAATCGGTCCATCCGTTGGAGAACTACGATGCCACAGACAGACAGACATTGGCGACAAACATACACATATAACACCCCTCTTTTTGCGTCGGGGGTTAAAAACCAAGTCAAACAAAATGACAATTTTTGAAGTCGGCTAAAATTCTAAAATCACAACTCACTTACCAAAGGCGACCGTTAATTATTCTTAAACGTTATTTATGGAACGCAACTGAAGTGGGAGGAACGTGAGACCATATGTTTTTCGTCAGTTGGGGATGCACCATTAAATCGTGTGACAGGTGGTGATTGGTGGATCTGATCTTGTTTCAATACGGGACTTTCGTGCTTCAAATAAGCAAGTTTTACAGATATACAGATACATACACATAGAATTATACAGATATTTATTTATTTATTTTTTTAGGCGGGATAATTTGGACTCCTTCTTGAGAGGCTGGCCAGATATAGCACTAAACAGAGACGAGTGGAAGAAGAGGGGGGAGGCCTTTGCCCAGCAGTGGGACACAGTGGGCTCTGAATAATAATAATACATATATCCGTACCCAAAGGGTAAAAACGGGACCCCTATTACTATAAGACTCCGCTGTCCGTCTGTCTTTGATAGTAATAGGGGTGTGATAAATGATGTATTTCTGTTGCCGCTATAACAACAAATACTAAAAAGTACGGAACCCTCGGTGGGCGAGTCCGACTCTGTTTTAACTAACCTCGGTCTCCCCTACCTATGTACAGATGTAGTGGAGGTATAATTGTTTTCCATCGTATTTTCTCGGAAACATTCGTATTTGTCATGCTACTTCAGTTAACCTGTACTTTTTGTACCGAGACTGACTGAAATGGCAAGACACGTTCGTACGTTTCCGTGAAAATACGATGGAAAATAATTATGCACTACATCTGTAATCTGTACGATAGGCGGCTATTCTCTTTCTCAACAGTTATTATTTATAGATTAAAGACAAATATGTGACGTTATCTATGAAAAGGGACCTTATTGTCGATTATTAACGATGCTCCGATATAAATAGGTACAATGCCGCGCGACGTTGGGCGGCGTAAGCGCCATCGACAATAAGGTCCCTTTTCATAGATAATGCCCCATATGCAGTCGGGCGGCATGTCTTTCATCAAATTTAACCCTATGTCAAGCTACATGCAATAGGGTAGTCTCAAGCCAAAACCAAAACGTAGTAAGTCTTCAAACGCCACACACGGGTATAACGTTTGTATATTGCGTAATACTTCGTCACACGCACTGCATTCCAAAGTTTCCAAACTTGCACGTGTGACCCCACTCGAACGTTTAACTTTAGATACCGAGGTACGTGGTGAAATATTTGGGCTATGTTTATGTTTAAACTTGAATTCGTTCAAAAGTCAAAACTACAGGAGAAATACCTCGCTACTCTCGGGATTTTATTATAGAATCCTTCGCTACGTTTAGTATTCAATGTACGCCCTCGCCGTAAATGTAATTTTGCTCCCTTGTGACACAATCTACTATTTTGTTGTTTGGTCAGTAAATAATTCCAGCCTTACCCAAAATTCATTTCGTGAAATACCTACGCGGGAAATTTTGCATTCATCTGTACGTACCCCTATATAGTTTATATTTCGTTCCATAGCGTAACGTGACGTACGCGTTTTGTATGAGATTTTGAGTTTCCAAAACTTCACGCTAGGCACGCTGTTCAAAATCCCATACAAAATAAACATAACGCAAACGCTCGTCATGCTTTCGAATGAAATTTACACTAGGGTTTCTGACGTTTCGAAGATCAAAAACATACATAAGTCAAGTAAGTAGTTAAGCATTTAATTCCTGTAAGAGTTTGTATTCAATATTCAGTACAAATAATCGGATAAAACCCAGTTTCATCCCGTAAATTCTTTTAAAAGTAGCTTGAAAGCAAAAGCCCGTCCATTTCGGTGCTATTTGACACCGCGGAGCGAAAATGTGCAATGTTTCTAGCACCTACCTCGTATCGTATCTGATCTCCATATTCACGAGAACGTTGTTTCGTTTTGCTATTCTCATATCTTTATCGTGGCCAGTATTACAGACCACTACTGTTTGCCAATAAAATATTACCAATTCAATAAATATAAATTTGAATAGAATGGCGGAACTTGGAAAAATTGATAACTGACACTTTTCTGTACATTTCTGGGTCGGTACGAAACAACGACATATAGCCACAATTTTTAGTTGTTGGACCAGCAATCTACGGGATTGTCAATGTAAGGCGTACCAGCGTGGTGAAAAGGGGCTTGGTAACACCAAATTTCCCGACAGTTTTATGACAAAATAAAGAAATATCGTACTAAGTATTTGGCGGCAAACAGCCATTGTAACCATCCTGTGGATCCAGCATTAAATGTGTTATTGTTTATGCCCATTTGCTGAGGTTTTTCTTCAAGAGTCTATACTCTATAGAGTCTATAGGTTTTCCAAAATGGCATTTATCCCAATTTTCAGGATTAGGTCGCCAAAACGTATCCCGGGTTCCCTCAAAATACAACCGGAAAAACGCTAAGATCTTTATCACCTCTATACTGGACGCCCGATGTGAACATTTGCACGCGATAGTATGAACATTTGCTATTTCTATTTCCATCCTGGAACAAAAGATCTTAAGTCTATAAGACCGTTCAAGGAGATACGACGTTTTGACTGCTTTTCCTCTCCCGAACCAAAAGGTGTTATATCCACGAGACCTCTATGGATATAGGACGTTTTTCTCGACTGCTCCAGTCGTTTCAAAAGGTCTTATCGTCTTTGAGACTGGTATGGAGATACGACGTTGCTAATGTTGCTATCTCCGATCGTAAGCTGCACTCAACCTCTCTGTAATCTAATCTTGCTGGCTTTTCCACGGGATCACGGCAACTTAACAGTACAGCTCGAAAAGTCTTCGTGCCAACATTCGTGTACGGTCGCCATCAGATATATCGGTGCGGCCAAGGTGGTCACAAATATCTGAACACGCCTATATTGTCAAGGCGTTAGAGCGCTTGTTCAGATATTGTGAATACCTTGGCCGCTCCGATATATCTGATGGCGAGTGGCAAGGAGAAATTTTGTTTCACCGAAGTACGGTCACCGACTTTGAATCTTGTAGAAGTACCTACCTAAACTACCGGCTTAGATGTTGATATTTGGACTGCCTATATTAAGATTAAGCAACACAGTAGGGTGTTTCATTTTTCCGAATTTTCGATTTTCATCTGACTTTGCTCGAATTCTTGTTCTAACTGATAAAAAAAATTATACGTTAAAAAAAATTAAAATCGGTCAACATTTAGAGGTTGCACAACATCAACAACAAAGATTTTTCAAATAACCAACGACTCTACATCGGAGGGTAGAAAATGGTTTAAGCGGCTACCATCAAAGTGGAGAGTAGAGTGATACTGAACCTTCTAAATATAAATATATTTTAAAATTAGTGGGAAACTTGGATTTTGGTTACTCGATAAATGTTCTTAAGATTATTCAGTTTTTCCACCTGTTTCCAAAGGAAAAGTGCTTTTATCGTATTTTCGACGCAAAATTTAGTTTTGTCATTAGATTTTAGTATCAGTTCATTATATTTTGTCATTTTAGAACATATATAGTTCATTTTCACGCAATGTATGGGGTTCTCACTCTACCTTTTCAACTTGTGCAACCTCTAAACGTTATTCGATTCTTTAGAAAATTGAAATAGATAGTTTTTAGGGTAGGGAGACTCCATTGGTGAGCAAAGTCAGGAAAAATATTACAACTTTTTTTTCTCCATACAAAAGTGAATCACCCTACAACACAGTCTAGTTAACTAGTCTGGTAAACTATGTCTTAGACCGGACTTCACACACACAGATGGTTCAAAATCTTGCATGCAATTTTCATTAGAGTTAGACCAAGATAATTCTGCAACAATTTTGATAGCACACGCAGTGCAAGCGTTATTTATACGTCCTAATTTCATAGAAGTTTAACGTTTAATATAACACTTGCACTGCGTGTGCTATCAAAATCGTTGCAGACTTGTCCAGGTCCAACTCTACATTGCATTGCGGTTTGCGGTATTTGGTCGATCGACTGAATTGTACTTTGTTAGAAAGTTAGAAGCAATGTATCGAATATTGTATATGTAAGTTCTTGAAACATCTAAACGGGGCTTTATAGGTATAGAACAGGGATGTTGCGAATATTCGCATCCGCATCCGCGGAACTTCCGCATTATTTTCAACATCCGCATCCGCATAAAATTGATGCGGAACTTATGCGGATGCGGATGTCGAGCAAGTCGGTACAGGAACGTCTTAGCGGCGGCGTAAGTGCTAGGTAATTCCGTCATTACCTATAACGAAATCGTCTAGATCCAGAAAAGTCGGCCAAGTTACTGTTTATTAAATATATCGCACCTATATTCTTACTGAAATACTAAACGTTCCGTTTTTTTTTAATAAAAATTACTAGAAGCGTAATATTTGACGTTTTTTTACGTACCTAATCTTGATGTGAGCCTTTAAATATCCGCATCCGCGGATGTCAAATAATCTGCAACATCCCTGGTATAGAACTAGGTCAAACCCAAAATCCAGGGCACTCAATTAATCCTATACACCGTCAAAGACATGACACCTATTCCACCACGTCCAAGGCTTTGACAATTCAGGTGTTCCGAACTTGTTGGCGAGCTATCAAAGACTTCTTCTCTGTTTCTGGATACATGGCCGAAGAACTTAAGAATTCGTAATTGCACAGTCGACGAAAGCCGCTCTCTTATCCTAAGTTCTTTTAAAATGCATATCAAAGACTAGCAATTGGCAATTTGTACCTAAGCCTTGATGCCGACCTGCGCATTTAGTAACTGGAGACGCCTTGGCTGACATTTTCTGTACAAAATAGTCTGCCGATTTTTGCGGGGGAGGGGCATGTTAAATGTATGGCTATTTGTACATGATTTATACGTAACGTACAAATAGCCATGTCAGATAAACGTCAATCCATACAAAAGTTTGTACAATTGTGCAAAGTTTTCGGCAGAGGGGTAAGCTCTTAAAGGTGACTCCGAAGTTGCTGACATACGAGCGGTTTCATACTGTCCGATCCGATATCGGATGACGGATGATCCTCGGAGAAAGCTGCTAGTGAGTGACCTATGGCATCAAGTCCTTTTTTGGTTTAAGGTTACGTTTTGAACAATAAACATTAAAATGTCAATAAAAAGTCGATAAGTTTAGATTTACTATTAATAATTGTGATATATTTTTATGATGTGACGTGTAAAATTATTATTTTATAAATAAATAAATTGAATTGAATAAGAAAACTTGTTTGTTAGACAAGGAAATCTAGATTTTAGGCATAAAACGCAAATTGGCAATTCACCAAACGGTGTCAAACTGACATATTCGCTAACGTCTGCGTAACTTACTTTCTACATCTCGCTCGCGCTAATATGCCAGTACGAGCGAGATGCACAGAAAGCAAGTTACGCTCACGCTAGCGAATATGTCAGTGTCAAACGGTGGTAGCCGTACAGGTGTCTGTAAACTTGTTGGCTGGATTTAATCGATAGCTATCAAGGCTTGTTCTACATTTTGGGTGTATTGTGCTTGCTATTTCGTGTCTGTCAAAGCCTCGACTCTAATTAAACGGCACAGAACACGTGTCTAGCTTCTGGTATGTACTGGCGGTATATTGGTACCGTTTGGTCATTGTCTGAAAGGGCTTTTAGGTATTAGACACGCTCGAGTATGTTTTTGGTGCAGCGGCCGTAGCACGGTCGCATTTTTATCGCTTGTCACCATGCCTGTCACGTTCTAACTATAGTTGGTCAAGCAGATCTTGTCAGTAGAAAAAGGCGGCAAATTTGAAAAATGTAGGCGCGAAGGGATATCGTCTCATAGAAAATTTGAATTTCGCGCCTTTTTCTACTGACAAGATTTGCTTGACCATCTATAGTATGTAAGTGCGAAAGTGACTGGCATAGTGACAAGCGATAAAAATACTTACTCCACAGCGCTCTATAGCAAGCTATAGCACTCGATACATCACTAGAATTCTGTAGTGATGTATCTTTTAAATAGCAAATTTACGTATCGTTTTTAAGAACGGATAGTTCGTGAAATATAACTGTGGTTATTTTATTTATCGAACGAGCGAGCGAAGCGAACGAAGTTCTTACATTCGACTTGGGACACGCGGCTGGCTAGGGGCACGTCCCGGCATTTCGATGTTTTTAAGCTGAACTATCAGAGGATAGTTTGATACTCAAGAACTTAAGTAAATTTGTTCTAATTTAAATTAAATTGGGTAAACGTATAGTTGAGGGCATTATATTTTAGTCATTAAATTATGAGCAGGCTCGATCAAGGGGTTATTGAGCTAGAAGAGCTTAGAAGGCTAAAAAGCTATTTGTGAGGGGTCTTGCCATTCTGGTCATCTTTTTGCAAGAAAGTATGGTCGAGTTTGGTATCAAATAAAAGTGCTCGGCTTGCACTTTTATAATATGGTTTTTAAATTTACCATTTTGAAATAATTATCAAGATAAAAAAAACATAATATAGGTATTTGACAGGAAATATTTTGGCTTACCACAGATACAGTATCAGTTAAGGGCTCCACAGACCTTGTAATATATCCACGCGATTTTTGATCCATTGCCGCCTATAGTGGGACATAAAATAGTAGAAATAAAATAAAATGGAACTCTAAAATTTCCATACTATAGTCGGTCAAACAAGTTTGTCAGTAGAAAAAGGCACGATATTCAAATTTTCTATGGGACGATAACCCTTCGCGCCTACATTTTTTAGCCGCTTTTTTCTACTGACGGAAATGGCTTGACAGACTATAAATTGTTGCCATGTGTAAGCATTTTACGTCAAAAATGTGACAGCTACGTAGAAAGTGGCGCCCTCAATTATTAACCGACTTGCAAATCTCAAAAGGAGATTCGATTGTGTTTTTTTTAATATTTGTTACTCCATATCTCTAAAGTATAATGATGCCCAACTTACTAGCCCCTCCCGCTCAAACCCCCGTACACCGCACCGCACGCGTTGTTAAGTGGGTTAGGTTAGGTTTGAACTGCGATCCTCATGCACAGAACCGAAAAAAAGTGGGTTAGGTTAGGTTAGAACTGCGAGCCTTACAGAAATGAAATGCTACTAGAAAAGTGGTTTTGGTTAGGTTCGAACTGCAATCCTCACAGAATCGAACTGCTATCAGAGAAGTGGGTTCGTGAGGCTAAAATTGCGACCCTTACAGAAACGAAATGCTACCTACTAGAAAAGTGGGTGGATTAACCTCCTTTTCTACATAGTGCACCATCTATGTACAATAGTCTTTCACCGGCCCCCATAGAAGTCGGTTTATTTTTCGTGAAAATTATTTTCTACTATTTTATGACGAACTATACGAGTAAGTAGGTGCAACAAAGTCAATCGCTCTATATAATTTTTGGCAAACCGCGAGTTCTCAGTTCGGGGCGAACTACTAGTATGTGTACAAAACGCGAGAGTTTAAAGTGTTATGACTTATGTTATTTTATTTGTTTGTTTCAGAAGCCATGCGCGTGCGGTGAGCGTCCGCGCCTGCGCGTTCCGCGCGACTACTTTATGAGGTAAATATTCATAGTAATTTACTACCATCGAACTAGAATAATTTTACTTACTATAAGAAGCCTGATTAGAGCTCAACCTCTATCCCACTTGTGAATTCATACGTAAGTGCGACAGGGAGGCAAAACTTCGTTAGCGGTTCGCAGCAGGCCCTCAGGGCACGGTTTGATAAATATTGTATTGCGATAAGGCTAGGTTCACACGGAGTCAATTTTTCCTGGATTTTATCGAATACCGTAGTTACTGCAAAATTTGTATGGCAACTTTCAAAATCGTTCACATGGCGTCTATGCCGTATGCCGTATAGCCGAATAGACGCCATGTAAACGGTTTTGGAGAAGGATAAGAGCGAGAATACTTGTATAAGTAGCTGTAGTATATATATACCACAACACAAGCCTTATTGAGCTTACTGTGGGATTTAGTCAATTTGTGTTATAGGTCCTATAATATTTATTTATTTATTTATTGTTTAAGCTCCTCAGCCCTTTTTAATTAAGTAAACTAATGGGAATCGTCTTTTATATGGTCTCCCTGAATATTATTTTTAATATATTATATTACTCATGTTTCTTTGTAAATGTCTATGTTTCTTTGTAAACTTATCAGATAAAAATGATACAGTCATAATTGTTCGATTACATATTATCTTCATACCTGTTAGTGTTGTCATCTTGTTATTAATAAGCGGAAAATCGTTATCAATGTTTGTGATAACGTAGCATTGATATTGATAATACATATAAGGAAAGGCGCGACAGGAAAATAGGTGAAGTAAACAAAAATATCCTTATAATACACGTATTATGAGTGCGAAAGTTTGTGTCGTCCAGTGTGTAGGTACCTAGAAGGCCAGAGCACATCGGCTGCGTGTGCGTGACGTGCGCGTGCGTTAAAATGTTAGAGCTCACACGCACACGTCACGCAAGCGGTGTGCCGTCTCTCACAAGGAGCTGTATACTACAATGCACACGTGCGCGAACACGCCTACGCACACGCAGCCGGTGTGCACATGCCTTTAGATGTTTGGTTGGATGTTAGGTCGTTTGATGCTCGGTCGGGCCAAAACTACTTTACGGATTTGGATGAGATTTAATCAACTTATATTCTGAAATAGAACATTTAATAACTATACCTATTTGTTCCGAAATTAATTACTAAGCGCCACTTGCACCATCCCACTAAACCCGAGGTTAACCGGTTAAACCGTTAACCCAGTGTCAAGTTGTTCTGGTAACCATGGTAACTCCATATTTAACTGGTTAACCCCGGGTTAGTAAATGGTGCAAGTGGCTCTAAGGGGTTCAATTGGGGGTTAAAAGTTATCACGCTATGAGAAATTGAGTAAGTAAAGAAAGAAAGTATGTGCATCTCACAACTCTTTACATCAGAAAGTGTATTTTAGTTTTGCATCGCTCGTAGTTAGTTTATCCACAGCGGTACTTATATCGCGTTGTCATTGTAATCGCGCGGCGCCGGTGGCATTGTGTCGCGTCGCGTCGCGTCGCGTTATTACGACAAGACAATGTGGCCCCTTTTCATGCGTCTCGGAGATGAGTACAGTCGGACAAACAAGTACAGTGTACTCTATATAGCGACACTCAAGGGACCGGCTACGTTTTGACGTTATAGAGACTTTTCGCAAAAAATAATTAAATGTCGATGTTATATAGGGAGTGAAACGTTATATCGAGTCACGTTATATGGAGTTAATACTGTATTTCTATAGGTATTATAAATGTATCACCTAACTAAACACTAGTGCCTGTTACAATTCTTTGAATTGGGTTAAACTCTAGGCTCGTTACGATGCAAATGATAAAGCGATACAATTATAAGGAAGTGTAGCTGGGAAACATATTTATCTTTTGCTGCAATTAAGGCATAATTAGAGTGACAGAGAAAGATGTCAGTTGTTTGGAGCTGTCAAACTGAAAGGCCGATATCGTCCGGCGAACTGGTAATCTGTGGGCCCCTTATGAAAAATAGGTAGGTATTAATTCAATGAGATTTTTGAAGTGAAGACTTCTTTAGCGGCGCTGAGCACTTTTTGAGGTGGGGAAAAAATGATATAAAACTCGAGACAGCGTAAGGCGTAACGCGTAACCCTCTCTTTCTACCGCGCGAAAATGTATGCCTGAGCCTGCTGTTTCGTTTTTATTCACCAAAGAACTTTAGTCATAACGTATTAATCAGGTCAATTATTTAAAACTGGACTTTTATATTAAGCAATAAAGCTCAATGTTCTAATCTTGTACGGGCTGAAATACGAGGATCTCACAGTTACATTGTAACTTTATAGCACTCAAATATAATTCAATAAAGCTAAATCTTGATGAAATCGCTAATAAAAGTGAACTCTAGTACTGGTGAATAAAACTCAAAACATCATGACATATTTAGATGCGAGGTCTGCAAGGTAACTTTACAATTTCTATTCGAATTTTAAACAATTAACGCTACAAATTTGAATTTAGAATTTTAATCAAGGTCATTGACAAGCAATTTCGGAACTAAAGTTTTTCAATAGAAAGGAGGATGGGTCAATTATACATATAGTGCTGCAGACATTTTGGACTAGTCATTGAGTTTTCACTTCTGTCGGCACTCCCGGAGTGCAACCCGTTGTTTTTTTTTGTGTGGACCGTGAACAGCAAAATAAGGCCCTACATTGATGAATCAGATTGTACAGAAACTTTTTTATTTTCAGAGTGTGCGAAGGAGCGCCATGTGGGGAGCGCGCGCGTGGCTCGTGCTCGCGGCCGTCGCGTGGAGCGCGCGCGCCGGCCCCGGCCCGCCCGCGCCCGCCTCCGCGACCGCTCGTGCGCCCGCGCTCGCCTTCGCCCATGCGCTGTACAACCTCAGCATACCGGAGAACAGGTTAGTGTGCCACGAGACTTACTACTACCAACCAAAACACAGCAGCATCAGGAAGATGACGAAATAGCGGAGGAACCGCACCCCCGACCTCCTATCCCTATCCCCACCTAATAAAAGAAAAAAGACAAAAAAAAAAGAGGCACCCGTTCGAGACCACCACGCTGGACTCGCGGGGCCCTGAAACACATAATCCTTCTACCCCTCCGCAGTCCAGATCCCCCGATGGACTGCAAAAACAATTGCCTTCCCACCTTCGCGGGAAGATAATCGCCGCTGAAAGAGGCCACGCCTCAAACAGCCTTCCCCCATGCCAACACAGGACATGGAGACGTACAACGAGAGAGAGGTTAGTGTGTTCCTCCGATCCAATACATCTCCAAATTTCAGTCGAGTACGAAACCTCGTTTTTTGAGATTTTCACACAAGATTATTCGCCTAATCTGGCGTTGTCCTTATTGCACTAGTTTTAGGAGCCGCTTCCGTTAACGTGACGGATATATTCACCTAAAATATTATAATCTGAGCTCCCGTCTTAACTTGCAATTTAAGTGGAAACCGGAAGGACCTCCTTTCAAACTCCTTTTAGAATAAAATGAGTCTCAGGTATGTAGGTTAGCTTCAAAGCTTGTTCTTAAAGAGCTCAAGCTTTTAGGCCTTGAAGCTCTTTCATACAGCGAGCCTTAAATCAAACATAAAGCGTCAAAAGCTTAACAGTGTAAAAAAGGGGCTTGAAGGCGTGTAAAAGCTAGCTTTCTTACACCTTAGCCCTAAGTGTGCTGCCACCTAAATTAGCTCTAGTTTACACAATTCTTAAAGCCACTTGAGTGAAAGGTGAAAACGTTCTTAAGTTGTATTTATATTTATATACAGATGTAGTGCATTAGTAGATTGTTAACCAAGGGTTGAAAGGCACCCATTTCTGTCGAGGTAGTTTGGCGCTCGAACGCAGTGAGAGCGCCAATAGTCCGAGACGGAAATGGTGCCTTTCACCCGAGTTAAACACTCTACTTTTCATATCGAATGCGAGGAAACCAAACAAGACAAGGCAATTTCGCAAAATCAGCAATTGAAGTACCTAATAGACCTACGGCCATGATTTTTTTCATTAGGACTTACTTGCAATCGGAGACTTTACAAGTGTAAAGAATAATAACCCCTAGCGAAAATCATTTAGATTGCAATATTTACGAAAATACACATTTTTTAACAAACTGCAGTAATTTTAAAATGGTTTGTACATTATAGTATGAAAATCAGCGGGATTGCCTCTTACTTTTTAATTTTATACTTTTTCGTTCTAAAAGCCGCAACAGGTTACCGGACCGCACCGCGACCTTGGTGCACCGCACCACGTAATAACATAATAAAAGTATTTTAAATATTAAATAACTATTTCATTAATAATATAACAAAATTTTTATCTTGTATTTTATTTTATTTTCATGAATATAGTGCTAAATAACTTTAAAAACCAATTTAATATCGTACAAAGGTTTAACTGTGGCTGTATAAGATGTTACCTTTGCTCATTTACGCAAGTGTAAGGTTTAAAAAAATATTTTTGGTGTATTCCTGTTGGTTCCCGCCTTACGAAATCGAGTAAATAGAATTCAACGAAAGAAACAAGAAAAAATTGTTTTTAACAATTTACTTACATCATTTTTTATAAAAAAAGGATCAACGTGGGATTAGTAAAATTAAACAATTACCAATTGTTCCAAGCGAGGAAATAAAGACACTATTTTTCCATTTTGTTTCCACCCAGTTGTTCGTGGGACGGGGACGCAGAGGAGTACACTACTTTTCTGCGCTAGAGCATAAACGTATCACTTTCTGCGCACCTTTTAGAACAACAACGACCCACTTTCAGAGCATGAGATATGAAAAATTATTTTCCATCGTATTTTCACGGAAACGTACGAACGTGTCTTGCTATTTCAGTCAGTCGGTACGTGCTGACGTTGACTGAAGTAGCATGACAAATACGAACATTTCCGAGAAAATACGATGGAAAACAATTATGCACTACATTTGTAGGCCAACTTAGCCCATTCAAATAAATCCTTATCATTCCACCTTGCTTCATTTGAAGTCTACCCAATAAGTTTCCATGTCTAGTGCATATTAATTACAATAAAGCTTTTTATTCTTACGTTATGGGTTCAGGTCGTTCACGGGCCTTTCGAGCCCGTTCATTTATATAATCGTTTGTGTGTAGACGTTATTGGCCTAGTACGGCAGGTTGCCCGATAAGGCCAGCAACTGCAGGCGGACTTGTAATCTGTGGGCCCCTTTGTATTTATTTAGGTATACGCAGTTACAGATCCAAAACGTACTTATAAATGTATACCGTTACATCAGCATTATAGGTGCTGCTGCAGTAATGCGGCGCAACACTGCCGACATCCGGGCAGCAATAACGATTTCGACATTTGCGGCAGCAATGCAGTCGGCAGCAGTAATTCTGGGGTAGTCTGCATCCGACGGGTACGTTAACTGAAAATGTTTTGTAGACGCTGCTGGAACTCATTCGTCAGTCCGTTCTAGGAGACGTTCGGGTTATTTAAAATAACTTATTTTCGGTAAGGTGGACAATTTTATTATAATAATATTAAAATTTTGTTTTAATTCCCCAGCGCTCCAAGAACAGCGGCGCTCCCGCCACCCGCCTCGCCTCCGCTCGGCGTCCGACTCCCGTCCGGCGCGCACGTCCGTTTCCGGATCCGGCACGGCGACAAGGACAAGTTCTTCAAGGCGGAGGAACGCGCTGTGGGAGACTTCGCGTTCTGCTTCATCAGGACGAGAGCGGGGCACGCTGACGTGCTTAATAGGGAGCGGAAAGACTTTTATAAACTCGAAGTAAGTCCGTCCCAAGTATTTAAGTCAGTCACATTGTTCCAATACCTACGGACGTCCGTATCGGATCCGGCACGGCGGTAATGACAAGTTTTTAATAGGGAGCGGAAAGACTTTTTTAAACTCGAAGTAAGTCCCTTTGAAGTCATTCGAGTCCGTTGTGTGTCCTCTAGCAGGGATAACGATCGATGAGGCCAGCGAGTACTGTCTGGAGACCTCGCCTGGGAAGCCGAAATGACGGAAAACCATGAGCCAGATGGTCTGACGACATTAAAAAGACGGCAGGGGTGACCTGGCATAGAACAACATGGAAATCCATGAAAGGGAATCCATGTTCAGCAGTGGACCCGAATATGCTGAGAAGAAGAAGAATTCGTGTCCGACGCGGACATGCTTTTCGGATCCGGCTAATGACCTGAATAGTAGTAGCAAGTAGTAGTAGATAAATAAATAAATATTATTGTGTGACATCTACATTTGTCCTTTAGCATGGCAAAACTTTAAATCATTGCATTTAAACGGTCGAAAGTGCTGTACAATAATTTCTATACATATAATGCTTGTCGGATTAGGAATTACATTTTATATCTTTTTGAACTTACTGAGATTAATAGAATTTTCCATTGTTTCAGATTCGTGCGACCGCTCAACTGCCTTCCGGAAAGCAGTTAGAAGCGGATACGATCGTAGCCATCACCATCACCGACGTGAACGACCTGAGTCCACTCTTCTACCCCACAGAGTACGACGTTCTGGTCCCAGAGGACACGCCAGCACACGCCAGCGTCGCCAGAGTATCAGCCGAAGACGCCGACTTAGGATTAAATGGGGAAATTTATTACAGTATCGAAGAGAATACTGATCAGTTCGCAGTACATCCTACTAGTGGTGTGGTGACTATTACAAGGGCGTTATCAGCGTCCGAACGCGCTCGACATGAACTTACAGTCTTAGCGCGTGATCGACAGTCTTTACTAGTGCGTGGTGATGAAGCAACGGCAGCACGCGCTTCGTTAGTTGTACGAGTAGCGCGAGCGAACCTCCACGCGCCCGAACTACGCGCTCGGCGTTTACCTGAACTTGTTGAGAACTCCTCAGCAGAAGTCTACGCTATCGTTGCTGTAACGGATCGCGATTCCGGCGAACACGGACGGATCGCGTCAGTGGAAATCGTTGGGGGTGACCCTGATGGACATTTTCGTGTTCGCCCTTCAGCGCAGCCTGGAGAGTGGGATGTGCTAGCTCATGCTTTATTAGACCGTGAGCGGACGCCAAGAGGTTACAATTTAACTTTACGTGCTAAGGATGCTGGTCGTCCTCCGCGCTCTTCCTACTTAACTTTACCTGTAACTATAACGGATGCCAATGACAACGCTCCGGTATTCAGTCGGGAATTATATGAATGTACAGTTTCAGAAACAGCACCTCCAGACACGCCCGTAATAAGGCTAAAAGTATCTGATCGAGATGAGGGACGCAACGCGCGAGTATACATAGAAATAGTAGGTGGGAATGAAGGTGGAGAGTTCAGGATTAATCCTGATACAGGAGTTTTATATACAGCGAAAGAGTTAGACGCAGAGCTTCGAGCGCTTCACACGCTAACAGTAGCTGCTGTAGACCACGGAAATGCTGGCACGAGGAAACAAAGCTCCGCTAAGGTCCAAGTGGCAGTTCTAGATGCGAACGATAACGACCCTGTCTTCGAGCAGGATGAACTAGATGTCGCTGTGCCTGAGAACGGCCCTGCAGGCGCTGTGGTAGCGAGAGTGACCGCCAGAGACGCAGATTCCGGAGAAAACGCCTATATTTCGTACAGCTTAGCTAATTTACAGCCTGTACCATTTGACGTGGACCACTTTTCTGGTGCAGTGCGCACCGCTAGAGTATTAGACTATGAGAGCATGCGACGCGATTATATGTTAAGAGTGCGCGCTAGCGACTGGGGTCTGCCGTATCGGCGGCAAGCAGAATTAAGACTTCGTGTAAGGCTGCTTGATGTGAACGATAATAGGCCACAATTCGAAAGAGTGGATTGCGTTGGTTATTTACCACGTCGCCTATCAGCCGGTGCCGAGATTGTGACACTATCGGCTATTGACTTCGACGCTGGAGATGTCGTATCATACCGTATCGTCGGCGGGAACGACGACAACTGTTTCGCATTAGATTCTGGCACAGGTGTGTTGAGTTTAGCTTGTGATCTAGCATCAGTACGCGCTGATAGCCGAGTCCTTAATGTAACTGCTACTGACGGGACACATTTTGCGGATCCAACGTCACTTGTTCTCCATCTGACAGGAGCAGGGGCCGGGCCAGCGTCAGGTGCTTTAGAATGCCGTGACACTGGCGTAGCGCGACGTCTAACCGAACTACTAGCGGCTGCAGAACGTAGCAACGCACCTTTAGACGCTGATGAATTCCCGCTAGCACCCTCACGATATGGCGAGAATCTACACGCACCTGAATTTATAGATTTCCCTGTGGAAGTTAAAGTGAATGAATCAGTAGCGCTTGGAACGACGCTAGTGCGACTAACAGCTAGGGATAGAGACCTTGGATACAACGGGCTTTTAACATTCGGAATTTCTGGTGGTGATGCGGATTCCGCCTTTAGAATAGAACCTGACACGGGCGAGCTGCAAGTTATTGGTTATTTAGACCGTGAGCGTGAAAGCGAATACTACCTAAATGTATCCGTCTGGGATAGCGGGAAACCACGCCGTTCCGCATCCCGTTTACTACCAGTCACAGTTCTAGATGTCAACGATAATGCTCCTCGCTTCGAAAAAACTTTAGCGTCTTTTAGAGTGACAGAGAACGCGATTAATGGTACAGCGATTTTCCGTGCCAACGCAACCGATCGCGACGCAGGTGAATTCGCAAAGATCACGTATAGTTTGGCGGGCGGTGCTGATGGTGAATTCTGCGTAGAGCGCGATACAGGAATGCTACGCGTTTGTGCAGCTTTAGACAGAGAAAGAAGAGCGTTATACGAACTTACCCTTCGAGCAACAGACGGTGGTGGTCGCTCAGCGGACGCATTAGTCCGAGTAGCGGTAGATGATGTCAACGACTGCCCGCCTCATTTCGGCATCTCATCCTACTCCGCTCGCATACCTGAGGATGTACCTCGTGGTACATTAGTTGCAGTGCTGGATGCGTTTGATCCGGACCTGGGTGCCGGTGGCCAGGTCACGTACTCGCTGCCAGATCAGGGTGATGACGCTGTGTTCGTTGTGGATGAACGCTCGGGTGTGCTGAGGACAAACAAACGACTCGATTTTGAGGAGAAGCAGGTTAGTTCTACTCAATGTTACTTATAAAACGTAGTGACATGACGTAATTCATATTAACAAGTTTATCGTTAAATATAACGATATGCCTTTAGTCACGCGCGATATTGCGTCCAAAATGACAATCAAAATTCAATTCTAAGTTACAAACCTTAACGTTGTTTTTTGTCTAGAGTTAAAAATCGAGCTAAGTACTCCTTTCTACTTAACAAAGTGACACGATGTCAGTGAAGCTAGTTCTTTTAAGACGTCAAGCAATGTAGTGAGACTAGTGAGCTAAAAAGTGCATAAAATGTATGTGGTTTTTACAGAATTTGTGTTTCCAGGTGTACGGCGTAACAGTTCGCGCGACCGACGGCGGGCAACCCGCGCTCTGGTCCGAGGCCACCCTCATCGTTGAAGTATTAGACGTGGATGAAAACGCTCATGCTCCAACATTCGCTGAACGCGTTCTGACCGGATCTGTCCGAGAAGACGCACCTATCGGGACTAAAGCGTTGCATGCTTTAGCTACGGATGCTGACCCACCAGGGAGAGATTCAAGACTGGCTTACTACATCGTTGGAGGATCTGGGATGGCGCATTTCTCTATAGATGATACTGGTACGTATATAGAAGTAGAAGATTCTGTAAGGTGTAGGCCTCCCTATTGGCTTATATTATACAGCCATGAAAAACGTTGAACTGAACCTACCAGTGTCACTTATGAAACTTGTTGTTCTAAAAATGCTAGGAAGCTCATTTTTGATCTCAAGTTTTGTGATATTTCATGATTTGGAACAAATGTTTTATCATAGGATATAACAACACAGTTCCGTTCTGTTTATAGGAGTAATCCGAACGCTGTCCCCTCTGGACCGTGAGAACATACCGCACTACTGGCTGACGGTGTGCGCTCAAGATCACGGACTCGTCCCGCAACATACCTGCGTTGAGGTAAGTCTCTTTATTCCTTTTAGTTGACCTTTTGTTATCTCTGAGAGAGCTCTCAAAGATTTGTTATCAACTGACACAGCTGGAAAGGGTCTCATAAACTTGTGTTAAGTGGGGCAGCTTAGAAAAATGTCCTCCTTTACTTTCAAAGTTGTAGATTCGCCGTTTACCATCAAGGGATATTTGCCACCGTCATCAAAAATATGTATCTAGAGTATCTAGAGCAGTGGTGGGCAAAGTACGGCCCGTGAAAGGATTTTATCCAGCTCGCCGCGGTCCTTCGAAAAAATGTGTAATATGATCATACTGACCGTGATATAATAAAAATGCATTTGTGCTGTAAATCTGGCCTTCCTCTGAAATTCCTTCAAGTTTCGACCCGCCATGAGAGAAGTTTGCCCACCACTGATCTAGAGGTTTACTATATGGATATAAATTGTATTACAGGTCTACATCGAAGTGGAAAACGTCAACGACATGGCGCCGTGGCCGGAACGCGCATCGTACTCCTCATCCGTACCCGAACACTGCGTCGCCGGTACAAGAGTAACCGTTGTACACGCTGACGATGCCGATGATACGCCAACTCCATCTAATATAACGTATACGATCGTCGCTGGCAATCCGGATGGGCTGTTCTCTATTGATGAACATACAGGTATGGATTTAGACACATTCCGATAGGAACATGACTCAGTTTTAAGTTGACATTCGGTTCACGACTGCAGTTTCTGGTGCATCATTGAGGCGGCGAGAAATGGGCGATATCATTGTAAATATCAATCAAATTTGCCGTAGTTGAACATCATACATCATTCTGCCTGCTATGTGAGATACTGTTAACGGAAGGATAATTCGTCATCCAACTGAATATCGATAAATTCTTATTTAATTTCATTGGGATTGTGAAGAAATATCCTCTGGCCCAAAAGAATGCATTTTTTCTAAAATCTAATCAAATGTGGTATTAATTTAAGCTTTGTTTTTCGCAGGCGAGATCGTAACGACCGGCCGCACGCTAGACCGTGAAGCGACCCCCCGGCACGCGCTAGAAGTCTCCTGTTCAGACGGAGAGCTTGCAACCACCGTCCGTGTTTTGGTCACGTTATTGGATGTGAACGACCATGCACCGGCGTTTACGCAGCGTTTCTACGAGATCAGAGTACCAGCGGCTGCCGCTATGCAGGCTGATCAAGCTGAAGAGGTAGGATTGAATAATCAATTGTAGAACCTGTACGTTTGAAGGTCCGTTCTGTACCCTGATGAAGTAAAAGTTTGCTGGAAACAACCGCCCGCTCACTAGTTGCTAAACGTGAACGACCATGCACCGGCGTTTACTGAGCGCTTTTATTTTTTTATATCAGGGTACCGGTGGCTGATAAGGCGGATGAGCTAATCTGATAATGTTACTATATAACTTTGTAGGTTAAAAAGTTTACTGTAACCTGCAGTAATGGTCAAGCAAATTAAACATATAGATGAAGTGATAATAGAAAGTCAAATTAAAACAATACTGCTACTGCCTCAACGCTAATAGTCGAAAGCTTTCAAACTTGCCTTTTACTAGTAAGAGATGTAAGATTTACTAGTAGCAAAAATTTCTATCCCTTCATCTAAGCAAAATTAAAGTAGTCGGAACTTTCAATTCTTAAATTAATTGGCTATTTTTTCTAAATCAGGGTGAAGGCAGCAGTGCCGAATGGGACAGCGACGACGAGGACGACGGATCCGGCGCGCGTCCGGCGTGGGACGAGGACAACGAACCAACCGGCGCCTATGTCGCTACCGTCGCTGCACTGGACGACGACTTCGGCGCCAATGGCACTATTAGATACAGCTGGCGGGCGAGGGGAGCGGCGCGCGGGGTGTTGAGAGTACAGGCGAAGTCTGGAAAGATCTTCGTTACTAGGGCGTTGAGGAGACATGACGCTTTTGACATTACGGTGAGCTGATTTTTCTGTATTTTATTTGTAGCTAGGAGTTGCCTTTAAATCTTGAACGAGGATAGATTCCACTGGCATTTACGTCGCTACAGTAGCAGCTATGGACGATGATTACGGTGCCAATGGCACTGTTAGATATATGTAGTTGGAGTTGAAGCTTCAAACTTTTTTTCTTCTTTCTTGAAATTTTGCTCTCCCGCGGTTCCGAAATACTGGAATATCGAATCCTTGAACGAATACTTATATCAAGAACGTAGCTGCGCTGGACTATAAATCAAACACTAATTTATACACAGCTGGCGATTGCGGTACAGATTTTACTTACACTTTTTAGACTAGATTTTGGTTTGATGTCATAGCGATACTTAATTCTTTCTTATAGGGGTAATTCTTATTCTTATGCATTTTTTGTGTAACACGTAAGAATAGCATGTATTTTTGTGAAAATAAATAAACTCTATATCAATATACTTAGCAATTTACCTCTAGTTTTAGGTCAAGCTAAAAGTATTGCCCTAAGAGTATTAGAAACATATTAAAAAAAAATTACAAGTGCGAAATGTCACGGACTGTGTAGTGTGACTTCCCCAGATTTTGTGATATATGATTTTTTTTTGAAAAAGTATGATGTGATTTTACAATAATTTATATCAAATATAAAACACTAATCCTTGTTCTACAACACTGTTTAAAAATTGTATGGATTTATAACGATTTTATATAATTTTATATAACATACATTTTGTGATTAGTTTTCGCGTCACCACCGCGCGTGGTAATATAAACATGCGGTACTCGGTAGAAAAGTATCTTTACTACTGGCAGTCTTATTAAAGTTTTTTTAGAACAGCAACACTGTGTTGTTGTCAGGTTTACAAATGGCTGAAGGGAGAAGTTTTGTCGAAAATTAATTATTTGTGTTCATTTGAAAAAACGGTCAACCTTAACGCGTCACCGCCGTGTGATGGTTTTAAAAGTAAGTTGCAGTTTCACGTTATTGTTTGTAATATAAGATATACCTGAAACATTGCAGATTAAGCTAATTATTTAACATTTGTAAAATCAAAGGAAATGTTCATGTAATATCGAACATGTTCCAAATTATCACGACCGTGGCCTCAAAAATCTGTCACCGCCACGGACTTTTGAGTCCACGTTCGTGACATATAGACACGTGGTCATGTCATTCTTAATTCGTTTGATTAATTTAGAGGCACATGCACTTTTCAGAAATGCATTTTTATTAGCTACAGATCATTTGCTATTATTGCCCGACTGCCAAAGCAAAAAAAAAATGTTTTTCGCTTGTATGTATGTATGATGTGTATCCAATTCTTTGTCACCCTCTACAGCTTTTATAGTTTGACGGATTTCAATGTCTGAGTTGTCATTAGGTTTGTCGTAGTCATAGGAGTGACTTAGGCTATGTTAAAATAACTATATAAATCAAAATAGCCGAGTTGGCCACCAAAATGCCGAAATGTCACTGAGGGACACTTTGTCACAACCGTGTTTATGTACTCATTTTATTTACCTTTCCTGAGGGTATTAAGCTTGACCATATGAATCAAAAAATTGCTTTTTGTATGTACTTTTGTTATATGTAATAAAATGTGAAAAATAAAAACGTTTATGAAAAAAAAAATTTTTTTGGACACCATTTAAGAATCACCCATAGGTATTTTAGATTTTAACCATACTACGTACGCATGTCGTAATTGCTTAAATTGTAGGATGGACAGTTGCCATCAGATATATCGGAGAGGCCGAGGTGTTCAAAAATATCTGAACACGCACTCTAACGCCTTGACAATAAAGGCGTGTAAGATATTTGTGAACGCCTTGTCCGCTCTAATATATCTGATGACTGTCCATGGAAATTGCTCTATAGATAGGACAAGAGCCCAGACCATTTGATTGGGTCGGTTGATTTAACTTCCTAACTATTGCTCCATTCGGTTTAACAGGTTTTTTTTATAGACAGAAGTATATATCACAAAAAGTTCACGATATACATTTTTCTACAGGTCCGCGCATGTGACGGCGGATCCCCAGCTCGCTGCGGCGTGGCCCGTGTATCTGTCCGCGGAGCCCCACGAGGCGGGGGCGGAGCACCCGTACTCTCAGCCCCATCTCCCCTGCAGGTCGCGGAGTTGGACGCCCCTGGCTTCCTGTTGCATGTGCTACAGGCTACGGATCCGGATGGCGACCGGGTTTATTACGATATTGTTGGTAAGTTTCCGGATGTTTTGGTTCAGCTTATGTAAATCTATATTTTAAGGTCAATTTAAATGGCACTATTATTGTTGTTTACATGACAAACAGAAAATCCATGTTGCTTGACCTGGGCATATGGTCATTTTGGATAGGTAATCTTTGGCGCCTACTCTATAAATTTGGGATGAACTATATATGGATTCGTCATTTGAAGCGAGAGCTGTAAGTAGGTATTATGCCTAAGGCGCCTCTACACTGCGGGGAACGCAACTCTCTTATACTTGGTACCTGTTTATAATTATAAACTACCGCCATTTTTTTCGTGTGAGGCGTTTTATCAGCACCTGAATAGACATTTTCAAAATTTCACTTTTATTTCTAACTTTCTTATGGTGATATAAATAACAAACAGGTTTGATGACGATTCAATTGAAGCCATGTAATATGTAAATTATGCCTGTTTTCCACAGATGGCGACGAATGGACCGAGTTCCTAGTGGGCCGCGAGGATGGTTCGCTGGTTCTAACGAAACGATTATTACATGAACGACGCGATCGTTATGCACTCACAGTATCTGCTAGCGATGGGACTAACACTGCTACAGTCATTGTAAGTACTGATCAGAGATCGGGTACGAGTATGTATGTCTCGCTACACTCGCTGGTTCTAGGGAAACGATTTATACACGAACGACGCGATCGTTATGCACTCACAGTATCTGCTAGCGATGGGACTAACACTGCTACAGTCATTGTAAGTACTGATCAGAGATCGGGTACGAGTAGGTATGTCCCGCTACACTCGCTGGTTCTAGCGAAACGATTATTAGTTATTACACGAACGACGCGATCGTTATGCACTCACAGTATCTGCTAGCGATGGGACTAACACTGCCACAGTTATTGTAAGTACTGTTTTATTGTCACTACTATTATGCCAAATAAACCCTCATCCTATAGGAACAGTGGTCCATTCGTTTTAACAACTCGGTTACAGAATTGAATCATGTTTGATTCATCTTTCTAACTGTCCCCTTTTTGCGTATCTATAGGATCTATCAACGGACTCCCATTGCCATGGTCATCCGTTTAAAATTAATACTCAAGCGGCAGATGTCTCCATTTGCCACCTCTACAATAATTCACTATTGTATTCTAAAGTAGTGCTCTTGCACTTCACATGTCGTATTGGTATAGGTATTGGTATACCTATTTACCAACAGCTGATACATATACTTTATTCTCAGGTAAACATCACAGTAATCAACGACGCGAACGAAGCAGGCGTCTCTTTCTCTCGCGAAGAATACACCGTCGACGTCTCCGAATCCGCACGTGCAGGGGAGGCGCTAGCTGCACTACGTGCTCATACGGGGGAAAGAGAAAACGAGGAGGAGGGAGAGAGACTGTTATATGGGTTACATGCTGCGCGGGCGCCAGCTTCAGCGAGGCTGTTCCGTGTACATGAGTTGACGGGAGTTTTGGAACTGGCTCAACCATTAGACAGGTAAGAGAATCTTACTTGTGTATTGTCAGCGTCTTAAGGGTGCGCCGATGTCACCTTGGCTTTAGCCCTAGATTATCAAAGTTCAGTTAAAGCAATTGAGCTAATTTCCTTTAAAAATCCTCAGAGAAACAGCCCACATTCACGAGCTAACCGTCTGGGCGCGCGACCAGGCCCCTCGCGCGTCTCGCGCGTTCGCCCGCGTCACAATACGAGTACATGATGATGATGAACACGCCCCGGAATGGCGGAGACGATTGGCGGAGGCGAGATTACCGAGGAATGCTGCTATTGGGACGCTTGTAGCGGCGCTGAGGGCAGCTGATAGAGATGCTGGTGATGCGGCAAGGATAGAATATTCACTAGGTAAGTTGTTTTCAAGAGCAACAGGCTAAATATATTGATAATGGTCTCATTTTATACTGTTTTTGTGAGGATCAAATGTCTATATGTCATGTTTAGTTACTTTTGCTGCTGACTTGAGAATGAGCTCACAAAATATACATTCTCTCATACTCTCAGAGAATCTCTATCTCTACATATTCTCAGAGAATGACCGCTGACTGTTATTCTGATTACGTTAAAAAAATCTTCTGTATCAAACGGCATGATTCATTTTTTGAGCATTGTTAACATTTCCATTACTTCCAGCGGGCGGCGACGCGGGCCTCTTCACCGTGGACCCCTCGCTCGGCGACGTGTACCTGTCCGCCGCGCTGCCCGCGCCGCCCGCGCCGCGCGAGTACACGCTGGGCGTGCGCGCCGCCAACCCGCCGCCGCACGCGCGCGCCGCCACGCTGCCGCTGCACATCACCATCGTCGAGCCCGACGTGGCGCCCCCACAGTACGATCCTACATTTTCTCATACCACAAAATTGTATTATTAATCTCGCAAAATTGTATCGTAATGACATCTGTCAGCGTACCCATCGAATTTGAAAAATACTACAATAAAATGTTAAAATTTGGTGCCGTGACCAGGATATTCAAATGCTTTTTCTTATTATCAATCTTTAGTTGTAAAATATTCAGTGGTGCTTTATCTCTTTGTACACCCAGCTGCAGAATTTCATAATGACTGTATGTATCTGTAATGAATAGGTGACATTTTACTGGTCTTTGAATTAATTAACGTTTTTTGTTTTAGGTTGGCAACAGATTCATACGTATTCGAAGTAGCCGAGAATGAACCTCCCGGCGTAGTCCTAGGCGCCATCGAAGCCCGCGGCGCAGCCCTACGATACTCCCTACAAGGCGGCGAGGGACGCTTCGCCTTAAACCCGGCCGCTGGGCTATTGGCCACTGCTGCAGAGTTAGATTACGAAGAGACAAGCTTCTACAACCTCACTGTTACAGTGTTCGCAATGGTATGTTTTTTCACTTTTACAATACACTCGGCGTCACGGAAATCACACACCCACCGATTTTTGTTTTAAGCGAATATAGCTCTTATCATATGTATTATACCCTCACAATATATACATCATTTAAAAGCACAATTAATAAGCATTAAAACATGAGTAAAGCATTTTTGGGAAAAATAATAATAATCACGAAATTACGGCGTTCTGAAAGAACACCTACAATACGCGTTGTAAGGGTCGCTAGTTGCGTTACCTTGGATAGGTTTAAAAGGGGGGGTAAAAGTGGAATATGGGTCATTCGGTATCCAGAGTTCACAGAGGTCACACCGGAACAGCTGGAGAAAGAAAACACCCCAAGAAAATGGATACCACGGAAGCAGAAGCAGCTCAAGCAGTAGCCCTGGTGGAATCAGGAATGACGCAGTCTGCGGTTGCTCGGCAACTCAACATAAGCCGTTTCCGAGTTCTCCGAGCAGTTCATCGATTCCAGAGGACTAGAAGCTTCACCAGGAAGCCTGGATCCGGAGGACAACGCTGCACTTCCGAAAGAGACGACCGCTTTATTGTGTCGACGTCTTTGCGGAACCGTTTCTCCAACGCTGTCCAGCTGCAGCAACAGCTGCAAGCAGTTCGGAGAACGGTGGTGAGTGTCTCTACAGTAAGAAGAAGGTTGCGGGAGAAGAAGATCATGCCCCATAGAGCGGCTACGGGTCCCAAATTGACGGCAGAGCATCGGCGAGTCAGACGTGAGTTTGCTCGCGAACACAAGGATTGGACGGTCGACCAATGGAAGGCTGTCCTCTTCTCCGATGAGACCAGGGTGTGCCTGTTCTGCAACGATAGGCGCAGAAAAGTGTACAGGAGGCAAGGGGAACATTATTCACAGGCCTGTCTTGAAGAAACCGTCGGATACGGAGGAGGATCCTGCATGTTCTGGGGTGGCATTTCCCTCGCCGGCAAAACCGAGCTCGTTTGTGTTTCCCGCACTGGTGGTGGTCGAGGCCAGGGATCCATGACTGCTCATCGGTACATCACAGAGATCCTGGAGGACCATGTGGTTCCATACGCCGAATTTGTCGGTCCTGGATTCACATTCATGCAGGATAACGCCCGCTCCCACACAGCGTTGATTGTTCGGGACTACCTTGATCAGGTTGGGATCACCGTCATGCAGTGGCCAGCAAGGAGTCCGGACCTGAATCCCATAGAGCACCTTTGGGATCAGCTAAAACGGAAGGTGCGGTCACGTAATCCTGCACCTGCGACCCTGGAACAGCTTCGAGATGCCGTCATTGAAGAGTGGGATGCTATTCCTCAAGAATACGTCGTGTCTCTCGTGAGGTCCATGAAGGCTCGCATGGAGGCAGTCATTAAGGCCAGAGGAGGCAACACTAGGTTTTAAGTTTAGTTTTAGGCATTTGTATTCCGATATTTGTTGATTTTATTGTGTTTTAATTTGTTGATTTTTTTGCATGAATATACGATTTTTATTTCTTATTAAAAAAGGTGCCTTTTTTTTACTCTTTAGTAACTATTGCATTGTTTTTAAATGAAGGGTTAAATTCTCTTTAAAATGATCCCACACACTCATACTTTACCTTCAACAACATAAGGTTAACGGCTTGAAACAAAAATCCGTGGGTGTGCGATTTCCGTGACGCCGAGTGTATTTGCAATGATATGTTTCTTACTACGGACGCCGACGCCGCAAGGTCGTTTTCTGGCTGGCAAATTTAAATCCCTGGTACTCAAGGGCTTAAAAGCGCTCAAAAATTACGCTGGTATTCATGGGCTTACTGCTCGGCCACGACATTACGCTACTGGTGACGGCGGCAATGACAGCCATAGGTGGGAACGAAAGGTCCGATCGCTATGTCTCGCTCCAACCTATGGTTATCGCTGCCGCCGTCGAAAGTCGCGCCGTTAAAAGGGCTTTAAAAAAATCTGATAGCTTAAACCATTCCATAATATGTTTTCTTTTATACAGGGTGGAGGCTCAGCAATCGCCCACGTCGCCGTACACGTTCTGGACCGCAACGAATTCCCGCCCGTCCTCATCTCCCGGCGCTATCACGGACGCGTGTCGGAGTCGGCGTCGCGCGGCGCGTTGGTCTCGCGCGCCGCCGCCGACGCGCCGCTCGTGCTCGCGAGCGCCGACGCGGACTCCCCGGCGCACCAGCAGAGGGCGTTTGAGATACTACAGCCGGCCGCGGCGGCGCTGTTTGCAGTCCACCCGACGACGGGCGCGCTGCTTATTAGAGCGCCTTTGGATTATGAAACGGCGAAGAGGCACGAATTCACTGTTAAGGTAAATGTAAAATAAAATTTTCACCTCAGCAGCTCGAACAAGGGTACTTTGCTTCTTAAAAACAGTGAGCAAAATGCGATTTTGCTCACTGAGTCATTTTGTCTCACTCAGTGAACAAAATCGCATTTTGCTCACTAAGTGTGTCTCACTCAGTGAGCAAAATCGCATTTTGCTCACTGAGTGAGACAAAATGACATTCAAGTGACCTTTATAGTCAAATGTCATTTCAACAAGTTCGATATGTGGGTTCTATTATCTCTGTCCCTTTAGGTATGTTCTCACTGCTTAGGGTGAAAAGTTTTGTGTACTACACGAGATCAAAGTTATTTACATCTCGTGCGCTTTTGAATCCCTTACTACGCTCAAGATTCTAAATTAGATTCACTCGCTACGCTCGTGAATCTATTATAGAATCTTTCGCTTGCACGGGACTCAAAATAAGCACTCGAAGAAATATCAAACTTTGATCTCTTGTTGTACAAATAACTATTTCAGTATTTTTATCCTCTAAAATTAATCCCATCAAAAACATTACATGTAAAAAGGTGCAAGTCTCGCAATGCTTCTACTACAAAAAAGTTTTGAGGTGTAATGTGAAACCAAGTCGGTTATTTTAATCCAGTGCCAGGGGGTGTTAAAACAGTATCAATAAGATATCCTCTAATGACCTGTGGCAATGGAAAAATTAATGATGCGACCTGTGTGTCATCCACTCATCATCTTACTTATATAGGCGTCGACAGGAAATGACTGGGGTGAATGACACATAGTTACACAAATTACAAATTGCAAAAAACGGTAGTGAATGTAATTTCGGTCATGTCGCTATCGGTACGAAAAATATAGCAATTATACATCTCACATAATGTACTTTAATATAAAGTTAATTTTAATATCACCGATACAAAATTCGCTTAGCACTAATTGTGATAGTCCATATTTTGCCGACAAATTAACGTGTTAAATTGACATCAGGTGATGGACATGGGCTCACCGCGCCTCCCGTCCGACAGCACGGCCACAGTGATCGTAGACGTCGAAGACGTTAACGACTGCGCTCCGGTATTCGAACGATCTTCGTACGACGCAACCGTATTGCTTCCGACGGCGGCCGGTGTTTTGGTACAAGCGTTGAAGGCTACGGATGCGGATCTGCCGGCAAATGGGACGCTGAAATATGATATTATTGAAGGTATTATTTGCTTTTAGTTGGTGATATGCTCATAATTTACGGCATGACTTCATATAGGGCACATTAATGCATTAGAAAGAAAAAAAATCTAACACATAACTAAACCCTTGTAAAGTATACACAATGTCCCTATTCTATGTGAAATATTCCCTCCAAACCTTCAAAAAAGCTAGAATGCTATAAATAAGTTTGAATGCATTAACATAGACGGCTCGCGGCATGGATGCACGTCCAGAATACAGCATACGACGTTGTGTTTAAGAATATCCTCCGACATTACTAACCTATTTCTATTTCTCATTATTTGTTATATTTACAGGCGACGCAGCCGGCGCGTTCACCGTCTCCCCAACCGGCTTAGTAACCGTATCCCAACCCGACTTACTTCCGGACCTCGCCCGTCTCCGCGTCCGTGCGTCGGACGGCCGCTGGTCCGGCACGGCACGGCTAACCGTACGCGCGCATCCGGCAGAACCAGCCGGATTAGCGTTCGCTCAGCCGGAGTATTACGGGGCTGTAGCGGAGAATAGTACGAGGCCGGCAACGGTGGCGGTACTGTCCGTGCTCGGAGCGGCACTCAATGAACACGTTGAGTTCTCTATACTGAACCCAGTTGAGGGATTTGAGGTGAGTTATTTGTAACCACTAACCAACTATTAAGGCCCTATCTTGCTGTATAAGATGGGCCTTCATAAGATGGACCCTAAGTCCAATCAGCTAACAACAGTTTGTGTAATTTGACACTTTAGCTTGTTATATAGAAAGAGACAAAATTTAATACAAGTTTACAAAGTTTTATGAATAAGAAAATTATATTGCATTTTATTCTAGATCGGCGTAACATCGGGAGCCGTACGCAGCACAGGGTTGGCGCTTGATCGAGAAGAACGCGACTCTTATGTGCTTCTCATACAATCTCGAAGTGGTATGTAATAAAAAGTGTAAAGTTTACAATACGGTTATAAAAACACTGCTGTACAGAATTGAAACAGCGGGAAACGCGCAATGTCATTGTCAAATTCCTTGACAAAGTCAGCGACGAAGTTGAACGACAGGTACTCAATAATCTATGTAAACATATCAAGGAAATTGACAGAGATATCGCGTGTTTTGTTAAAAACGGCATTGTTATTACATTTTAAGTATTCGGAAGATATTAATCTGGTGCTATGTGTTATGAAGTTCGTGAGGCTTTCTTGGATGAGATTAGCTCAGGACCAGAATAAATGGCGTACACGAGAGGACTATACTCAGTAGTGGGAGATAGGAGGCTACACTGATGAAGATGTGTTTAAGTTTCATTTAAATTGATTTGTTTTCAATAATGCTATAATTTTGTATTTGTAGGTACCGGCGCAGACGCCCGCATAGCCCTAGCCCGTCTCGCCGTATCCGTGACGGACGTAAATGACAACTGCCCCGTGTTCGTCGGCCGCCCGTACGCCGCCGCCGTGCCGGCCGGCGCCGAGCCGCAAGCCCCCGTGTTCACCGTCCGCGCCGATGATAGAGATGCCAATGACAACGGCGAGGTACTCTACTATCTCTGTCTTACTCTAGCTGCTATCTCCGTCTCACTACAACTGCCTCGTCATGCTCGTCCGTACGCTGCCGCCGTGCCGGCCGGCGCCGAGCCGCAAGCCCCCGTGTTCACCGTTCGTGCTGACGATAGAGACGCTAATGACAACGGCGAGGTACTCTGCCACTATCACTGTCTTACTCTAGCTCCTATCTGCGTCTCACTACAACACACAGCCGATATGGACCGAGCAGTGGATGAGAAGTTGAGAACGGTGAGGTTGTCGAAGTACGGACGTCCGAGCCGTGGACGTGACGTAACCGACAATATCCCGTGTTGAATGAGCTATCGGTAATGTGGTAATTTTAGTCCAAGGTGCCTAAAGATACAAATTTTTGATGCCGTAGGCTCAACCAGAGGTACGCTTTCTATGTTTTGGCTCAAACACAAATTTCTTAAATCGGTATTTCTGATATAATTTTAAGTCAAGAGAAATTATTATCCAGTATATTAAACAGCATATTATTTTCAGGTCCGATACGAGATGAAACGCGGTCACGGCGAACTCTTCCGCGTAGACCGTAGAACTGGCCAAGTCACTCTGAAACAGACCCTCGACGCTCACGCTTCAGTCTATGAGCTGGTCATAGCTGCCTTCGACGGAGGCTCACCACCTTGCGGGGCTGAAGCCACACTTACGGTAACAAAACATTTTAGTAGACCTTTTATGTTAGACCCTGGACCATGCTTCCGTTCAAGACCATTGTTGCTTCCGATGGAGGCACGCTGGTGGTTCGTAAAATAGAATCTTGAGCGTTGCGAGGGTTTCAAAGCACGAGGGTTAAAAAAAATTTGCCCCCGAGTGAAACATAAAATTTTTCACCACACTAACCCGAAGCAAATATTAAATGTAAAATATCAAACAAAATCAAACCAAATCAAATCCAAATGAATGTTATCAAATATTTATCATCCAAAATCATCATTTAACAGTCAATTCTACCAGCAAACATAAGAAAACAACTCAAAATTTGCATTTGATTACTTTGCTTCACATGTGAATAAAATGCAACTTTGCTATCAGTTTTTGAAGTGCAAAAGTAAGCCATTCCGAGCTGATGTGGTGAAAAATCTGTTCTCTCTCTGTGGAAACAAAGAACACTTTGGTTCCACATCTTTACAATATGGCACCTGTTTCAGCAACATAAATAATTGGCTCGTGATATTATTATAACACGTATGATTGTGCCCTCAGGTGCGCGTGTGGGCGGGCGGCGCGGCGCCGCGCTGGGACGCCGCGCACTCCGCGCGGGAGGCTCGCGAGGACGCCCCGCCCGGCGCCGCGCTGGCGGGCCCGCTCGTCGCTCGCTCGCCGCTGCAGCGTCCGCTTATATACTCGCTCGTTGATCCGCCTACAGATACTTCTGGAGCGCCGCTGTTTGAAATACACTTCGACACAGGTAGGTACTTTAATGTCTAAAGCCTCACGTATTACTGTGCTACGTCCGAGTTCGAGGCCCCACTGGGCGTTCCGCTAGCGGGCCTGCTCATTGCTCGCTCCCCGCTACAACGCCCTAAAGACGCTTCTGGAAGTTCTGGAGCATCACTGTTTGAAATACTTCGACACAGGTACATATGTCCACTTAGCCTGAACGTCTTAAAATAAGCCCTTACAGAAGACTACCAGGAGTGCGTTCCGCTAATATATTCGCTCATTGACTCGCTTTTGGATTCTTTGGAACCTCCGCTCTTTGAAATACACTTCGACCCAGGTACGAGATCTTAATAGATTTTACAGTACATATGGTGATACTTTACCGTCCTAGGGCCATATGTACCTACTGCAAGACGTTGTACAATACTCGTACGAAAAGGTATTTCGCAAGCAGTGTCGATTTAAAACAGGTCGTCAGTCGTGTTTCAATTTGTCGCCACTCGTTGCGAATTTAGTACTTTTCGCACTTGTATCTTAATATACTATTTTGCCTCGACAAGGGAGCCTAGGACTTATTACTACGTCTGAGAAAGCTCCACCGGACGTCCTTCAAATGACGCAAAAGTTTTTTTTTATAAAAGCGATTAAGCTAATGAGATTTGAAAAGAACAGGGAAATGCATGTATTGAGCGACTAAACAGGTTCTTAATAAGTCAGTCGCTACTCTCATATTAACTTAAGTTAACATTGAATATGAAAACCTTAATTTATAAACTTAACACGGTAAAAACGGGTGTTTTTTTGACAATCGCATGACAACCAGAACAGTTATTTCAATTGGAATCAATAGATAATATGTATATTAAAACTCGCATGTGAAATAGATATTGGGGATCGGGAAGAACACAGGGCGACATACTTTGCGTATCTATGCACCTAAATGGTAAATAAAATGGTGGACGTTTAGTCAAACAACTGAGGATAGCGGCGCCGTCATATAGCGACCGACACAAAATACTACTCATCCATATTTAGCCGTATTATTTTGTATGGAGACGGCTGCTATATGACGGCGCTATCCTAGGAAAACAGAGCTTTGCGCCCAATCGCATGCAGCGGGGCGGGGAGAGTAGCGTTCGTGTCAAAAATCAAACACATTCAAACGTCATACGAGCGTCCTGATGGCCGCTTGCCGCCTCGTTGCCCGCTCCGCTGGACGCTCGCCATTCAGACCGCACAACCAACCGTTTTACTAGCAGACCATTTTAGACCTTATGTCCAAATAAATAAGGTGCATAGATTCGTAACAAGGCAGTAGAGCGCCACTAACCGTTGGTTTTGTCCCACAGCACCCGACAGAGGCAATAACCCATGTGAGTACTATCCTACCCTTCCCACCCCCGCCATTGTCATCCAATTTTTATCACATCTGTATTCTAGTCCTCACAGGATCATATGATGTCATGCTTCTCACGCCTCACTAACAGTCCGCATGTTAAATGTCGTTCTTGGTGTTAGTCACACACACATCTTGTCATCTCTCACCTTTCAGCCTCATTTAATATCGAAGAAATAGAATAGGTGTAAAGTCTAAGAAAAATTCGTGACTCCAAGTTTGAAAGTCGCATAATGTCCGTACATTACGTCCTTGTGGCCTACCTTGGCCGTATAGCGACATCTATTTCAACTGTCAAATTCGAGGCATAATTATTTCTTATACTTGAACATCTTCTATAGTTCGTTTTTTTTAGTATTAGTGTAGCGTACAAAGCCCAGCGTGGCTTGAATATGCTCTTGGGCCAACAAAGATGTAGACGACAAAGGCTTAATCCCCTCATGGGCCACCAAAAATGTAACGTACAAAGCCCAGCGTAGCTTGAATCAGCTCATGGGCCAACAAAATGCAGTCGACATTTGGAATAAAGGTAAACAATCTTGACGTGTCTTTTTATTGAAAAACACTTTTAAAAAATAAGTCACGGCCATTATGTAACAATTATGAATCAAATACGAGTATATACATTCTTTTGCTTTCATAAGTAATAGTAACTGATTTAAAAGTGTTTTTCAATTAAAAGACACATCAAGATCGCTTAGTTTTTTCTAATGCTAAAAAAACGAACTATAATAAATTCTTTACTCGGTGTTAAACAAGTTTAATGTTGTTTTATCTCCTTGTTTTCCTACACCTAAGTACTTCATTCTTGGCATTTTCAGCAATATTCAATACCTCGACTCACGCATTGCCTATGCCGGTTGCGCTTATCATTGTTCCACGTCGACACTGTTAACTGACAATTAAACCTTACTTCGAAGATATAAGGTTTACTTTTGGTTAGTTAAGAGTGTTACAAGTAGCTTACCATTCGCCGCTCCGCTAAACTAATGCGGATGAGGCTGCGTTTCCTCCAGAGATGTACGAGCATGGGCACAAGGTCTCTAACAAAACTCGTCTATTACGACAGTTCCGTAGCGGTGCGCGGCAACTACTAAGACTAGACACCAAAATTGGTGTGACCTGCATGTACTTGTAGCGACGCGACGAAATCGCGGAGTGAGCCACGCCTGGCACGGGTAGCGAGGGATGTGTTTGTTAAGAACCAATTGAATCACTTCTCTAGTGGACTATATTACCTATACATATTAATTGGTTCTTAGCAAACACATCGCTCGCTATGCATCCACACAAACCTCTAGTGGAAACGCAGTTGAAAGGTTTACGATTAAAGTTTAGCGGAACGGCGGATGACATTTATTGATGTGCTGAAGGAAAATTTCCAAACCTGAATTATTTTTCACATTATACAAGTTCTCACATTTTTTATACCTATGGAAATTATCCATTTTTAGAGTAGAAATTTCCTTTAATTCCAGAATTTTTTGAGAATTTTTCCAAAGTTTTGGAAATTTTCCCCAGCTTGCACATCTATATTTTCCGTCCCACCTTTTTCATACACACAGTTAATAATATTCTACACGTTTTTTTACACAGGTTCGCTAGTCCCGGCTCTACCACTGGACTACGAGCAAACCCGGGAGCTGGAGCTAGTGGTCCGGGCCACAGATGGCGTGACGGGGGCATCAGCGGACGCTTTAGTGACATTACACATAATAGATGTCAATGATTGCCCGCCGGAGTTATCGCAGGTATATGGTTTTCTCGGGAACAATATTATAGTCTTGCCAACCAATTACGTCAGTAGAAAAAGACTGCTAATTTGTAACATCATCAAGTTTTTTATAGTTTTTAATCTTTGTGTCAGAACCGCCTAGAGTTCGTCTAAGCTTACATTGCACCGTTTTTGGCCAGAACAAAGTAAGGTAGGTATTGTCATTAAACGTCATATTTTTAAACAAATTTGACATAGCAAATGTCACGCAGAGTTATGACAGCTTGGTCCAACTCTATCGTGAAACAAACTTAGTATAAATATAATTAATTTTAGTATAAGGTGGCCAGTTATTGAAAGTTGGCCAGTTATTGAACCCTTATACTAAAATGAATCCTGTTTATAGATGAATAGAATTCATTTTTAGTTTAAGGCGGCCAGTTACTAAAAGTCGTCAGTTACTGGTGAATTACCCTACTATATTACTAAAATTGGAAGAAGACTGACCACATTTACATATTGATATAATTCTATTTCAGGACTTGTATGATGTGGAGGTTAGCGAGGCAGCGGCCGTTGGGACGACCATCATTACCTTCCACGCCAGGGACAATGACACCGGTAACCACCTACTTATAATTCTATTTCTTGCTCCATGGTACATTTTTGCGTAGTATTTACATATTTATTATGGTATCACATGGACCCTGAAAAGGGTGTAGCAAATACAAAAAATGCTATTACTAGTTCATAGGCAAAAATGGCCGCCATTTGATAATTTCAACTCAATGGCCCGATTCAATGCTAATTTAAACTTTCACGATTTTGACACAATATTATCTTAGAGGTGATTTTCAAATCAATTTATATGCCGTTAAGCACCTTTTTAGCAAAAATTCATTGATTGTGTAATGTACGGCTACCACCAGTTTTGACATTGACGTATTCGCTCACGTCACTCATGTACTTTCTATACATCTCGCTTGCACTAATATGCGAGTACGAAACGTTTAACCTCGCCTATTACCTAATCACCTATATGATATGACTAACCTAATGTATTCTATTTCCAGGTGTAAACGGCGAGATAACCTACTCGCTCTCCGGCGAGAACTCGTCTCTCGCTCTCTTCTCTCTCGACGCCACCACCGGAGCATTAGTACTAGCAGCCCCATTGGACGCTGAAACTAGCGCTGAGCATCGTCTACTAGTGACAGCGAAGGATGGAGGCAGACCGGCGTTGGCGGATACAGCGCATTTGAGACTGCGAGTCAAGGATGTAAACGACGCGCCGCCGAGACTAGAACGACCAGTTGTCAGGTAACTCCTCTCTCGCTGTCCTCTCTTGACTGCATCACCGGCGCTTTAGTACTAGCAGCCCCATTGGACGCTGAAACTAGCGCTGAGCATCGTCTACTAGTGACAGCGAAGGATGGCGGCAGACCGGCGTTGGCGGATACAGCGCATTTGAGACTGCGAGTCAAGGATGTAAATGACGCTCCGCCGAGACTAGAACGACCAGTTGTCAGGTAACTCCTCTCTCGCTGTCCTCTCTTGACTCCATCACCGGCGCTTTAATACTAGCAGCCCCATTGGACGCTGAAACTAGCGCTGAGCATCGTCTACTAGTCACAGCGAAGGATGGTGGCAGACCAGCTTTGGCAGATATAGGACATTTAAGATAAGACATAGGACAGAAGAGATAAGACATTTAAGAGATTTTAGAGAGATTTTTAAGAGATAGGACATTTGAGATAGGAGATTTAAGTGAAGGATATTAATGATGCGCCTGGGCGGCCTGAGGTACTCGTACCCCATTTAAAAATCCATTCTGTAGGTGAATGAAATCGCTTTACCTTAGGTTTACCTCTAGTTATCTTTGCTTTAGGTATACGCTATAGTAAGGTACTTTCTAAAAATGAACCATATTACAGCGTCTAATCATCATTATTTTTGTCCCCAGCGCCCTAGTAAGCGAAGAGGCCGCCCGCGGCACCGTGCTGGCGCGCGTGGCGGCCTGGGACCGCGACGCCGGCGACGCCGCGCGCCTGCGCTACGCCGCCGTCGACGCCCCGCCCACCCCCTTACTCTCCGTCGGCGACACCACCGGCCTGGTCACGCTGTCTGCACCTAGAGGATGGCCTAAAGACTCCTCGAGATCGCTAAATGTTTCTGTCTCTGATGGGGCTCACGCGGCGTTCGCGAGGGTGAAGCTTACTGTGGTGCCAGCGAATAGGCATGCGCCGAGATTCCCTCATTTAGTATATGAAGCGAGGGTTATGGAGAATCTTCCACCGCCTGTTCTATTGACTACTGTAAAGGTTAGTTTAATTTTAAACGGTATTATTAGTACCCATTCTGTACATACAAACTCAACTTTCTATTCAAAGATAAGGTTATTTCGTTGAGGCGCAAATTGTGAACTAGCATGGTGCTTGACGCTACACTTACGGCTCGTCCACGACATTGCCCGACTGGCGGTGGCAGCGGCGGCAATCATAGGTTGGAGCGAGACACAGCGTTCGACACCTTTCGTTCCCGTCTATTGTTGCGGCCGCTGGTCGCGCAAACTCATAGCCAGGCCGTCATTTTGCTAGCTCAAGAGCTGGATTCAGCTACTTTCCATAGAATCACTCTGTAGAAACAGTTGAGAATAACATCGTGAAATCATTCAAGATCATATTTCGGGCCTAATAGAACTAAACCTCCAGCGGCTTAGACGGAACGTCCAGTTTGACGGGAAGCAACACTATGTTCTCATTAGACTCCCTGAGTGATCCTAAGATTAAACAATATTTTATTCTAGGCCGATGACGAAGATGGCGGCGAGTACGGCACGGTGACCTACTCCATCGACTCGGCTTTACTCCGAGAAACGTTCTCATTGGACGCTGCCACTGGCGCCTTGACTACGCGAGTGGCTTTAGATCGCGAAGCCAAAGCTGAGTGGGAGGTAATTTTACACTGAACTTAATAAGAGCAGGTTTGACGGCGACGAGTACGGCACGGTGACCTATTCCATCGATTCGGCGTTGCTCCGAGAAACGTTCTCATTGGACGCTGCTACCGGCGCCTTGACTACGCGAGTGGCTTTAGATCGCGAGGCCAAAGCTGAGTGGGAGGTAACTACACACTGAACTTAATAAGAGCAGGTTTGACGGCGACGAGTACGGCACGGTGACCTATTCCATTGATTCGGCGTTGCTCCGAGAAACGTTCTCATTGGACGCTGCTACCGGCGCCTTGACTACGCGAGTGGCTTATCGCGAGGTTAAAGCTGAGTGGGAGGTAACTACACACTGAACTTAATAAGAGCAGGCTTGACAGCGACGAGTACGGCACGGTGACCTATTCCATCGATTCGGCGTTGCTCCGAGAAACGTTCTCATTGGACGCTGCCACCGGTGCTTTGACTACGCGAGTGGCTTTAGATCGCGAAGCCAAAGCTGAGTGGGAGGTAACTACACAATGAACTTGATACTCACATAGAAAATTTGATTTTCGCGCCTTTTTACTGACACACTCTGCTTGCCAGGATTACGTTCTAAATATCTCTTAATTCCCCAGGTACCAGTGGCAGCGCGCGACGGAGGCGGCCGCATCCGCCACACCACCGTCCGCGTCCGCGTGCTCGACGCCAACGACCACGCCCCAGAGTTCCCCCTCCGCGAATACCGCGCCTCCGCCCCTTACAACCTACAGCCACACAAGCCGTTCCTGACTTTGACTGCGCATGACGCGGATATTGGAGAACATGCGAAGATAAAATATGAGTTGTATGATGGGGAGTTAAATTCGGATGCGTCAGGGCTGTTTGAGATAGATGCGGTTACTGGCGCTTTGGCTTTTGCGAAGAATGCCTCTGCTTTCGGTAAGTTTCTTTTTTTAATTTGTCAATTTTAGCTCAGGGCCGTCTTAAACTATGCTGGGGCCCTTGGGCACATAATAATTTGGGGCCCTTTTGGAAAGTAAAGAAAGCAAAATTGAACTAACATTTTTCTACTATATCCTTCTATTTATTATGGGTATACAAATATACTGTTACTGTCTTACCTCGGGGCCCCCTGAGGATGGGGGCCCTGGGCACGGGCCCCGTGTGCCCTTATGGTAAAGACGGTACTGTTCACGCTACTTTATACATGTTTTCTTAAAATAATGAAAATATTTTAGAAATCGCACCTATCCGAAGTCAGCCAGCTGGCGTAAAAAGTTGTATTTATTGAAATTTAAACAAATTACGCATTTTCAAATACATATTTGGCGTTAAAATGTATGATTTTAAATCGTAGGTACTTAAATAGTGTGTTTCTACTGCGGGTATGGTCTGTAAAGGAGATAGCGGTATTTTCCAGTAATGGAGCTGGAGTGGAAACTCGAGTCTTGCAAGTTTACACATTTTAAAATTAATTAGGAGGTTTAAAGGGGCCCACTGATTAACAGTCCGCCGGACGGTATCGGTCTGTCAGTTGTTCGGAACTGTCAAAATTTTGTTCTAACTGACAGGCCGATACCGTCCGGCGGACTGTTAATCAGTGGGCCCCTTTAAAACATTAGGTAAATTAAGATCAGGATTGTTCACTGATAAGTCTAGGATGCTTTAAATGTACCCAAATATCTTTTTTTTAAATCCTAAATTCACCTTTCCCAAATTGTCTTTTGCAGCGTCCCGCTCAGTAGTAGTGTGGGCCCGGGCCCGCGACGGCGGCAACCGCGCCGGGTCCGCCGGCGTCGCCGTCTACGTGCTCGGCCCAGGAGAAAGGGCCCCAAGGGTCCAGCCACCACCGCCAGCCCTGTTCTTGAGGGAAGACGCAGCCCCAGGAACCTTGCTGGCGGAGTTAAGGGCGGATCCGACGGAGCCTATCCCAAGATATAGACTGGCGCCGGTTAACTATGGAAAAGACCAGGTAATTCTTTCTTTTAGGCGATGTCGTATATACTTAGGGCCAGTTGCACCAACCACAATCGACGGACTGATAATTCTGACCAACGTCACACAGCAGAAAATCAATGTAACTTCAAACACCATAAAATTTAGTACACGTTACGACAATGACAGACGAGTTGGTGCAACCGACCCTTAGACTATTCCCTCTAGCGTCTTCCTACGTCCTTGGACCTGGGGAACGGGCTCAAAAGGTCCAGCAAGATCAGCCACAACCTCCAGATCTGTTCCTTAGGGAAGATACAGCTCCAGAAACATTGCTGGCGGAGTTGAGGACTGATCCGACTGAGTTGATAACGAGATATCGGCTGGCGCCGGTTAACTATGGAAAAGTTCAGGTAACTCTTTCTTTTCGGCCTTGTCTTATTTTAGACAGACTGCTCTAGCGTCTTCCTACGTCCTTGGACCTAGCGGGGCACAGGGGTCCAGCGACCACCTCCAGACCTGCTCCTTAGAGAGGATGCAGCTTGAAGACTGATTTGACTGAGCCGATACCGAGATATCGACTAACGCCTACAAACTGCTATGTAGTTTGGCAGATAAATAGCAATAAAGACTGTAACTTCCCTTTTTTAGAGTAAATAAATTAAAAAACTGTGGAAACATCAGGTAATTTCTTGACTGGATGGCTGCAATTAGTAGATAGAGACTCACCCAATCCTGAAGGTGAAACTGGCTGATTCTTAATATTCTTCTTCTTCCTCGCGTTATCCCGGCATTTTGCCACGGCTCATGGAAGCCTGGGGTTTGCTCTTGACAACTAATCCCAAGAATTGACGTAGGCACTAATTTTTACGGAAGCGACTGCCATCTAACCTTCCAATTGGGATTAGCCCGGTTTCCTCATGATGTTTTCCTTCACTGAAAAGCGAGTGTTAAATATCAACTGATATTTCGTACATAAGTTCCGAAAAACTCATTGGTACGAGCCGGGGTTTGAACCCGCGACCTCCGGATTGAAAGTCGCACGCTCTTACCGCTAGGCCACCAGCGCTTCTTGATTCTTCATATTATTAACACAATATTTTGATTCCCCAGTTCGCCCTGGACGAGCAAGGTCGCCTAGTCCTCTCGGCGCCCCTGGACCGCGAGTCAGCACGAGAACTCCCCATCGGGATCCTCTGCGAAGGCCCAGGGTCTCCAGCCCCGGCCACCTTACTACTGACTACTTTACACGTGCTGGATGTCAATGAGCATGCGCCTACATTCCACTCGCAGCCCTACGTCGTCCATTTGGCTGAAAACACGCCACCTCATTCGACGGTCGTCAGATGTGAGTTCTTTATCAAAGACAGTTATCATGGTCTTTAGGTACTTAGTATTATGGCCGCTTGAAAAGCAGAGATATTTTCCGAAAGCAAGATATTCTATGTAAGTCTAGTAGCTAATATCAAAGAGAATTTGAAATAGATGAATATTGTCAAAGTAAATTATAGTCAGTACATTTACTGCCATCTTTCGACACAAATGATTAACACTTTGTATTTGATGATTGCCTGTTGACAGAAAAGTAGGTATAGTAAAAAATGTAATGTTTAACAAAAAACATTTCTAATGAATGTTTCTCTCCACAGTAATGGCGACAGACCCAGATGCCGGCTCTAATGGCGAGGTCCAATTCTCCCTCGGCGAAGGCGGAGACTCAGCCCTATTCGCCGTAGACGCCCGCACCGGCTGGGTGACGACCCGCGCCCCTCTGGATCGAGAAACCAAAGCGGAGTTACGAGTGCCGCTAATAGCGAGTGATCAAGCTCCTCAGAAACGTTCTAGTCGTGGCACTCTCGTCGTGCGACTACAGGTATATATACAGCTCTCTTATCCTCATCTTAATAATACAGCCCCTCAGCTGTGGAAAGTAGTTGACATCAAAATTTCACCTTTATTTTTGTATTGCTGTATAGTTTCAACACTGCTCGGCCCGAGGGGCCTTACAGCCTGAGGGGTGAAGATAACATGTTCATGTTCTTTTATTAGTCCGACACAGAGGAGAGAGGATAGATATTTCAACTTTAATTGGAAGTAGTTTAGCGATGTCATTCAAATGAATTACTTTTATTCTAAACTATAAACTATTTTATTATCATTTAAACCTCAGCTTTAAGTAGTAATTTTTCACGTCATCATATTTCAACTACAAGCAAAAGAGCCCTCTCAAAATTCAGATCATACTACGTGAATTTAAGTTCATATGGTGCAACTATTGGTATTGGTGTACTGTTCAACTATTGTTCTTTAGGCTGCCCTTTATTTAATAACTAAGTGTTATCTCGAAATCCCTGTGTATAACTGTTCTATTTCCAGGACTACAACGACTGTCCACCCCGCTTCGAGCCGGCCACATACTCCGCGTCCGTACCCGAAGATGCCGCGGCCGGCACCGTAGTCGCTAAACTAACCATCACCGACGCCGACGCTACCACTTCCCCGCTCGCCTTCCTTGTGGCCTCTGGGGACCCGCGAGCGAGGTTCCAGTTGAGGCCGTCGGGAGAGTTACTGGTTGCGAGGCCGTTGGATAGAGAGTTGGAGGAAAGTTACGAGCTGAGTGTTATAGCGACCGATGGGAAGTTTGATGCGCGAGCGACTGTTCAAGTTACTGTGACTGGTGTGTATTTATACGTATCTATATTACTTTATTTCAATAAACTTGTGGTCGTCAGTAAACCGGCGAAAATGAGTAATTATGTCATAATGTAAGGTATGTTGGGGTAATATCGGATGCGGGAGAAGAACGTAGGAAATTCATTTCCGCCAAAATAGGCTTTATTTCTTAATTTTGACAACAATGTGCAAGACGCTATTTCATTGCGCTTCGGACACCAAGTTTCCCTCCGCCGCTCAGTGATATAGGATGTGTTCTACGCGCCTTTAAAGGGAGCAAGGTAATTTTGGTCATTTTTCTGGCCATCCGATCTTCGCCCTGTAATTTATGTCGAGTATTGTGATAAAACTGTGGTTGTTTTTGAGATTCAGTTGATGTCAAATTTCGTTTTGAAGGTTTATCTTTAAATTAATCCAATCAAAACAGACCTAGGACTGCTGTAGACCGATTTCCGATCTTTACCCTTGCAGGTAAAGATCGGATAGCAACAATCCGACCTTTACCCATTTAAAATTCAGCAGTGATTGTCAAACTTTGTTTTTTTATGACTGCAATAACTCTGTTTTTATCGTAATTATTTCGTTCCTTTATTTTTATTCGAGGACGGTAATTCAAAAGGAAGATATATTAGCAGTGTACGTTGCTATATATGTATGAATGTATTACTTAGGAAATTGTTTCTATTGACATATCACACTTTGAGAGCCACAGATTTACCAAATTTTCGTATATGGGTCAAGATCGGATGCAAAAATGCAAAGTTTTAAACATTTGAGGAGAACTTTTAAGTTTCCAGCTATTCGTGGCTGAAATTCATATACGTTGGAGGAGGTTAAACATCGGATATACTCTTTTAGATACCTTATTATCTGAGCATTAGAACCGGTTTTTTTTCGCCATCCGATGTTCCCCCGGGATGACAAATTCATCGTTACCCTCGAATAAAAATATGTCTCATCTTTACACTCGTATAAAACTGAAACCGTTGAACATTGAAGGTTGCCAATATTCAGGCTTAAAGTTCGGTTATTATTTAACGATTTGCACCATATTTCTAGAAGCTGACACGTACTGAGCTCGAGAAAAAAAAATATTTCGCGAGGTCTCCCAATTAGTCCCAAATCCGTCCGGTATTACCCCAACATACCTCATACTGCGAGGGATGGTTTTTGGCACCTTTTTTTTACTTTTAAATCAATGAATACACCTTTTTTCGTTTTTTGAGTTGGCCTCTTATATTTATTTATTATCATCCATATTTTGTTCTGATGGACTTTGAAAACATACCGTATATCTGTGGATAAGAAAGACTAATGTTTTAATTAAATAATGCATAAAAATGTTGTCACCTTACAAGATGTCAACGACAACCCGCCCTACTGCGTGAGGCACCGCTACCGCGCATCGCTGCCAGAAAACGCGGCGGTCGGAACGCGCGTCGCCGCGCTGGAAACGACCGACGCTGATCTGCCGCCGCACGACGCACTGAGATACTTCCTGGAGGGCGAGGCTAACGAGGACTTTACCATCGACAAGGTAGCGTGCCATTTGTTCAATTTAGAAAATGTTTTTTCACCTCAGCAGCTCGAACAAGGGTACTTTGCTTCCTAAAAACAGTGAGCAAAATGCGATTTTGCTCACTAAGTAATTTTGTCTCACTCAGTGAGCAAAATCGCATTTTGCTCACTGAGTGAGACAAAATGTCATTCAAGTGATCATTATAGTCAAATGTCATTTCAACATGCGGGGTCTAATACAAGTTCGATATACTTGGGTTCTATTATCTCTGTCCCTCTAGGTATGTTCTCACTGCTTAAGGTGAAAAATTTTGTGTACTACACGAGATCAAAGTTATTTACATCTCGTGCGCTTTTGAATCCCTTACTACGCTCAAGATTCTAAATTAGATTATTATTATTATAGAATCTTTCGCTTGCACGGGACTCAAAATAAGCACTCGAAGAAATATCAAACTTTGATCTCTTGTTGTACAAATAACTATTTCACCACACCAGCTCGGAAAGGCTTACTTTGCACTTCAAAAACGGATAGCAAAGTTGCACTTTACTATCAGTAATTCACATGTGAGGCAAAGTAATCAAATGCAAATTTTGAGTTGTTTTCTTATGTTTGCTGGTAGAATTGACTTTAAAATGATGATTTTGGATGATAAATATTGTTTTCTTATGTTTGCTGGTAGAATTGACTTTAAAATTATGATTTTGGATGATAAATATTTAATAACATTCATTTGAATTTGATTTGAATTTGATTTGGTTTGATTTTGTTTGATATTTTACATTTAATATTTGCTTTGGGTTGGTGTGGTGAAAAATTTTGTGTTTCACTCGGGGGCAAATTTTTGTTTAACCCTCGTGCTTTGAAATCCTCGCAACGCTCAAGATTCCATTTTCAATTTTGGAATCTTTCGCTTGCTCGGGTATTAATATTAGCACGAGCGGTTAAACAAGAACTTTGCCCCCTTGTACAACAAATAACTATTATTATGTTCAAAGGATCAGTAGGGCTAAGATGGTCGGCTCTTTATCATTTGTCACCATGCCTGTCACGTTCTAACAAATATGTAAGTGCGAAAGTGACGCATGGCATGACATGTGATAAAAATGCGACCAATTCGACCATGATACCGCTGCAGGTGCAGAATAGCAATCCATAGCTAACGTTTGTTGTACATAAACGATTGCCTTTATGATTAAGTACCTACGAATTGCTTAAAAGTTCAAATATAGTATTTATTTGCACTGGTATAAGGGATGGGTTTTTTTACAATCAAATATCAAACCGCACTTTCTTAATATTAGCTACAAAATTTAACCAATCTTCTTGTCCACAGGAAACAGGCGAAGTGCGCGTAGCGCGCGCACTCGACCGCGAAACGCGCTCATCCTACGCTCTCGCCATGCACGCGCAAGACCGAGCGCGGGCGGCGTGGCGGTGCGCGTCGGAGTTGCTTGTTACTCTGACGGATGTGAATGACAATGCTCCGAGATTCTCTGCGGAACTGTATTCTGTTACTCTGCCGGAGGATGCAGAGTTGGGTACTCTAGTCGCAAAGGTAACTCTTTCTTAATTTTATAAAACGCGCTTCCTATGCGCTCGCCATGCACGCGCAAGACCGAGCGCGGGCGGCGTGGCGGTGCGCGTCGGAGTTGCTTGTTACTCTGACAGATGTGAATGACAATGCTCCGAGGTTCTCGGCTGAGCTGTATTCTGTTACTCTGCCGGAGGATGCGGAGTTGGGTACTCTAGTCGCAAAGGTAACTCTTTCTTAATTTTATAAAACGCGCTTCCTATGCGCTCGCCATGCACGCGCAAGACCGAGCGCGGGCGGCGTGGCGGTGCGCGTCGGAGTTGCTTGTTACTCTGACAGATGTGAATGACAATGCTCCGAGGTTCTCGGCTGAGCTGTATTCTGTTACTCTGCCGGAGGATGCGGAGTTGGGTACTCTGGTCGCTAAGGTAAAGTCTCTTATATAACATTGTTTCCTTAATAATGAGGTCAAAAGGGCAATATTCAATATGAATGACGCTGTAGTAAGAGTGTTCCAAGTAACAGGTGGGATATCGCGAATTTAAATACCAGATCTAGAATATAAAAAAGTTTTAATTTCTTATTCGTGGAGTTACCAACTGGAAACATTGAGAAAACGAGCGTCAGAGTTACTTTATTACTGAGTGTGAATATTGTTGGTGCTGAGACGTCAGTTGTACATTTACAGCAGCAGAAGTTGCTAAGCGGGCGAGCTGTTCAAAGTTACCTTGACGCGTTCTTATTCCCTTAAAAATAAAGTCGCGTCAAGATCATTTTGAACACCTCGCCCGCTTAGAAACAATTACAATAATTCATCGAGAAAACCAATTCACGATAGACCTGTCACATCATCATCATCATCATCACCATATCAGCCCTTTATCGCCCACTGCTGAGCATAGGCCTCTCTTCTAGTACGCCCCTTGATCTGTCATATATTAGTTAGTATGTTTCCAAGTCTGTTATGTATGGTGGGACGTTGAACTGCTCCGAATTTCTTTATCCTTGACATTCCAATCCCTATTTTCTTACAGGTTCACGCCACAGACCCCGATCTAGGCTCCAACCGGCTCATCACCTACTCATTCGTGGAAGAAGAGGGCGGCGACGGCGGCGTATTCTCTCTTTCACCGGACAGCGGCGTCCTTACGCTACGAGCGCCGCTTGACAGAGAAGCTGCCGCGTCGCATCGAGTGTTACTGAGGGCTACTGATGGGGGAACCCCGCCTAAGTCTTCTACGGCTGCTTTGCGACTGACAGGTATGTGTAAGGTGGTTAACAGTGAGCCAACGGTACACATAGAATCAGTGTGATAATTTGAAGATCCGACGTAGTGCTATGATCAAATTCATGCTTTGTGTAATTCATAGTACGCACCTTTCAATCTTTTAAATACTCTCTCTTCTGTTATATTTGTGGACTAAGTGACATAAAATTTTAATGGCGTTATTCATAAACGCTTTTCAAGTCTAATAATAAGCCCTTGTTGGTCTTTATCGGTCATTTTGACATTTGTGTTTGTTAGAAATGGAACAAAATAACAAAAGTTTGCCAAGTTTTATGAATAAGGGAGTATGTATAAGAAAGAAGATACCCCTGCCCCACATTTAGACACACATATTCGATGGTGATTTCAATTCTCACACGATTAATTTCTCCCCAGTTGCCGACGTCAACGACAACCCTCCAGAGTTCGAGTTCCGCGAGTACCGCGCCGCCGCGCCCGAGCTGGACGCCCCCGGCGCGGAGCTGCTGCGCGTGCGCGCCACCTCGCGAGACGCCGGAGTCAACGCCGAAGTCTCCTACTCTCTAGTAGCTGGGGATGATCGCGAGGATTTCACTATAGATCGTGCATCGGGAGCGGTCAGCATAGCGCGACCGCTTGACTACGAAAGGCGACGAGCTTATTTACTAACAATACAAGCTCTAGACGGCGGCTCACCGCCGCTAGGCGATCTTGCAACTTTGAATATCTCTGTTATAGACGCTAATGACAACGCTCCTGTATTCGCTCAAGCGTCTTATAACGCTCGCGTGCGTGAAGATGCCGCTATAAATACAAGGATACTACAGCTAATAGCTGATGATGCTGATGATGGCGCTAATGGGAGAGTCACTTATACAATCGTAAGGGGTGACCGTGATGGGCGATTCAGTATTGACGAAGACACTGGCTATATTTCTGTAGCTGCGCCTTTAGATCGAGAAACTGTTTCAACGTATTCGCTCGAAGTTCGCGCGAGGGATAGAGGATTACCAGCGCTTGAAGCTTCCGTACGAGTCGCAGTTGAAGTGTTAGATGCTAACGATAACCCGCCTCTATTCGAACGAGCTAACTACTCCGTAGTGGTGCAAGAAGATAGACCATTAGGACATGCATTGTTGAAACTAGGAGTGACAGATGCAGATGCGGCACCTAACGCAATGCCGTATACATTTGATTTCCAAGCGGGCAATGAAGCGGGCGCGTTTAGATTAGAACAGGATGGTACTTTACGAACCGCTGCACGCTTCAACCATCGCATTAAAGAACGCTACGCGTTACAAGTCCGTGTATTTGATAATGGCGCACCGCCTTTATATTCCGACGCATGGATACACGTACGAGTTATAGAAGAATCTCAATACCCGCCTGTAGTAACACCTTTAGAAATCCAAGTGAATTCATACTTAGACGAATTCCCTGGTGGAGTACTTGGTCGAGTAGTAGCTTCAGACAGAGACGCTTACGATACTTTAACATACGCTATAGCAGCTCCAAAGCCTCCGCTTGGTCTTTTTGAGATTGATGCGACAGATGGTACGCTTCGAGCGGCACCGCGTCTAGATGTAGGCGAATACAAACTGAATGTGACAGTTGCGGATGGAAAATTCATATCCCACGCGACCGTTCGAGTAACAGTTCTTCTAGTATCAGATGCGTTACTAGCTCAAGCGGTAGTAGTGCGTTTCCGAGCCGTTAGTGCGGAGGACTTTGTGTTGAGTCACAGGAAGGGGTTTATACGTGCAGTGCGTGAGGCGGCGGACTGTGAGCCGGGGGACGTGGTGTTGTTGGGCGCGCAGCCTGAAGGCGAGACGGAGGATTGGGAGGAAGGGACGAGAGCGAGACGGCAGGTTAGTCCACTCTGGATCTATATCTGAATCCCTAAAATCTTTTCTCCTATCTTTGCATTCCCTAATATTGTTTGTCATAATGATCAGATGTCCTAACGCGCGTATTCCCTAATTTTGGTTTCCCTATTATCGAATGGGCGATTTTTTTTGTCCTAATATCTTTTTCCCTAATGACACTTTCCATATTGAGTATTTATCCTAATGTTATGTAGCATAATTATTTTTTTGCCTAATTATTGTTAGGCCTAAAAATTATATATCCTAACCATCATGTTACCTAATTTCACTTAGCCTATCGTTGCTTGACCTAACACTCGTATGCCCTAATTTTGATTTCCCTATTGCGTTTCGTTTTTACAATGGTCGCAGTTCTAACCTAACCTAACCCACTTTTGTGACAGCAGTTCGTTTTTGCGAGGATCACAGTTCTAACCTAACCTAACCCACTTTTGTGGCAACATTTCGTTTTTACAATGGTCGCAGTTCTAACCTAACCTAACCCACTTTTGTGGCAGCAGTTCGTTTTTGCGAGGGTCACGGTTCTAACCTAACCTAACCCACTTTTGTGGCAACAGTTCGTTACCATTCATTATGGAAAGTAATTGTTATGATAATTGATCAATAGGAAAAGTAACTGTTATGACGATTGATCATTAGGGTAATAGCCATTAGGTCAAAACAGTTAGAACATGTTATTTTATGCCAAACATTGTTAGGGATTTCGAAGAATATGGTAAAAAACCGGCCAAGTGCGAGTCGGACTCGCGTTCCAAGGGTTCCGTATATTACACAATTTTTAACAATCAGTGCCGGATTAAGATATGTTGATGCCCTAAGGATTTCTAGGTGCCCCCTCTCCCTCGGGTCATCAAGATTACATTGATTTTTTGGTAAATTGAGAGAAGTTCATTGCCGCGTTACAGCTGAGAATGGAAATCAGTCACATCATTTTATCACGAAAATTGACAGTGCCGCAGCAGTAATGTTGCAACAGAGTACCTAATGCTGTTGCAGTCGCCACCCGAATGTCACCTTTATCATAGCTTAGAAAGTAATAGAAACGCGAGCGAAGCGAGCGCGGAAATTTTTCTATATAAAAACGCAATATGATAGACAGTTGTACATTTTTACTTTTAGTATGGAAATCAGTCACATCATTTTATCACGGAAGTGGACAGTACTGCAGCAGTAACGTTGCAACAGAGTAATGTTGCTGCAGTCGCCACCCGAATGTCACCTTTATCATACCTTATAAAGTAATTGAAAACGCGAGCGAAGCGAGCGCGAAAATTTTTCGATATAAAAACGCAATTTTAGTTATAGTCCCAACCAGGCGCGAATCCAGGATTTCATACAGAGAAGGGATGGGACAGTTTTCTATCAGCCTAGCTTCGCATAGGGCTCGATATTTAAGGGTCTCAGCTAGGTTGTTTTCATGCATAAAATATGCAAGAAAGCAGAGAGCTTGGAATTGAATTGGCGAAGTGTGAGAAAGGCAGTAGGCCCAGCTGCGAAAGAGGAAAGCTTGGATTTGGATCCCCGCCCAAGTGTAATTAAGGCAAAAGATCAACTTTGCCGTAAGGCAGAAGGCCTCGCATAAGACCTAACGCCAAACCGCAAAAGAGTGGGTTGAAATCGAATCTATGCATGTAATCACGACTCTTCTACTGCTACCGATTGTTTCCCAAAGAATTACGCGCCATTATTTTTGCAAATTAGCTTTTGGACAGCTAAAAAAATCGTGTGGTAAAAACGATGTTTCTGTCCCTAATTTTAAAATTTGTTCAACTTTTTCAACCTGGCATTTAGGTGCCCCCCCTGAACGTGATGCCGTAAGCACGTGCTTGTTTTGCTTATTGGTTACAAAGTCTTTATTAATTCAACCATTAAAGTCGACGAGTACAAAAAACTTTGAGCTAGCTCTCAATTTAACATATTTTTTAAACATTATTTTTAATTTGACCTTACAATTACTCGTAAGTAGGTAAGACCGTTAAATATTTAAAATGATTATCTTATCAGAAAATTATCACCAATTACTCTAAGAAAACTACTACTCTAAGTAATCCGGCACTGTTAACAATGTATTTTTTATGTGAAACGTGAGTGAAATCTCTTTAAAAAATCCGTAGGGGTCGGATCAAAAACTGTAATTAAGTGCGACTCACGCTTGACTGTACATTTCTAATAGGTTTTCCTGTCATCTATAGGTATAGACCTATTTTATGTATTTTTTTAAAAATTTAAGACTTAGTAGTTTCGGAGATAAGGGGGGGGGAATGGTCATTTTTTGCCTATTTTCTTGAATAACTTTTAAACTGTTTGTTTGAAAATTATAAAAAAAATATATTTGAGATCCTTACAATAAGCTCTTTCATTTGATATGTAACATGATATAGTTTGAAAAATTAATTTTTTTAATTTTTTCATTTACCCCCCAAAAGTGGCCCCCATGTTTAAAATTCATTTGTTTACGTTACATGTCCGTATTTGGGTCACAAACTTACATATGTGTACCAAATTTCAACTTGATTGGTCCAGTAGTTCCGGAGAAAATCGGCTGTGACAGACGGACAGACAGACAGACAGACAGACAGACAGACAGACAGACAGACAGACGCACGAGTGATCCTATAAGGGTTCCGTTTTTTCCTTTTGAGGTACGGAACCCTAAAAACATTAGGGATCTTGATAGTTATGGTACAAATGCTTAGGGCAAATGAGTCTTAGGCCAACCATTACATTATGGAAAATAATCGTTATGACAATTGATCGTTAGGGCATGTGCCCATTAGGACAAACCAGTTAGGGCAAGTGACTTTAGGACAAACGTTGTTAGGGATTCAGAATGACACCCGTCCACACTAATAAATTCTACTTGTACAGTCGCCACACGAGATTGTTATGCCATTTAGGGTTCTTGCTAAATTGGAAATTCTATAGCGTTATTATCAAAGAGAAAAATAGTATAGAGGGCTCCTGTCATAGTAAATTTTGTAGTCACAGTAAATTTACTGCCATCTATCGACACACGACTAAAACTCAAAATGAAAACGTATAAAATTATCAAAGAAATGTATATATATGGATAAATGATTTTATTATTTTTATATCATTTTGACCCATGTTCATTCACTGATATCTATGTGTTAAAATTGTTAAATATCAAACGATATCGTCACGCCATCTAGCCGAGAATAGGCTAAAGGTGTGTGCGCCATCTATCCGAGAATGACTTTTTCTTGATTTCCGAGGCACGTTTTTTCCTTAGACTTTATTCATCTTATACGAAGTTACATATGTCTTTGGTTATTATTAAACAACCAACTTAGATGGGACCCTAAATGGCGTAACAATCGCGTAGTGTGATGGACACATACCTAATGTTTACATTTTCGCAGATGAAAATTCATTAGCATTTATATTTTAGCATCTAATTAAGTGCTTTAGAAAAGAATATTAGAAAAAAAATTGCAGCAAATTATACACTAATTACATCTAATAAAATAATGCTCCTTGTCTATATAGTTTATGCATTTTCATAATTATAAGAAACCATCCTAAGAATTCACTCATTGCGATGTCTTGATGATATGTTGGTACTGGTATTACTTAATTGAAAAGTGAAAAGGTAGTAGGTAGGTAGGTAGGGGGTAGGTAGGTAGTTCGCCTTTGTACTTCTTACTAATTGTATGTTATTTTTAATATGTCTTTTTGTACAATAAAGAGTTTACTACTACTACTACTAAAAGGAAGGGTTGTCAATGTTATTATTTATGCATGTTTGGATAGATATCTAAAGCACACGCAGTGCAAGTGTTATTTTAAAGGTGAAACTTCTATGAAATTATGACGTATAAATAACACTTGCACTGCGTATCAAAATCGTTGCAAACTTTTTTTTAGTCTAACTTTATATTTGTATTACCCAGGTGGCCCGCGACCTCGACGTAGCCCTCGCCGTCCGCGCGAACGGCGGGTGGCTAGCCGCCGACGCGCTCCGCCGCCGCTTGCACGCGCACCTCGAACGCTTAGAAGAACGTGCACGACTGGTCGTTGAAGAACTCGTGCGAGCCGCGTGCGGCGGATGCGTGCACGGCGCGTGCGCGGAGCGGGTAGAGCTGAGAGCGGAACGGTCTAGAGCGGTTATGAGCGATGTCTTCGCTTTAGTGGCGCCACCTTTGAGGTTAGTCGTGTTTTTTACACTTGATGGATGTTATAGTTGACTTAACTGTGGTAAAATGAATACCTATATCAATTCAATTATTTAAATGTGTCAGAATACACTAAAAATCAAAGCTGATCGTTTTTTGTGCGCATATCTATTATAGGATAGCCTATAATAGATGAAAAGTTTTACTATAAGGCGTCTAAGAAATGTTCCTTAAATAACCTTTATTGTTTTTAGGTTGCGCGGGTCTTGTGCCTGTGAGCCAGGCTGGGCGGGGCCGCGATGCGAACACGAAGCTGAATGCAGCGGGGTAGAGTGTGCGGCCGCTGGTAAGTGTTATTATAAACCTACTGACTAGAGCCATAGGGTTGATCCTTGTGTGTGAGCCGCTAACGCCGAGTGCAGCGAGGAGGAGTGTGCTGCCGCTGGGAAGTGTAATAATGAACCTACTGACTAGAGCCATAGGGTTGATCCTTGTGTGTGAGCCGCTAACGCCGAGTGCAGCGAGGAGGAGTGTGCTGCCGCTGGGAAGTGTAATAATGAACCTACTGACTAGAGCCATAGGGTTGATCCTTGTGTGTGAGCCGCTAACGCCGAGTGCAGCGAGGAGGAGTGTGCTGCCGCTGGGAAGTGTAATAATGAACCTACTGACTAGATCCATAGGGTTGATCCTTGTGTGTGAGTCGCTAACGCCGAGTGCAGCGAGGAGGAGTGTGCGGCCGCTGGTAAGCGTAATTATAAACCTAATGACAAGATCCACAGGGTTGATCCTTGTGTGTGAGTCGCTAACGCCGAGTGCAGCGAGGAGGAGTGTGCGGCCGCTGGTAAGCGTAATTATAAACCTAATGACTAGATCCACAGGGTTGATCCTTGTGTGTGAGTCGCTAACGCCGAGTGCAGCGAGGAGGCGGGTGCGGCCGCTGGTAAGTGTAATTATAAACCTGACTAGAGCCATAGGGTTGATCCTTGTGTGTGAGCCCGGCTGACTAGGTTTAGGCTTTGTATCTGACTAGGGCCATACGGTTGATAATTGTGTTAACGCATTTCTTGTCGGCTTCTTCTGTGAAAACATGGCCATGTCATCCCTCGCAACGTATTTACTAGAAATTTGAATACAAAGAAATTAAAGCGAGTACAAGTTTCACACACGAAGCTTTAATATTTAAAACGTAAATAATTAAGCTGGCCGTCTCGCTTGTACTCGAGGTCTGTAATTTTATTTACAGCTCATTAGAATCGGCCCCACAATAAAAAACTCTATTACAGGTGTAAATTGTGATTTTCCTTGTATATGTAGATTAAGCCTTTTATTTTTTATTGAATACTTTGACTATATGTATTACTTGTACAAAACCAAAACTTCAGCGTAGGAAGATGTTTAAGCTATTCAAAATTGGAATTGTTTCAACTGACTCCACGAGACAGGCTTGGCCTTATGTGGCGATAATAGGTTACGTAAACCATATGTATTATTTCTGGTAAATAAACTTTTTTTATTTTTTTATTTTATTTATTAGGTCCTCGAGTCCTTCAACTAGCGGGAGACGGATACGCGTGGCTGCGCGTCGAGCGCGGCGCGGTAGCGGGCGAGCGTATACCAGAAGACGAGCTAGCGTTAACGCTGCGTTTCCGCACTAGACGCGCCGCCGGTACGCTGCTCTGGCTGGCCGGGAAGGTCGACTACGCTATACTTGAGGCAGGTTCTAAGATTCTAAGATAGGTAAGGTAGATATGCATATCTACCTCACGCTGCAGCGTTAGTTACTCAATGTAAAGGACGATCTAGCGTTAACGCTGTGTTTTCGCTGCGACGCGCCGCCTGCACGCTGCTATGGCATTGGAAGGTGGACTTCGGATTGCCATACCGATATGTCAGAATTATTTAAAACCATAACTGACCACTAGAATTAAGCTAAAAGCGTTCATGTACAAAAGTTGTTGATGACCAGTGACAACGTTTATTTTAAAATCTACCTTTGATCTAGTAACAGTTCCTAATAATTTAGTACGTTCACAGGTGGTGGAAGGCTTCGTGCAGTTCCGCATGGAGCTCGGCTCCGGGCCCGTGTCCGTGCGCTCAGCGGTGCCCGTGGCGGACGGCGAGTGGCACGAGATACGCCTGGAGCGACGGGGAGCTGGCGCCAGGCTCACGGTAACTAACTAACTAACTAATATGCTATATGTGAGATCCTATAATTGGCTCTGTATCTCTATGTATGTCGTTATTAACATAGTTATAGCTGTTGGTTCTCCATTTTACCAACTCACTTTTTATTATTATTGGGAGCCTATATTACGTATCGTTTTCTAGATTCTCGGGGGTACGTATTTTGAAAATTATGACCATTTTTAATCCAAGATGGCTGATCTTTTTCTAAATATCGTCATAACAGGGGCCTGGACAATTTAATTAATATTAGTAAGTATATGTGTACCAATTTACGTTATTTATTTTATTTTTGTTGTGTCAGGTGGACCGTCGCGCAGTCCGCGGCGCCGCGCCTCCCCCAGCTGCGTTACTGGACGCACGCGCAGATCGCCTGCTACTCGGAGCGGCTTTAGCTCGACACGCGCACGCACTAGCACCTGAACAGGTACACTATAACACTTTTTCATTGATGGCTTTGTAGACCTGCCGAGCCACTATACCATTTTGGAATATTTCCAAATAATCCAATGAAACTTCATCCATCACCATCGCGGTCCGGTTTTACTTGAGTTTTTTAACACTTTCGCAACCGGGCAAAAAACGGCGCACTACCTCAGAAGCCGGTCGTCTATATCTGCGTACAAAACAACCCGCTGGGCGGGTTGTCCGGCATCTGAGCAAACATTACGAGTGCCTACCAGGCGGGTTCTCGGTAGTCAAAGTGTTAAATAAGCAAATGTAATGTATAGGTCGCCATTTGGTGACCCTCTGAGCTAAACTACAACACTTCTTCATGAAGCTTAGATGCTGTAATAGCTGTAATAGTAAAAAATCGAATCAAAGTGAATTTCATGTGTCAAAATGTGAATGGTCAATTCATCGGCTACCTATACTTTATTTATCTTCTACGAAATTTTTAATTAGATACTAAAGTTTACTCTTGCAAACCATCTTTCTTAAAAAGAAAAGAGCAAAATTGGGAGATCAATCATTCGCGCCTACATTTTTCAAATTTTCCGCGTTTTTCTACTGAAAAACTTAAGCCAGGTTTGTCTAGAACTCTAGAGTATAAGTATCAATATACAGACTAAATTAACCCTATGTTTCATTCAGGTGACCCGCGGTTTCGTCGGCTGCATCACCGACGTGACCCTCGGCGGCACGCTGGTCCCTCTCGAAGAGGGTGCCGGCGCCGAGGAAGCCGCTGGGCCTCGAGTCCAACTCGTCAGGCGGGTGCGGGCGCGGCTCGCTTCCGCTTGCGCTCCGCTAGCGCCGCCTACGGCGTGCTCCGGGTACCCGTGTCTCAATGGCGGGACGTGTCATGAGCTGGCTAACTTGTTGGAAGAGGGGGCGGAAGGTGAAGAGGGATATAGGTACGTTTTAAAAGTTAATTCATGCTGTTAATTCATCCGGGCCGTGGCCGGACCGGAGCTTCCGGAGCTTCGTTTTCTATGGAAAGCACCACGTGATCACCGCTCAGCCGCACACTGGAACCCGCCCATACATTGCTGTGCTCAAAACTACAAAAAGTAAAATCAAGCAAAAAAAGTACCATTCTGCATTCGTAATGTCAAGTAGTGCTTATAATAATTATTATTTACATTATATTTGTATAAAAAAAATATTCCTATGATAAAGGTACATATTCATCGATAAACATATCGACAGCTTCCGGGTGAAATATTTTTGTATTCATAATTGGCAGAGGTCGTATGCTGGTGATGAGGGGATCAGAGGAAACCAAGAGCCTATTAAAAACATCCGTCATGTTGTCGATTCTGGAAGTTTTACGACTAAATCTCTCTCGATAGTTTTTAAAATCCTTATTCCTCGCTTCCTGGGCCTCTTCACTTAAATTGCCTATTGGAATCAGGTGCTCAGATATTATTGCGTCTCCATGAATAAGGATTTTATGAACAGTAGGTGTCATACGACACCACGGGTACAGGTCTACATATAACTTTGCTGTCTCTAGACAGTATGTCTTGAATTTACACGTATCGATTTTGTAGCCACTGGAAATCGTTTGTAAAATTATGTAAAAGCGACGTATGAGTTCTTCATCTATTTTAGTTATTTTGGCTGATATTAGATAGTTTTGGAAAAATTTTCGAGCCACATTACCATTATTAGTATTGCCAAAACCTGGTTTTGGTTGATCTATTATTAAGGAAAGTTTTTCCTTAAACTCTGTCTGGATCCTTTTTTTATTTTGATCAACTTTTGGTTTGTGCATTTTGTTTACACTCCAAGATCGTATCTCTAATTTATATGCCATGTGTAACAAAGCTTCGAAAAGTCGGATCCAAGCATGTAAAACAGATATACCAAATGCTAAATATTCTTTTCTCAGAGGTTTCTGTAGTACTTTTTTCAAGTCATTAAATTCACCGGAAGTAGCTTCGCATAAAAAACATTTCAAAGTAGATTTAGTATCTGACAATGCGTTACAGACCTTTCCATCTACCATTGTGAAATAAAGTTTGTGTTGAATTGAATATATTTTATCTTTTAGTTGCACATTTGTTTTTATTAAACTACTTTTTTGACGTTCTATCTGATCTCTAACTGTTTTTGAATGATCCGTTGTCTCTTTTTTATACTGTAGTTTTATAGGTCTGCAGAAGCGAGGGGAAGAGGGTCGCGGATTGTTCCAAATAACTATGTTTTTGTCTTCTTCATCCATTGTTAATCGTACAGGAACCAAAGAAGCGAGAAACATGTATTTATCGTCACATTCTTCAGTAACAAATTTCTGCATGTATTGCGTGCGACTTGAAGAGCCATCAAAGCCCCATTTGTAGTGCATGGTAAATTGGCATTCTGGATTGAATGATGTGATAACATCCTCTTGAACTTGTAACAGACGAGAAGTTGTATGATCCAATAAGGACTGCAATGGCACTTCTGCTTCAATGTCTGTACATGTCACATTTTCTGGGTAGCATTGGTTTTTTTCCTTCTTCACCATTTTATAGGATGGGAACACATCAGGGGCATAATTTTTTATTATATTGTATTGTTTCTTTGATAGTTGAGCTTCCATCATCAAAGACAAAGCTTGTACAGGTGTCACTAGGTGTTTGTTTTTATTATCATTTTCCGAAATTTCCTTTGGTGTTATTACCTGCTGTACATGTTTGGCTTCTAATAACTTCCGCTCCGCCCTTAATTTCATTTGTGCAGCATATGTTAACATGTCAGCGGAATAACTGCTGCGTAAAACTGCTGTTTTTCTGCGTTTTGAGCCATCACTGGATTCCACAAAATCTTTTTGAGGTCTCCCTCCTTTTTGTTGTTCTGGTTTTGAAAAATGCAGTTTAAATCGGCATTCACCGCTGAGCCATGTCTTCTCTTTTTCTAAGAATGTTTTTTTATAGCTGTTAGACTTGGCCCACTTTATATTGAATTGAGTCTTAAAATTACGTGCCTCTATGATGATTTTGTGTTTTAGATGATCAGGACAGTTGGTTTTAAGCATTAAAAATTTATAAAGGTCTTCAAATTTGTTTTTCATTGTTTTGTATTTACTTTTAAATATCGTGTTGCACAATTCTCGTCGTTGAAGTAAAATTGAATCGCTTTTCTCATCTGAAACCGTCGAAATGAATAGAAGTAACCTTAGGGTAAAATATTACGCACTAAATCATTGTTTTAGTGCGAAAAAGTTACATTTTCGCTACAGTAAAAACGCCTGATCAAATAGCCAGAGCAAAAAATTTCGTCCGTTTTCGAAAAATGGACAACATCTTTTGCTTTCGAATAAAGAATAATAATAACGACCACTTTTTTAGCTATCGTGCCTAAAAAGTATCAAAAGATGTTTTCCATTATAGGAATTAAGACCATTTTTATTAAATTACAATATAAGTTATTATTGTCCAAATATCACAAACACAAAAGTGTTTTTAGAATATAAAATACGTAAAACGTAATCAACATACCTTGCTCAAGATGAGACATTGCGGATTTTGAGTTATTATTCCTGCTATAACTTGAAACAAGTCTATTTAATAATCGATGCTAATTACCACTGAACGTGACATATGAAATCTTAGACCTTTGACATAATGCAACTACGTAATGACAACTGATAATGAAGGTATTTTGCTGCAATGAGGTACAATACTTCCCTGGTCATACATATATTTCAATTTCAGTACAAAATACCCATAATTGCTAAGTTGAGTTTTAAACACAGCAATGTATGGGCGGGTTCCAGTGTGAGCCGTCATAGAAAATGACATGTCGGACGCCCCGGCCCGGGCACGCCCCGGTCTAGCATGAGTCATCCTTTAGTCAGGCGGGTGCAGGAGAGTTGCATCCGCTTGCGATCCGCTAGCCCCGCCTACGGCGTGTTCTGGGTTCTGGGTACCCGTGTCTCAGTGGCGGGATGACGTAATATATATTCTTCTACGGTTAAAAATAACATGTGTTTTTTCTCATAGGTGTACGTGCCACGCGCGCTTCTTAGGCCGGCGTTGCGAAGTAGACGGAGACCCATGCGCGGCCCAACCTTGCCTACACGGGGGAGTGTGCAGCGCGGCGCCGGCAGGCTCGGCTCTCCCCTTCTTGTGCGCGTGCGGCGCGGGGCTGAGAGGGGCAAGATGCGAGCTGGGGAGGTGGTGCGGGGCGGAGGGGGCGCCGGTGTGCCAGCACGGAGGGGCGTGTGAAGAGGTTTGATTATTTGTACCTTTTACAAGCTATAGTGTCAGACTTTCAAAGCACAAACAATCCTAGCAGGGTCGCCATGTGATGTTTGGCGTATTGAACAACTGCTTATAATCATTCAGACTAAAATTATTTCCACATAAATTACAAACATATCCGACGACCGGTCTGGCCTAGTGGGTAGTGACCCTGCCTATGAAGTCGATGGTCCCGGGTTCGAATCCTGGTAAGGGCATTTATTTGTATGATGATGCAGATATTTGTTCCTGAGTCATGGTTGTTTTCTATGTATTTAAGTATTTATATATTATATATATCGTTGTCTGAGTACCCACAACACAAGCTTTCTTGAGCTTACCGTGGGGCTTAGTCAATTTGCGTAAAAATGTCCTATAATATTTATTATTTATTTATTTATTTATTATTATATCTTTATTATCAAACTACACAACGGGACTTAATCGCGTATTTAAATTTTAAGATTTAAGGTGTTAGATATCTTTATTGTTTTAAACAAATTAGGACTGTGAAAGTTGATTGTTGAGAAAATAAGAGCAGCAATTAATATTACAATTCCACCGACAAGAGAACAGCTCTTAAATATAAAGAAGAAGAGTTAATATTGAACACCGCACCTGTTTAGCAACTTCTGACGTATGTACATAACATCTCCACATTTCATAGGTAATTGCACTCAAATATAAACAAATACTTTTTTTTTTAGTTTTTGCCTTTTCTTTGCATTCTTGATGATAAGTATATTATCTTTCTTGTAAATTATAATTATTTAGAACGTATAAATTCTAACTATGACCTATTTCCAGGGCGAATGGGGTCCATCTTGCCGCTGCCTGGGCTACTACGGTCCCCGCTGCGAGTACGACGCCGACGAGTGTGCCGGCGAGCCGTGCCTTAACGGGGCCACGTGCCTTAACGAACCGGGCTCGTTCAGATGCCTATGCCCTCCGGATAAGACTGGTATGTACTTAACTACGCTGGAATTATGACCCTGTGGTGCATAAACGTACTAACGGGCCCTTCTTCTTCTTCTTCGTTACACTCTTGACAGAGTGGTCATAGCCATTATGTAGACTTTTGAGCGACTCGTTTAACGACACGTCGCCATTCCTCTCGTAGAGCTGCTTTCCGTGAGCATTCGCTTATTGTGGCCGACACACTGACTTTGATTTGGTCGGTCCATCTCATTGGCGATCTTCCTCCAGCCCTGTCACCTCCCACTCTTCCCTGTATAACTAGACGTTCTATGGATGTTCCGTCTCGCCGAGACACGTGTCCAAAGAAGTCGAGGATCCGAATTTTGACCGTAGGAAGCAACCGCTCTTTAATGCCAAGCTCCTCGAGAATTGACGCGTTGGTCCGGAACTCAGTCTATGATATACCCAGCATTCGTCTCCAGCACCACATCTCTAATGCTTCCACTTTCTGTTCTGTTCTTCGGATGCCCTTAGTGTCCATGTCTCAGCAGCATAGAGAAAAATGGGAAATATAAGGGTTCTGACAAGCCTGGTTTTAGTGGTCCTTGTAATGTGCCGGTTCCTCCCTTAACGGGCCCTTAATTCCTGTGAAACATGCCTCAAGGAGCACCAGGCTTGTCCCGACGTCTGTCCTGCAAATACATTCCATATGGAATTCATACATGAATTGGCCATGCACTTTTGCATCTGTACATACTGTACGTACGTTAGTGCTGCCATTTTTTGCTTTATTGTTATTTTTTGAACCATTAAGAGCCGATACAGGCGGACAGCAACCCGGCTGCAACTTGTATGAGAAGTTCACGCCGACGTTGCAATTGGCGTGCACTTCCTATACAAATTTCAGTCGGGTTGCTGTCCGTGTATCGGCCCTAACATTCAATAAAATGTATTATAATCTATGATCTTTCCACAGGCATGAACTGCGGAAACCCTCTCTACTCCGACGCCGTAATGGCTGGCGGCATCGGCGCGACCAACACACGCTCTTTACGCGACGCGTGGCGCTGGGCCGTCGAATCAAAATGGCCGCTCGCCGCCGCCGCAGCCGCGTTACTACTGTTACTACTGCTAGCGTTACTACCACTGGCGTTGCTAAGGAGAAGGACGAGTCATCGTAGCGCGGAGAGCGCGCCGCTGAATAGCGCTAAAGCGCCGCCGAGGACAAAAATGTCTAATTTAGCGGCGGCGCGGCCGGCGTCTTGCGCTAGTGCTACTGCTACGCTTAATAATTTGGATACACTCCGGTCTTACGGTAAGTGTTTACTACTTACTACCTTACCCTACTTACTACTTGTCTACTCTGAGAAGGGTAGATCTAAGAGGGATATGAACTGAAGTAACCATGGACCACTCTGTAATATGATACTGACGCGGTCTGTAGATTTACTACTAAATACTGTACCGATCGCTTGTAAATATAAAAAGATGCACTGTGTTGACGGCTCAAGAGTTATGCAGGCCTCTCTCTGTCACATATCTAAATCCAAACCACGGAATTTGAGGAGAAAAATATTTAAAATTAAATAAAAGGATGAGTAGAAACTAGTAATAAAACAATTTTATTGGCTAAAGTTCTCAAACTCCAAGAACTATAAAATTTTAAAATAGTATTTAAAAAAAAGTTTTTTGTACAGGTTCCGCAGGCGACGAGCTGGAAGGGCTACCGCCGGACATAAGGAGGAACCTCAACGTCGAGCCGGCAGAACGCAAGCCGTGGTCGGAGCAGATGCATTTACACTCCTTCGTCGACAATAAGATTTATAACGGTAAGTAACTATGTAGGTAATAGACTGCGCTATTAATCCGCTGATTCATTAAACTTAGCAAAACTCAGTTTAATTATGTCTCTTTCTAGCAACACATGTCTTTATGATTTTATGATTTGGTTGTACATACAAGATATTTCTGGAAAATTTCTTTTAACCCGCATATACATCAATGTGGTTCAGTGAAGGGAGCGGACTGAAAACCAGCGCTGATTTGTAATGAAATGGCTGACGCAGCGTATGCTGAGTCCGTTCCTTTTGCCGCACATGCCAATTATATTTATAATTTTACTATTTTTTTGTAACCTGTCTGTTTTTTGTTTGGCAATGAATGGTTTCTTATTCTTAAATGAAAAAATAAAATCTTTCAACAATTTTTTACCGTCTTCATTTCGTTCACAGATCTAAAAGGCTGTAAGAACCGCCTCCGCGCTACTTCCCCCGTGAGCGCGCGCCGCCTGCCGGCGTTGACCGGCGACGGCGCCGGCGCGCTAGTCGGCGGGTACCACTGGGACTGCTCCGACTGGTGCGGCGGGCAGGGCTTGCCTGGTATCTCTGAGGTGGGTGTTATAATGTTAGGAACAATTGAACCTGAATATTTTAAGTAAAGCGTTAAGTAGCCCAAACCTAAATGGCATACTCTTAAAGTCGAGTAAATTTGTTGTCACCGCATTACTGACAATTTGTAGGTAGTTTTCAGGTTTACAGTGCAGGAGGTTTAGCACAGGGGCGCCGCGACAGTATCTCGCCCCCGAGGTAGACTACCCGTCCCTCTCTAATTAATAAAGTTAAAAAAGGTGGTCTGTCTCGTGGGCGAGTCACGGTCTTGTGCTTGGTCAAGCCCGCAGATTGTGGAAGACGGCGAATAAACGATTTCCAAATCAAAGAATCTTTATTTCTGCTTCTTTATTAACTTGTTCAATTTTGTAACCCTCAGGTGGCCGGGTCGGAGCGGCCGGACTCGTCCGAGCCGAGCCCCCCCTCCCTGCCCTCGCTGCCCTCCCCCCCCTTGCCCCGGCGCGGCGCCCGCGCCCCCGCCGCGCCGCACCCCCCGCCGCCCGCGCCCTTCGACACGGACTCTGCGCCGGACGACCTGGACATGGATCACGATCCCCACCAGTTTACTGATGGTAAGTGTTTCTATCTCTCTCTAACTATCTATCTGATTCTCGGTCGCTCTCTTCACTGCCTTAACCCCCCGCCGCCCGCCGTGACCCGCACCAGTTTACTGATGGTAAGTGTTTCTAACTCTCTCTAACTATCTGATTCTCGCTCGCTACCCTCGCTGCCTTCACCCCCCGCCGCCCGCGACCCGCACCAGTTTACTGAGGGCCTCCCGCTAACCACGTTCGACGTCTCCCTGTCACACTTACGTACGAATTTACAAGCGCGACAGAGAGGCAACACGTTGAACGTGGTTTGCGGACTTCGCGGTAGGCCCTCTGATGGTAAGTGTTTCTATCTCTCTCTAACTACATAATATCTATCTTGCGACATCCAACTGACTCGGCACTTGGGAATCTACCGCGAACCGTGAAAAATATATCTATCTCATTCTAAATACAACAGAGATGAAGAAACGCTTATGCAAAATTATAAACACAAGTAAGTTACCGCATTGTTACCATTCTCTCGCTTATTTTATTTTCCCCGCTTATCTTATACAACTATATACAACTTATACAATTTCTTCGTCCAATGTGTATTGCGTCTCACATTTTGCTTAATGAGAGAATGAGACGCAATGACATTAGACGTCGAAATTGGACAGGTGGACTACCACCAGATACAATTTCATTTTTATTTTGCATATTTTTTTTTTTATTTCATTTCACAGCCTCGTCATACCTACTCCATCCAGACACGTATCTACCGCCATGCGCAGACGATACAACGGAGGCACAACCCTCCCCGGTCTCCCCTCGGCGTGAAACGAGAGTGCGTCGAGATCCGGACGCCGCTAGCCTCATTACCATGCTCGGTAAGTTTACCCACTTCACATTTACCACAACAGAGATGACATCTTCCCCTTTCCCCCCTCGTGGTGACATTTCGTAGTTGCTGACGCGCAATATAGGTAACAAATGAAATAAGCTAATAAAAAGAACGTTTTAAAAATATATATATATCATATCCACAAGTTTACCTAACTAAAAAGTCTGATTCATTATTTTTAAGCAGTCGGGTTTTTTTGTTTTTATAATAATTGACATGTTTGTTACAGAGGAGCGCCACTCACTGCTCGGCGGCGGCTCGTGCTCGGACATGTCGGCGCACCTGTGCGAGATAGAGGAGAGCGACGACGAGGCGCCGCCGCCGCCCGCGCGGCACACCGACGTGTGACGCCGGCCGCGCGGCCTCTAGCCGCTGACTGACTAGTGTACACACGCCTTTATTCACACACCAAGCCCGTAAGCGGGACGGAACGAGGCATGCCGCGCGAGGCAGCTCGGTGCGTGTGCCTCGCCTGGAACGTAGTGAGCGCGCGTGCGAGGCATCTACGCAATGCAGAGTTGCGGTAATTTCCTCGCGAGCCAACTCGTTTCGTTTGTATGTCTTTTAAGAGCGTTTTCACATTGTCCGATCCGATATCGGATGTAGGATCCTACATTCACAATGTCAGGCCGCGGGGTGTACACACAGCAACACTCCTGACTATACATCAGTGGACCTTATTACAAAAGGCATAAGGTCCACCGATGTACAGTTAACAGTGTGGGCGACTGTACCTACTGGATGTGGGGTGACGTCTTTGGGAAATACAGATGTTAGAGAGTGACCTGTGGCATGAAGTTCGCCTTTTCTAGGTTAACATATTTTTGCCAGTCAGATTTCTTAAATAAATAAATACAGAAAAAACATATGTTATAAATCGTCGTTGAGAATGCCAAATACGGTATGTGCGCGATTTTAATCAAATTAATTAATACCTTATGTATTTTGTTGCTAGGTAACTATTTGTCAATCAAAAATCGTGCACATAACGGATTTGGCATTCTCAACGACGAAATTTTACTTCCGTGTGTCCGATATTCGATATCAAGTCCGACAATGTCGAAACGCTCTTATACTTATAAAGACTGTGTGTGTAATTGATGCGTTGAGGCTTGTAAGTTTATGAATATCAGCATTAGATTTTGGCCTCCGGTGGACTTTTGCTGCGTACAGTCTCAGATTGTGTAGGAAGACTGTGTAAATATGATGCTGTACGCAGCGTCAACGGGACATCGCCTTATTACACCTGCCTGAACTTAGTCGTAGGACTGTAGAACTACATGTAAAAGCCATATTCAAACGTTTTACCGTTATTATTCTCACAAAGATATTGCCACAGTCGAGTTTACACAAAACGACCAGCCTCGCAAAGAAATAGCCGCGCTAAAGTAACGCAAGCGACAAGATGCCTCGTGAGGCATTTTACAAACCGAGGTGCTTTGCGCGGCAATTTCCTCGCGAGGCGGCTCGTTTTATGTCGACCCGCGTAAGAATGTGAAACAACTAATTTATGTTGACTCAGGATTAGTGCCATATTTTGTTTACACAAGTTAATGCTAAGCATAATTTTATAACAATATTTTCTGTTGGGAATAATAATGAAAAGCTGCCGTACCTAATTTTAATAAAGACACATTATAATAAGAAACTCCTCACAATATTTACAATACTCTACCTAACTAAATTCAGTAAGGTGTAATAAGGGCATTTTGCTCTTCGGGTGAAGACGTCTTTTTGCACTGACTACATAAGAAACGTCGTAAGTCGTATAGATTTTAAGTTTGAGATCCACTACAACTGACCTTGGAACTAAAGTATTTGCCACGGGAGCTTAACTTCGAAATACAGTAGGCACTCGGTAATCCGGCGCGCTCTGTAATCCGGCAATTAGTGACACAGGTGACCTGTAATATAATCCGGCAGTTTAATAGCCGAACGCCGGATTACAGAGAGGTTTCATTAGGTACAATTTTTTCTGTATAAAGCTGGTATTTCCGATAGAAATTCAATAATCCGGCAGTTCCAACTATCCGGCATAGGGGAAAATTTCAGGTGCCGGATTACCGGACGCCTACCTACAGTAATGCCATTGTTTTCTTTTTACGGCTGCTAAAATAACTATGTATTCCTTTTAACTTTTTAAGACTGGGAGTGATATTTATTTACATTATTTTTTATAGCAACTTATATCTAGAATAGTAATTAATGTACCTATTAATTTAATGGCAGCTTATTATCTGTTGTACTAACTTAAGTTTAGACTATTACTATTGTATTCTTAGCACACAAAAGATCAAAAATCACTTAACCACCGAAGGCCCGAGTTCCTACCTATAGTACTAATTCAGTTCAATGAAATTTAAATCATATTCGATTGGAACAGAGTTGCTTTTGCTTTGTTTCGTTCAGTTTTTAGACAACGCAAAATCAACTCTATTTCCTACACTAAAGGTTCAAATTTCTGTGGCAAATTTTGCATTTACATTTACATGTATTTCTGGGCCTTAGGAGGCTATGAATCACAGAAGCCGCCGCCATACAATCGTAGTTACACTCTCATTAAAAAGACTTGCTGCAAACTTGGATGGATGTTCAAGTAAAATATATTTATGTCTGGTACTATGGCCCACACTGTTAACTGACAGTTCGTAAACCTTATTACAATAGGCATAAGGTCCACCGATGGACATAGTGATCCAAAAGACTCGAGCCGTGTTAGCTCTTTTTTTAGGGCTCGCCTCATCTCTTGACGCCTAAAAGGCTAAAAGCCTTTTTCATTTCATTAGTAAAATAGGCTTTTAGCCTTTTAGGCGTCAAGAGATGAGACGAGCCCTAAAGAAGGCTCACAGGGCTCGAGTCTTTTGGATCACTAGATGGACAGTATAGAGTGTTGCTGTTTCTACTAGTTTTCGTTGTTACGAATTGTAATACGAAGGAAATAAAGCGAGTAAACTTTTTACATACAAAACTTCTACACTCTCTATTTTATTTGCTAATTTTTAGCAACAAAAACTAACACCAGACCACAGAATAAATAATAGTACAGAAGATTCACTCTCTAACAAAACGCGTCTGTTACGATCAGGACAGATATGGCCGCTAGGTGGCGACAGCGCCACGCGCGGCTTTGGCTAGCCACCAAAATTGGTGTGGAACGGATGTACTTTTAGCTACCTGTAGCAAAGCGACGAAATCGCGGAGTGAGCCACGCCTGACCAGACGTAGATATATCCCTATATCTTATAAAACAAAGTCCCCTGCCAGTGTTGGCCGAACTTTAATTGCAATTAACCATTATAAATTGAACCGTAAACCGTAACGGACCGTTACAGTTTACGGTTCAATTTATAATGGTTAATTGCATGAACGTTTCCGCCAACACTGTCCCCCGCCGCGTCTGTCTGTTTGTGTGTTTGTTCGCATTAAACTCAAAAACGACTGAACGGATTTTCATGCGGTTTTCACCTATCGATAGAGTGATTCTTAAGGAAGGTTTAAGTGTATAATATAATTTGTTAACCCGTGCGAAGCCGGGGCGGCTCGCTAGTTACTATTCATGCCAAGTTTCATGTTATTTCAGATTGTACTTTTAAAATGCGAGCTTAACTTCGAATGTGAGACTCCTCATAAGGCCCAGCCATACAAATGAAAAACCTAAAATTTGCCACTGAAGTTTGAACCTATAGTACAGAGAATAGAGTTTATTTTTATTTGTTTGAAAATTTAGCGAAACAAAAGAAATGCAACTCTGTTCCTATTGAATAAGGTTTAAATTTCATCAAACTGTAGAAATACTATAGGTAGCACCGTGGGCCTTAGGAGGTTAAAACTCGACTGTACATTGTGTATCCATTGTGTCAGTGCAGAAAGCACCTTATTCTAAGCTAGCATAAGACTTATTACCGTTTTAAATATTTTTACGGAACCGTTTTGTATTACGAGTAAACTATACATTTTAGAATCAAATAGACTTCCGTTGAATGTTACGTTAAAACATTTACGACCGTTCCTGAGTGTATAAACAATTAAACATATTTAAGTATATTATTGTAAGATATGTATTATGTACACGGAGCGTGTGTGTGTGATGTACATGTGTGAGTGCGTGTGTGTGCACGCTGTAATTAACTGTAAATATAATTATGAGTCCTAAAAAATCGTATCCCGTCTTTTTTAGAACTTGGAATTTAAGTTATTCATCATAATTACGAGTTTTTCGATCCTAATGGAAGAAAATCATGTTCTAATATTGATATAGGTACCTATTATTGTTTTCGTACGTCCATTTCTATTTCTGTATGACCGGTAAGATCGACGGAGAAATACTACCGGGGAAAAAGGCACTCTTGAGTTGCGTGAAATCACTGATAGACATAGACAAGTCTGCAACAATTTTGTTAGCAGACGCAGTGCAAGTGATATTGATACGTCATAATTTCACAGATATTTGACGTTTAAAATAACACTTGGACTGTGCTATCTAAATCATTGCAGACTTATCTTGGTCTAACTCTATCGTCATATCTAATGTTCGTCTTACCCAGTGCAATTCGAACAATATTTTGATCCTTATTGCTCATATTAGATTCGAAAGAGGTTATTATATTGATTAAAATGAAAAGGATGAAAAAAGATATTCCAAACTCTAAAAATGTGGGAGAGTAATACGATTTTTAGAGCGACAAAAATAAGTACGACTTCTTGTCTGTAACGTATGTTGAATTTTATAAGAAAACATGAAGTTGCGCACGATATAAGACTTATCGATGGCTCGCTATTTACGTGATAGCGATATTGAAATGGTGCTCTCAGTATAGTTTCATATCATAACTCTAAAACTATGCATTTATTGAACATTCTTCTTCTAGGCTAGCGAATTTAACTTAAGGAATCTATTTTTATATGTATGAAGGAACAAGTGGGACAACGCCCCTCTAAGGGGGCACAGCCCTCTGAAGGGGCACAGCCCTCTGAAGGGGCACCGCCCTCTGAAGGGGCAAAGCCCCACCGCGTACAACACTGTACAACTCGACTATTTATTATTTAATGTATTTCGTTGAATAAGTTTTGACACGACTAATAAACTGAATGAACAATTTACCTTGTTTTTTTAAGAGAAAATAGTTATAGGCACCTACCTAAAAATATTAAGGTGAACTAAACTAGGAGCACTACCTACTGTAGCAAAATGCCTTTTCACATCACCTATTCGGCCTTTTCTGCCCCGCTAGGAGGAATCAAAGTGGCACTTTTCCTCCCTGCTAGGAGGGATCAAAGTTGTACTTTTCTGTTCTAGGACACATATTTTTTCATTTTTACATACAATTTGTTTAGCTTAAATAGTGTTTTGATACATGATAATTCCCTCATAGTTGATGTGAAAAGCAGTGTGTCACACGGTATCAACATTATTTCGTCTTGGGCGTTAACACTCGAATCCCTCATTACGCTCAGGATTCTACTTTAGATTCTATTGTAGAATCCATCGCTTGATTCAGGATTCAATGTAAATATATCATTTTGATCCCTTGTAACACAAACTCCTATTGCAGCGTTGCAGTTGCATAAATGTTGCTAAGGTATGCACAAAGAGAATATGTAGGTATAACCACTATAATATATTTTTGGCAATTCGAGACACGGTATCGTATTTTTGCATTTCAAATGTTGCTAACGATACTCTGATATTTCGTGAAACAGAAAAAGACCCTTGCATGAGTCTTCGGGTCCGACGTCGTACCGAAGACGGCTTCAATCGCAAGGCCATGCGGCAGGAGGCATGTAATAAGACCTTAAGTTTAAGGGGCTATTCATAAATTACGTCATTTCAAATTAGGGGGGGGGGGGGTCTGGACATCGGATGATGGTAGCATGACGTAGGAGGAAACGGGGTCATTCGAAGCATGATTTTTGGATGATTTTAGGGGGGGGGGGGTCGAAAATCGACAAAAATCGATGACGTAATTTATGGACAGCACCTTATATTCGTTCTATAAAACATAGTATAAAGAAAAAAGGATTATTTGGGTACATCGACTTGAGCATATTTAATTTCAGCCCAAATAAGGGCGCTTTTTACAAGTATTAACTTGTGTATAATGCTTATGCACCGTGTGTACAACTAACAGCTGAGCGAGTTTTGCTATTATTTTTGTACAATCCGGACCGTAGAGGGAGAGACTGACAGTGACGTTTTAGCGTTGCGTTTGACATTGACAGTTGAAATTGTCAACTCCACGCCACTCACGTGTATCGTGCTGTTTATTTTCCATAATTTGGATTTGCATTTAAAAATAATACACTAATTAACATGTCATCTTGGAAAAAGGCCGCTAAGGCCCACCAGAAGACCCACAGGGAGCGCCATCAGCCGGAGGCTAGGAAGCACCTAGGTTTACTCGAGAAGAAAACTGACTACAAGAAGCGTGCTAAAGATTATCAAGACAAGGGCAAAACACTTAAATTGCTCCGAAAAAGTACGTTGGATAAGAATCCTGATGAGTTCTACTTTCATATGATCAACTCTAGGGTCAAAAATGGGGTATGTAATTGAAATTGTGACAAGTTTCAAGAGGTTATTTACGTGATATTTTTGTATTCTATGGAGTTATTGCTGCTGTTTCTTAGTACAGTTACTTTAAAACCTATAATACAACCTAAATAATAGTCAATAATAAATTCCTGACATAATATATTAATAACAATTGTAGTTTGTAGTTGAAACCCTGGGGCCGTGGGGACCTCTGTCTCTATAAGAAGTTAAAAAAGTTAGTCTTTGGGTGACCAGAGGGCTGGCCTATACTTCTCTCATTGGCTCAGCATTGATATCCAAAAGTGCCCTTTTGCAGCACTAGGCGCCCAATGCGGCCAGCGGTTTGGGCACCTTACCAAGCAATTATGACTTAGGGCAATATTACATTTATTATTATTATTTTTCTACAAGATTTCTCTTTCTCAGCCTAAGCTGGTAATTAATATTATCTACGGGCCGGAGCCAAGTAGATGATATGTGCAATCAGGTTAGATTATTTTTTTTTTATTATTATTTCGTTTTAGACAGGCAGCTGATGCTGGTGCGTCTAAATCATAGTTCACTTAGCACGATTTCACTGTTTAGATAGTTTATCCAGTCTATTTTTAAATTGATTCACGCTTGTAGAGTTCACAACTTCAGAGGGTACAATTTATAAGTATTTAATTTAGGTACATGACTTATTATGTTTCATTCACTTGTGTTTTGTTGCATAAATGTAGTAATGAACATAATGTTTTGTAGGAGCACCATGAGTTGGTAAAGGAAGAGGAACACTCGGCCGAGCAGGAAAAACTGATGCAGAGTCAAGATGTCAAGTACATCAACATGAAACGTGTCATGGAGAGCCGCAGGATTGCCCGCTTGCAGGTAAGTCTTCTTAAACAATGTCTACATTCAATGTGGAGAAAACCATCTATAAAGAAACCAGACCAGTGCGAGTCAGACTTGTCCAACGAGGGTTCCGTACTTTTTAGTATTTGTTGTTATAGCGTTTGTGAGATACAGCCTGGTGACAGCCAACCAGACAGACAGACGGACAGAGGAGTCTTAGTAAAATACCATCGACAAGTTCTGTCGTCGCTTTAACTCTTGCATTTGTTCACATACTCTAGTTACAGAAGGTTGGTAGAGCAGAAGGAGTGAAGCTCTACCTTTCTGATTGTGTCCGAGTGACTTATGTGTATTCAGTATGTGTTAAATATGAGAGTTCTTGCCCTAGGATGGTCTTCCCTGCATTAGATTTTATTTTATCCGCCCACATTGAGCTTATGCCTTTGTCATTTGGTCATTTGTTTCATACCTTTACTTAATTGACTTAAAGGGTGGTTTTTGGACCAGCTTATAATGTCACTTACAAGAGAAAGTGATATTATGTGGTGTGGTGGTTGGTGGGGGTCCCTTTGTTTCCCATAAAGTTTTAAGTCATAATGTATTGTTTGTCATATTATCGTTAGTCATAAAACTGAAACCGTTAACTTTTCAGAATTTTCGTAAGGTTATTCTATAGATAGGTTAGGTTAGGTTAGGTTTGTTTTATGGCAATCCTGAAAAGTTACGCGTTTCTGAGAAAAACCAATTATGATTAACGAAAATTCAGACAAACAATACATTATGACTTAAAACTATTTGGGAAACAATAGAGACCCGGTGGGGTGTGGTGGTGGTTACTAGTAAGAACTAGTAACTTTACTCACAGTTGAAGTAAAATGAATCCCAACAAAAACATAAATGTGAAATGAAAGCCAAGTTCAATACTAAGAATAATGTGTCGTTGTTGACTCGCTCAAAGGAATTGAGATCTATATGGTTGCCAAGTTCTGTGCTGTGTAGAAAATCCTGCAATTATTAAGGATTTGACTTGGCTAGACTTGGTGTCTAGATGACAAATGTTTGTCCACATATTTATTTTTGTTGGTGTTTACTTAAATGTTAAAAACTTTGCACTTTCAGTCCGAGCTCCACATGACCGACATAGCCGAGGCCACAAACAACACGCACACATTCTTCGTAGAGTCCGACGAGGAGAAAGACTTCGACTTGGCGAAGCGGCTGGATACACACCCCGCGCTGCTTGGTCGTAAGACCAACCGGCCCCGGCTGGCGGACTTGGATAAAATACAACTCCCTGATGTGGATGAGGAGGTATGTCATGGTATACTTATACTTAGGGTTACCAGACGTCAGGAATTTTCTTGACATATCAGGAATTTTGGCCATTTGTCAGGAATGCGGCCGGAATACGAAAATGTCAGGAATTTAAGTGAACTAACAGACTTTTTTTTATTATGTACCTAAAAAGGTACATTATTCAAACTTACTTGCATAAATCCAAAACAAATCAAATTTAAACAATGTATCAAGCATAGATATCGCTTACGGCTAGATCCTCCCCCCGTCGTTGATATGAGCGTCAGGAAAAAAAATTGCTAATCAGGAATTTTGTCAGGTAAATCCAAATTTGGATCTGGTAACCCTAGGTATACTCATAACAATTTAGAATTTTTTGTTACAATTCCTCAAAGATTAAATAATTTTACGGTTTAGAAAACCCACACACTCGTTTTTTAAAAAAAAAAACCGTAAATTACCTTAACCATAAAATTATTTAATGTTAGTATGTCTCACAACTCACAACAGCTTAAATTCGATTTATTGCTCAAAGATTTACTATAAATTGTATCTTTAGGTATTTAAATAAAAGTAAACAAACAATTTGTAAAGTTTCGGGTAGTTCTAACATTTATTGGTTAACCAACCAAATACAAAACCGCCTGGATCTGTCACTGAACGACCTGACTTTAACCTACATTATTTGATCACGTAATGTTTTCATCTACCCTGAACTGGCTTAAGGAGCCATCTGAGGGTCGATTTGTTTCTTGGATCTTGAGAAGAGATTGTTTACTTTTAAATACCTTAAGATACAGAGTATAGAACAATCAATCTGATTATATCGGCGTTCCTTGCAATACAAGAGCAAAAAATTTTTCAGACAATTGTGAAACTAAAGAAAAACAAAGAAAAAGTATATAAGGAGCTGTCCAAAAGAATAGACAGAGAGAAAGAGCTGACAGTAATCCAGCAGAAAATGGAAATCAAGAAACACGTGCAAGGGGCCGGCAAAGTGAAGCCCAAGCGGGTCAAGAAGGGATCCAAGCAGAGAGCCCCGGTGTATGAGTTTACGTATGTGAGGAAGAAATAAAACTGTATGTACGAACATTGTCTTTATTTTTTAATAAATAGTAATTGTCATTCAAATGCATGGTATTTGTTTATTATAAATAATATAAGTACCGTAAAACCCAACTATAGTCCAACACTACAACTAATAAATAATAGTACTAGGTAAAGAAGGTTCACTCTAATAAAACGCGTCTATTACGACAGATATGACCGCAAGGTGGCACAAGAGCGAGGAGGCGTCCGTTCCGTAGCGGTGCGCGGCAACTACTACTGCTAGACACCAAAATTGGTGTGGGCCGCTTGTACTTGTAGCGACATCGCGAAGTGAACCACCTGTTACCGTTAACAATATTATTTTTAGTATTTTCTGGGTGTTTCATAAATGAAACTATGTTGCATAAGTTGCGTAACTATGAAGTAATTTAAATACATAGTTTGAATATTTTTGACGATAGTTGGGTCGACATACGGTAGTTTAGTAAAAAGGACCCACACGCGTCTTTGTATAGTTTGGACACTTTTCACTAACTTCTTTAATAATACTGAATTTGGTTAAGGCCTATTTGACCAATATATTATATCCATGTCAAATCAAATGTCTTTTGATTCGAATTCATTACAGCATTTACAGCGAGCAAATATCCTTAACTCCTTGACCGCTAAAGCTTGACGCGCGCGGCCACAGCCCAATATCGACCTTCGTGCATTCCGACAAGGTTCAGAATCACGTGCCGCGCACGATAGACTTGACGTTAAAAGAGTTAAAGTCAAGTTCAAAAAGATCTACTACATTTTTGAACTCGTTGCAGCTATGAATATTAATTACTTTTTGTTTAATATCTCTTACCCACAAATTATCTCCATAAACACTTTCCCTAAAATATCAAATATGTAGGTACGTCCAATGTAGATATAATCTCATTTTAAAAATATTTCCAGCCTTAGTATTTATGCCAATCTAAATCTTAAAACTATTGGTTCTTATAAAACATTATCACATTCATATGTTCTATAATTTCTACATTAAATCAATACATTCGTTCAGGACACCCCGCATATAGTCTAGTCCTGTCTTGGCCGATACACAGAGTAAAAAAATGGAAATTGAAATAGTAGGAGTTAGTGTCCGAACGGGTTTTTTGCCGAAAACGAAACGATAGGTTTGGGTTTGCTCTAGTTTCGGCCGTAACCGAACCTTTATGCCCACGGCGAAACCGAAATTCCGGTCGAACACGACTCCAAAAATACAGTTTTGACGCGAATGAAAGGTTCAGCAGTATTTTGGACGAAACCAAAACATGTCAATGTCGAATTTAATAATCGATCTTATTCACAACGGAAAAATAATGTTTTTTTGCCTGTAAACCTCACAAATGATTGATATTTTGCATGAATCTAGTATATAAATGACCGAACGGGACAGTCTTATGTATCTTTCAGTAGGAGTAGCAGCGAACGCGCTATTATTGTTTGTCGTTGTCACAGTCTCACATTTTTTTATTCCCCACCGTAAATTTAGTATGGATTATGGTGGACAACAAATAAATTCGATCTACCTACGTAAGCTATGTTTTGTCCCTCACGGAGGCACGTCTTTAGGATCCTACCATCTATGATATTTTGTAACGTACGCTGCGTATCAAATTCTTTCTTGAGTAACTAAACTTACTCGGAGTTCGGCCAAGATTACATAGGCAACTGCCAACTTTCATAATAAAACTAAAATAACCTAAAATAAGTACAAATGACTTCAACCTACATAACTAGGTATACGCGTCTTAGCTTAAGGCGGTAACTTCCCGGTAACTTACGAATAATAAACGAAAGTTTAGTAAATGGATACAGTTCATAAAGTCGTTGCGGCTTATTTGCCAGATTTAGACAAGGGATTTCTGGATTATTGTCAGCAGCATAAGTAATAGTTATGATAAATATTTTATGTATCATATCATTATATACAGCATGTGCCTTCGGAAAGTTTTCAAAATTACGAAAACGTCTCGTATTTTTGTGTTTCCTGTAAATTTCCGAGAATTTTTACAACTTTTTGAAAACGTTCGCCGATTTTATGCATAAGCGTAGAGCACTGGATCTATTTCACTAAACCACGCCCCATTGGTCCCATTTGGCACCACATCACAGTTTCACCACAGCACACACTTATGTTCTGGGTTCATAGGTGACCCTAGCGGACACTGCCAGGCGTCCGCGAATTCTTTAGAGTTACTCAAAGTCCCTATCACTCGTATCTTGTTGGGGCTGTGCACTCCTTCCACCATTTTGGATTTTAGGGCGCCTGTTGTAGAGTTCCCGCACCAGATCTGTAAAAAAATGGTTTTATTAATATAAGTTAACTTAAAAAACAGAAAAAAAGTTATGTATATGCCGGCATGGTTCGGCCTACGAGGAGATGGCGGGACGACCTGGACGCATTTCTCAGCAACTGGACGGATGCTGCAGTTATCGGGAAGATTGGAAGTCTAGTTGGGAGGCCTTTGCCTAGCAGCGCGACACTTTATAGGCTAATTAAAAAAAAAGGTAACTTATTAAACGTCGAATAGTTTTCAATTGTTCTATTTTGTCCCTCCCTGTCGTCTCTGCAATCATTCTTACTTTAAGGCTCAGTTTCATTCGTCGATACCACATGCGGGGTCGAACGGGGGATTTCAATAACAAACCCTAAAGAGCTGCTCAGATTTATAATGCGGCAGACCAGGCTTAGACCTCTAAGTCCTTACCTGGGCAAAGCCCAGAAGAAATATTTTCAGGTACTGCGGTATTTAGACCATGCAGGCTGTCTCGTCATGAGGTAGATTCCCTATACGTGAATAGAGCAGTATTAAGTCTAGTTCTTAAGCTGTGCAAACCCTAAGCGCCACTTGCATCATCTCACTAACCCAAGGTTAACCGGTTAAACCGCTAACCCAGTGTCAAATTGTGCTGGTAACCATGGTAGCTCCAGTCTATATCAGTGGAGGCCTTGAAAGGCGGTCCTCACCTGTGCAAACCCTAAAAAGAAGACCTGGCTCCAATTTCACCACGGTGACAGGTGCGACAATTGTAAAACATCACTGTTGCTGACGTCACAGGCATCCATGGGCTACGGTTACCGCTTATCATCGGGCGGGCCGTATTCCTGTTTGCCACCATCATTGTTTTATTAAAAAAAACTTTATTATATCGGAAATAAACAGATATTTCTCTTGCTAAGTTTATGACAATTGTCACAAGAAACACTACAATTGTCACGAAATTCCGACATATAACTCATTACCTGTCAAGAATTACCTACAATGCTGGTTCCCTCTTGGTGAACATTTAATAAAGTGTAGTCCTTGAAGGACAGTCCCTACCTGTGCAAACCCTAAGAAGAACAGCTGTTCAGGTTTATATTGCGGTAGTCCTGGCAGGGTATCCCTTCTTGCCGCTGGTTCCCTTTTAGTGAAGAGTTGGTAGGCGTGGAGCGCGGCGCGGAGGCCGCCGTTGTCTGCGATGTTCTCGCCTTGAGTGTTGAAGCCGTGCACCTGAAATTAAATGAAATTATTTTAATTACTAGCTTTTGGGTAGCTTATTTTTTATCCAATCTGCTGTTTATCGATTTCCCATACAAACATCAACCCCTCTTTTCACCCCCTTATAGGATGATTTCTGGGATAAAAACTACCCTATGTCCTTTCCCAGGACTCAATCTATCTCTATCCCAAATTTCAACTAAATGAAAAAAAATGCAATTTGTGACGCCTGTCATTAAGGTAAAATAATGATGAAGAATGAAACAACTGTAGTGTGTGTGTGTACTACACCTTACCCACAAACACACACGCATAGGTAGGTATACGCTATAGTATTCAAGGCCATGTACGTGATATTTAATAAATTATACGTCTAAACTCGAACCTAGCTATTTTCTTTAACGCTCAACCTCACATGGCGACCCTGCCAGTGCGGTTGCGCTACACTGGCGGCGCGCTGCGCCTGACAGAGGAAAAAGTTGTTCGTGACGACTAAAGAAAATAATTACCGTATAGTTAGGCAGCTGGGGCAGATGATACTTGCTGTACTGGTCAATGATGCAGGACACTCGTCCGTGGTAGTGCTCCAGGGTTGCCGCAGACCACCACTGCTTCAGGTTGCCCATTTCGTCATAACGTCGGCCTGCAATGTCAACCGTCAGTAGTACAACGATAGTTCTAATGTGTTGTATTGTAGAATAATATAATTATGTATCGTGCGAAAACTGCGCATAATTTTAAAACTAAAAGTGCTACCAACTTTATTTAAAAAGGTACTGAGAAAGAATTTAACAAGAAATACATTGTTCATCAGCGATTTTGTCGTACCTTAAATCGCAAATATAGAAAATTATGAAAAACTGCAATCTAAACATCCAAATTCTGGTAGAACATTCGACATTCGAACATTCGATGGTGTCCACTTTTTAGGCACGTGTAACAATTGTTGCCGGATAGGACCAGGCCTACTTTATAGTTATAGATGTAGTGCATAATTGTTTTCCATCGTATTTTCTCGGAAACGTTCGTGTTTGTCATGCTAGTTCAGTCAATGTCAGTACTATTTGTACCGAGACTGACTGAAATAACAAGATACGTTCGTACGTTTCCGTGAAAATACTTATGCACTATATCTGGTTCTACCCTTATTATGAGACAATTTATGTTGGACCCATACCTTGATCATCAAAGCCGTGTGTCACTTCGTGGCCCATAATTGCACCGATCGATCCGTAGTTGATAGCCCTAAAAATAATTATACATTTTAAATAAGGGATACTTCTTTCACATCAAGGTTCTTTAAATAATGGATGCCCAGGAGGGGCTGGAGGAACGGTTTACTAAGTAATTTCCGTTTTACTTACTCGATTCCATTGCCATAGAAAGGTGGCTGTAATATTCCAGCAGGGAACGCTGAAACGAAATTAAAATGTATAATTTTTTTTATAAAACTTATAATATTGTCAATTACACATGCACACATATTGTGATTTAACAAACAATTTTCCAAAAAAAAATTGTCAACGTCATGTCAACGTAGTTTTGGATTCTCGAGGCGAGAATAGTTAGTAGTGTTTTTAGGGTTCCGTACCCAAAGGGTAAAAACGGGACCCTATTACTAAGACTCCACTGTTCGTCTGTCTATCTGTCTGTCCGTCTGTCTGTCTGTCCGTCTGTCTGTCTGTCTGTCATCGGGCTGTATCTCATGATATCGTTGATGATGTATTTCTGTTGCCGCTATAACAACAAATACTAAAAAGTACGGTACGGAACCCTATGTGGGCGAGTCCGACTCGCACTTGTCCGGTTTTTTTTCTTTATTTCATAAATTGTCATTTCGTTGTTTAGTTGGTACATGGTAATAGCTTCAAGGTAACTTACTGACTGAGTTGAGAGTCGCCGAGTAAAAAGCGTTGACCGTTGTAGCTGTAGCGACCCATCTGCAAAAACAACTTGTTACTTTTTTGCGAAATAAATTCGAACGCGTGGAGTTTTGATCCGCAGAGCTAAACCGACTCTGTTACTCTGTGTGTAGTTGTTGTTGTTGTGTGTCGGTGTGTTAGGAATCTAAAGAGAAGTAGTGAAGGGGCGAACTAGGGAGGGGGACAAGTTGGTACCGCCGAAGGCATAGATGAGGGGAAGAGGGGCACATTGTACCTATGTAAAATTTTAACTCTTGGGGCAGCCGCCCCCCTTTACTCCTCGCCCGTCTACGCCCTTGGAAGTAGCACTTACGTTTACATTTCTAACTCTTGAATTGGGTACACATTCGTGTGAGTGGTGAGGCGAGGCGAACGCGAATGTGTGAATCTAGATAAAATCCACCCGTTTGCTTGAACAGGAACACCATTTTCTTTCTCTCATGGCAAAACTATTTTCAATGTAGCAATGGCGTGGCAAACACACCTACTCTTTTGACTAACTGGAGCCTACATAACTTGCTTTATACCTGTCTCTGTCGGGTGTCTCTCGCAGTGATTCTAAGGATTTCTTGACGGCAGCTCTCGTCAGTTTCAGGTAGGTCTCAAACAGGTTGTCTGGTACCACTTCCGCCTAAAAATATATTCACAGTTTAATTAGGTTTAGGTACTTATTACACAAATTCAAGAAAATTGGGGTAGTATAAAAAAGTGCGCGGCGGGTGTTTTAACCAAACGAGCGAGCGAAGAGAAGTGAAGTTTTCTTGGAACACACGGCTGGCTAGGGTCCCGTCCCGGCATTTCGATGTTCTTAAACCGAACTATCAGAGGGATTAGTTTCACCTGCGCCATCACCAACACTTTGTTCTATTTAATTCAGTTCAACTTAGACGGACTCTGCTCGCTTCCAAAAATTCCCTACTATCCATTCGTCCTTCTCAATCATCTACGGGCTGTGCATCTTGTATGTGCTCGCCAATTACGAGTCGATCGTCTATTAAATGACTTAAATAACGGTTCTTGGTACTCACATGTTTGTAGTGTTTGTCTAGCTGCTCGTGTGTGAGTAACCAGGCAGGGAAGCCCACGAAGTTCCTTATGGCGCTGAGCTTGTTGAGAGTCTTCAATCGGGTGGTGGAGTCCATCCAGTCCAGCTCCTTGACGGCCGCGGCGAACGCGGAGCGCACGTCTTCTACCATCTCTATGGCCTGGAACACATCGAATTGTTTAATAATCATAAAAGAAAATTCCCTGACAAGTTTTTTGGAGTAAATCCCTATTCTGAGTATACTCAGCTGATTATATGCACCATATGGATATGGCACTTTCAAAGGCTCTGTGTAGGTTGCACTTGAAGCCAAACAGTCCTCATTCCAAAGTCTGAATCTCTAAAGTTTTTGACGTATCTATTACTTTGAAGGTTTTTCTTGCAAATATAGGTTTACGACCTTGGTTACTAAAATGTAGTCTTACCTTTTGTCTAGAAGTCTGATCGAAATGCCTCTTCACATACAGATAGCTCAACGCCACTCCAAAGTTCGCGTTGACATTAGCTGTACAGCTCTTCCACCTTGGTGTTCTCTGCTGCAGCCCGAACACAGCTTTGCTGAACGCGAAACCAAGGTCACGAAAGGCGGTGAGGGTCATCGGGGCCACGGAGGAGAAGACGCTCCACCAGAGGAAACGTTCTGAAATCATTAAATGTTTTTATTGGAGGCATGCCAGAAAAGTGTGTGTACGTTGTGTGTACGTGACGTTATTTTTTTAACACTTCTGATAAAGCTAAGAAGCCGATTTTGCCATAGCTTTAAATTCAACGGTATATAAAACCATTAGTACCTACCTACCTACAGATTTCTGCAAGTTAGCTGGTGACGTGAAAAAATATACCAATTTAGTTAACAAGGCAACAGTCTATCAGATAAGATTTAATTCAAGCACCCTCTTCAATTTACTTAATTAATATTTGAAAATATAGCTTATTTAAAATTAATTGCCACCAAAACATTCAATTCATGGTAAATAAATAAATACACATGTAACATCAATACACACTAGTCATATGACCTTTCAGGTCAGCACCGCTCCTGAATTGAGATAGGCATCAGCAAACAGTGCATAACGAGATCATGTTAAAGCGTTCAACACAATGCACCATTGACAAATGCCTATACAAATATGATTTGATCACAGTAGATTAGGTAATTTCATTTGCATTGTGCAATTATTACAGATGCGTATTTTAAAACAAATTAGGTCATATTCCTAAGCTGATGGCATAGCGGTATGTCGAACAGTTTCCAAACTGAGGGTCCTAGGTTCAAACTCCGGCTCGTACCTACCAATGAGTTCCATGGAACATAAATATGAAATTTTCATATTAATTATTATTATTTATTTTATCCTGTTTAACCCTAACCTACCCCGATCGTTTAGCCAACGCGACGAGATTAAGGGAGTATAATAAATAGGTTTATAAAGGGTCGGCAACGCGTATGTCTGCAATTGCTTACGCATGCGCAAAAGTCGCAAAACCTATGCTTACTTGCCGACCAACATGAATCATGATATAAAATACTTACCAATGACAACAGGTTTGGTCTCCGTCAGCAGCACGGCCAGTTTCTGCAGATACGGCAGGTCCATGACGATGACCCGGTCAGCGTCCTGGTCTAACACCACGCTTGTGTTGGAGAAGACCAGCTCGAGGTACTTCTCCCAATTGTGCTGGAAACAGTGATTAGTATTGAACAGCAGCTTTAACTTTAATGCAGTTCAGTAGGTCCTACTACTCACCTATGTGTTTGGATGGAAAGATGAAAGTCATGTGACGCGAAAGGTATTAGGAATAAATATGGAGGCGTGTAAATGAAAGGAAAAGCAAGGTAAAGGTGGGAGGACTATGTGAGAGACGATTTGAAAAGAAAACGGGTGTATGTTGAGATGACGAACGGCAGAGAGGTATGGAGGAAAAAGACATGCTGGACCGACCCCAAGTGATGGAAAAAGGGCAAGCGAATGATGAAATTTACATGGAATTTGACAAACATTTTTTTTAATTTGGAATATTATTCAAAGACATAATACTGAAGAACCTACATCCTTCCACTGCGCCGGGCCGCCCGAGGACCCCTGGACGAGCTGCTTCACGCTGACCTCGTGGAACAAGTGTGTGCCGCTCCTTCGGACCTCTATTGGCGTCATAATCTGAAATTACAATGGTTATTCAGAGACAATCTTGTATGGACGGTTAGACAACATTGAGGTCAATATGGGGAAGACCATCTAAAGGTTCCTCTCTTCCGTCGCTTCTAACTCTTGCGTTTGTATTACACATACATACTCTACTTACAGAAGGTCGGTAGAGCAGAAGGGGCGAAGCTCTTGCTTCCTAATTGTTTCTGAGCTGAATACGTGTTCAATACGAGAGTTCTTGCGCTATGAAGCTCTTCCCAACCAAAAATTTTATATGCTGGTCTTCCCCACTTTGATCTTATCTTGTCTATCTTTATTTTTTTTTTACCAAACAATATACGTAGAAGGTAGAAATGAACTAGGCGTGATACCTACGTGAAAATCTTTAACAGTGGGTGTCATCTTAAACCAACCAACACTTCACAGTCATAAAATTACAAAACCTAAGTGTGGGCTATGTGGGTTGGTAAATGCGTACCTATATTTCTACGATTAATAATGCTGATGTGGTACTGTTCTAGCAGCTTGACAAAAACAAACACAAACAATAACTTGCCACTGGCATTTTGGCAAATATGTACCTTAGCTAAACTTTTGCTGAAAGCCACGATATCGTCAGCGAACTCGGTCGCGTTTGTAGGCGGGTCAGCTACGGAAATCATCTCTGTCATGTAAATGTGGTATTGTTCCAACTCGCGGCCGAACTGCTCAGGAACACTAACCTTGGCTAAACTCTTGCTGAAAGCCACGATGTCGTCAGCGAAGTCCGTCGCGTTGGTAGACGGGTCAGCTATGGAGATCATATCCTTGATGTAAGTGTGGTATTGTTCCAACTCGTGTGCGAACTGCTCGGGGGCTAGGAGATAGCGCTCGCTGAAGCCTGGAGATACTTGCTCTACCTGAAATCACATTTTAAAGAAATGAACTAAGGTATTGTTGTTGCAGTTAAATATGGGGTCAATAGAACCACTCCCACATTCTCTTTGACTCCCTATTACATAACCATGGGCGGTAGGACATTCAAACAAACTAAATAAATGAGGTTTAGTAATATAGGTGTAAAATTGTTACAGGCCATCAAACATAAATTGTTTCAATTGTCCCCAGTCTACCCTACCTATTGCTGTTATCATTCATAGACAAAAGAATATTTCGTGTAGGTAAAGGTGATGTTCGGATACTTATGGACTGAGGTGTGTAAGGATTATTTAGAGTCTGTGCGGAAATTAAGAGAAGAATCGTAGAATGTATGGGGCCCAATACATTTCTATTGCTCGACATGCTAATGCCCAATAGATGACACCTTTCTGTCACCTCTATTGACACTGACTTAAGTTTCAAGATGACATGTACTGGGACCGCGTCGAGCACCAGTACGTTTACCTTACAGATGTCACCGTTTATAGCTTATGTTACTTTAAATTTTTGAGCTCCCCCAAAACTATGAGTTTGATCATTGTTTTATAAAAGATCTTCCTCGATTGATTTACCTACAAGGAACATTTCCAAAAAGGAAAAAAATAATCTAAGCTAGTGTTTTCCCAGACCCCCATTATCCTTATCAAACTCGCCGATCGGAAATATTATTCTGCAACTACAATATATTTTTCACATCACCTAATCAGAAAATGGATTTTTCTTCCCTGCTAGGAGGGATCAAAGTGGCACTTTTCTGTTCAACGACATTTCATTGCCAGTATAAAATATTAATATAATTAACTATGAACATCGTACGTACAGCCTGGCAAAAAAGAGTAGAAATTAAAAAGTGGCAACACTGTAGTGTCAACACTAAGATTTTTTTATTTTCCTCATAGTTGGTGTGAAAAGCAGTATGTGTTACACGGTATCAAAATTATTTCGTCTTGGGCGTTAACACTTGAATCCCTCATTACGCTCAGGATTCTACTTTAGAATCCCTCACTACGTTCGGGATTCTATTGTAGAATCCATCGCTTCATTCAGGATTCAATGTACGCCCTTGTCGGAAATATATCATTTTGATCCCTTGTAACACAAACTACTATTTCCGCTGCGGATGAAACAATACGCTGAGATATACAGCCTGTGGCCTGTAATACGAGCAAAAAATTAAACTGTAGGCTGTACTCCTCATTCTAACCAACATTTGTTCAGCAACTTTTAAAAATAACTTGTGGTTTGATTTTCAATACACTTTAAAGTTTATTCTAAGACGCAATGTATTGCGAATTTTATTATGTTTAAGGCGTGACAAGCAACGTCAATCACAATGATATGGCGCGGCGATGGCGTCCATTGAAGATAATATTTATTTTGTATGAAAAATAGGGACTCTAAATACTTCATAATTTTTAAAAGCTGTTGAACAAAAGTGTCACCGTTTGAGGAGTATAATCTATGTTTTAATTATTTGCTCGTGTTACAGGCCACACCCGGTATAAACAATTGAGTCATCTGTAAGATTAATTAAAAGTGGGTTATTCCACAAATCCACAGTAAAAAACTTTAGCCTTAGCCACGTTCAAAATTTCATTTCAATTAATGTAAATTTACCTACGTAGGATAAAAAATCAAATATTATCTTTGTTCTTATAAGACATTAGGTAACAAGACATGCTATAGGTAACTTCAAAACGGGTTTAAGTATCTGAAATTATCTTGATAGTGATCTTTATCAGAAGATATTTCGTAACGTGTAGTGAACCTATACGGAGAGTACTCCGTCATGCCAATTTCACATACTATACGGATAGAGATTAATTAATTTAAGCCAATAAAAACGTTTAGTGACCAATAATTTGCAACTTTTTTTAATAGCGGGGAACCGTGTAATATATATAGTATATTTATGGAGAAGTGTGTTAACTATAGATGGTCAAGCAAATCTTGTCAGTAGAAAAAGGCGCGAAATTCAAATTTTCTATGGGACGATATCAAATTTGCACATTACATTTTTCAAATTTGCGGCCTTTTTCTACTGACAAGATCTGCTTGACCCAGTGATACGATAAGTGTCAGTCTTGAAGACAGTTTTTTGAAGTCAAAAATGCACTAAAAGCTTCGTCTATATCTATATAATATATCGTCGCTGAGTATCTGATGGTTCTGTTAACAACGTTACTTTTCTAAATTAAACTTTCGTAAGACATATTTTAGACTGTTTAGACGACAACGGTTTCACTCACTTGAATTTTTAGTCGCTATTGGCGACATGTTTCGGGCCGTTCGGGGGTCCTTCCTCGGGCTCGAGTGCTCGCGGCGGCTGCACTTCGTGCACTGAGCGCCAATAGCGACTATAAATTCAATTGAGTGAAACCGTTGTCCTCTAAACGTTACTTTTATCAAAGAGTTCCTTTTCAATTAAAGTGGCTTAGCTTGACTCACCACGACTCGGTTCCTGCTGGTATTCCTGACATCCTCAGCCACCTGCACGCTCAGCAATACACTGAGACCCAAGTCTCTTCTCCCCTGACCCGCCACTAACTCCCAGCTGAAATTAGCGGAGGCTTCGCTCGGCGGACGCGGCGGGAGGGTTAACCCTTCTAGAATCTTCTGAATTGGTTTAATTCCTTCTGCTTCAAGTTTATCTGGGGATGACATTGTAACATTAGTAGCTTCCGCCTTTAAAATCGGGACTTTCAACGGAGGTTGAATTTCAATAGGTATTTCCCTGTCCGAGCTCTATATACCTACTATCATATCATTTGAAGAACCGTAAAACCACCTAACACTAGTCAAGTACTAGAACTATGGCCCACAAATAGGAATCAATTATCTTTTTGGTTTTGTCGTTTTGTCAGAGTTTTTTTCTTCCATAAGGTCATGTTGGGTAAGACACACATTTTTTTTTGCTCGGGGCAAGACAAACAGTATGACGATTCCCTACAAGGGTTTGTCTTGCCCCGGTGTTAGTTTTACCCCATCTTACTGCAATAGAACTGCAATTCTTAGAACAGCAATATTGAAACAATAGTCACACCTGAGCGGAAATATTCAAGTTAATTTTGGGAGCTTATTGTATACGGAATATGGTTTGTTTCAAATTGGTAGCAGCCCCCATGCTCCATTGGAGTCACGATCCTCCAAAGCGCAAGACCGATTAAAAAGAAAGGTTATGTCTTTAAGCACCTACCTCAACTCATGTTTGCAAATCATATCACAAATGACTCAAATTAAAGGATGACTCACGTTAGATCGGCCCGGAGCCGTACCGTCCTCCTAGCGCAAGGTATCCTTAAATAGGCAAGAGATGGATAACAAACCTAACGGTAACTATAGGTAAGTATATCATAGTACCGTAAAATGGGGTGAGTAGGTGCAAAACTGACATTCAAACCTCGATAACATTTTATTTTTACATATGCAAACTGAATGGTGTATATAATAAGTGTTCCGGACGTTTGTATTTTAGTTTTTATTTTATTTTGGGTAGTTCCATTTCATAACTTTTACGATAAACAGGAAATCCCACCTCACCCCGTAGTCCCTCGTATTTGGGGTGAGTTGGGTTTTCATACAAAGGTGATTTTGGAAGATTGTTGGACCGATTTTTTTTATTATGAGTATTACTATATAGCTCCATTTTAAATTGGAATACATTATATTTGTAGCAGTAGCCTTAAAATCCCATTTCACCCCCCTTTCATCCCTTCTCTCCCCATACATAACCCAACTCTCCCCGCGAACCCTACTCACCCCATTTTACGGTAGAAGACCAGAGTTACAATAAATATATCTAAGCACTCACCAATATTAATGCAAGTTCTGTATAACGTCTTGGCTTTAAGGACGCTCTGTGGCAGGCTAGGGTCGTCTTCCATCTCCAGTAGATCTCGCAGATCTGCCACTAGTCGCTCTCGTAATCTGAAAAACAGAGCTTTATGATATGAACACCATAAAAGAAAGCGAAACCGACTCAGAATAACATAAAATATTATCCCTTTTATAAAAAAAAGCGCTGGTGGCCTAGCGGTAAGAGCGTGCGACTTTCAATCCGGAGGTCGCGGGTTCAAACCCCGGCTCGTACCAATGAGTTTTTCGGAATTTATGTACGAATTATCAAATCTTATTAAGCGTTACACTAATATCGAACCGAATGCCAACCCTGGTGCGGTTTGATGTAAAAGAAAGCTGTCCATTGGTTGCTTGGCGGTATTATTTACCTAAAATATTTGGCTTGGATGTGATTTGAAATACACGCGTCGTTGAAGAGTTCAGTTCTGGTTTTCACCAGCAGTTCCAATTCTCCAAATGGAAACTTATTTGAATGCAAAAGCTTGATTTGGTGATGAAAATACAAATATCGCTATATGTGTACCTAATAGATTAGAGGAGTTCCCACAATTCCTCATGGATCCCCTCATCATGCGGATCAAAAAGTGGTGGATTAAAGGAGCCTACCTCGCAAGCTGGTCCCAGGACGTCGCCCATTCCGGCACAGGGTTCTGCTTGATCCAGCCTCCGCATGCGAACTCGTAGAAGTCCGTGCAGGGGTCCGCGTCTTTGTTGAGCGCTGCGATCACGCGGGATGCTGGGGACAGAGGTAACGATCAATTTTGACCCCCGGGATAAAAGGCCATATCTAGGGTTCACTGCAATGTGCCTCTGTTAAATTAAAACATAAAAGCTCAAAAATGTGCGTTTTCTCAGAGATAAGAATTAGCTAGATCGATTTTTCGCCTCCGAAAACCCGCATATAGCAAATTTCATCGAAATCGTTAGAGCCGTTTCCGGGATCCCCGAAATATATACCTACTAGATGAAAACCCGGCTTCGCTCGGGTAAAATAAATAATAGTAATAGGTAATACTCATTTTGAATTAAGTAATTATTTACTTTTAGACTTCATACCTTCATCAAGGCGGTTACAAACCTATCTCATCTCAGAAAACTTTAAATCCGTAACATACAATCATAACTCGAAAAATTTACTATTCCGATATATCTAAAAACAAATATGTAATTAAAAAAACCTAATCCGCTTTTCTGGTAGCAGTTCGGTTCTGTAAGGGTCGCAGTTCTAACCTAACTTACTTCTGGTTGCAGTTTGGTTCTATAAGGATCACAGTTCTAACCTGACCCACTTTTCTGGTCGCAGATCGGTTCTGTGAAAGCCGCATTTATAACCTAGCCCACTTTCCAATCTCAAAAGAGGGAACCCTTTTGTACCTACCCTTCATGGCACTAAAGTGAAAGTAAGGAAATTATCACTACTATTTCATTCTTTAATATTAATGCCTATCTGTTAATATTAAATTCGTTTACAAAAAAAAAACTGACTAAGTGCGAGTCGGACTCACCCATCAAGAACGGAACACTTTTTAATATTTGTTGTTATAGCGGCAACAGAAATACATCATGTGTGAAAATTTCAACTGTCTAGCTATCACGGTTCATGAGATACAGCCTGGTGACAGAGGGACAGTGGAGTAAACTGAAATAAAGGTTCCGTCACACCGGCGCGATTTCAGAGCCGGGCCTGAGCGTTTTATATGAAAAACCGGGCAAGTGCTCGCGCACGAAGGGTTCCATACTTTTTAGTATTTGTTGTTATAGCGGTAACAGAAATACATCATCTGTGAAAATTTCAACTGCCTAGGCCTATCACGGTTCATGAGATACAGCCTGGTGACAGACAGACAGACAGACGGACAATGAAGTAAAACTTAAATAAATGTCATATACCTACTAAGAAAAACCGGCCAAGTGCGAGTCGGAATCGCTAATAGGTTCCCGTTTTTTAGTTACCCTTCAGGTACGGAACCCTAGTATGAGTGTAATAGATTTGTAACCGGTCAGCAATGTGAGTCCCTTGGAGAAGCAGAGGTCTAGTCTAAACCCCCACTTACCATCGGCATTAACAGCCTTGTATTCTTGTTTGCCACCAACATGTCATATTAAAACATATTAATAAAAATTTACTCGGTCAGCAATGTGAGTCCCTTGGAGAAGCAGAGGTCTAGTCTAAACTCCCACTTACCATCGGCATTAACAGCCTTGTATGCTTGTTTGCCACCAACATGTCATATTAAAACATATTAATAAAAATTTACTCATTTCATCAGTCATATCCAGCCTAGCATTGCATTGGCCCCGCTTAAATATTTCTTTAATTTGTTTTTAGTATTTGTTGTTATAGCGGCAACAGAAATACATCATTTGTGAAAATTGAAACTGTCTAGTTAATCTAGTTATCACGGTTCATGAGATCTTGAGATACATCCTGGTGACAGACAGACGGACAGCAGAGTCTTAATATTTAATAGGGTCCCGTTTTTACCCTATGGGTACGCAACCCTAAAAAGTGACCAAGGCCTCCAGTGCCCTAGGCTGGTATCAAAGCAGCGTCCTCTGCTATTGCAGCAGGTGCCTGTGCCATTCTGCCACCGGGCCACCCACGGCGGCATAGGTCGAATTTTTCCAAGTATACTTATGCACTACTTACTGAAGGCTTATGGAGCCTCGCCATCCCTAAGCCTAAATTAAATATTTTCTGGAAATAATTTGTTTTGATCTAATAACATATTGGAGTCCTCGTAATAGGGGTCCCGTTTTTACCCTTTGGCTACAGAACCCTAAAAATCAACCTTGTTTTGGTACTATGTACTACGCTTCACTATGACTCTGAAATTTTAGCAGGTATTAATATTTTTTTTGTTGTCACCTGTCAAATTAGAATAGAATAGAATAGCCTTTATTGACCAAAAAATTAAATTTCAGCACATATTACATTTAAATAAATTCACATTTCATTTATATCAATTAGTTTCAATATTTTTTCCTTAGTAACTTTATTAAATAATTTTTATGTCATTGCTTTTTAATAATTATTTCAGTCTGCCTTCTTGGCATAGGCCTCCCCAGCTCTCTCCACAGCTCTCTATCCCTTGCCGTCCCTATCCAATTAGGTCCCGCATGCTTCTTTATGTCATCCAACCACCTCATTATTGGTCTCCCTTCTCTCCTTTTTCCATCTCTAGGATACCATTCCGCTTCCTCTCTATCCCACTTATCTTTACCTTCCCTTGCCATATGTCCAGCCCAACCTGTTGCAGTCAAAAGTGTGAACTGGCCAAAGAACTTTTAACCGACAAAAACAGACAAAACTGCTTTTGACTGAGCATGTTGGTCAAAAGTAGTTTTACCTGAAAATCATACCTATTTCTGGCAGCAGTTTCGTTTTTAGGGCGTAGCAAAAAAAAAATAACCCTAACCTACCTATCTCTGGGAACAGTTTCGTTTTTTGGGCGTAGCAAAAAAATAACCCTAACCTACCTATCTCTGCGAGTACTTTTGACTGATAGTAACAGTCACAACACAATTACTATTAACCAATGATTTTCAGGTAAAACTACTTTTGACCAACATGCTCAGTCAAAAGCAGTTTTGCCTGTTTTTGTCGGTTAAAAGTTCTTTTGACCAGTTCACACTTTTGACTGCGACATATATACTATCTATATATCTTATTATATTTAATCTTATATTCAACTTACATTGACTCCGGAGATAACTTATTAGCTTTATGCAGTTGACTTTCCAATTCACCGATACACCTCAAATTTGATTCATAGTCTAAAGCACAGTTATTAAATATGTCCACAATACACTGTAGCTTTTTGCACTGTTTCACACTGGCAATGTACTTAATTAGAGTGAGTTACAGTCAGCTGGCACTTAACTCAAAGTTTCTTTGAACAACGTCATTTTCATCTCGCTCACTTATTAGTTTATCACAGCTGCTTCAAGGTTGCTTTCACTTGCATTTCCAGGTAGCTAGTAGTGTCTTGACATGTAAGAATATTTGGAATCATTCTGAAATATTAAAATACAACTGAGAGACCGATGTTTATACTAAACACAATACACCCATGGAACGCTTTGAAGTTCAAATCTCGTTACGTTACGATGGCGTTTGCACTTTGCATTATGTTCGGTGACTATTTTTTATTGTTAACACACACAATACACTATTTAACAGGTTTTTATCACGTCTGGAGTACCGGATAAAGTATTTTCGAATAACAGCCGTCGTTGACGTCTAGGCAGTGTTGCTATCGTCTTAAAAGCCGTAACAGACTATCGCACGTTCTGGCTTAAAAACAAATTTATGTAATAATTATACCGGTATACATATCCATATGAAACGAAACTTAATGCAAATAATAACCATTATACATACCGGAAAGTCATCAAATAAACAGTAATATTCGTCTTGCTTTTTATTAAAAAAAAAACGACCAACCTAACTTGTAAGCATGTTTGCAGTTTCTAAACGCAACGCATAGCTGTCAAATGTCAACCAACAAATTGAGCCTTTAGTATTGTTTGTCGAATTTTTTTCACTTTTAAATGCAAAATACGCGACAATACGAATTTTGCGGATATATGTTCTCGATTCAAAAGTGATATTTTTTCAAGCTCTTTCGATTGAGCATAATTTATTTTGGTTTTTCCGTCAAAGCGGCTCGCGTTTATTAATATAGATATAAATAAACAAGAATTTATCGTTTAAAGGTATTAGATAGAAAGAAAGAAACTACATTTATTTACGGAATAAAGATAAGTATTTAATATAATTTTGCTGAATAATATTATATATATACTAGGTACCTCTCGCGTCGAATTGTGGTCCATATTAATTAAAGTTAATTTTTATATGGAATAGTATAGGTACTAGCTGTCACGTAAAACATTTGTAGACAGTTTTTGGAAGATTATCACTTAAATTTTTTATAAATGTAATATTTAAAAATGCAACGAAAAAAAATTGGTAAATAACAAAAGATTTTTGCTGTGTTGTTTACTTATTTACCTACTTCAAGTAATGTACGTCTATGTAGTAGACCATTCTATCGATACTCAACTAAAAGTTTTCTATTGTAAAATTACAATAAAAGTGTTTTAAAATTATTATTATTGAGATTACCTATTTTTTAGATTATTATTCTTTAATTGATGTTGTGTTGCGACGATCTTTTTGTGAATGCATTTTATTTTGACATGTAAAATATCATGTACTTACATATTCAATGAAAAATAAATGAATCTAATATATTCTAATTTAATCTACCTATTTAATTACGTAGGTAGTATTTAAAAAATATTACTTATGCATACAGTAGATATTACTACGTAGATACTTAGGGACCTAAGTGTTACATGGATTCATTTACATAATAAGAACGGCGTAACAATTTTGATTCATCCTCTAGATGTAGTAATATATTCTACCACGTGGCACCTATATCTATACTATATGCATATTTACATTAAATTCCGACCTTGCTGTATTAAAATCCTTCTATAATTGATGTAATTGTATCATTTTCCCGCGAAAATGGCGCAGTTTCTCTATGCGTGTGGATTTAATATGAGAATTAAAATAATTATAAACTAGTTCAAAGTGCGATGGTTGGATGGCATGCCTCAGTATTAAACTATGTTGGTGATGACACAAGTATATGCATTTATCTCATCATTTCGCTTTAAAAGGAATCGTTTATTCAAATTAAAGGAAATCGATGCGTAGGTATGAAAAAAACGCATAAATAAATATTATTACGTCAGAATTAATTGTGGAACTGTCACTATTATGCCGGCGGGGTATTTTAATGGATTTTTAATTTGTTATTCTTGTGATAATTTATCTGTTTTATATGCGGGCAGTTTTCTTAATTATTCAGATGCGTTGTATGATGATATGACCAGTGGGTCATACACATTTTATTGTATGGTAAACTAGTTTACGTCTTTTCTGTAGACATCGCAAAGCTAAGAGGATTAAAAGCTAATATTTACGTTATATTTTTATATTACGCTAATATTTTTTCAGTATTTGAGACTCAAATTAAAAGAACGTACGTGCTATAAAAGTGTGGAACGTTAACTTTCATTCTTTTGTCCACAGCAGGGACCTTGTACTGAAAAAATGCCGTATTGTTGCGTTAACTCAGCCTATTTAGGTAGGTACTTATTCTTTCCTATCCCTAATTCCCTACTAAGTATTTAACTTTAATGAAATTTACATTGATTTCAATCGCTGAGGTAGCCGCCAGCTCTTCGGTCACCAGTTACGTCAACCAGACGCTTTGCGATTTCTGAACCAAGGTCTAGAGCTCCAGTAATGCCCACAAGGCCTACGGCGGTGTACATTACGAGGATGATCAGGAACTCCTAGGGCCCCGATTAAGACTGATGAGTACCGTAGGTAGGTACTGTGGGTTCTTTGACCCACCTATAATGTCTCCCAGGTCTGTCCCCTGGGTGTTTGATATGCGAGCATAGTACCGGTCCCAACGCACTCTGCGCTGACACAAGGCATAGGGCTCCAGTGCTCCGTCAGAACTAAGACAGCGGTGTAAACTGCGAGGGCTATCAGGAAGACACCCAGGGCCCAGATTAGGGTCCCTATAGTTATTCTAGTTTGGTACTTACCGGTCCCAACACATTCCTCACTGACGCAAGGCCTAGGGCTCCAGTGCTCCGTAAGCACTAACACAGCCGTGTACACTGCGAGGGTGATCAGGGATACTCCTAGGGCTCCGATTAGGACCGATGAGCACCGTACTGTGCGTTCTCTGAAACAAATATATTTCAATTCAATAAAAAATAACAGTCTTTCCTAGTAAAAAAAACACCTAGAATTCGTCTGGGTTAATAACTGTCAAATGTTCATGTTATTTCTCAGAATGTCGTTATAAAAATGAGAGCGTTAAGGACATTGAGTAATATTAAGTAAAGAAAAAGTGGTAACTCCATACATCAGTTTTCTAACCAAAAGGCGCGTTATTTCGTAGTCGACATCTAGCGTCATGTAGCGGAATTTATCAGTACTGCTAGTTGACAATAGATGTCTCGGCGAACGAAAACTTGTTACTTGTCTTGTTGAGTTACCACTCTTTCTCTACTTATATAGAGGGGCCCACTGGTTACCAGTCCGCCGGACGATATCGGCCTGTCAGTTAAACGCAAAATTTGACAGCTCCGAACAACTGACAGGCTGATATCGTCCGGCGAACTGATAATCTGTGGGCCCCTTTACTCTATGGTTAAGAATGACTAAAGGGGCCCACTGATTAATAGTCCGCTGGACAGTATCGGCCTATGAGTTGTTCGGAACTGTCAAAATTTTGTTCTAACTGACAGGCCGATACCGTCCGGCGGACTGTTAATCAGTGGGCCCCTTAACGCTATTAGAAGGGGCCGAGGCGTCCGACACTTCGTTTTCTATGACAGGTGACCGGTGATCACGTGATGCTTTCTATATAGATTATGCAGACTATTGTAGACTCAGTCCGGACCCGGGCCGTTCTAACGTGAATCATCCTTATCTGTGATTGTATGGCGGCGCGGCGGCTAGCTTTGTGTGAGTGTGACTCTTGATATCAAAGGTATTTCAGCATGTTGGTAGGTAGAGGTACCTTGTATTTTATAAATCCTTTATGCTTGCTTTGACCGCAAATGTTCGTAGAATTTTCGCAAATTATCGTGCGCTAACGAATATCTTCACTCGCGAATCTCCGACAGTCATCGAGCGACTCACTCTTCCAAAAACAGCGACTCAATAGAATTCCCGGAGGCGCATTCTGATTCCAATAACGGGTTATGAATTTGATATGGATATTGTCTATCAGATTCAAAAGTGACATTTCTTCAAACAGATACGTCACTTTTGACGTGTCAAGCAATGACAGATATCCATAACAAATCCAGATCAAAATTCATAATTTTCCAATCAGAATAAGCCTCGCGGTCGCATTCGGTACGACCAGCGACCGCTAACGGCAGAAAGTGATTGTTATCTATATCGTTAGCACAGAATAAAGTACAGAGGGACCACTACATTTAAAGCGATTCGTGATTTTTTTTTTTATATTATAGGACATTCTTACACAGATTGACTAAGTCCCACGGTAAGCTCAGGCTTGTGTTGTGGGTACTAGACGACGATATAATAATATACACATATAGAAATACTTATATACATAGAAAACATCCATTACTCAGGAGCAAATATTTGATGAACACACAAATAAATGCCCTTACCAGGATTCGAATCCGGGACCTCCTGCTTCGTAGGCAGGGTCACTACCGCGACTATTGCAGAAGCCAAAGGAACGTTCCGGTGAGACCATACATCTTTAGGCTATTTTAGGCTAGGAGGTCGTATAGGTAAAGCATTGTTTATTTATTTTTATTTAGATACAAGGCCCATATTACAAATACCTTACAGACTAACATACATATATTATGCACTTTATAAACTTAAAACTAAACACTATTTAGTCGACAAAACGGCTTGGCTCCGTTGCATCGGCTGCTCTTGTGTCGAATTCGGCAGTTTGCCCCGGAACCCACGACACCTTTCGGCCAGAATATAAGTTTAAAACGGAGCCGCTGCGATGACCTGCGCTGTGTTGTGTTGGCGCTCGCGCACGTGAGTAACGGTGCGCGCACGCATGCAGCGCACGTCCGAGTTCATGGGAGAGTGACAAACGGCCGGTGTTGCCAGAATACCCCGCTTTCCCGATATTTGAGGGTAAATCATCGTGGGCATGGATCAAAAACGATCGGGAAAACTGGCGTCTTTATAAAATATATAATAGGGCAACCTATATAAAATAGGGCATATTGGCATTAATTGCCAAAAGTCGCTTATTACACGAATTATTTCCCCTGATTGGTGAGCTAATATATGCTATATTTCCATTTCCTTCGTTTGGTGGCCTACATGTGAAATTTCTCAATATACCTACATGTAGGTACGTATTTACTAACGTATAGATAAATAAACCTTACCCTAATACCGTCTCTACATAGGTCTCCTTTTAGATTATAGTAGTCCATAGCAAAGACATATGTAACTTCGTATAAGACGAATAAAGTCTAAGGAAAAAACGTGCCTCGGAATTCAAGCAAAAGTCATTCTCGAATAGATGGCGCACACACCTTTAGCCTATCCTCGGCTAGATGGCGTGACGACACCGTTTCATATTTAACAATTTTAACACATAGATATCAGTGAATGAACATGGATCAAAATGATATAAAAATAATAAAATCATTTATCCATATATATACATTTTTTGATAACTTTATACGTTTTCATTTTGAGTTTTAGTCGTGTGTCGATAGATGGCAGTAAATTTACAGTGACTACAACATTTACAATGACAGGACCCCTCTATACTATCTATTCTTTTTGTCCATAGTAATCTAAACTAGATGTGGAAGTGAAACTACCACTAGGTAATCTATAGTCGCATGTTATTATTTTGCACTCTTAGTCCAGTCATTTCATGGGCCGATAGGCCGCTAGTATGGCAAATTGAAAAAAAAAACTTTAAATATCTATAGTTCGTTTTTTTAGCATTAGAAAAAAGGTAAACAATCTTTACGTGTCTATTTATTGAAAAACGCTTTTGAAAAATAAATCACGGCAAATATGTAACAAATAGGGATGTACCGACTAGTCACCGACTAGTCGGGAAAGCCGACTATCCGGCCACATTTGTAGTCGGCGATTAGTCGGCGACTAGTCGGCAAAAATGGTCGTGTTACTAACAATTATGAATCGTGCACGATTATTTACATTATTTTGCTTTCATAAGTAATAGTTACTGATTTTTAAAAAGGGGGTTTTCAATTAAAAGACACGTCAAGATCGCGTAGTCTTTTTCTAATGCTAAAAAACGAACTATAGTACATATGACAAATTGAAAAAAAAAAACTTTAAATATCTATAAGCAACTATTTATTTTAGTGTAATGGATAGATACGAGTATGCGTTTTGACATAGTAATATGCCTACCAGCACTTATTTACATGTAAAAATGTATAACAATTTTTTTTTACCTAAGATTTTTATGAAAATATATTTTTGTTTTTAGGTCGCTTAAAACCTTTAGATATTACTGTATCTTTCTAGCAAATCAAGGCGTGTTTCATTCTTTATATCTACGGATTTAGTGGTTTTACAAATATACATTTTCTTTCGTTGCGCTTTTATTACTGACTGGTGACAAAATATCACATAGTTTAAAAAAAATCGATCTGATTATGTTTTAACCAACTTCCAGGGGCCGATTTTTGAATTTCGATCGTTCGATTTCGTCACTCGAAAATCGGTGGAAAACGGCGACATGCTAATTTTTTAAATACGAGCGATCAAAATTTGGAATCTAGTGGTATTGACCACTCGATTTCAATTCTATTAGTAGAATTTAAACGCCTAGTAGTGGAGATATCATTTAACGAAATACACGAAATCGAGTGGTCGAATTTCAAAAATCGGCCCCCAGGTAGAATGATTGTAGAATCCGTGCTTATACTGGAAAGCGTAAATTATACGGTGAAAGTGAAAAAAATTTAGGAATATTTTCCAACTTAAATATTTTTTACAAAATGTCATTAAAACTTTAATCATTTAACTAAAGTCAAACTTTCTTCAAATTAGTCTAATTTAGATTTGACACAGAAATGCAAACATTTGTTAAAATTAATAAAATTATCAACAATATACGCTGCAGTCAACATTTTTGTCAACGTATTTTTGTGTTAAGTACCAGGCGGCGTAGCACGGTCGCGTTTTTATCCCTTGTCACCATGCCTGTCATGTTCTAACAAGTATGTAAGTGCGAAAGGGACGCGCATAGTGATAGACGATAAAAATGGAACCGTGCTGCGCCCACAGGTATGTAGTATGTAGTTACAATAAAAAAAAACTTTTTTTTTGCGCAACCGTATCTCACTGGGCTACATGTCGTTACCGGAAACAGTACGACGGTCAATGTCCCAAGAGAAATCATGCTGCCTAGGCTTTATCTTTATGAATAGTAGGCGCGTTATGTAACTTCCTAACAATCCTAACTATACTGACATTGTATCGTGAGCGTAGTATGAGGTACTTGAGGTATTTATTGTAGTCAGCAAAACGATTAGCTAGGCACCCCTGTATACAAATATGTATGCAGGAGTGCTAAGCTAATAATACTTTTGATTACATACATTGGGTAACTGTGCTCCAACAGTTTTTATACAGGGTGGCTAAAAAGAACTACATTCCCGTTGCCAGGGCTTACTATGGGACTAACCCCAAAATCGCGAAAAAAAATATTGGCTGTTTCGTACATTTTGGCTGGTCCATTTTCCATGAGAGGGTATTTTTTTTTTCGCGATTAGGGGTTGGCCTCATAACAAAAGTTGCTCAGTATAACCCAAAAATCTCCGTGGCAACGGGATTACAGTTGACGGGATATCACAACCTTATTAAGGTATTTAGGTTTAAAATGTATTAACTACCTTAGTATTAATACAAATTGTTGAAATCCGCTTGCATTTTGTATACAAACCGCAATTTCACTGTTCTGCTAATGTCGTTTCCATTATTGCGTTGACAAAAGGTTGACAACATACGAACCAGCCGACCGCCGAACTCTCACATGGTACTGTATAGTGTATGTATATCATAGATTATTTTGCTTATATTCCGCACTAGCGTCTGCCCGCGACTTTGAATGATAATGATTGATAGAAACTACCCTGTCTCCATACCAAATCTCATTCAAATCGGTTCAGCGGTTTAAGAGCCAACGGGAGTGGTCATTTCTCCATACAAACGTACTCCTCGTTTTCCTCCGTGGTTTTTGAAGCTAGAGCAATGATTTTTTCAACACAGATTAATATTGTCAATATCTGTGTCGGACCGTTTTGCTTTTTTTGATATTTTTGTTTTTTAAGGCGCTAGAGCCCTTCAAAAATGGCCAAAATGGCCTAATTGACTATGCCGCAATGAGAGGCGTGGCATTCAAAACTGATATCAATTAGCCAAAAAAGCAAAACGTTCCGACACAGATAATTTCATAATCATTTAGATTTCCAAATTTGGTAACGATTGGTTAAGTTTTGGAGGAGGAAACAGAGGAGTACGAAACCTCGATTTTTGAGATTTTTACGCAGGATTTTTCGCCTCGTCCTTATCGCACTACTTTTAGGTGCCGCTTTCGTTAGCGAGACGGCTATATTTACCTAAAATATTTAAAACTCAGCTCCTGTTTCGTCGTGTGAAAATATTAGTAGGGATTATCGTACGTTAGCCTTTGGTTTTACAGAAATATGTGTAGAATTTTCGATTAAAATACAATATTTTGGGATACACGTATTAGGTACTTTTACTAAGGATAATACGTATAAGTACAGCCTGTTTCAATTGGTTGTGCTAACGCGCCAAAAGTACCTATCTGCCATCCTGGAATACGTTTCCAAATATACATATATACCTATATCTTTACAGCTCCCGTTCTGTCACAGTCTAACTGCTCATGTAAAGATATAAGGGGCTGTCCATAAATTACGTCATCGATTTTTGACGATTTTGGACCCCCCCCCCCCCCTATAATCATCCAAAAATCATGCTTCAAATGACCCCATTTCCTCCTACTTCATGCTACCGTCATCCAATGACTTAATTTTTGAATAGCCCCTAAGCTCTTAAGTCCGTAAGCTCTTAAGTTATATTAGAGAAAAGTTTTGAAAAATGTTTTGACGCGTACGCATGCGCTATTACATACATACGCTACTTTTGATTTTGATTACACCTACTTCATCTAGCGTATAAGTAATCTATGACATGTGTGTATGTGCATATTATTGTATGGTGAACGACGCACGACACAGTTCATACAATGGATATTCGCCACACTTTCCAAGAGCCTCGTTAGTGAGTGACATCTCAATAAGGCTTTTTAAAATTCGAACGTATTTGTGTCTAAACTTTTTTGGCAAATCAATCCACTTTGTTACGAAAAAACAACCTTAAAAAAATTGAATATGAGTCGGACTCGCGCTCGAAGGGTTCTGTACCATTACGCAAAAAAATCATGTTTGTTAAGGATTAGGTACGAGTAGTTAATCCCGTTATAGTGCGACATAAAATATCAAAAATATGACAGTTACGTGGGAAGTGGCGCCCTCAATAATTTTCTAACAATTTCTTGTCAAACTATAGGTACAGTCGACGTCAAAGATATGTTTACACTTTTGCATCTTTTAGCACAATATACCCTCACGTACTGTTTAACATATAATAATAAACCAATTACTTAACCGTTAATACAATACGTGTGATGCAATATAACTATCGATTACCGGCGAAAGTGACAACCCTATTAGGGGACTATTACGACGAGTAATTTTGACGTTTTCTAAACTGTATTACGTCGACATAAGGTCTATGGGTGGTTATGAATTTACAAATACAGTGAAGTGAACCCTATTCGGGTGTATTACGAAGTGATTTTTAATGCTTCATGAACTTTATTGCGTCGACTTAAGGTCTATGGGTGGTCATGAATTTAAAGTGGTTGAAAAACGTGCGCGCGATTATAGCGGGGATATCCGGTGTCGGATATGGACTTGGAACTAGCGGATCTAGGTTCGAAGCCCGGAGCACACTGAATTGTTTAACCATTTAACCATTTGTAACGGGTTTGAACTGGTTTTGATATGACCTTGAAGATCAAGTACGCTGATTGGTGCATTAGTATTAGTACTACGATAGTGTCGGTGTCTTCACTAGAAAATTCTTAAATTATATTAATGTGTGTTTGACGAATGAATAATGGCATTTTTGTATATTTTATGTATATTTGTGTAAGTTTAAGTTTGACATCCTCTCCTCTGTTGCATTTAATTTAATTTATGTGTAATGTTTGTTGATTTAACCTGACCTTATCTGATTGTTTTTGTTTTGTTTTAATGTTTTAATCTTTAGACTATGTTTGATTCTGATGTATGTATTGTCCCTACCGCATAAGCGTTTTGGCATCCTTAGCTGTAGGTTTTTGCATGTAACTGAAATAAAGAAATTAGGAATCGAAGGCACAGCCCCCAATATGGCATTCAGCCACGATTAAAAATTGTGTAAAAATATTTTAAACGACTTTTAAATTAAATATTTTACAGGGTGCTACTTTCCCACACGAGTGCGAGAATAAGCACTTTCCGTGCCTGTCGAAATTGAAAGGGCCATATGGACCTACTGTAAAACGTACGATACACGTGCGAATAGGTAATTCGCAACTCGTGTCGATTTCAAACACTCCCTTCGGTCGTGTTTAAATTTATCACTATTTAAACATAAACAAAAATATTAAAGTAACGGTTCGATCATGCAACGATGCGTTCGTCAAGCATTGAGAACAAAAATCTGACAATGACCCTACGCATTGTCTACAACAAGGAAATGTACATAATACCCACCCTTGGACTCCCGTTTCGAAACAAAACGACGTATCTCTATAGAGTTTCATGGTGACATATGACCTTTTGTTTTGCGATAGTGATGCGTCGAAGAATGCGTATAAGCTAATTAGCGGTGAGACCATGAATCAAAGATTATGGAATAATAATTAGGTACTTGCCCTTTATGGCGTTGGTTATGTCTAGTTAGGTACAATTTCCCTTTCAACCAACACCATTAAGGATGACTCACGCTAGATCGGGCCGGGGCCGGGTCGGGGCCGGGCCGGAGCTTCCGGCGCTTCGTTTTCTATGGAAAGCACCACGTGATCACCGATCAGCCGTCATAGAAAATGACATGTCGGACGCCTCGGCCCAGGCTCGGCGCGGTCTAACGTGAGTCATCCTTTACTCTATGGTACCTTCTACAGATTTAATTTTTTCTTAAAAATAAATTTGTTTTCTTCATTTCTAATCAGCTCACGTTCATTTTAGAGGCAATAAATAAGTAGATATTGGTAGATATTCTGTAAGTAAGTACATTTTTAGCCATCCATCAACGGGCAGGAAAGGAATGTGACAAAGATATTTTTTTTTATTGCAAAATGTCCATCCACTGTTTAAGGGAACCTCGACACGAAAGAACAAAAAGAATGTCATTACAACATCGATGGTTCTCGCGCCGTTGTATGAGGCCTGTCTGTCTTCTTTATTTATACTAGAATTTGGTCTTGGCTAAAAAAGTCCATCCATCTTACCAACACGGCAACTCATAAGGAAGCGTAACCGCATCATAAAATTGTTTTATGCACATATTTCACCAAAATCCATGACCACCCAGAAGTTATTCATGAAGGAAGTACGGGAAAGGACATCGCGACAACAAATTATGCCTTTCCGTCACAGAAAGGTCCTTATGCTTCAAGTGCAATAAGGACCTTTTTATCTGGAATTCCAGCAAAAATTCTGATAGGAATGGTCCTTATTGCACTCGAAGCATAAAGACATCTCGACAAAGAACAAATTATGTGTTGTGACGAATCGATTATGCGATTATTCATCGGAGCTTTCTTTGAGGGCTTTGTGAAGATGATAATTAATGATTGGTGCCAAGGGCTGGCTGGCTTTGTCTCTGGGTTTTTTATTAATGAAGAGTCACACCAACTCACCGCTCCCATACCCACTTGATGCGCTTGTAAAATGATGACCGATCAAACGGACGCAATAATGATAATTTTCGGCGCTAGTATGCGCATTTGGACGCATGTTTTTAAATTTCTAATGCTTGAATATCACCATAAATCTAAAATTGGTAATTTTATTGTATAGCTACATGTGGTCGCTAGATGGGACTGACGCCAATACAATGTTTTTTTGTGATCTGATCATCCCATCGGGATGGGCCTTTACGCTTTCATTTCAAAGCGATATGCTTAAATACCATGAAATTTGGCATGAACATTGACGTAACATATATCTATGTCTGGTACAGTCAGCAGCAGAAGTTGCTAAGCAGGTCAAGTGTTCAAAATTATCTAAACGCGACTTTCTTGTTAATAGAATAAGAGCGTGTCAAGGTAATTTTGAACACCTCGCCCGCTTAGCAACTTCTGCTGCTGACTGTACTAATATTCGTTTAAAATTTCGAAACTTCCACATGGGAAAATATTGAAAACTTCAAATTATTTATATGGTGAACGAAATTTTCCATTTCCAAAATGAAAGTTTCCTTTATTTCCTGTGATAATTTCCTGAAATTTCCGAGTACTTTTCAAAATTTTTGGAAACTTTCCGTAACTTGCACATCTGGGTGCTTAGCTAAGATGCCAATCGCTTACGGTAGAGCTACTAGAGCTCTGACTCTACCTACCTGAGCATACCAAATATTCCAAAATTGAACCAAAACAAACTTTACCACCGACCACCGAGTGAAACACAAAAGTTCCCACTAACGCGAGGAAAATACTACTTACTCGTACTTACTCGTAACTGTAACGCTATTAAATATCTATTATTCAAAATTCTAATTTAAAAGTTAATCCTTCCAGCCAAATCCAAAAAAAGAAACAGCTCAAAATTTGCATCAAACTACTTTACCACTCTTGTGGATAAAATGCAACTTTCACATCAGTTTTTGAAGAATATGGGCGATTGTGCACTACAATGAATTTTACTGTCCGGCAGTCTGAGTTTTCATGGTCCGATATGGCATGAAAAAAACGGATGATTGGCTTGTGCACTTGTCCGTCCGTCTTTTTACTTGCAGGTGCGGCGCAGTGGCATGAGACACACACCCCCCCTAGCCCGCCCCCCCGCCCGGCCAAGTCATGAATAATACTAATTCCAGACGCAGTGCACAAGCATAAACACGTTTTTCATAGCTGTCATCTCGGACCGGAAAAAAACGGTCCGGAATGCGGAAAAGTAAATTGTTGGACGGTAAAATTACGTGTAGTGCACAAGCTACTATATACATTTAATGGCGTGCCATATCGGACCGTAAAAACTCGGACTGCCGGACAGTAAAATTCATTGTAGTGCACAATCGCCCTAAATAGAGCCTTTACGAGCGGTGTGGTGAAAATAACTATTCTCTCTTCAAATAGGGTATTTGACTACTAGTCAAATCAGTTTCTTTTTTTGGAACTGACTTTTCGAACGATTTTGTTCCTATGGAATTTATATGAAACACTAGCATGTGACGTCACAATCAAATAACCTACAAAAAATTAAAAATATAAAGTGTGTCTAAAAATAACTGCTGTCCACGTTTTCCTATTAATATTTTGGTGCTTTATTTCACGCATGGTGTAAAATAATTTATTATAAATACAGTCAAATACCCTATTGACTCATCATAAGTAACGGAACTCTAAGCGTCGAATGTAGGAGGTATTTAGAGAATAGAGATGTCTTTAATCTAAGCTAACATTTATTACCGTCAAACCAAAACACGGAAAAACAATATAATAATAATATTATATGCACACAATACCGCATCTCCTGGCAGATTGTCTCGCGCCAGGAAATAGGAAATTACTAAAATAATGGTGAATGGAATGTCTGGTTTACGTCGGCTTTATTATGAAGAAGAAATGCGAGGTGTACTCATCGTGAATGTGGTGCTAAGTAACTAGTGTAACTACTGTTACTACCGATGTAATTGACCGAGCGTTAGCGAAGGTCTTTGTTTCAGCTTCGGCAACATTGCATCAACCACAATAAACGAGACTGATGAAAGGATGACTCACGCTAGACCGGACCGGGGCCGGGCCGGAGCCTCCGGCGCTTCGTTTTCTATGGAAAGCACCACTTGATCACCGAACAGCCATCAGTGTTGGCCGAAACGTTAATTGCAATTAACCATTAACCATTATAAATTGAACCGTAAACCGTAACGGACGGTTACAGTTTACGGTTCAATTTATAATGGGTAATGGCCAAAAATGGTTAATTGCAACGGCCAACACTGACAGCCATTATAGAAAGTGACATGTCGGACGCCTCGGCCCGGGCCCGGACCAGTGAACAATTACATTTTAAAAGAAACTCTTCTACTCATTCATATGTACAACCTTTTTGATTTGTAGGTTTTATTTTATTCCCGATTTTTTTCATACATATAAGCAGTACCTACTCTGATGTGAACACATCGTGCCATGAGTCACTCACTGACCAGGTTGAACGGCCTCGGGTCAACCTCGGTTAATTTCTTTTTGAAGTCCCATCGTCCCTTGCGCGTATTTATGGAGCCGTAAAAAAGGCACACCAAATATTCCGCTTGAAGTTGTTTAGGGTTCTGTAGCACGCTTCGAGGAGTCGCACTATTTTCCCTCTCGCAAACCAATTTGTCAGTTGAAAAAGAAGGCTTTTAAAAAAGTCTAGCCGCGAAGGTAATTTGAATTTCGAACCTTTATAAATATAGGTTCTGTTCTGACAAATTGGTCGGCAGATGTGCGGAAATTTTCCAAAAAGTCGGTAAAGATCTCGGAAATTTTAGGAAATTTCACAGGAAACAAAGGAAACTTTCATTTTGAATATGGGGCTATTCATAAATTACGTCATTTCAAATTAGGGGGGGGGGGTCTGGACATCGGATGACGGTAGCATGAAGTAGGAGGAAATGGGGTCATTTGAAGCATGATTTTTGGATGATTATAGGGGGGGGGGGGTCCAAAATCGTCAAAAATCGATGACGTAATTTATGGACAGCCCCTATGGAAAATTTCGATTCCAACACAAAAATAGAAATTTTCGAAATGTTTTCATCTGGAAATTTGTCGAAAGAAAAAAATATGGAAGGGCTCGAATATTTCGGCATTCCATTTCATTAATAGCAGTATCTCCCGCGGGCCAGGAAGCTGAACTTTCCCGCCTGGCGGGTGGTAAATCAAGCCAGTAATAAACAGGTAACCATTCTTCAATCAACTTTTAGTTTATAACGATATTTATATTTGACTCGAATGCCGCTTTTCGCATGCTCTGTTATCTTGTTTTAAAATAATGGTCAATCATTGTAGCATAAAAACTATTGGTGCCTGAAATTGTGACTGTTTTGACATAGTAAAGTGTACTTTAAGGGCCGTCTGTTGCAAGTTTCTTTTATTTATGATAATTATGATACAGAAGACAAACGAGCCGACGAATCGCTTGCCGGCATTCAAGGTGGGAGTAGGTAGGTAAGCTCTTTTCTTGAAGGTTTGAAGGTCCGGTCCGGAAATACCGCGTGCGAATGTTCAGTTGTTTAGCTGTGCGAGACAGAAAGTCACAATTAGATATATCTAGCAGATGGCAAACAAGCACACAGTTCGCCTAATGGTAAGAAGTAAACAGCCAATGGACGCTCGCAACTCTCACAAAGCGTATTGCCGACCCTTAAAATCCTTTTTGACGAAAAAATCACGTAAAAATACCTAAATAATAAATCTACGGAACCCTTACACACGTACTACAATGACTGGTTTACTTAATATTCAAAGTTTTCCTAAGGTATTTCTTTTTTTTTTTCTAAAAAACAAGCGAAGCCTCGGACGTGTGTCGCATCTAAAACGAGATAGTTTTGCAAAACAAAAATATATTTTATTTTTAAGTTAACGATGACAGTTTTTTGTAACGTACTATTAAACAAACATTTCTTGACCTTCCTCAAGAAGGTCGTCTATTAAAATAATGAATATGTTTACTAGCTTCGTCTATTTTTTGTTTAACATTTATTGCGGAGTTCACTGACCTCAAACTCCCCCGATGATTCATTGATTATGTATACCGGGTGTGGCCTGTAACACGAGCAAATAATTAAACTGTAGGCTGTACTTATACTCTTCAAACTGACCAACATTTGTTCAGCGATTTTTAAAAATTATAGAGACTTTAGACTTCGCATTTTTCATACGAATTAGAAATATTATCTTCGATGTGCTTCGATGTACGCTGTCATCAGTGTCATTGACGTTGCTTGTTACGCTTTAAGCATGACAAAATTCGCAATACCTACCTACATTGCGTTGCGTCTTAGAATAAACTTTAAGGTGTGCTACAAATCAAAATACAAGCTTTTGGTTTTTTTTTAAATCGCTGAACAAATATTGGTCAATTTGAGGAGTACAACCTACAGTTTAATTTTCTGCTCGAGTTACAGGCCATACCCGGTATGTTACCGTGAAAGCCCATTTTTTTAAGCACTAAATTTCAATCTTTTAACTTTCTTAAGCACTCGTTTTTGCCAAAAAAATTTCGCCATCACCGTCGCCGTTATAGGTATGCTGTTCTAGCTAGAGCACAACCTCCCCTTTCCTCTTCCCAACTCCATCTAGCTTCTAGTGGTTAGTTGGGGTTTCTAAAACCCCTGACGCCCCCCCACGATCACGACAAAGGACCAATAATCCTATGAAGTCAAGGGAAATCCTGACTTATGGTAACCCTAATTATGATAACAAAAGCTGTAAAAAAAAAATGTGACAATTGAATTTCGAATTACACCTTACCTTACCTTACCTTACTACTACTACCTTAATTTTTCGCACACGTGCGGAGCGGAATTACAAATAAGTAAGTATGTCTCGTTTTTGACACTTCTTTCTTTGTCTATATTAAAAAACCTAACTAGTACAAACCACTTAGCACGATGTAGGTACATTATATGCATTGTACGTCCGTCTGTTTCATCGTTTTTATCTCGTGTTGCTAAACTGTCTAACGATCCGGAACTGATTGAGTTACGTACTCTATTTCAGAGTGCAATGAGTAATTGAGTATAGTATGTTAGCTCACTATTATATCACGTTGCATGTACAATTGTACATAATAGACATAATTGCACTAATAAAAGTGTTTATGATGTGTTATGGTTATAAACATAATGGGCTTGCATAAAATTTCATTTTTTGCACCTGTAACTTATACTTTTTTACGCCTTGTTGACAGCTATGAATGTGTATGAGTGCCTAGTACTTAATTAAGGACCTGTCTTCTTTTTGATGTTGCCCGAATTTATTCTTCCTTTTGTTTTAAATCTACGACATAAATTTAATACAAACAATATTCACACCTAAACGAAGATATTCTTTTTGAAAGAATTGGGTAATTTATATTATTATTTTAATGGTGACATTTCATTCGAGTCAGTTTTGGACCATAGTTGGAAGCTTTGGACTATAGTTCGGGGGTTTTACGGCAAAGTGAATGTGGAGAAGACCGTCTGTCAGGTTAGACCGTCTACAAGCTCTTTCGTCACTTGTAACTCTTGTGTTGTACAGTCAGCAGCAGAAGTTGCTAAGCGGGCGAAGTGTTAAAAATTACCTTGACACGCTCTTGCTCTCTTAAGAATAAAGTCGCGTCAAGATCATTTTGAACACCTGGCCCGCTTAGCAACTTCTGCTGCTGACTGTACCATCACGCTCCACGATTGTTGCGCCATTTCCCTAACTAAATTGGTTTGTCAATACTTACGCTATAGAATTTCCAATTTAGCATGAACCCTAAATGGCATAACAACAAGGGGTATTTACCCTAGGGCCAACCGGTCCATGGCATGGCATATGCCGCCCCAGGCGGATTGCATTTTGTTTTTCTTCCTTGAGTTCTGGGGCGGCGAAACGTGCCAATGCCCGGGGCGCCAAATTTCAAAATACGCCCCTGCATAACAATCCCTTGTGTTGACTGCACACTCCACTTACAGAAGGTCGGTAGAGCTAGACCAGAAGGAGCGAAGCTCTTCCTTTCTGCCTTTGTCTGCGCAAAGTTCGTATACAAATATGAGAGTTCTTACCCTACGACGGTCTTCCCTTGACCTTAGTGAATTTTGGTGTTTTTACATCAGTATATCAATAGGTTCGATCTCCAACCAAATAACTCTCGTAAGTTTCATAGCTCTAAATTATCTCTTTAGGAATGGTAAACACGACCTCTTTCTGTGTATTTAAAGAATAACTACTACTCATTAAGCCCAACCGTTATAGCTGCATCTAATAAAACGTTAAAACTAGTTTCAGGCGCGTTGTATACATTGTCTCGCTCGTTCTAAATCCGCTATTGACTTTACGGTAAACTTTAACAAAGGATAGTTCATGCCTTTTGTAATGTGTACACGTAGTGTTGTACACTTTTATTTATATTTCATTGTAGGAGTTCTGAGCTCCATTACCTATACTAAATATTCACAATATTCATAAGGTCTATCTGTGTCTCTATTACCTCTTCACGCTTAAAGTCTGAGGGGTGAATATGTAGGTCATATTGAATAACTTTTACTATGGAGCCAACCCCGAAATCGCGGAAAAAAATCTGCTGTTCCATACAAAACATTGACATGATTCGTCGAAATGTATGAAGCCCGCTCGTGGAGTTGATTTCGTAGGTATTAGGTCTGCGGTCTGACGCCCGGCAACCAAAAAAAAGTCCGTTGCCGGGCGTCAGACCGTCAACATCTCCAGAAGATACCTCGTAGAGAGGCGAAACACGTGTCGAGTATTTGTTCTTTTGGTGGTGGTTGGTTCTATTTATTTGCGTATTTATTTTTGCGGTGGGAGGGTGGGAACATTAATTAATTACACGTAAAAAATACGCAAGTAAGTACAACGGGGTTAGCACTGATTGACTAGCACGTAAACTTTTCGCGGATTAGCAAAGTAAGCATCCCGAATAAAATAAAATAATATTTTCGTTTTAATTAATATGGATTTCCGCAAAGTAAAGCCTGATTCTATTCATTAATTTATATCTTCTATTCTACTTATACATTTTTAGCAGACAAAGTCGCGCGAAGATGCCAGTGACACTTATAATTCTAATCAATTGTAAACAATATCTAGTTCCGTCAGTGGGGAGACACTCCTCCTTTCGGGCATACTCGGGTCCGTTCGGCTCAGCCTTGCTCCGAGCAATTATTAGGGTTGGCACCACTTGACGTCCTTTTGCGTGCACGACCACAGATAAGATAATGACTTGAATGTTGACAACCCTAAACTCTGTGGTTCCGTAAGGTTTTTCCTTCAACCCAAGGAAATGTGTCGTGTGAACTGTTTTATGGCCATTGTCTTGCAATAAATAATCGGTGAGCACTGATATCATAATATGTGTTACCTAGTTTCAATCACTACACCTTATAAATCAACTAGCGACCCGCCCCGGCTTTGCAAGGGTTAACGAATTGAAATTATACACCTCAACCTTCCTCAAGAATCACTCTATTGATAGGTGAAAACCGCATGAAAATCCGTTCAGTAGTTTTTGAGTTTATGTCGAACAAACATATCGTCGACTCAGGGAACGAGACAAAGATATTCACTTTTCACGATATGCCTAGGAATTTCACGATCTGCCTGATCTTACGATCGGCCGCCGATTAAACAAAGGTTTGTTAGAGGTTGCCAAGTTTTATGAATAAGGGATTGTTAATTTGTTACGTTGATCGCCATTTGCCAATACCGTAAATGAGCGTTTTTTTTATTTTTTTGCCACTTTTATATACTTATTGTGCCCTTTTTTGCCACTTTAGTGTTATTTCTACTCAGAATCACGAGCTCTTTCGATCCTAATGGGATAAAAAAATGTCCCAGAGTTTTATTCCTATTGTGTTACCCATATACTTTGTATCGCGGTAACAAAAAGGAAAATATGAAAAATGTATGGAAATTTTAGGACACTTTTTTTCTCCTATAAATGAAAAGGGCTCGCGATCCTGACTAGAAATAATACAAAAGTGGCAAAAAAGGTCACAAGAAATAAAATGGCAAAAAATAAAAGAAACGCTCAAATAAGTATCACATAACCACATAAGATTGGCGATATCACGAGCTGAAAAAAACATTGCGGAATCACGCCCTTGTTGTGTTTAAAACAGATATAATCATAACAGCATCGCTTTAAATGGCGGAACATAAACATAAGTATACGACTTATTAAAAAATAATACACGTGATAATGGGTCATTGCGGATCCTACACTAATTAGGTCGTATAATGTTGTTTTCATACGACAGAGGTTTATCAAAATTATTCAAGCAATTATAATGAGTTTTGCAACGTAAGTGCAATGGAATTATGATTTTGCTTTGACGTAAATAAGTAAAAAAAGGCCCAAACTGTACCCGTTAATTAGGTAACATTGTACCTAAGTCATAGAAGGTAGGATCGTATAGTAGTGGTATACGCGTGCCTCCGTGAGGGACAAAACATACGCAAATGCGACACTGTGATTGGTCGAATTCATTTGTTGCCCACCATTATCCATACTGATAAAAAGGTGGGGAACAAATAAAATGTGAGATTGTGACAAGGGCAAACAATAATAGCTCTTTCGCTGCTACTCCTACTGAAAGATACATAAGACTATCCCGTTCTGTCAGTTACCCCCACCACTCATGCCAGATCCAGGTATATCCTAGATTCATGACCTAAGTATTTTGTTGATAGTTCGGGTATACAGGGTCACTTCAATTTGGTAAGGTGGTGGTACTAGTGCTCGACATGCTAATGCCCAGTAGATGACACCCTGCTGTCATCTCTATTGAAATGACTTAAGTTTCAAGATGACATGTACTGGGACCACGTCGGGCACCAGTACCACCAACTTAATACAAAATCAATGCTTTACACACATCTTCCCTAAACTAAGCCCCTTAATTATACTGGGTCAAGCAGATCTTGTCAGTAGAAAAAGGCGGCAAATTTGAAAAATGTAGGCGCGAAAGGATATCGTCCCATAGAAAATTTTAATTTCGCGTCTTTTTCTACTGACAAGATTTGCTTGACCAACTATAAGTCTCAATTTATGCTTTAAATAAATGCCCTTTCGCGCATGAGAGGAGGACTGTGCCCAGCAGTGGGACGTATATAGGCTGAATTATTTATTTATTTAATAAAGAAAAATCATTATTAATTAATTAATTATTATTTTCAAGTTATAATGTAGCCTATTTTTTTAGGCTTCACATGGTTATCCTAACGTTAATTAACAAAGAAGTTTAAAGAATTTCAAATCAACACTTTCCTCTTTGGTTAACTATAAATCACCTGCCAGTTACACGAGAGTCACCCTGTATAGGTACTAAATGATACGCATTTACATTAAAATAGGTATACACGTGTATAACAATGAGATATTTTAATTCTTACAGAAATTGCTGTCATTTATGTGTAATGAACTTGTCAAAATGTATGTTTTATTACTCTCGATTCATCTCCATGAGAAAATATAAAAATCAGAGATCACGTCACAAAACACGCCTTGGCCCACTTCATAAAGCTGGGGTTACATTGCCTGTCCTTTTAGTAAAAAAAATTGACTTAAAAGTCTCTTCGGTTACCGCAATAGCTACTCATGCCCTTTCATTACAGCCCCGTTCATTACGAACACACAAGGGTTCCAACTAGGGTTGCCAACTTTTTTTTGGTGGAATATAGTATTTTCCAGAATAAGCCATCAAAAATATAGTACATTTCAAAAAAATATAGTACTTTTAGATAAAATACTAAACATGAGTGTAAAATACGTTTAATCGGAAATATAGTATTTTAGCGTACTATATATTTTTCCAAAAGTATATAGTACAGAGAGCCAAAATATAGTACAATACTATATAATATAGTACGGTTGGCAACCCTAGTTCCAACCGTCCGTTTACATAGTTTTTTTATTTCATGTTATAGACTTTTTAGAAATCCTGTCGCATATAGGTAGGTACTTAATTATGTCATACATTAGTTGCAAATTTATGGTGTAGTTTTTAACGTGCAATAAAGAAATCTAAATATAAATAATAATAGATCACTGTAGGTACATACCCGTGTGTACATACGTACAGACAATAAATGAATTGTGACGTTCTCAATCAAAAGGTATACCACTATGTCGCTTACCATAAAAACGAAATTTGCTTATATCTTTATACGAATAACCTGTCAGAGCATCCTTATGGTAGTAGACAAAGTGGTATCTTTTGATTGAGAACGTCACAATTGTGAATTATTATAAAAAAATATTATGGGACATTATTACACAAATTGACTAAGCCCTATTTGTCAGTAAGGATTGATTGATTGATAATGGTGATTTTAATGGTCATGTGTCATATAATGATTTATTCTCACGCAGTGTGGATGTGGACTTGTGGAGCCAGCATAGCCCGGCCATTATACGGCCGCTCTGCAGATTCACTTGCACCGTTGCGTAACGACGGGACCGTGAAATCTGGCTGGTTGTTTCTTTATACACTACATCGGTGGCAAACAAGCATACGGTCTGTCTAACGGTAAGCGGTCCCTGAAATTCCTCTTAAACGTGTTAAAATGTGAATGTAACACCTATGTACCGTGTCTTATGAAAAAAAAAACAACGGGTTGCACTCCGGGAGTGCCGACAGAAGTGAAAACTTAATGACTAATAGTCCAAAATGTTTGCAGCACTATGCATAATTGACCCATCCTCCTTTCTATTGAAAAACTTTAGTTCCGAAATTGCTGGCCAGTGAGCTTAAATTTGTAGCGTTAATTGTTTAAAATTCGAATAGAAATTGTAAAGTTACCTTGCAGACCTCGCATCTAAATATATTCGGTCATGATATTTTGACTTTTATTCACCAGTACTAGAGTTCACTTTTATTAGCGATTTCATCAAGATGTAGCTTTATTGAATTATATTGGAGTGATATAAAGTTAGAATGTAACTGTGAGATCCTCGATCGTATTTCAGCCCGTACAAGATTAGAACATTGAGCTTTATTGCTTTATATAAAAGTCCAGTTTTAAATAATTGACCTGATTATGATACGTTATGACTAAAGTTCTTTGGTGAATAACATTGTCCGTCACACATGACGTCAGCGCGTTACGCTGTCTCGAGTTTATCATTTTTTCCCCACCTCAAAAAGTGCTCAGCGTTGCTAAAGAAGTTTTCACTTCAAAAAGATGTTCGAAATTTGAATGTCATTAATATTAAATCGATATCGAACGTCGATTAAGAGGAAAGGGGATGGCCGCTTCTCCATAGAAACGTAGTCCACATTTTCCTCTCTGGATATTGACATTATGGAAAATGTTTTGACATAGTTTGATGTATATTAAGGCGTGCTTTTCCCGTACGAGCTAAGCGAACCAGTTTTTTGAATCCATCGGAAATATAAGAAACAATGTTTTAAAATTGTGAAAAAAATATATCTTATACTTAAGGATCTGGCAGATATGTTTTGGATCTCAAAAACATGATTAGATAAACTTTGCTCGATAGAAAAAAATTCCAAAGTTACGCCTTTTTTTAACAATAAATCAATCTCAGAGCTACAATACAAACTTTTTTGACTTGTTTTTTACATAAATGTATAGGTAATAAGATAATCTAGATGATTTGGATCACTTTGTCTCGGTAACATCATTAAAATAATTTCTATGTTTCAATACCTACTAAATCCGCAAACGCCATCACTCGCGAACGCACTTACGCCCTCTTCAGTCGCGCGGCAGCGCTTGTAGAGGACGGACCTGCGTCAGTATGTTCCGCGCGGTCACGTGATTCTACCATTTACAAACAATGGGAAACAAAGCATATGAAAAGTAAGAAAAAGGCACTAAGTGCTATAAAAACACACTTTCTGATAACAGAAGCATCTAATACTTTACGAGGTGCTTGAAAGCGCCTAGCTTTCCTACATCAACAGTTAAAATATTTCAGTATTTTCACTAGGTCAGCAACCAATTTCAATGTAGGTAAATAATATTATATTCCTAGATAATACGCGATACGCGATTAAGTCCCGTTGTGCAGTTTGATAATATAATTGTGAGTATGTAAGTATGATATATTTACAGTATCTCACCTTTACTTATATACCTACGTCCGATCTGCAAAATGATTATATTCCTTCGTGCTCTTTGACTCCTTTGAAAATCAGAAATTATTTATTTGGATTGATACAGTATGGGGATGTTACAATATATGTATAGTGTTACGCTTTTAGTATGAGGGTGCCGAAGGCGCCCGGCTTTGGATCGCATGCAACGCGCCACGCCCGTCAAGCGTGCAAATTCATCATCATAATCATAAAGTTAAATAAATATAAAATGTCAAATTGAAATAATTGAAAAAATTACCCTAATAGGCATATCGCAATACAATTATTTAAGAACTAAATACATATCACTAATTTTAATATTTGACCACGGTCGACATGAATTAAATATAATTGAGAGTTCAAAGTGCCTACAGGCAGTTCATCTTGCGCTTGGTTGTATTAGTCTTGTTCGAGAAACTGAACACGGTGAAAAATAGAGATAATACTCCTAAAAATACGTGTGATACCTCATTAGATTCGTCATAATGCCTAGAAAAATGCATTCGAAGCGTGTAGTAGCACACACAAAATATCAAAAGTTATAAGCAAAAAAAGGGGGAAAAAGTAGAGATCTTTAATTTCCCCAATATCTCAAAAAGTATTCATATTACGGTGCGAAATGGGTGGGGGGTGCTCGACCAAATGTCATAGAGGGCCCCAAGACAAAACAAACTGCATTTAAAATTTTTCAAAATGGCCGACTTTATTTTTTATTTTTTTCAAGTTGGTCCGAGCGCGCTGAGATTTGGCATGGCAAAAGATAGAGGCCTCTAGAATCCTATGAAAATATTTTTTTTTCGAAAAAATCTAAGATGGCGGAAATAATGGTCATTTTAATTTTGTATGGCAACTTTTAAACGGTGCGAGATGGGTGGGGGGTGCTCGACCAAATGTCATAGAGGGCCCCAAGACAAAACAAACTGAATTTAAAAATTTTCAAACAGGCCGACTTTTTTTTTAATTTTTTTCAAGTTGGTCCGAGCGCGCTGAGATTTGACATGCGGCGAGCTTGGAGGCCCAAAATTACCATGTGAAAAAAATTTTTTGGAAAATCCAAAATGGCGGCGGACACGGGCCAAATTCAAATTTCCAAGTAGGTTAGGCGAGCCCGAAGGGCGAGCTTCAGGCAGGGAGGCCAAAGGCCGACCCCAGTGGATGGCCGAAGGCCCGGAGCCTCCACCCCGACTCCCAAAACGCGAGGCCGAAGGCCGAGCTGCGTGAATGCAGTTCCTCCAAACGTCCTACAAAGTCAACTTTCTTGATAAGCGGAGCCGGCGGGCCGAAGGCCCGACGGCGAAGCGTCAAGGCTCGCGAAGGCCGAAGGCCGAGCTCCGCGTTGGGCCGAAGGCCCGAAGCGTCACACGTGAGGAGGAAGTTGGAGCTGAAACACGACCCAATAGGAAAAGTTACGATTTCCCAAGCACGCGAGGCCGAAGGCCGAGCTGCGGGAATGAAGTTCTCGCATGCGGATCTTTTCTTTCTATCAAAAGTACAACTTTATTTATTTCTCCCTTTGGAAAACAAACTACTACACAACAATACCAACAGCAGGAATGGACTGCTACCAACAATGTGGGTTAGGTTAGGTTAGAACTGCGACCCTCACAAGAGCAGACTGCTACCAGAAAAGTGGGTTAGGTTAGGTTAGAAATGCGACCCTCACAGAAACGGACTGCTACCAGAAAAGTGGGTTAGGTTAGGTTAGAACTGCGACCCTCACAGGAACGGACTGCTACCAGAAAAGTGGGTTAGGTCAGGTTAGAAATGCGACCCTCACAGAAACGGACTGCTACCAGAAAAGTGGGTTAGGTTAGGTTAGAACTGCGACCCTCACAGGAACGGACTGCTACCAGAAAAGTGGGTTAGGTTAGGTTAGAACTGAGAACCCGACAGAAACGGACTGCTACCAGAAAAGTCGGTTAGGTTAATAGTTACAACAGCACAAACAACAGCAACAACAACACGTCAACAACAGCACCAACAGCAAACAACACGCGTACCGCGGGGCCCTCGGGCCCCGCGCACAGGGCAAAATCTAGTTAATATTATTAAAGAGGAGGATATTTCCAATACAACATTATATACTTGCAGGACTGTATCTCCATTATTTATACTTTTTATTCAACGCTGAACACAGTCCTCCACGCCTCATTTTCGGCGTGAAAAAGCGATTAGGGGCCCTCGGGCCCCGCGCACGGGGCAAAATCTAGTTAATATTATTAAAGAGGAGGATATTTCCAATACAACATTATATACTTGCAGGACTGTATCTCCATTATTTAAACTTTTTATTCAACGCTGAACACAGTCCTCCACGCCTCATTTTCGGCGTGAAAAAGCGATTACGTAACATTCAATATAATTTTAAAGGTGTATAAAAAAAAAAATAAAAAAAAAACATTTAGTAAACTTTACTAAATCAGATTATTTGTGAAGGGTGCGGAATACGGGGTGTGATTACAGAGAGTTCAAAATAAGGCGGGTATAAGACAATTTTTTTTAATATTTTGTGTTATTCAGTCAGTTACGTGGTCTTTCACTATCGGCCTCATCTGAGAATTCAACGTCGCTCAACGAGCTATGGAGAGGGCTATGCTCGGAGTTTCTCTGCGTGATCAAATCAGACATGAGGAGATCCGTAGACGAACTAAAGTCACCGACATATACTGTGTATGACATATATATACGTTATTTGACATCTGTCACTCACAACAGCAATACAACGTAAAATGTCTCGCACATCGAAATCACAAAGGAAAACAATTGCACTACGAACGTTTACGTTCTACGTCTTTTTTTTAATTTTATGGCTAGCCGGACACCACCTTTATGAATCGGTAGTCGTCTAAGTAAATCGATATGAATTTTTCATTTTTCTTTTAATAAAAATAAGGAAAAGGTGGATAATCAACTGTAAATATGGATATATTTATCGTCACCTAACAGACATCAAATTTGACACAGAAATAACATAAATAAACTTTAAAATAGATCCCCAGTTCGTTTAGATTTTGACGATGGGTGCGTCCTACTCGGTCGGTGTATTAAATGCCTTGCGCGAAAACCATATAATTCTAGCTTTATTTAAATCGCAAATAAAAATTCATTATACGTCACAATTCGATACCTCAGTCTACGTGCCATCCAATCGTAATCGCTTGCTGTGACTATCGATTTGGGTTAGTTACATCTCTATACAGGATGACCAGTAATTAATGGACAACCTTCTAACCATCGACAGGGCAGCTTAGGCTGGTCCAGAAAATGCACTTATAGGTCTAGTAAAAGTTTCGTGGTTTTCGAGATAATCGCACTTTTGTCTTTTTTACTAGTTAGCACCATACTTCACTTTAAACACCATCTAGGCCATATCTTTATTTGTAGAAATGTAAATAGCATGTGTGATACCATTTTAGAATCAGTATTAGATAAACTATTTTTAAGAAAGTTGGCCACTCTGTTCTCCATACATTTTTTTTTCACCACAAGCGACCAGACTTCTTGAAAATGTTATATATATATATATATATATATATATATATATATATATATATATATATATATATATATATATATATATATATATATATGTATATATATTGTTAAGGCCGTCGGAAGACGCTGGATGCGGGTCGCTTCCGACCGGAATGGAGGGGAAGGCCTATGTTCAGCAGTGGACGTCTTATGGCTGAGATGATGATGATGAGTCAGTTACAACTTAATTAAAAAAAAATGTATATAATGTACTTAATAAAATGTAGGTACCATCGGTGCGCGAGTTTGACTCGCACTTAATTGAATTATTTTCTTGAAAACATTGTTTCGTTAAAATTGTGTGATCATTAAAATAGGTATAAAGTCGATAGGTATTGTAAACAATAATTTATTAAGTTAGGCAACAAAAGTATTGGAAATTGTGATAATGAGACCCACCAAAAACATTTTCATGTAAAATGTTGCCAAGAAGAAACCATCAGGCTTGCACTGACAAAAAGTTATCAGAAATTTACTTTGAAACTGTTTTTTTTTTTGTTTTTAGAGCTTATAAATAAGTACTACTGATCAGTAACAACGTTTTAATTTCACGGCAGCGTTATTGAGTTAAAGGAATCTGTAAAGTAAAATTATTGATTAAGGTTAATAACCTTTATAAATAGAACCCTTAATTGACCGTCTCCTTTAAAATTGTTACTTTCCTTTAGGTACTTTAACTCGAACACGCTGCCATGAAATTAAAACGTTCTTTACTGATCAATAATAAGTACACATGTCTATATAAAAATAATAATTATACATGAAATGATCAGAAATACGTAATGCAAAAAATACATACGTACATATACAATAAAAACTCTAAAACGTGACCATTTCCCGGTCTAGTTAAAATACTGCCATCATAAGATCATTATACTGTGACCCGTCTGCTATGTTTACCGTGCGCGACGCGCGCTCACGATCTCGGCGAGCGGGTCGCGGGACGCGCGGGCGGGGCTTCACGGTTTGCCGCGCACCTCACCCCCTCAGATTCGTTGATGAGTCGAATCATATCGCCTTAAGTAAACCATAGCTATGCCCCGATGTTTGACTTTATTAGATTTTTTGATTGTAAAAATTAGGAGCGAAAAACAGATTTTATACAAAGTTTTAAACCCATAGTTTAAGTTTTAAATGCTCCTTACTTTTATAGTAATTAAAAATTCGAAAAAAAAACAAACGTAGGGGCATAGCTGTGGTTGATATTCAACAAATTAGGTATGTCAAAATATTTTCAATAATGTTAATATCCAGAGAGGAAAATGAGGACATTTGAAGGAAAGGCGATTCCGCGCGGCTCCTGCACTTTCGTCTTAATTTGTTGTTTGCTTGCTATTAATTGACATTTATTCATTTCGAATAAAACGTTACTTATAAAAATGAAAGCCAAATCAAATTTGTTGTTTTTCAGAGTTGTTCAAAACTGGAATGTAGGTAATTATAAAGTCGATATTGATGTAATAATTATGCAATAATAACCTTTCCACGGTGAAGAAATTAGTTCTAATTTCTAACAAAATAGCTTAGCTATAATATGCTGGCCGTAATTTGCGGTTTTTGAACCCAACAGGTTTATAATATGTGTGTAAATAAAGATATTTCCTAACAATGGAACCTAACAGAAACGTGTTAAACTAAGTTTAGGTCTATCTGGGTTTATCGCTAGGAACATAGTCGTGGTAAGAAGTGACAATGAGTTACATCTGTGAGTCTATTGTTGTACTCATCTTTATTGTACTTCGTTTATTAGGGTTCCGTACCCAAAGGGTAAAACGGGACCCTATTACTAAGACTTCGCTGTCCGTCCGTCCGTCCGTCCGTCCGTCCGTCCGTCCGTCCGTCCGTCCGTCCGTCCGTCCGTCCGTCCGTCCGTCCGTCCGTCTGTCACCAGGCTGTATCTCACGAACCGTGATAGCTAGACAGTTGAAATTTTCACAGATGATGTATTTCTGTTGCCGCTATAACAACAAATACTAAAAACAGAATAAAATAAAGATTTAAATGGGGCTCCCATACAACAAACGTGATTTTTGACCAAAGTTAAGCAACGTCGGGAGTGGTCAGTATTCGGATGGGTGACCGTTTTTTTTTTTGCTTTTTTTTTTGTTTTTTTTTTTGCATTATGGTACGGAACCCTTCGTGCGCGAGTCCGACTCGCACTTGCCCGGTTTTCTTATTACTCGTAAGTCGTAAACGTCAGGTGCCCATAAGGGTGATAGCTCACTGTAAGTTAATGTCAAAAAAAACAACGGGTTGCACTCCGAGAGAAGTGAAAATTCAACGACATTGTAACTCAAAATATTAATAACAGCGCCATCTAGTGCAAAATTTCTGCAGCACTATGTATAATTGAGGTTAACGCCATCTAGCGTTATTTCGTCGCATTACTTGAAACCCCTAAGCACATCACTGTGAGTACTACAGTTATATTAATACCAGTTTGAGGGAAACTCACTAGATGGCATTTAAATCAAAAAAGAAAAACACAATGACATTGTCCGTCACGCAAGCGCCCTGCGCCGGCGCCGCCTAAACGAAACAGCAGGCTCAGGCATACGTTTTCGCCGAGCGGTAGAAAGAGAGGGTTACGTCTTACGTCTTACGCTGTCTCGAGTTTAACATTGTTTCCCCACCTCAAAAACGCACAGCGCCGCTAAAGAAGTTTTCACTTCAAAAATTTACATCTGTAATACTAGACGGCGGACCAGGAGCATATATCGTCAGTCATCGCCTCCCGGCTGATACTGTGTCAGATGATAGTTTAGATGCTATCATGAATTAAAAAAATAGTCAGCCGGTTGTATCGCGATGGAAAGACCGTCAGAGCTGTTTCCCACTGACGTTCCAGTTTTTTTGCGGGTACGGTTTTTTGCAGGATTCAGTTTTCTGTATCCCGCAAACAGAATCCTCGTGTGAAAGTTACTATATTAGCACTTATACCCACTACTAAAACGGAATCCTGCAAAAAACCGTACCCGCAAAAAACTGGACGTCAGCGGGAAACAGCTCTCAGTTGAAGACATGAACATGTAAATTTTTTTTTTCAATCATTGCCTCCCTGATCTCCCTATTGATTTTGTGTCAATAAAGTGTAAAGGGTTGCCGTACCATCGCCCACACTGTTAACTGTACATCGGTGGGCCTTATGCCTTTTGTAATAAGGCCCACCCTTATACAGTTAGGAGTGTTGCTGTTTGTACGTCACTTTCCGCTCTGTCTTGTAGCTATAGACAGGAGCGACCATCAAAGCCCTCTAGAAAATTTGTAAACTTACAGTTTCTCAGCCAGTTTGGCCGCCGCCGGCGCCTCAGCGTCCACATCTTTGATCTGAAACAGTAACACTTAAGTTAGATTTGGGACCGTTTGTTTAGAGTTGTAAAATGTTTTTTTCAATCTGGATATTTTTAAGTTATTTCTACTTAGAATCAGGAGCTCTTTATTCTAATTAGAGAGAAGACGACCCCAAGATTTTAATTTTCATTCCGTTACCTAATTTTATATTTCGTCTAGAAAAAAAATATTAATGGTGGGTACGCTTTTCTTCCTGGTTTTATTGGTTGAAAAACTTTGACTGTATTTGTGTCAATAATTAATACATGTAAGTTTATAGTGCCTTAGGTTAATCAGTGTTAATTCGTGAGTTTATAAAAAAATAACTGAATTCGACAACCTACACATGCGCAGGCGGGGAATCCATGGGTCGGGGTGTCTTTGATCACTTATACGTGGTGAAATTGAATAAAATATTAAAGTAACACCATGCATTATTTTGGCAGGTTACAATTTTTTAATGTATTTTTTTTTTCAATAGTTATATGATAAATTGGTAACGTTTGAGTCAGTGGACTGTAGAGGATGTAGAATTATAAGTTTGTATGTAGGAGTTGATCTTCGGAACTGCTCATCTGATTTCAAACATTCTTTTACCCGGTTTTATTGTATGGAATTAACTTTCTGGGTGGAAATTGGCTATATTTTATCTTGCAGCTTTGCTTTAGGTTTTTTATTATACGTGCGTGAGGCCACCAGCCCACCAGGGTATTAATTCCACAATAAATAAATATGCATTGTTTTTTTAGAAACAATGCCAGAAATTACAAAAAAAATACCGGAAGAACCAAGAAGAACAACTCAATGATGCACTCGTAAACATAGTGGCGGGCACAAAATCTATATTCGTGCCGCATCGAAAGCATACAATATTTTTTATAGAACTTTATAAAATAAATATAAAGGCAACATATCAAAAACCCGGGTGCACAGACCAAATTTACTGAAACGGAAAAGCTTGCAATTCAAAAATCTGTTGCTAAGTGCGATGATAAGTTAAATTCCTACGTTATTTATAGTAAATAATCTAATAAGCGCTTAAAGTTATTAATTTGTATCATTTGGTATGTTATCAAAGTAACCCTAACACCTTAAAAATATATATAAGTAACTGATAAAGTACTGAACCGATTTTTATTTTTTTTTTATTTTTTACGGGCTTTTTAGCGGGCCTACTTTAGATTGTCAGCAAAAAAATTTGTGGTTTCAAAGTACATTCTCAATATAACTTTGATCGCGTTGTTTTAATTTATGTCTGAAAAAATTATAAGCCCTAATTTTTATTTATTTGGCAGGCTGAAAGAAGAGAAAAAACCGATTATTATATTTTTATTTCATATTTTTACGTGTATAAGGATCGTCAAAAAATGGTGCCAAACTCTAAAATTGATCAAAGTAACTCAGTTTTACGGAACTTGTGTTTAAAAATAACTCCTATCTGTGTTTTTCTAATAATTATCTGGTGCTTTATTTCATGCATGGTGTAAAATAATGTATTTTAAATACAGTATAATACCCTATTATGAGACACTTTTTTCTCCTATTAGGATCGGAAGAGCTCGTGATTCTGAGATTTCTGAGTAGAAATATTATAAAAAATTTCAAATTAGTTTTACATACAAAACTTCTACTCGCTCTAATTTTTAGGGTTCCGTACCCAAAGGGTAAAAACGGGACCCTAGTATTAAGACTCCACTGTCCGTCTGTTCGTCTATCTGTCACCAGGCTGTCTCATGAACCGTGATAGCTACAGATGAGATTTTCACAGATTATGTGTTTCTGTTGCCGCTATAACAACAAATACTAAAAAGTACGGAACCCTTGGTGGGCGAGGGCGAAAGTCCGACTCGCACTTGTCCGGTTTTTTAAGAAAATTAACAGTGATAGCGCCCGAGGTTCCGTTGCAGCAGTAATGTTGCAACAGTAATGCAGCTACCATCAGAATGTCACTTTAAGCCGACTTTGATGTTTTGTGCAAGTTGCAACCGAAGCTGAATCTCTCCGCCGCGCCGTCCTTGACCGGCGCCTGCGCTGCGTCGTCCCGCTACATTAGTTCCGACTGACCGCTAATTAATTGTGATACTAGATTACAAACAAATTAGAACGGTTTAAAGTTAATGAAACTTACCATTAAAAAAATTATGAATAATTTGTTAAAAAAATGGTTAGCCGGTTTACGGACGATAATTTTGTGTGATATGATTGACGTCATAAGAAAACGTGGCCGTAACGTTACCATATAATACCGAGGTCCCTACTTATACTTAGATAAAAATAGCAATTATTATTTTAGTGGAGAAAAGCAAGTAGGGAAGGGGACCCTGGCAAAGGCCGGGATAACGCTAGGTAGAAGTAGAGTTTGCCCTTGCAAATATAGGTACTTAGTGTGAATTATTTTAATACTTGAGAATTTTAATGTAAAAACTGAAAACTACAATTTTGCATTAGAACCCTTTTTAGAGATTTGCCTCTTAGTTTGCTCGGTTTCCCAGATAAATTATGAAGATAATGTACCGTTAACTACGACAACAACAACTTTGTACGGATAGACGGATACTAACACTTTATTGCTTATTTGTATTTACCCGTATTTACAACAATTTACTTACTTTACAAAGTAGATCCTATTGAATGACACGACAATGTGTCAATTTAAAATGTTACCTTTTACAAGGGGAGGCCTATGTTCAGCAGTGGACGTCTTATGGCTGAGATGATGATGATGATGCCTTACTTTACAACTTAGTTGCAAAGTAAAGACGTCATAATTAGCTAGTGCCACAGCAAATTAACATCGACTTTGCTCATCCTTGCTTGAGATAAGGTATCGGCTTACCATGTTAGTTTAGTTAGAGGATGCATAGTGAAACGGTAGATTATACAGGGTGGAACATTTCTAGGGACTGAGCTGAAAGGATAGTGTTATCTAAAATGATCTACAATCGAGTTATTATAATCGTAAAACTGGATTAAAAAGTAAAACGAAATCATTAAAATGAATTATTTTTATATCAGTGACAACACTGACAACCCTATACAAAGTTATTTACATTTGAAATTGACATATGTCATGTCATTAATAGAATCTTCTTGCTAGGGTTGAAACATACACATTTTTGCACTAATGTTTAACAAACTCTATCTCAAAAACGGTTAGAAATATTAACGTGATTAATAAGTGTAAAATAAAGTACAAAAAAATATATTTATATATATTTCATTCATATATTTTTCGACGACGCGATTCACATTTTTTTAAATGGTACATAGTTTCCTTTGCTTTATTATATTAATTCGTCTTAACCTAAATTAAACGCTATCAATCTAATTAAACACATTTACAGATAAACAATGTATAAGTAGTATTTCTTAATTTACCATCGCCTACACTGTTAACTGTACAATTGTACTACATCGGTGGACTTTATGCCTTTTGTAATAAGGTCCACCGAAGTACACTTAGGAGTGTCGCTATTTGTACAACAAGGAATCAATCTTTACGTAAAAACATAAAACAAAACAAGTAAAGAAGTAATTTGAAAGTGAAATAAGTGTGCAATATTTTTACTCTACTTGCGCCACCGATCGGATTTGCAAGTTTTGCAACACGGTGGCCTAATCCAAGTAATTAGTGATGAAAATCTCTTCAGCATCTATTTAGAGTCCGTCTACACAATCTACAGTGCAAGTGCCATTATAAAGAACGTATTTTCATAGAAATTTGACATTTGTGATGTCATTGTCACACATTATAATCGCAAATACCATGCAGAGTTGGCTTGGTTTGACTTTATTCGTTTCAATTTCACTACAAAATAGTATTTACGTACAAATGGTTGACTTTATGTCTCAATGAGTTTTGTACCAATAAACAATAGGACCAAAATTTACGGTAACATAATTTTTCACTATTTTCTTGTAGTTATTGAGAAAACAACACAATAGATACTTATTGACAGTTTTGTATAAAAATAGTAATGAATGATTATCATTAATGTTTGATAGACTTAATATCATTCGTTCTGAAGTTATTTCTTATCAAACCTTAGGTAAGTATGGTTCTAATACAGTATTATCTTTAAATAATGGCATAGTATTCTATATGATTTCATTATTGTAAGTTATGCATTGTCATCTATTTCAATAGTTCGTAATTTATATGTCCCTTACCTCGTTGTCATTATGATATGACCTATCTTTACAATATGGCCTTTACTACATACGTAAGGGCAGGTGAGGATAAAATAAACATTAGGTATACAGATACATTTGTAATTTGTACTCTCTTTGTCTCGAACGTCTCTAACGAAGTGCAATTCTCTGTATATAAAAAAAATGTAAGTAAATACCTTATATCAATAATTTTTATAAAAATATCAACAATTAAAATTCGTCCATTACGACAAGTGTACAAAGGAAAGAAGTGACACAAAAACTTAGGTCGTAGGTACAAATAGGACAATCACCGCGCCGCCTCAAAAACAAATTTTATTTCTACTTTATCAGAATACGATACTGGTTATGCCATTAAACGGATCACAATTATTTTTGTTACTCCTGGCGGCGTATTCCGATTTATAAACAGGTTATGATTTTGATCTGGATTTGTTATGGATATGATCTGTCAGTATCAGAAGTGAAATTTCTTTAGCTAGAAACGTCACTTTCATAACAAATCCAGATCAAATTCCTAACCTGTTATTGCAAACAGAATAGGCCTCTTTATATGTCTTGTATCGATATCGACAAGGCTTGCCTAAGATGAGAGTGCGTTTTTTCCGTTGTGCGGTGAGAACAGTAAATGTGCATTATTCGTGTATTATCGGCTGTCATTATGTAACGTTCCATTTACACCGGCGCTATCGCTAAGGTTGTCCACTAACAGTTATTAGTTTATTTATATATTATTTGAGTCGTCCTTTACTATACTCATAATAAATGAATTTGAATTGAATGGTGATCTTATCGTGACATCAAAATCTTAAACTTATAACGATTCTAAAATTGTATTGCTATTAATTTAAATTTTATTGCACTAAATATATAAAAATATTGAACAAATGGAGGACTATTCTTCATATGATATATTAGGTAGGTACTTATAATAAAAATAGCTCGAACTAACAACACATAAAACTAAAATCAAATCGAAGTCTTGGTAAACACAATTACTCCATCCAAGCCAGTAATAGACGATGAGAATCGTCATAATAGTCCGTTAATTGAGAGAATGATCTTGTTTACAGTTTTTATCTGCAATTAAAAGATCGCTGGAGATAACTACGGCGTAATGTCGCGGGGAAGAACTTTAGTTACATTGGGCTTGATAGAAATATTCTTGCTAGAAAAACTTTAACTAATCGCTCAAAATTCATTAGGTACATTGATCATTACCATGTAATTTATGAATGTATGCTTGGTGGTCTTGGTGTTTTTGTATCTACAATGACGGTGTTGACGTTGGCAAATAAAATAGGTAATGGTTCTCTTATGGTAAACATGTAACGTAGCTTAGCCTATGAACCTCTGCAAATCCATAGGTGTAATGAGCTCACGAGCGCACTGCCAATTTTTTTATAGGTATAAACAATTCACTGTTTACAGCTTCCGTCACGGTTAACGCCATTTTTTGCTAAAAAACACTATACAAGAACGAATCATTAATTAAAGCATTTGCAATTGCCAACCCTAAATATGCCCCAATTTGCACAACAGACTTTTTGCCTTTTACAATAACGATATGTCGCAAAAGTGCCTTTGTGGTTTTTAGTGCATTTTTATATTTTTTATTCAATTATCTTAATACGAAACACAAATGTGATTGAGTATGAGTAGGCGTAAGTGACACCTATAACCAATTAGGTACTTACACCGCGTAAAGATATTTTTTTTGCTACACGGATTCAGGTTTAATTCAGGAGCTTTGCTATAGGCTATGGGGCTGTCCATAAATTACGTCATCGATTTTTGACGATTTTTGACCCCCCCCCCCCCCTATAATCATCCAAAAATCATGCTTCAAATGACCCCATTTCCTCCTACTTCATGCTACCGTCATCCGATGTCCAGACCCCCCCCCCCCCTAATTTGAAATGACGTAATTTATGAATAGCCCCTATACCTAACTGGAACGGGACAAATCATCTGAGGTACTTACTCTTTTTTTTAATATTACATATTTAATATGACGTCATAATGTAGAATTGCAGTGAATCCACTTAGTATTAATATGAGCTTTGGTAATTTTAAGCGCCTTTGTCTGTAGCTGCCATACTTACACGTAATGTCATCGACAAAAGTGGTCGTTCTGGCGCATGCACCACGTTAAGATAAGATAACATAACCTGCACCAACAGTTTCCTCCACACCGTCTAATACGGATACGAACCAGAAATGCAAATATCGGATAGTATCCGTGACGGCAATTAGATCTACTAGCTTCTTTAATCTTTATACTCATACTTTACTTTATTACACCCGCCTGCAACCCCCGAGGTTTCACAATAAAGTTACTCAATATGACCTATATAGGTACTCAATTACTTTACTCGCAAAATTTGGCTAAAGGTTGAAAAAAGACCCACCTCGCAAACGCGTTGCTATAATAAAACGACGGGTTTAATGTACTTACCTACATTAAATTGCGAAAAAAATCTATAATGTTAATATCCAGAGAGGTAAAAGGGACTACGTTTGTATGGAGAAGCGGTCACGGGATTTCGTCCCCTTTCCTCATGAGGAATAAATGCATATCCCTCGAGTCACTCTCAACCTTACCTATGACACTACGTACGGTCAAGAAATTTAATTTCATGACAATTTCGTGCCTTGTTACAATAACAATTGTATGAGGTCCCCAGCGACTTTCATACTGATTAATTGTCACTGTGACAAGGTATGATATGGTACGGAAATTAAATACTTTGACTGTACCTTCAATGTAAGTTGTGTTGATATAAATACGAACCAGAAATGCAGATGCATCCGTAATGACAGCAATTAAGAGCTACATAAAACATGGCGAATGTATTATTCAAGCTACGTCTTCATTCCCTGGGAAGTGTCGCTTTGCTAATGACTGTGATTCAAATAACACGTCTTCAGACGCATTATGTACACAAATTATAGACTCGCGACACATCTGACTATTGTAGATCTTATGGCTTTGATATAAGGTTGAAGAAAGGTGAATAAATTCTGTAAATAATTAAATAAATTATAGATGTACGCACGACGCATGAACGAAAATGCAGGGCGACGAATGAATGTTTATGAGGCGTGAATGAGTTTGTAATAGTGATCACTTTTAAGGTTTTATTATTCATATTAGGTGTTTTTAACCAAGCTAACTCTGAATGGCATTTTCAATGATAAAATGTCATAATTAATGTCAAATTTGACGTGGATAATGATACTCCCTTACTCCCCCTTAGGTACTTTATCCTGTTCAAATTCAAATCGGTGCAAAGCTGGCATAAACGGACTACAAAATGAATTTCGAACTGTTGGGGAGATTATTTTAGATCGAAGGGTGAAATTTAGAATCGTAGATTAAGAGATATTTTTTTAATAAAATTTATAATTACACAACTTGGAGATTTCTTTTCTAATATGATTTCAGTTAAAGAAAAACACTATCTATGTGTTAGTACGACTTCATTTTTTAAAAGTGCCTACCTACTTTATAATATTCACATTTTTATGGTTACATCGCCTGAAGTAAAGGACAATTTAAATTAATTAACAACCAATTATTTCTATTTACATTCAAGATATAGGATACGTATGTTGCGTGAGCATCGAACTGCGTAAATACCCCTCTGAAAAAACTCAACTAAGTACCTTCATTGAATCATTAGACAATAGACTAAAGCGGTCGTGGGAAATAGAAACACGGTTGCCCGCACGTGCTTTTCTCTATACCGATTTACGTTAAAAAGTAAAACGACGTAGGTAAGGGATATAGAAAAATGTCCCTTGCGCCATTTGAGCCGAAGATCGATATTTTCAGTAGTAATTTTTTCAAGTATGTTAATGGTGGTTATTTATGTGTTTATATTCGTTGTAAATGAATATGAGTAGGTAAGTAAATTTCAGTTTAAAAGCCAATAAATAAGAAGCTACTTCGTCTTAAAGATGAAAAAAATGTGTATTATTATAACTTCCCATACAGGCGTTATGTTATATGGATAACAATATGATTGCATCTCCATATAGACATAAGTAGGTACGAGCTAATATTTTTAGTCGTATTATACATAAAGTTTATATTAGCCTCTGTCTGTGAGTTCGCTGAAATGAATGAATGAATTTACTTTATAATCATAATAATCATAATCATTGCAGGGCAGCTTGTGGCGAGCTGTTGGGGAGTAACGACCCCACGGACCCGAGTGCTCCCGAGAGTCGGTCAGGGTCTCCGTCTCCGACGTGTCTTCGTCGGTCGGAGTGGACCCCAAGGGGACCCGCAGGACTCTCAGCTCTGGCTTGCCTTCATTGGCCGTCCAGAGAGGAGTCGCTAGAGCTATATGCTCCAGGGCTGGAAGTGAAACATGCATAAGACGCGAGTTGGCACAGTGGCTGGTAACAGCCACTGGGTAGAAAGCGGCGCACACCTCTCGACACCCCTGAGCCGCTCACACCGGTGTTGCTCCTGGTCGTCTTTACGACGGCAGTTTCAGGGGCCCATCTAGTCAGCGGCGAGTCACCGCCTGCCTCGATGACGGTGTTAACATTGTTATGGCAGGTGTCCGGACCTCTTTTACAATAGCCCAGTCTCATTGTCCACCCAGACATCAATCCATAGACCGGCATACTGTTCACTTTTTCTACAATAGTCCCAATGCCTGCTGAGACCGGTTCATGGGTGTCTATTGTTGCGCCTGTGAACGGGTTCCAGCAGGCGTTCTACATGACATTAAAACTCTCCAAAGGGCCTCTACGTGTTGGATCTATATCCCCACGCAAGCCTATCAAAAGATCGGGATTTATAGGCCCGTGATATCTAAGGAGATAATCATTTCATATAGTACTTATTATTAATCTCTTTATTCAATTAGGGTCTTAGGTTAGGGTTTTACAATGTGAGTATAAAAGTAAAATATAAAAACACTTACAAAACATAACAAAAATATATAAACACATTATTATTAATATTATTATATAGGCTTACTTGCAAAATGCAATAGATTTCTATTCACTGTCCCAATCGAGCCTACAAATTACGTTTGATCATACAATTGTTAAAATATTCCCATAGAAAGCCACTTATGTTGTATTATATATTTGCATAACAAAAGCAACTTTTTTTTAACAAAAAAACAGCGAATGACGTAACTCCTGTTCCTTTTTGATTTGGCAACTATCTAATAATTATGTTATATAACAAAATATAATATTTCGTTCGGATTAACGTAAAGGGCTCGCTTTCGTTGGTTAACCAATATTGCGCTTAACTTGAACTTGAGATTTCTTTTGGAAAACCAGGCGTTTCACCTGCGGTCGGGTGCAGTGAACCGATTAAACGGTTTAAACGCTTACCAATATTTTTTTAGAGTATATGTAGGAACCCATTTTTAGTACTGATTTCGTAGTCAATAAGGAACCACTATGGACCCGGGTATGATTAAATACACGGGTCAAAAACTTATTTAGTATACAGTTTATGCAAATTTCGATTTATTGACATGTTTAAACCTACTTCTTTAAATCTGTATGAAGAAAAACTTAGAAAATGTATATCTAATTCGTTAGCTTTTGTAATGTCCACAGAAAAGACGCCGGGTTTCCCGAAGTTTTTACCCAGTTCGTTTTCCGTCCACCCATCCGTCAGCGGCTTAGTTAAAAGGCTCTTAATTATACTCTAGGTACCTGATTATAATCTAACAACTGTAATTTAGTGAAGAGTGACGTCTGCAATGAATGAGCAACTTGTAGATTATATTTAATAAAGTACAGTTCACAAACTAAATGTACATGTCATGATCTTAAGAATAATGCCTATAACCCTTCCGTGGTTATTTCCATAGTAAACAAATCTATAATCTCGCCAGGAATCTTGGCTGCGTCACGACAAAGTTCCTCGGTATTTTTGCGGTTAGGTCTTTAGATAAGTATTTACCTACCTTTAGCACGAACGTTACGAACAATATACATTGTGACTGTGATTGCTCACGAAATAGAAACCTACTTATACCTTGGTATAGGTCTATCAGTGGCGGAGCAAACGCATCCATAGAACTCGATTACCGCAGGTTGGCCTAGTTTGAAACAATAAAATTGAGCATCTCTTTCGCAGGTCTCATAGAAAAAACTTGCTACATTAGCAATGGCATTTTTCATTGGGACATTAGAGTGCTTTTATGTTCAAATATTGTACACTTACGTATGAAATTATATTTACAAAAATGGTGAAGAAACTAATATTTATAAGATAACGTAAGCGACATTGTCCTTTACGTCAATCAAGCATTAATTACATCACATCCTAATTAGAAGTATCGTATGTACCTAATCGTAAGATAAATATTAGCTAAACTAAACTAAATCGGTCGATCCACTTTGAATATAAATGATAACATTTCTTTATGCACAAACAAATATACAGTCAGGGTCACGGGTCAAGAATGAACGTCCAACGTGTAAAAAACAGCTAAATTATAATATTCTGAAATTTTAGAGTTTTTTTTTTTTTTAACTTAGAATTATAAAAAAAGGATTAGTCTAAAATAAAACTATTAGAATCTAGATTATTTTCACCCCACACATTGTAATAAACTGCCGATTAAAAAAAGTTCATTGAATTCGACACCAGTTCCTAGGAAGTCGAAGTAACAATAGTCTCCGGCGCAGCGGAGTGTCACCGACGTAACTCTTGTGCAACTAATATGCCATTATCTGTGCAGGCTGTGCATTCTATTAGCTGCGCGAGCGCAAGGCTAATGAGGTTATAGGCCCGCAGATTATAAATGGTTCCAACTGCCGGGACCCCAAAAAACTGTGTCTGTGGTTTATATTTTGTTTTTTTCAATGTTATGTCTGACCATACTCTGAGGGGTGAATATGTAGGTTATACTGAATTCGCCATTCACGGAATGTCCAAAATGTATGAGACAGCAGATTATTTTTATGCATTTTCAGGTTTCGGCACGGGTCCTCGCATTTGGCCGCAATATTAGAGTTAGACCAAGTGTTATTTTAAACGTCAAACTTCTATAAAATTATTGCAGACTTCCTTTGGTCTAACTAGATATATATTAGAATATGTACATCCTTTTCAATATCGTTGACATTTAGCTATTCCAATATAATCGTGTCGATAAACTCAGCGGGTTAGTACCGGCCGAGGATGAGTCAAGGCGTGCCTGCAGGGTTGGCACCATACCATTGTATAAATATTAAATCCCATGTAAAGTAGCTCTGACAGCCGCTAAGCTTAAATGGGACTGGGCAGGACACATCTGCCATATGCCAAACGACTTGTGGGCTAAGAAAACTACAGAGTGGACACCTCAGCAGCAGCAGGGCAGACCTCGAAGGAGATGGCGGCAAGATCTTGATGTCTTTCGGAAAGATTGGCCTAATATTGCCATAGAACGAGACACGTGGAAGAAAGAGAGGGAGGCCTTTGCCCAGCAGTGGGACACAACAAGCTATTTAAATAAATACTAATATTATTAATAGGCTATTCTTACACAAATTGACTAAGCCCATTATGTAAACCGAAATAAATTTTCCTGAAGTACAATAAAAATACCTAGGTACCTCCTAGTAAATTGATAATTTGGCAAACGATGATAACATTTGGTAAAAAATGGCTTTCAGAGGACTTTCTACTAAAATATTTCACTTCGGAAATACCTAGTAGCTAGACGTTTAAAAACACTTCGTAGTGTGTAATGGCTCCTCTACACGATAGCCCAGTGCTGAACCAGCGAAATGGCCATGCGATGGTTGAGAGCACGCACTATGGAATGGGATGGGCCACGTGTAGATACGTACGCACCATCGCTGGCCCACTACCTTTGATGTGCGGACGAAAAACCGACACCGTGGCCATCCCATCGCCATCCTGCCGCGCCATAAGCCATCCGATACCACTACCCTCTCAAACGAACCGCCTAAACGGCCAACCGCTAGTGCGTAAGTGCGTTAAGGTGGGCCAGCGTGTAGAGGAGCCATAAAAGAATGTGGCGAGTCGGCAACCCTACGAAATGTGGCAATCATGGGAGGATGTGCGAGCGCATCAGTTATGCAAGGACGCGAGCTTTTACCGACAAGCCTATTGCTTTTACTGCTAGGTATGCCAATTTTGGTTTGAAGTGACAACCCTAATGAATGAGGCAACCATAGAATGTATCAGGGGGCTTAACAAAGATGACAATGATTGAGAGAAAACGCTAGAATCGAAACATCAATATAGTTTGTCAAAGGACTGTCTCATTTCAATCATAGACAGAGAGAATCAAACTATCTTTGTCTTACACTTAGTACTAGCACCGATAAGAAAATGATGAGTATAGTTTTCCTGGGTCTTACTGACCGACAAATTGGTTTGACCAACTATAAATAGTACAGTCGAAAGTTTTAATTTATGACCCATTTTGTACCTTGTCACAGTGACAATAGTATGAGGTTTCTTAGACTTTCATATTGTTTGTCACAGTGACAAGGCACATGGGTCATAAATTAATATTTTCTACCGTACCTTATGGAAATAGTCACGAGACTTGTCGTATCATCTGTCATTCCGATATAATTCTTCTTTTCATTTGGCATTTGTCGACCAACGTAGGTAGAGTTAGACCAAGAAAAGTCTGCAGCGGATTTGATAGCCCACGCAGTGCAAGTGTTATTTTAAACGTCAAACTTCTATGAAATTATGACTTAAATAACACTTGCACTGCGTGGACTATCGCATCCGCTGCAGACTTTTCTTGGTCCGACACTACTACCGGTTCCGTTTTATCCCTTGAGGTACGGAACCCTAAAACGACAGTGATCGAGTCATGCTACAGTGTGTATTGTATAATATAATAATGTGGTAGAGAGAGAGACTAGAGCCGTTAGGCTCGATTCGGAAAATGAATTAGATATTAACTAGATACGATATAGTAAAGCTATGTGACGTTCCACCGCAAAAGGTACCGTATGGCGGCTGGCGCCGCGATTCGGCAAATGAATTAGAGATTCACTAGATATGAAATAGTAAAGATATGTGACGTTCCACGGCAAAAGGTACCTTATGGCGGCTGGCGCTTACGACGCATAGCGCCGCAATAATATTGGAGCGACGTAAATAATAGCGTAAGCGCCAACCGCCATAAGGTACCTTTACCCGTGGGACGTCACATATCTTTACTATATCGTATCTAGTTAATCTCTAATTCATTTCCCGAATCGCGCCGTAAGGGCCTGAGGCTATCATTATACGATATTATTTCCGCCAAAGCTTTCAATTACGTTTAGACAAATACAGCATAGTAAATTTCTTCGAACAACGGTGGCGAGCTATAGAATATTATACATACACATAACTAGTGGCTCGTGACCGGTAGAACTCGCGATAAGCTTAAAAAAAGTAAAATTAAAAAATACTTGAGACATTATTATATGCGGCGCATGTCCTTTATGCAAAATTGCCACCAGTGGCGGATTTGCTAAGGCGAAAGATTTTAGGGGCGGCAAATTGTGACAAAAAATTCAACAAGAAATAACTTAAAATGTACTAGTCAATATGATGGGTGCTGAGAAAGGGGCGGCTACAGGGCCTGGGGCCTAGAGCGGCAAAGACTGCAAATCCGCCACTGATTGCCACCATTTTCAATATTTTCCAAAAAAACGAGACGGCAGAAAAAAATGTATGTAACGTTCTATCGAATGAAAATTTCACGAGAATCGGTTGAGAATTGCTACCTGAAACCCAAAGCTGACATGCAGACCTTCGTTAAAGCTCGGTCGATTGCAAATTTCGAATCTAGCCCGAAGTGGCCAGTTTCCATTTATCCTTGATGTTTACTGAACCTTAGAAGTTTTGTGTTTAAGCCAAAGTCCGCCATAATCCGCATTACCTACAAGTATTACAACATTCTGGTTGCAAAAGGGGAATGTACCTCCCGATGCATAATGACTAACTGTAACTGTAATTTAAACATTTCAATCAGAGCTATCCGATGTTATAATTTGCCCATGAATTCGTCTTAGCTTGGTAATCGAGCTTCAGAGGCCGAACCTATTAAGTTTTTGACCTCCCATTTTTAGCGAGCTGTCAAATTTTGCTAGGTACCTACTAGTAAAAAAATAATCAATGGTCTGTATTATGCACCTGACTCGGGCACCTGACGTTGAAAGCCAAAATACATATATTTGGACAATAAAGTCTCCGTTTAGGCTACCTGTCCGCAGGCGGTGCGGAAAGCTATATAGGGTGGCCAAATAATAAGTGCATTCCCGTTGCCAGGGAGGTTTTGGGATTATACTGAGCAACTTTTACTATGGGACCAACCCCGACATCGCGAAAAAAAATTTGGCGGTATTTTAAATTTTTTTTCGCGTTTTCGGGGTTGGTCCCATAATAAAAGTTGCTCAGTATAATCCCAAAACCTCCGGGGCAACGGGAATGCACTTATTATTTGGCCACCCTGTATAGTTGAGTAGTTTTAATATTCATTACGGTAGCGAGTGTTATCAAAATAAGATCAAATTGACACCAATTCTATTAAGTTCAAATCTTCGAATTGGCCTCAAGATCGTGTCACGCGACAATGAACAATGGACGAACGTACAGTTACATTGATCTCATATATATATATTCAATTGTCCAGACGCGGTGACAAATATCGCTTACGGTTTCTTTTGACACACATGACATGACTTGCAGTTGTCATTGTCGGTGCGATGATAAGCTCGGAAAATATTTGAATAAGATGATCGCTCCGCTTTTTTAGGGTTCCGTACCCAAAGGGTAAAAACGGGACCCTATTATTTACCTATTACTGACTCCACTGTCCGTCTGTCTGTCACCAGGCTGTATCTCATGAACAGTGATAGCTAGGCAGTTGAAATTTTCACAAATGATGTATTTCTGTTGCCGCTATAACAACAAATACTAAAAACAGTAATATAATAAATATTTAAGTGGGACTCGCAAACCACAAACGTGATTTTTTTGCCGGTTTTTGCGTAATGGTACGGAACCCTTCGTGCACGAATCCACCTCGCACTTAGTCGGATTTTTTTTTAATCTGCCCACGCCAAAACTGATTGTTATCGACCGACGACCGCGCTTCTTAATAAATTCCTGGGATTTAAGACTTGGGATGAAAGACCTAAAAGGATGACTCACGTTAGACCGGGCCGTGTCCGGGCCGGAGCTTCGTTTTCTATGGAAAGCATCACGTGATCACCGGTCGTCTGTCATAGAAAAGTAAGCGCCGGAAGCCCTGGCCCGGACCCGGCCCGTTCTAACCTGAGTCATCCTTAAGACGGAATATATCGGCATTACTTTGATAAAAACTCGTATCTTATTTTGTCAATCAAAGGAAAAAGTGGTAAGTATCTTATGGTGGTATCCACTCAACCGTCCGGCCCGCGAGACTGTTTTCCTGTCAACCGTCCGGGTTTTTTTAGCGACGCACGCCCCGCGCAGCGCATTCACAACTTTCTACAAAAATTATAACTACACTGCCATCTAAATTTTTTTAGAGCTAACTATTTTGTTAGGCTACGTTGTCCCATCAAGAGAATTAGGAAATAATGCCGAAATATTCCGTTAGATGGCTCTGAAATCAATTCTTTCTTCCACCCCTTTGGATAGTAAGGTTCCCGCGGACGGTTAAGAGCATATTTTTTTCGGATACTATGCTATCGTCGGACGGTCAAGTGGGTATGGGATGTACCAAATTACCAATACAACGTTACAAAAAATATACTGCCTTTCAACTTTGTAGCAGTGTGAGATACGAGATTTTTAAAGTAGTGCCGAAAAGGTATAGACGAAGGCTCTTAGTATGTACATTTTTGACAAAAAACGGTCCATATGTCTGACACGTATCACTGACAGCTATCCCTTCTTCATGAATAAAATAAATATACTCCGCCCGCAATTTTGAATATTACCTAAGGGGCTGTCGATAAATTACGTCATCGATTTTTGACGATTTTGGACCCCCCCCCATCCCCCTATAATCATCCAAAAATCATGCATCAAATGACCCCATTTCCTCCTACTTCATGCTACCGTCATCCAATGTCCAGACCCCCCCCCCCCCCCTAAATTGAAATGACGTAATTTATGAATAGCCCCTAATACATAATATCTCGGTATTAAAAAAAGTTGTGATTAATTACCAATCACAATCACATTTTGAATATATAAAATAAAATAATCGTAATTAACATCGTGCGCGTGATTACAATATTTGACGTTGTCAAGCCGCATGCAATAGAGTTAGTGCACTGCCTTATGGGAATATAGTTCAGATTCGGAAACCGCTACCAACTTTTAGTATGTTGTTGGGCATGGCATTGGGTCTCCAAAACTGCCGGGAGACAGCGGCGCCGGCCATCTACTTCAGCGGAATGATGTCATCAAAATGGCTCCCGCCTCGTTGCGAATAAGTTGGGTCGCTTGCAGCACAATACACGTGGGGTAATTTCTGACCTCTAGTCACACTTCTCTAGTTATTCTACATCGTTGATTACAATTTTCCGATAGATACGTCATTATTAAATTGCACAACAGGACTCGGAGGGGAATCGCCGTTATGCAATTTAATAATGTTTAAAAATCGTGAAAGTTTAAATCAGTGAGGATACGTCATGTCGCAACTGTCGGAAAAGCACGTCAGTCTTAACGACTCGGCCTTAATCGGAGCACATTAAAACGGGACACCAAAGGATGTAACGGACTCTGACAGGGCTTGGGACAAAAGAAGCGGAACTATAACCTTGTAGCGCGCGACCAAGCTAACTCTGCAGGGACTGCCGTCACAAGTTGTCGTAGTGGCTAAATGAACGTCAAAGTTCCATGAGTGTTAAAATTTGCTTAGCAGAGGAAGTCACCGCACATACAAGGGTACAGTCACGATCTCAAACATCTTTACAAGCCATCGTAAATTCATCGTAATTCCAAAAATATTTGTTTTATATTTCATTTACAATCAGCAAGATACGATAACGATATGTTTAAGATCTAACCTGTCAAATACTTATGACATTTGCGCGATTCTGGAGATACTACTCTTGAACGATTCTGGAGATACTCTTGAATAGATATCTTACGCTATCTAACGTAAAAGTGACATTGTTTGCCCGAATTGCGCTGCAAAAGAGAACTAGTTGATATCTAAACTATAACGTATCTAGAATGGATCTAGTACGTGTCGTCTCTTGTGAATATCTTGAAGTTCGAATACGGCAGTATGACACTGAAAATAAGTTCGCGTAAATATATTTATGCAACGTTGGCTTGTAAAGATGTTTCTGAACCACATTCTGAACTCAACCGGACATTAGTGTTTTTTATGTACAGTCAAAGTAATTTGATGTACTTAAAGTGACAAAGTAAATTTTGACTTAGTTCTTCGTGTTAGCTGGTAGGTACGTATAATTGATTTTGACATATAAATATTTAATAGCGTTCATTCGGATTATATTTGTAATGTTCTACAGTTAACATTTTACTCGCGTTGGTAAATTTCGTTATGGAAACACAGGCATTATACAATAGTATCGTTTTATTCGATAAAACAAAGTATGTATGTACTGCAAACTTTTTCCTTATCCCATGTAGGTAATTATAATGCATATCCATCGATCAACATCAGACATCAGCAGATAGGATCGGTTGCTGGCACCTAGGGTTGCCAACTTTTTTTTGGTGAAATATAGTATTTTCCAGAATAAGGCATCAAAAATATAGTACATTTCAAAAAAATATAGTACTTTTAGATAAAATACGAAACATGAGTGTAATATACGTTTAATCGGAAATATAGTATTTTAGCGTACTATATATTTTTCCAAAAGTATATAGTACAGAGCTGTGGAGCAAGAGCTGGGTGTATTGGGGATGGGGTGGGAGGAGGCTACCCAAGCTGCCCAGGACCGGAGTCTGTGGAAGAAAAAGATTCGAGCCCTACACCCCAGCAGGGGGTAACAGGATGGAAAGAAGAAGAAGATATAGTACAGAGAGCCAAAATATAGTACAATACTATATAATATAGTACGGTTGGCAACCCTACTGGCACCCAAAACCTTATTTGTCAGTTCGATGAACTGGAGCGTTCGACTTTTTTAACGATAACTCGTGACATGACTATAAGTAGGTATGTCTTTTGTTCAACTGTCAAATATTTAATCGAATCGAAATGTACAGAAGTACCTATTACCTAGGAACATTTATTTAGAGTGAATGTTTTATGAGGTACATTCTAAAATAATATGAACATTCACTTCAAATCAGTTAGTTTTCGTTGCTAGAAATTGTACCCTAGGCCCCAATAGAGTAAATATTTCTCTCTGTATGGATATGATGGTCGTTTTTGTCTGCGTGACAGCGTGATAAAACGGTGTTCGTCACTTTCTTTCCCGCGGAGTGAAAAAGTGACAGTTATTTTATCACGTGGATAAAGTCATCCATAATACGATGACTAACATTTTTTTGCAGTGGCGTAGCGTGAACTAATCTAGCCGTGGGCGAAGTCGTAGCTACGAGGCCTTTCTTTCAATGTGTATTCCCAAGGTAATAAAAAGGGTTGGCTTCCGCGAGGCCCCCTTAAGTGCGAGGCCGTGGGCGAGGGCCCATTTCGCCCACGCCTATATTCCACGGCTTTTTTTCAGCGGGTTCATGCGACTCTTAACACTGAATAATCATGACAACTTTTATCTGTTTTGTATGACCTATAAGCTAATTGGGTAGGTACCTCTAGTATCACAGAATAAATAATACCTACTACTATTAGGTACAGAAGGTTCACTCTCTAACAAAACGCGTGTATTACGACAGATATGACCGCAAGGTGGCGGTAGCGCGAGCAGACGTCCGTTCCGTAGTGGTGCGCGGCAACTACTACTGACACCAAAATTGGTGTGGGCCGCATGTACTTGTAGCGACGCGACGAAATCGCGGAGTGAGCCACACGTATTGGGCCCCATACATTCCACGACTTCTCTTTCCGCACAGACTAGTAGATTATTAATTCGTTTTTCATGTTTCGTTCAAGTGACATAACCATCAATGAAGAGTACAATATGTTTATGATATGATATAACAATAACCGTCAGTGACAATGGCCTTCTTTAATAACTGCGTGATTGAATTTTACTTGTTATCATTACAGCCCTGTTGAAACTGGTTGCATTATAAACAGGCCCCTGTCAAAAATATTGTTTTTGTAGGTACTTTGGTTTTACTTATATAAAATACGCTAACAAAGAATTTTTAGGCAAATAAAATAAGAATACTTACCTTTTAGAATTATGTAGTGTAAAAATAAATTTACTTACGTTTGCGGGCGTGTAGATATTTAACCCTTCGTATGCCTAAGCACTGATCAGTGAAAAAAATGGCTAAGTATTTTCACTGCTAAACTTGGAATTTTATGTAACAAATATATATTATTGACAAGAGTTAAATTATTCTAACCTGGCGCCTTGGTACGAGGAGGGCCGACCCCATGCAAATAAAGGGACATGGCAAAGAAGAAGAAGAGTTAAATTATAAGTAGCTAATGTCAACTCAAGTTTTAGCTAGCTTCAATAGCTATAATAATATAGCTATATAATCTGGCAAGCCAACTTTGTTAGTACAAAAGGCGCGAAATATAACATTCATGTAGGAGATGGACCAATCTCGCCTACATTTTTCAAATTTGCCGCCTTTTCTACTGACAAAGTTAGCTTGCCAGAGTATATCAAATATCTCGAGGTCCAATATTACTGGTTAAACTGAGCCGATATACTCGTTGTACATAGGCAATAACATATCTGATATTAAAATACAATAGAATTCAGTGGCTGCATCCTCGTTTATTAAGGATAGAGGTCGTAATATTTAGTAAAAACAGCGGTCACAGTTGGTTGATGATGATGAGAATCATTGCCGTATCATGCTTCCGACACCAAGGCTTAAGACCTTGCAACAAATGCGCGATTTGAGATAATTTGCTGGCGAAGTAGGAGCGACGAATTCTATCGATCAACGAAATGCTGCAATGTATTGCAAATCGCATGCGATTATCGGCAACGTTTGGAGAGAGAGAATAAACGGTTCAAGGTATCTATAAAATTATTTGAGTGCTATAATTTATTTACCTAATTAAAACACTACCGACTTTCAGTCTTTTCTTAATTGCTTAGGCAATCAACCCTTTATAGGGCTCAATCTGTATTGTGGAACAATAATTACCACATCATCTTTTTGTACTTTTTTCTCTTGTGTATTTTTTTTAGGATTTTGAAACAGGTAGCAATAAAGCTTGAATGGTGTTTTTATGTTAATTTAAAATAATACAAGTATACTTGGTCAAGCAGATCTTGTCAGTAGGAAACGGCGGCAAATTTGTAAAATGTAGGCGCGAAGGGATATCGTCTCATATAAAATTTGAATTTCGCGCCTTTTTCTACTGACAAGATTTGCTTGACCGTCATTCCTGAACCGTAAAACGTTGCCATATCGTGTGTTGCAGTCGAATTTTGACGTGAACTAAATTAATTATAATATAAACTTATATAGCCCCCGAATTTTTATAGGTAAAATAAATAATAACTTAATTAATTTTAATTTTAGTTTTAATTTTACTTTTTAATTTTAGATACTGTACCCTAATATGTAATAAAAATAACTTAATTAATTTTAATTGCATATAAATCCCACGTACCTTATATTTCATTTTTCAAAACAAAAGTCTACACACGCACAAAACTCTAACTCACTTTGCAAACTTAAAGAAAAAAAAAACAAAAAAAAACTTTTAAAAAATATCGTAAGTGAAGATCGCGCGCGAAATTGCCGCGCATGCGTACGGCTGCGGCGGCGGGTGTAATGGCGTTTGACAGCGGCGCTCGCGAGTTTTGCTTCCCGCCAACTGCGTACATCGACCTGCCTGCACCTTCACCTTCTAGCCAAACAAATCAACTATGACTCGCCGGCTGCTGAAATCGCCGTTGTTGTTTTGAAAGCTCTGCGTTGTAGATTTCGCCAACTCTTATGGGTCCATCATCATTTATAAAAAAAATCGATGATATCTGGCCTGCTCACCAGAGGGGCTACCACAAAAACCGAAATTCGCATATTGCGGGGATCTTTATCTTTTACTCCAATCAAGGCGTAATAAAGAGTGGTAGAGAAAGATGCCCGCAATTTGCGAACTTTGATTTTCTCGGTTATAGCCCTGTGAAATGCGAGTAGGTACCCTTACCGTGAGTTTGACATATTCGCTAGCGAACGCGTTTTAAACTATCTCACGATGCACTGCTGAGTTAAATATGTAACGCATTCGCTTTCGAATGTCAGTGCATACTCGTGGTACTGTAGACGAGAACATCCGGACATAAAGCTTGTATACCTACCTACTAAACAAATATCCCCGAGCTGAAACGGAGACCTTCACTTTCGCTCGGGCATTTATGATCTTCGTTTGTCCAATGGTCCAACTTACCGCACTAATAGACGAGTACAAGGACTTATGCACTGAGATAAATATGAAATTCTTATCTTTTTTATTAAATCTAAAAGCTATAGAATGTTGTTACATTTGCAATCGGAAAATTTATGATCTAGATTCCGTCAATCATAATCTGAAAACACCTTCTAAATGTTGTAAATAAGTTACACTGTAATGAAGTGAAGAATACCTACATACTTACGAGAAGAGATATCATTTACGTTAAGCTACCGGAGACTATTCTCATCATCACGTATAGCGCTAATTAGAATACGCTTAATGAATGACGCAAATCCACACGTGTACACTTCCACAAGTTCTCTTTGTAGTCATCTCGATTTAAAAGACCTGAGATACCCGTTAATATATTTAAAACCTTTTTTATTGCCGCCTTGTATTTTCGATAAATTTGTCCTTTAAACATAATAGTTGCGATTTAGTGAAGAAATGCGGCCAGCATCCTTTGGACTATGTCCCAGAGGCCCTCTTTAGATATGGATTTTTAGTTTTGTACATATAGATGGTCAAGCAAATCTTGTCAGTAGAAAAAGGCGCGAAATAGGGGATATTACTGCAATGTTCTGCCGCCAGAGTGCAGCTCTACCGACTCAGTAAATTCATAGACTAACTTATACATACTGTGCCTTAAACTGTTTTTTGACAAGTTTTCAGACATTAAAATATGACATTGATGCATCAAGGCGGTTTGTTAACAAGGGCCTACCGGTAAACGCGAAAATCGAAATTTAGTTATTTGCCTCTTTATTGCTCGAATATGCAAGAGTGATAGAGAGATTAGATAACGAAATTTCGATTTTCTTGTTTCGCGGTAGGCCATGTGATTGACGTGTCGTGTGATGTGTCAATGTGGTTTGTTTACTGTATGTGCCACAAAGGTGCCATCTACGCAGAGCTTTGCCTAATATTCCCTATTAAAATTTTCTATGGGACGATATCCCTTCGCTCCTACATTTTTCAAATTTGCCGCCTTTTTCTACTGACAAGATCTGCTTGACCAGCTATAGAAGGTAGGATCGTATAGAAGTGGTATACGCGTGCCTCCGTGAGGGACAAAACATACGCAAATGCGACACTATGATTGGTCGAATTCATTTGTTGCCCACCATTATCCATACAAAAAAAAAAGGTGGGGAACAATTAAAATGTGAGACTGTGACAAGGACAAACAATAATAGCTCTTTCGCTGCTACTCCTACTGAAAGATACATAAGACTATCCCGTTCTGTCAGTCACCCCCACCCACGGACCTGGAGAGTAATAAGTTCATGCCCCCACCACTCATGCCAGATCCAGTTATATCCTAGATTCATGGTTTTGTAGGTAGTTTTAATTTTAGGTTACTTGAGTCGCTTAACTTCAAACTCGGGTAAATCCATCTGTCAGATTATGCGATTTTGGTATGAAGTAGAGGTAATAAGGGTAGAAATTTGCTGAGAGGGTCGAATGGATTTACCCGCGTTTGATATTAAGCGACACACTTATTATTGTAAGTTTGTTGTTTAAATAAATCTATTCAGCCTCAAAGCTTGGAGGTTTAGACAATATCAAAACAGACATACATAAATTCACAACTGAGTCCGCAGCAATCTCGGCCGAATTTCACAGGCCCATACAAATGGAGTTTCGCCATAGATTCGCTCTCCAGAATTTTATAACTACTAGTCGTTGTAAAATGAGAGCATAACTGCGTTTGTACGGAGAACCGAGCTTGCTGCGGACTCTTAAGCATAAAACTCGAAAGAATAAAAACAAATTGGATAAGTACGCTATCCCCTTACCATCATGCGGGCCGTACGCCTGTTAGCCATAGTCGTAGCAAATTAAAAGCAACGATCTCAAAAGCAATGAGACACTTGACAAATTCATAAATTTCATTTGAATTAAGCTAAAACAGTGAAAACGCCTCTTTCACGAGTTCACGACCTTCAACGTTAGCCAATGTTCGATAAATATGGCTACGTCTCTGCTCTACAAGTTCGGTTACTGTAAGATAGTAACGCTTTCTTAATTCTAACTCAGATCGAATCAATGGGGTTGGCAACTGTCAAAGGTTTGCATAGATGGCGCCATCATAGCTTGCCCCTTTTTTTGGGCTTAAAGGACTGGCATCCAGGGTATTAAAAAAACAAAAATTTGACACAATTCTAGGGATTGAGAGGGCAAGCTATGATGGCGCCATCTGCTAAAAACTTCCACCGGCCAACCCCATTGCTGAAATAAGTGAGTAATCCAAAGACATTATAAGGACAGGATAGAGTACGGATATGTCTCAGATCATAGAATATATCTATGCGATATGCACACCCTACGACCTACGTCAGTATTTAGTGTTTCTCAAACTGAGGGTCGCGACCCCCAGGGGGTCGCGAAGCCTCTGCCAGCCTTAAATCATAATAGCCTAATATTAGGTCCTTACCTATGAAATTGGCGTTTTTGTTCATAGATATAAGTCTGATCCTAGTTTTTTTTTTTTTACAAAAGTACATACACAATTACAATAAAACTACAGTGCACTCAATAAACAACGATTTTACATACAATTAATTGTTATTTTTTATTGTTAAGTGTTCAGAATTAAGCCTTGAAAATAGGTCTTTTCATGTGCTGTCGGTTCGAGTATTAAAATTACTTATATTTTTCTAATGGTACCAATTTTCAAGAAATGGAGATATTGAAAACATACCTTAAAGGTGTCAAAAATTACTGGAAAAATTTTGTTTGGTTTGAATTAGCCATTAAAAAAATATCCGCAAAATTAATTGTATGGAAATTCGTGTTTCGTTGAAATTCTCCGAACAAAACGCCAATTTCATAGGTAATGACCTAATACATAGGCGAAACATTTTGTTCGTACTAAGGGGATCGGGTCATGAAAACGTTTGAAAAACACTGCCTTACGTAGGGCAGAGTATCCAGACATATATATAAAGTAGATAACGCAAACACACTCCTAATAGTAGTCACTGTATTAGTTTATCTCATACATATATGTATAGACGTTCGATTACCATGAGACCATGACGAGATAAAACACAAAAATACTTTTATACCCAGTAAATAGGTGTTTTATTAAAATTATAAAAAAATATACAACTTGTTAAGTTGACCCAGTAAAGGTTAAAACAAATAACAGACTAAAATTAAATTTTTAAAAATATGCATAGATATCTAAACCCTGGTCAGGTACCTTTTTATTTCAGAGGCTGTGTTGTACGCACAGCACGAGACTATTAAATAATTATGACTTTCAAATCTTCGTACAAAGTCGTATCCTAAATTGTAAAATTAACAGTCTTTATTGTTTATAATTATGTCTCTACTACTGCTCTCTCGCTCTAGCAATGCACATCCAAATCGCCGAACGAAAGCCAATATATGTACATAAAAAATATTCAATATATTAATACCTAGACCTACCTAAGTATATTGAGACAATTCAGTCAAGTTATCCCTAAGATTACTGCATAGACCATATGCATATTAGTGCATATACATAACAAAATCTAAGAGACAGACATGCAGACAGACCAAAATCTTATATTACGTAATACATAACTGAATTCACTAGTAGGTACTAATATTATACAGAAACAGGGATATCTTCTTTTCTATATCTTCTAAATAAAATAACTAAAAAGAAATACATCAAGGCAACACTAGTAGTATATTTGGCACATTTTTATTAAGTATTTATCACACAGATACGGTTTCCGCTCGCTCCGCCGGTGTGCGAGTGAGACAACGCTATGCATGTCCATAGTCATGTCCCACTCGCACTAAGGAACCCGCATCGATATGATAGCCGCTTTACGCCAGCTAAACTATTACTAATTTACTTAGTTTTCTAAAATAAGCCAATCTGTGTAGCATTATCTGTTTTTCTAGACCAAGTCTGCAACGATTTTGATAGGACACGCAGTGCATGTGTTATTTATACGTCATAATTTTATAAAAGTTTGACATTTAAAATAACACTTGCACTGCGTGTGCTAACAAAATCGTTGCAGACTTGTCTTGGTTTAACTCTACCTATCTAAATAATATATATATCGGTTTGAACCTACTTATCAAAAAACACAACAAAACTAAGCCGGCTTACGGTGGGTTTTCATATGCTGCGTTAATAGACTTCTAGTAGCACCCCTGTAAGTGCAAAAGTCGCAGCCGTACGGCTTTTGACCAGAGTGCCTGAGCATTAGATGCGTCTTTAGAGAACTTGACTGAGTACTCTTGTAGTCACAGATGTTACACTCGAAGGGTTTCTGACCAGTGTGTGTTCTCTTGTGACTTTGTAAATTACTGCTTTGGGCAAAGGCGGCGCTACACTGGTCACACTTGAACGGTTTATCTCCAGTGTGTGTTCTCTTGTGACTTTGTAAACCACAGCTTTGGGTAAAGGCGGCATTACACTGTACACACTTGAACGGTTTCTCTCCAGTGTGTGTTCTCTTGTGACTTTGTAAATTACTGTTTTGGGCAAAGGTGGCGCTACACTGCCCGCATTTGAATGGCCGCTCACCACTATGAGTCCTCAGATGTTTCTGTAAATCTGTTTTCTTACTAGTTGCATACTCACATTCAGAGCAAGTGAAGTACTTCACGCCATGCCGGCTCTTCCCATGCTCCAGTAGAAGCAGTCGAGTATCAAATGTGCTACTGCATTTTTTACACGTAAGTTCCTTCCTTGTGCTTAGGGTTTCAGCCTTTTTCAGTGCAATATAAGACTGCAGGTGTTTCTCTAAGTCTGACTTTACATCGAATGTTTTGCCACACTGGTCACGTTTGTAGTTATTCGCATTCGATATCGTTCTGTTAAAGGATCCATCTACAGCAGGTTTTGTAGGAGGAATCTCTTGTACATCCATGCTCATTGGTAATTCCGCTTGTGACGAAGAAGGCTCTATTTGTTTTTCGACTTGGCTACCTTTTGTGACACTATCTTTTATCTGGGTTTCGTTCTTCTCTTCATTACGCGTTTTACGTTTGTTTTTCTTCGCGGGTTCTTTTTCGGTGACAAGTTTAGCTTGATCCGAACTAACATCCTTAATTTCCGTTTCTTTATTCTTTGCATTACGCGTTTTACGTTTGTTTGTCTTCGCGGGTTCTTTTTCGGTGACAAGTTTAGCTTGATCCGAACTAACATCCTTAATTTCCGTTTCTTTATTCTTTGCATTACGCGTTTTACGTTTGTTTGTCTTCGCGGGTTCTTTTTCGGTGACAAGTTTAGCTTGATCCGAACTAACATCCTTAATTTCCGTTTCTTTATTCTTTGCATTACGCGTTTTACGTTTGTTTGTCTTCGCGGGTTCTTTTTCGGTGACAAGTTTAGCTTGATCCGAACTAACATCCTTAATTTCCGTTTCTTTATTCTTTGCATTACGCGTTTTACGTTTGTTTGTCTTCGCGGGTTCTTTTTTAGTGTCAAGTTTAGCTTGTCCTGAACTGTCATCTTTAATATCTGTTTCGTTCTTCTTTTCATTAGACGTTTTTCCTTTGTTTATTTTCTCTGGTTCCTTTTTGGCACCAAGTCCAGCTTGACCTGAAATGAAAAAACAGACATCAATTATTTGAGTTTGTCTCCCCATTACACGTGAGTATTTTATCTATATGTATTGACATAAATAAGCATTATTGTTAGTGTCTCACAGTATTCGCAGTCGCAGGGCTTGGTGTAGCGGCGCAGGTCGACGCCGAGCCGGTTGGCGAACTCGCTGCCGTAGAACACCAGCAGCTCCGTGAAGCGCGGCACGATCTTCACCGTCCTGGAGGGGAATATATCATTTCAAAAAGAGAATATACTGTGTTAATATTATGCGTCATAGCAATACCGCTTTATGTGCTTGACTTCTAAGTTCTCAATTCGTTGGAATCTTTGGTGAAGTAGAACTCGTGATTAAGACCAAAAATGAAGGCATTCTGTTGTGTGAAGTTGGTTTTGTTGTTATAGTTATTTGACATTTTGCTGAATAAAGACTATATTTCGAGCACTCGCCTGTAGTAGAGCTCGCCCTGGTACTGGAAGGCGACCAGGTTCTGCTCGGAGTAGCGCCGCGCGCAGTTCACGTATCGCATCCAGTTGGAGTTGTTGCCGTCGCTCGCGTCCACCACGTGGCTCGGCTTGTTGTTGCGGTCGTACAGCTACAAGACGAATAGGTATAGGAATGTTATTTATAAAATAGGTGCAGAGGTGCCATCGAATCTCCTCGATAGATCGAGTTTGATTCTGGTCTTTCGCAGTTCAGAAAAAGACGTATTAGTTTAGCTTCTAACATATTTTTAGACCAAGGATAAGCTCAGAAATGTTGTTTTGATAGCAAGACGAAGGACCTTTAAACATGCCATGTACTAGTAGGTACTAATAGTTGACATTATGGGCTAGCGGCTATAGGGTAGGGTAGTGGTGGCAGGTAACCTCTGTACATAGGTGATTGAATTATTTTGACTTCAACTGTTTTGTCAAAGTCAACTGTTTTTCTTCAGATATTCTTGCAGTTATTTTAGATTATAGTAAATGTACCTAGTATAGATGATGAATACTAACCTGCCATTCGTATCCGGAGTCGAGCGCGGTCTTGAGGCGGCGGCCGCGGTAGGGCCCGAAGCGCACGCCGCTGGGCAGCGTCAGCGTGCTGAACACGCCTATTCCCGCCCCTGACATACAACGACTATTGGTATACTTGGAGTTTTAGCATAGATATTATCAACGACATATACTTACTTTATAGTTTCCACATAGTACAGTCAACAGCAAAATAGCGATTAGCTAAGGAGAGCTTGACATAACACCAGACGTTAAGACAGAAAGAGCATACGCAGATCATTTTTAACACTTCGTTCGCTCAGCAACTTTTGCTGCCAATTGTACTACTTTCCGAAGGTATCTATCTACAATCGACAAAAGATACCTAATTCATTTAAAAATAATGACATGATTATTTACTTTTATTGCTAAAAGTTATGTACGCAATTAGTTTGAAATCCAATTTGAATCTGAATTCGGAATTCTGAATCTCTAAATTTGGATCTTTTGATCTGGTTTGAATCTGTAGGTAATCACTAATACAAATACTTTAAATCTAGCTAAGTATACAATATACAAAGGAAACATTGTATTGTAAGGAAACAATATACAAAGTACCTACTTAACTAGGTTTATTCCCACTAGTTACTACCCAGTTGTTACCAGTGATCAAAAAATTCCCAGTAGTTACCACTGGGAACAACTTGGTGGTAACTAGTGGGAATAACTCACTTAACTACAGTAATGGAATATGTAGCTAAATGATAAACCTAACCAACCTAACAAACTAAAGATCTACCATAAACATAATACATAATAGGTCGGTAAATCGAGCTGCAAAATTGCATGGACACATTATTGAATGAATTCACTCATAAAGTCGCCGTGCAATTTTGCGGCTGGGTGATGTACCATGTACCTACCTACTAGTACCTACAAACATGGCTCGGGCAGCAAGAAATATAACTTCAGTATAGGTACGTACACAATCCAATCCAATCGTGAGGAAACCAGCATACATCCGAGAAAAAAATCAAAGGTGTATGTGAAGTCCCCAACCCACACTGGGCCATACATACCCAAATGAGATTTATTTTTCTTGACCAATCAACTGAGATGTAAGTCTAAAGTTCAACGCATCTGTAACTACCTATAGATACTCTACCTATATCAACAGCTAAATACATTAATGATCTAATCATCGTCTGGGAAACCTGGGATATCTGAGTAGGCAAGATGCAGGAAGATTCTGGGGACGGTGAGCGCGGCGCGCGGCACGAACGCGGGGAGCCGCGTCACGGCGGGCACCTGACACATGCACACGGTACTAACTAGGTAATGTCAGGCAACATTCGCATCTCCAGCAATGGATAACATTGTTAAAGCCAAACAAATTGTAAGACGGACTCGTGATTCTAGGCTTCTGTAGTAATAGGTCTCTGTTTACGTCACTACACCAGCTCATAAAAGCTTTCTTTAAGTATTCGTCAAAAACTGATGAGATTTTGCATTTTATCCACAAGATTGAGAAAGTAATTAGGTGATTTTTGTTTTTGTCTATAGCAACGTTTGTTTAACCCTCGTACCTTGAAACCCTCGCAACGCTCAAGATTCCACTATTCGAAACACTCGCTACGCTCGTGGTTCAATTATGGAATCTTTCACTAACTTGGGAATCGATAACAGCACTCTTTGTAGGTATATAATTTAAGTATAATATTTTAATTTTACAAACCCTATGTAATATGTTAGGTGTTATAAGTAAAAGTAATACTAGCCTCCTAAGGCCCAGCCATACAAATGAAAAATCCAGAATATGCCACTGAAATTTGAACCTTTAGTGCAGGGAATACAGTTGATTTAGGTTTTGTTTGAAAATTGAACGAAACAAATGCGACTCTATTCCAATTGAATATGATTTAAATTTCATCGAACTGAATAAGTACTATAGGTAGGACTTTGGGCCTTAGGAGGATATAACAAAGAGAAGTTCAGTTTTGGGATTAAGAACTATTTTTCATAACAAAATAATTTTCTATTAATTAAGTTATTCATGAATTTACAATGTTTATAATTTACCATGCTGATAGCAGACACTCCCAGTCTTGAATTACTACAACTATTGTTTAAAATACTTGTATTATAATTTTCAATGGAAACTTTAACACATTCACTGCCAGCAACGTATACGTTATCTTAGGCAAAGAGAATAGATAGTATAGAGGGGTCCTCTCATAGTAAATTTTGTAGTCACAGTAATCTATCGACACAGGACTAAAACTCAAAATGTAAACGTATAAAATAATCAAAAAAAATTATATATATTGATAAATGATTTTATTATTTTTATATCATTTTGACCCATGTTCATTCACTGATATCTATGTGTTAAAATTGTTAAATATGAAACGGTGTCGTCACGCCATCTAGCCGAGCATAGGCCAAAGGTGTGTGCGCCATCTATCCGAGAATGACTTTTTCTTGATTTCCGAGGCACGTTTTTTCCTTAGACTTTATTCATCTTATACGAAGTTACATATATCTTTGGTTATAGGTCATGCAAAATCACGCCCCCTGGCAGAGAATGTGTTAATTTATTTCGATAAATTCATGCATCACATTCAGAAAATAAAAGTTCTGGCAGTTCCTCAAGTTCTTAAGTAATATATAATAATATAAATAACAAACCAACAATTTTAGTTTATTTGCACTCATCATGTGTAGGTACTTTCAACAACATTCTTCATTTATACCCATACTTGCATGCAGCTGATGCAGCACAGACAACATTTTTAAAGCATCAGACTGGATATAGTGTTTCAAGCCAATGGTCCTGGGTTTGAATCCCAGTAAGAGCATTTATTTGTGTGATGACACAGATATTTAAGTATTTATATATTATATAGGTATATCGTTGTCTGAGTACCCACAACACAAGCCTTCTTGAGCTTACTGTGGGACTTTGTGAACCTGTGTAAGAATGTCCTCTATAATATTTATTTATTAGATACATAGTTACTTACTCCTTAAATCCTAGACACAATTTTATCTAAGAATGCTGTTAGAATATATCAGGTTTTAAGGATTTTAACATACACTAGAATAATATTATTATACACATAAGTTTATTTTCTATGTTGTAGAGCAGCAAAGATAGAGATTTTTATAAAAATAATGAAAAATTAATAATTCCTAATTTATTTATGGAATATATTCCAGTGTTAAAACACTGAAAACAAGCGGAAATGGAAGCCTATCACATATCATGTTATTACCTAAGTATACTTAATATTCAAAATAATTAAGATTACTAAACCAATTAAATCAAAATAACAATGGTTAGTAATTCAAGGTCTTACAAATTGTACATAATATTATGTAATATATTAGATACACTAATAGCAGATGGGACACTGCTGATAAGATTTAATAAATACATATGTATTTTAAAAAGAACTTACCTTGTCATCGGGTATAACGAGTAACGGGCCATGTATTGCACAGTACTCATACACATAGTCCCGGCACTCAGAGCAGTCTGTAACAATATATACTCTAGTTGCAAAATCCAATTATATTAATAGGATACCTAGATAAATAGTAGGTCTCATATAACTTATTACAAAACCTCATAACTAAGATAATAAGAGTTTTTGCTTTGTATCCTTTAGATTTGAAATCAATAAGCATCTAATTTTATACACTACCTGAATAATGTCTTACAATTGGTAAATAGTTCTTTCACACTATAACAACAATATTTAGTGAAGTAAATATTTAATAAGAATCTTAACCTATAAAACAATTTTAACATTGTCAACTAAATACCTAAGTACTTACTAAAAATTTCACGGCATTTACTTACAAATGAACTCGTCGAAGGGAGGCTCCTCTGGCTCGTAGTAGCAGACCCGAGCCCTCTTTCTGAGATTGAAACCGCTCATCTTCCAGAACAACATGGAAAAAGTAGAAATCGGCTAGTTATAACAATTTGCTCGCTGAACTATTTATTCGTTACCTACAAAACCTTAGTAACACAATTTTGTTCAAAAATATTTACTTTAAATGTAGTGTAAAGATACGACAAACAGTAAAAATACAAAAGCTACATCAGCAATGCTCGTCAGATTACGTATGATTCAATATTAAAAATTGGGTGGATTAGGCAATCTCTCTGACTGAATTCTAATAATGTAATTACGGATAGTAAATTTAACGTATTACCTTTGTTGTGTAACAAGTTTCTTTTTCTATAATTTAGATCTTAAAATTTCAAATCAACTCTCGATGTGGTTCAACGCGGTTATAAAAGAGGAAAGAACTTCCCGCCACTTTGTAACGAAAAAAAACATGTTTCCCGCCAATACAACCTTTCCAAAGAGTCCAAAATGTACCTTTGACAACATCTAAAATAACGTGGCGCATATAGTTAGCTGGAGCAAGTAAATATTGAGCCATCCTTTATATATTCTCCTATATAATATAAACCCAATCCAAATCAGGAAATATACCAAGCACGTGAGGTTTCTATTTTATTCTCACAAATCTCACAATGCGCAAGTGTGTTATATGCTCCGTGGGCAAGCAAGTGTGTCTTTGGTCATCAAAGAGTATATAGAGAAAAGAGGCTCGTAAATGGCTGTCAGTGTCACTGTCAGTTTGTCATATGTTTGTACTTGTGTAGCGCTGTGGCTGTATATTTTTGTTGATTTGATTTGTGAGGCTCGATAATTGTGTTTTGTGAGTTCAACTAATGCAAAACAATCACAAGAAACAAGTGTTACTAAAATAAATTACTAACTATAGTAAATTTACTAATTATGGAACACATACGACAGTATGACTGGTAAGTCTTATGATTGATATTATACATCAATGTGTTTTACCCGTTTATTTGTGAATGGAAAGAAATATGTGTATAATAAGTTATAAATTGGGTATCCAGCATTTAAAAAAAATAGCAAATAATAGAATAATCTATGAGAATAATTATAAGCATACACAACTGCATAACCTCTCTCTCTCTAGTGCATATTAGAGATGCGCAAAACGCTTCACTGAGTTGAAATAGTTATTTGTTTTTCAAGGGGGCAAAGTTGTTGTTTAACCGCTCGTACTAATATTGAACCACGAGCGTAGCGAGTGGTTCGAATAATGGAATCTTGAGCGTTGCGAGCGTTTCAAAGCACTAGGGTTAAACAAAATTTGCCCCCAAGTGAAACACAAAATTTTTCACCACACCAACCCGAAGCAAATATTAAATGTAATATATCAAACATAATCAAATTCAAATGAATGTTATTAAATATTTATCATCCAAAATCATCATTTGAAAATCAATTCTACGGGCAAACATAAGAAACTCAAAATTTGCATTTGATTACTTTGCCTCACATGTGAATTATTGATAGCAAAGTGCAAATTTGCCTTCTCGAGCTGGTGTGGTGAAAAGATTAATTCATGTCTTTTGCTCATGGTGATATGTATCACTCATTTGAATCGTGAGTGGGAAACAGCGAGCAACACTGAGATAGATGAGTTACTGAGCGAAATGAGCGAGTTTAATCTGCACTGAGTTGAAGAGTGAGTGAGTTCAGTCAAATGATACAGTTCATTTAAATCACTCACTTGTGAAGGACACATGTCTAGTGCATATAATTATAATTTTCTATGGGGCCCTAACCATTAAAAACAAATGTACCTATGTACCTATAGTTTTTTGATTCACAATTACTATCTTGTGTCTTCAGGTGCACATTTCTGCCAGACACTCCATATTTTGTCACAGAATCAGAGCTGGACAACTGTGTTACAGAGAAGATATTACGGAACAAGTTCTCTAACCCACTGATCTCCAGCGACTCTGAGGAAGAAGGGCAGGCTCCAAAGATTGACTGGAATCTTGTATTTAAAAAAAGAAATAATGTAAGTACCAGAAGTCCCAGAACTACCACACAGTGACACCGGAGGTAGGTCAACGGAGGTAGGGCCTCATGAGTTGACCTACCTCCAGTGTCACTGTGTGGTAGTTCTGGGACACCCTGTCTTCTTCTTCTTCTAGTTGTTAGGGGCTATATAAGGCTCCAAAGCCTATGTATCACTGACCATCCCTGATCTATTGTGATCGCCACCTACTACAACTCTCGATCCAAACCTGTAACTTCAAACAGCTGCAGGATCTTTTTTTTATCTCGAGAGACTTTAACTCCTCCGGGCGCAATATGTGTCCACCCAGGATTAAGTCACGAGTACGCACGCACCCTGTACAATGTGATGTGCATCAGAACATTCTGCAAATAGGGAAATTATTTGGTTTAAGAAAATTATTTTAAATGAGTGTAACTTTGATTGTATTGGAGCAGCTTTTAGGTGACGGGTTCATGTAACTTACATGTAAATTTTAATGAATCTTTTGTTATATCCAGGAGCAGAATGTCCACCGCATCTTCGTGCCGGGGCTCCGCCCCCCGCCGGCCTACACGCGGCTGTCTGCGCTGTCGTCACACCAGCACCACCTTGGGCTGAAAGTGTTATGTGCGCTCAACCCGGGCATACTGGAGGATGAGTTCATGGCTAAACCAAATAAGTTTGATATGCAAGCTTTGGAGGTTTGTTTTACATATATTTAAGATGGTTATATTTTTAGGGTTTCATAGCCAAAATGGCGAAAACGTAATCCTTACAGTTTCGTCATGTTTGTCTGCCCGTCCGTCCATCTGTCTGTCTACTCGGAAACTATTACTACTACTACTCGGAAACTATTACATATATTTTAATGAGATTTAAAATGAAATTTGAAATTGAAATACAAACTTATATTTTAGGGGGAATTGCACTCCATACATGTAACTAAAAGTGACTTTATAAATAATTTGTTTGCTTAGAGTGTTGTGCATTAAAGTTGCTTAGAGTATTATTTGATTTAGTGAATACTTTTGGCAATAATCACTCAACAAATTAAAAAATATTGTCCCTCACTCGCGGCACAATACCCAGTCATATTTAAGCTCAAGTCAGACTATAAGTTATTCTAATTCGTTGATTACAGGCAATACAAGAAACATTACAAAAAGAGCAAAAGGAATACATAGACTGGGCTAAGAGTCTCTGGACCAACGGCCAATGCATCAGAGCGCTCCGGCCCAAACCTCTAATAGAGTCCGTATATGAGGCGGAGTTCAAAGTGAGAGCCAATCAGATGAAGGGGTACCCGAAGATGTTTGAGCTGGTGGCGCAGATACCCATGGAGCCGGCCGGGGAGTATGATATGGTGATGCAGAAGGAGCTTATTGGAGTAAGTAGAGTTTTTTTTTTCATTATAACCCTTCATGGCAGGAACCGGCTCTCAGACAATTACGTCAAATAAATTTAAAATTTGAATAGTTAGAATAAACTCAAAAATGACATAGGCCACTTGAAGAGATAAAGTAGTACATTTTATATGCAACAAACAAATGAGCGTTCCATACAATAATCTGGATAGGAAATATCCTATGAAATACTGCCCGTATTGCGTATTTAAAACAGAGTAATAGATCTATTTGATTTCGGACATCTAAAAAAATCTCATGTTAAGATTTTATACTAAGCTAAGGGGCTGTCCATAAATTACGTCATCGATTTTTGACGATTTTGGACCCCCCCCCCCCCTATAATCATCCAAAAATCATGCTTCAAATGACCCCATTTCCTCCTACTTCATGCTACCGTCATCCGATGTCCAGACCCCCCATCCTAATTTGAAATGACGTAATTTATGAATAGCCCCTAAGTGCTCAAGTATGCCGCTCCTGTAAATTGTCACAGCCAAGTCTGTGCAAACTTAGCGTGGTTGGAGTATGATACATATATATATATTTTTTTTATTATATCATTTATTTCAGAATTAATAAGTTATTCCATATATGTACACTTAAATAAAACTTAAACTCTATATACATTTACAACTAAATATACTTAAAAACTAGGTTAACCCTTAATATTAACCCTTTATTCATAAAACTTGGCAATCTCTTACAAACCTTTGTTAAATTTTGCCTCTTTCTACAAAGGCAGAAATGTCAAAAATCAACGGTTTGTTATATTCGACAAACGTTTATGAGTAACGCCTTTAATGTTCAAGGCAGATATATAGGTCTGAACTGTGATACTAATTTCCCAACCTTCCAGGTAAACCCGTCGGAGCTACTGAAAGTTGAGAAACCGGTGAACATTCGCAGCCGACTGTCGGTGATGCGGCCCAGCGCCGTCCCCGAGCCCTGCGAGCAGCACCCTGTCCGCTTCATACTGCCAAGTAAGACAACATATAACATACACATATCTGACATGTACCCCCTTCTCCTCAAACATATCGCTGCCCCAATATTACAGGGTTCTATGTTTCACTTTTATCGAACTGAAATTTGAACAAAGTCGAATTTCAACTATCTTGAAAATGTAACATAGGGGCTGTCCATAAATTACGTCATCGTTTTTTGACGATTTTTGACTCCCCCCCCTAAAATCATCCAAAAATCATGCTTCGAATGACCCCGTTTCCTCCTACGACATGCTACCGTCATCCGATGACCAGACCCCCCCCCCCTAATTTGAAATGACGTAATTTATGAATAGCCCCATAGAGCCCTGTAATATTGGGGCAGCGATATCCTACCCGCAGCTTTAAATATTAGCCAATACACAATTTCCCGCTATTAAAAATAAATAGACTGCGGGCCAAGAACAGGTTTCCATGACCAATAGCATCTCGTAAAGTAGTTAAGGGCGATTTGTAATGAACCCTCGTGGATGTCAGCTGCCGCTCTATTGGTGGGTTGAGGAACAGCAGCAACCCAAACACTTAAAAATGAATAAATATATAATTATCGCGATTGAAACTTTGTCAGGAGATAGTTAAGATGCTATTGTGAATTAAAAAATCGACAGCCGGGTGGAAAAACCGTCAGCTGGTCGCATGAACATGTAAAAAATACCGGTCTTATCTATAAACATGAAACTTTGCTACATTCATTGAATAAGGCGTTCATTATTAGCAACGCCATGGACTAACCTACTTCATGAATATGGAGGATGGTTGCACCAGCTACTAAATATTGCTGACTGTACCTACGCATATTTTTAAATGCTTGACCGTTATCGTATTATTTCAGACGAGAAAAGCATCTCCGTTCTCCCTGTGACAGAAGTGTACCGGACCCTAGCAGAATACGCGATAGACAACGGAGCCCTATTTGTCGCTAGTGAGGGTGCGCTGCGCTGTATGGCCGAGCGGCGAGCGTGGGCACTACCTGTGTCCGTCTATAGCGTTACTCAGCCTGGTAGGTGGTATATAATAGACATACACACAAAAATACACTTCGCTGCATGAGTCACATTTTATACACGTTGAAGAGGCACATGTATCAAATACGATACACGCATAAGACGACTGCAAGGTCATCTCTAGTAGAGTACGCGGAGACTTATTTCTAGCTAGTGAGGAAGCGCTGCGCTGAATGGCCGAGCGACGAGCATTGACACTGTCACTGCCTTTGTCTGTCTGTGAGTCACATCTGAGTCACATTTTATACACATGTATGACAAGAGACATGATACACATGTATCACATAAGATACACATATATCACATAAGATACACATGTATCACATATGATACTCAAGTAATACAAGTGACAAACACCTACAATTTTGCACGAGAACATATTTTCCAATTTATTCAAGTAGATTAAAACCTCTATACTCTATAGCAAGATTGATTACCTCTAGCGTAGATTTAGATTAATAGATATAGGGATATTAGGGATATTAAGGCAAACAATATATTGTTGATTAATTTCATTGACACCTAAAGTAGATGGCGACTTACGTTCGGTTGTGCGTTTTATTATTTTTCTGTCTATGGCTCTATGGGGCTATTCATAAATTACGTCATTTCAAATTAGGGGGGGGGGGTCTGGACATCGGATGACGGTAGCATGAAGTAGGAGGAAATGGGGTCATTTGAAGCATGATTTTTGGATGATTATAGGGGGGGGGGGGGGTGTCAAAAATCGATGACGTAATTTATGGACAGCCCCTATGCTTCAAGTTAGCTAACAACTTTCTAGACATTAGATAAAGCGGTTTTGGCTTATTAGAAATTCAAAAGTTATTGGTTAAACTGAGCAAAGTATGAATCAACAACTTATTTTCTAAAATGAGCTAACCACGCTTCGCTCAGTAAAAAGACTAAAAAGTGCACTTTATTTAATTTTCCATAGGGTGGTATTCCACCTAACCAATTTCTTTGTCCAATGTGTATTGCATCTCACATTTTGCTTTAATGAGAGAGTGAGACGCACTGAGATTGGACAGTTGGAATACCACCCTTAGCTAAAACCACATCGCAATCGGTCTATCCGATTTAACCCTGGACAGACGGTTGAAATGCTTTTTAAAGTCAACCCTTTGACCTCCATGCATGTCTCAAATAACTAGCGATAAAAAATATATTAATTCTCCTAAATACCTAGCACTAACAACTTAATATTTATAAAATACTTTGGCACATAAATTATGGCGGTTAAATGGTTGATACAAATGCAGTGAATATTCTAATTTTAAATAAATAAAAAATGAGGTTGCAATCAAGTGTACAGTGCGACATAAAATAAAATAGAACCATATTTAAGCATTTTGCGTCAAAAATGTGACAGTTACGTGAAAGTGGCGCCCTCATTTATTTTCTAATATTTTTATGTCGCACTGTACAAAAAATCCGGTGGTTATATCTAAAGTCGTGTAGCCAATCGTAAAAATAAAATAAATTCGAATAAAAATAAAACAATTATTCACTTCATTTGTAGTCTAGTATTAGTCTAGATATTTTGGCATTTCACGCTACCAGGAAAGCGATACTGGCTAAGATATAGTAAGCTTACACTTTCATTATTTTCAATATTGCAAAAATGTAAAGTTGTGTAAAGTAAGAACGATAAATCACGAAGAATTTCGTACATTGACCCTCCATCGCACTGCCGGCGGTCAATGCCACTGTGCGAGCGGGACGACAGCGTAATTATTACGCGCATAAGATAGATTCGAAATGGCGTGTCAATGTACGACATTCTACGCACTTGCAGTTGTAGTGCATAAATATTTTCCATCGTATTTTCTCGGAAACGTTCGCATTTTGTCATGCTAGTTCAGGCAACCTCAGTAATTTTTGTACCGATATTAACTGAATAAGTTTATGGCAAAAATTTCATTTTTGGTACAAGCTTTTATCGCTGACTGTACTTTTCTTACGACAGACAACTAATACTCATCGAGACAATTCTAAAAACCCCAAACACAATTAGGTTGCGTTGTTTCATCACAGAGTTCCTATGGCCACCTCCTGTCTCCATCATCAGATCAGCTCGATGGTAACATAATATTGCATTGGCATCCGATTTATACATGCATGCAAAATTTCAGCTCAATCGGAAACCGGGAAGTGGAACAAATTTAACTTGCAAGATTTGATTACAGAACGACAGACAACGGGACAGGTAAAACTAAATAAAAATTGTAAAAAGCAAGACACGTTCGTACGTTTCCGTGAAAATACAATGGAAAATTATCATCTGCCACACGGTAAACTGACAATCCGTAATCTTATTGCAAAGACATAAGATTCAATGATGGTCAATTGTGTACTGATAGTACAGTACAACAAAGGTACAAAGAAGAAGCGAAGTCGTTTATCTATTGCTAGGCAGGCAACCCCTGTTCCGGCTTAGGTATGTAAACTATGAAATGTTTAGTGTAGATTAGAGCATGAAAAGTCAAGCTTAGTAGAGAACTTTGTAGCTTTTAGGAACTTTCTGAAGCTTAGAATATTTGTTTAGTAGTGCAAAATATTGTAGCCGCAAAATTCATAGCTGAAATGTTTAGAGAAATGTAACTTTAGATTATAAAACAAAGTAGTAGGTACTTACTCTTTATGTACTTATATATGGTATGTGTTTGTATGTTGTACAGTCATCTGCAGACGGATCGCTTCGTTTGATATAATTATTGAAAGTCATAATGTAATGATTGTCAGATAATCATTAGGTAGTCATAATTCTGTAACCGTTAAATTTTCAGGATTTTCGTAAGGTTTATCCTATACACCGTGTTTTTTTTTTATTTCCGGTAATTTCAAGGGTGCATTCCTGAGCTTAAATCAAGTAACTTTCTCAAAGACACCGATAATCTAATTAACTCCATTTCGGAGATAATCAATAATTTATTTTTTTCCTATAAGGCCCCTACAAGCGTGTACACTTGCCTTAGGGCCGGTTTACATAATGATTAGTGTTTAGAATGACTTCATACATTTGCTACTAAACTTAAGTACAATCTCGGTCGATCGATGTTCGAAATGACATTGATATGTCACAGATTTAAATTGTTTAGTTGATTTAAATATAATGCCCGTGTTACAACAACGCTACATGCTATATTTAATTGCTTTTTAAACTAAAATGTTTAAAAAAAAAACGATTTTTTTTTAAATTAACTATGCCCTTTAGTTCTCTTAAACATACTTAACCATACGCCGAAGTTAACGGAATTCAATAAAAACACGGTGTAGATAGGTTAGGTTTGTTTTATGGCAATCCTGAAAAGTTACGCGTTTCTGAGAAAAACCAAATTATGATTAACGAATATGCGAAGAAACTACATATGACTCAAAACGTTATAGGAAACAATAGAGACCCATCTGCAGAAATGCCTGACCCTTTCATGTCATGTGGCATAATGAACTATGTATATGTATAGATGGTCAAGCAAATCTTGTCAGTAGAAAAAGGCGCGAAATTCAAATTTTCTATGGGACGATATCCTTTCGCGCCTACATATTTCAAATTTGCCGCCTTTTTCTACTGACAAGATCTGCTTGACCCAGTTATATGTACGCAGAGGTTCATAATATTTCTGTTCTCATTCAGACAGAAAACTGTCTGTGCGTTAGCAAAATATGTGTATTGTGTGTTTATAAAAGAAATGTGTGTATTGTGTGTCCATAAGCGAAATTTGCGTATTATTTGTGCATAAGAGAAATATGTGTGTCTTATAAATATGTATCTTAATGATCGAGACAGATTTAAGCTGTAAAGCTTTTACATGTGTTTTTTTTATCTTCAGTCTTCCGGGAAATCTTGACAGTACAGCTATATTAGTTAGAGTTCTATGGAAATTGCTATAACAATATTTTACGATTTTTCTAAATCATAGATTTGAATTAATTGAGCTTCCAAAACTAACCTATACTATTATTAGCGACCCGCCCGGCTTCGCACGGGTTACATAAAATGTTAACAAATTATACACCGAAACCATCCTCAAGACTCACTCTATTGATTGCTGAAAATCGCATGGAAATTCGTGCAGTAATTTCTGAGTTTATCGCGAACGTTCGCGCTACCTATACCTATATTATTGTGATACTATGATATTGTGTGTTTATTAATAATATTCATTCGTGAGCTATTGGTGTTTTCTATGTATTTAATTAAGTAATTCTATCATCGTCGTCAAGTACCCACAAGCCTTATTGAACTTGCTGTGGTACTAGATCGATTTATATAAGACTGTCCGATAATATTTATGCTCATAACATTGCAGGCCCCTCGCCAGAGAACGTGAACGTGACCGTGCTGGGCAGCGAGTTCCTGAACAAGCAGGAGAACGTGATGAGGCGCACGTTCAGGGCGCTCAGGCACCTGCTCGAGGTGGCTCTAGTGCCGTGAGTACACTGTTGTTAGTATTGTTACAATGCAGGCCCCTCGCCAGAGAACGTGAACGTGACCGTGCTGGGCAGCGAGTTCCTGAACAAGCAGGAGAACGTGATGAGGCGCACGTTCAGGGCGCTCAGGCACCTGCTCGAGGTGGCTCTAGTGCCGTGAGTACACTGTTGTTAGTATTGTTACAATGCAGGCCCCTCGCCAGAGAACGTGAACGTGACCGTGCTGGGCAGCGAGTTCCTGAACAAGCAGGAGAACGTGATGAGGCGCACGTTCAGGGCGCTCAGGCACCTGCTCGAGGTGGCTCTAGTGCCGTGAGTACACTGTTGTTAGTATTGTTACAATGCAGGCCCCTCGCCAGAGAACGTGAACGTGACCGTGCTGGGCAGCGAGTTCCTGAACAAGCAGGAGAACGTGATGAGGCGCACGTTCAGGGCGCTCAGGCACCTGCTCGAGGTGGCTCTAGTGCCGTGAGTACACTGTTGTTAGTATTGTTACAATGCAGGCCCCTCGCCAGAGAACGTGAACGTGACCGTGCTGGGCAGCGAGTTCCTGAACAAGCAGGAGAACGTGATGAGGCGCACGTTCAGGGCGCTCAGGCACCTGCTCGAGGTCGCTCTAGTGCCGTAAGTATACTATTGTTAGTATTGTTACATTGCTGGTCCCTCGCCAGAGAACGTGAACGTGACCGTGTTGGGCAGCGAGTTCCTGAACATGCAGGAGAACGTTTTGTCTATGTGATATAGTTTTATATTACTTACCTATTTACTCTTGAGTTCATCATCTAAACGGAAAAAAGTGGCCACTATTTGCTGTTTAGGTGATGAAGCAAAAAATAAGTAAAGTAAAACTTACACATTAGGACATGAAACAATCATCATCATCCATTTTTATTATTATTTCATTGCATGTTTGAGAAGCACTATACATACCTCGGCGGGAAATATGGGGTTGCCCGCCTCAGACCTATCCGGCCTCGCTTCGCTCGGCCGTCTATATGTCTTCGGCCGGCAACCCCTTTTTTCTCGGCCTCTGTAGTAATGTACTATTACTGAATTATACAGACATAAATTGATTTTAGGTAGCCTTACCCCCTTATTCATAAACGCGCTACAAGCCTCAACTAGCTAATAATCGTTTGTCTTTATCTGTCATTTTGACTTATGTATTTGTAAGAAAGGGATTAAACATAATTTAACTAACCCCCTAAGGCCCAAGGTCCTACCTATAGTACTTATTGAGTTCAATGAAATTTAAATCATATTCGATTGGAACAGAGTTGCTTTTGCTTTGTTTCGTTCAGTTTTTGAACAATGCAAGATCAACTCTATTTCCTACACTAAAGGTTCCAATTTCTGTGGCAAATATTGCATTTTTCATTTGTATGGCTGGGCCTTAGGAGGCTAAATCAGGCCCGTAAAGTTTTATGAATAAGGGGGTTAAGCAGTAGAACTATAAATTAATAGTACATTATTGTCGAGGCTCGGAAGTAGCTACTTGCAGGCTGAGGATTCGTTTTAAACGGACGACCTTGGGAGTCCGTTTAATTGAATCCGAAGCCAGCAAGTAGCCTTCCAGCCGAGTCATATATAGTGCTTTTCTCAAAAATGGTGCAAGAAATATAAATATCATAGAAATATTTTACAAAAGCAACTTTCTTACGTATATATTTTCACAGAAAAAAGTAGAAACAATTGAAAAAATTAGCTTTGCCGCCTTTTTATTTTTTTAATAAAAAAATAGAAGTGTATTTTTTTGCCGAAAATACGCCAACCTATTTGAGACAGCTAAATAGTCGCGGTACTAATCATCTGTTTGGCTGTTTAATGGGCCTGTGCCTTCATTTGATATGGCCATTTCAACTTTTAAAAAGTTTGGAACTCGAGAAATAATGGAATTTGTATGCAACATTGCAGTCCCAAAATCGAGACTGCAATGTTTTTAACTTTTTAATTTTTGACTGACCATAAACTACGCACTTCGCAACCTATTTTTTAAACGGCAAAGTCGACTTTGCCGTCCATTTTTGAGAAAAATACATTTTACTGATTGTACCAGGGCGTCAGAACTAGCCAAGAGGTCGCAAGACTCGCAAGCGCCAGAAGAGGAAATTGTACCTGAAACTACCTCGTCGCACGAGCTCGCGTGGCCGGACGACACGAGCGACGAGGAAGACAACCTGTTCATAGATTTCGGTAAGTTTACAAGTATGTATGTACAGTCGCCATCAGATATATCGGAGCGGCCAAGGTGCTCACAAATATCGGAACACGCCTCTATTGTCAGGGCGTTAGAGCGCGTGTTCAGATATTGTGAACACCTTGGCCGCTCCTATATATCTGATGGCGACTGTACCAGGCAGTCAGAACTAACCAAGAGGTCGCAAGCGCCAGAAGAGGAAATAGTACCTGAAACTACCTCGTCGCACGAGCTCGCGTGGCCGGACGACACGAGTGATGAAGAAGACAACCTGTTCATAGATTTCGGTAACTAGGGTAATTGCGCTAGTTCCGTTCATACTCTAGTTTTCGTCCACTTGACGAAATAGCAAATAATATGTTTCATTTTTAATTTGCTACTTGCGAAATATCATTTTTATGTATGGTCTGTATCTTTAGGTATTTAAATAAAAGTAAACACGTACATTTTCGGATAGTAATAACGCCTAATAACATTTATTGGCTAATCAACCAAATACAAAACCGCCTGTCTCAGTCAATGAACGATCTGACTTTAACCTACATTATTAAATTTGACCATGTTTTCATCTACCCTCAACTGGGGGTAGATTTTATTTAAACACCTAAAGATACAAAGCTATAGATAGACAAACTTTACATATCACACTAACATGTCTTTTTTATTTATAGATGAACCCTCGACGAAAGAAAGAGACACAGATACACCCAGCAAAAATACAGACGTGCAGACAGAGATGGAAGTAGACAAATGTACGCCACAGAAAGAGACGAAGAATGCGACAAACGTTAACAGAAGTTTTACTGAAGGCTTCGGCGTTTATAAATGTACATGTCAAGGTAAATTTCATGCTTTTTTTTCCTATATTACTTATTGTTTTAAGTGTCTTATAGGTACAGACAGCAGCAGAAATTGCTAAGCGGGCGAGGTGTTCAAAATTACCTTGACACGCTCTTATTCTCTTAACAATAAAGTCGCGTTAAGATCATTTTGAACACCTGGCCCGCTTAGCAACTTCTGCTGCTGACTGTACATGTTATAGTCTAGCAAGCCTACTTTGTTAGTGGAAAAAACATGAAATACACAATTTGTATTGGACAACTACTCACCCCGCCTACATTTTTAAAATTTGCCGCCTTTTTCACTGATAATACTGGCTTTCCAGACTATACATATATTTTAAATTTCATAAGTTAGTCTGTTAGCGCGTAATTTAGTAATATCTTGAAATGATTATTGCGATTATTACAATAAAATAACCAGAAATACTATTCATTTACTCTGCTTATCGACTATAAACTGAAAAGGATGTCTGTAACAGTTTTGAATGATTCACGGTTAGTTTCACTAGACTTATAAAACTTATATCGACAGGGATATGAACCATGATTACCTATTGCATTGTTTTCACGCTCCCGATATTTCGACGCAGTTAAAGTCTGACAACAGTTTATTTAACCCTGAGATAGTGTCGCTGCAAACAGCTTACGTATGGCAATAATGTGCGTACGTCATGTATAGTCGGGGTAGTGGGCATTGGCTTCATGTTGATACTCGTATAATGTCAAAACATTGCTTACAGAGAATTCGGTTATTTCAATTTACCTATTCGTCAAAATCTGATTCTAAATATTCAATATTTATATATTCTTCGTTTTCTGACTCTGACGAAGTCTGATTTGATGTCCTTATAATATTTATTTAAACAACTAACCAGTTCAATAAAACCGCACTATAAAATGTCAATACCGGTCATGTCAACAACCAACTTTAAAACATTGTTTATTGGAATGCTATGTAATCCTTCGTCTTTTTTAAGTTGTAAGTATTTGATTGCATTCACTACAATTTTTTTCGCATCTTTGGTAATTTTTTTTGGCATTTTTGTAATAAAACCGTTTATATTTGAATATATTCGTAGATATTTTCCATTTGTTTACATCGGTGACATTCGATGACATCCAACGTTCGTTGTCAAAGAGTACTTGTTGCCAGTAAAAGAAATTAGTACCATTGAAAATCCGCAAAATGGCGAGGGTCAAATAAACTGTTGTCAGGCTTTACATACATCTTGTTCACGGGTAACTGAAGATAGCGGGTGGGTGTCAAAGTTGTGTAGACCGCGCTCGGTGTAAATATCGGGAGCTCGAAAACAATACAATAGGTAATCACGGTTCATATCCCGGTAGATATAAGTCTAGGGAAAAGGATGTCATTTACGAAAGAAAAATATAAATAGTTATTTGTACAACAAGAGATCAAAGTTTGATATTTCTTCGAGTGCTTATTTTGAGTCCCGTGCAAGCGAAAGATTCTATAATAGATTCACGAGCGTAGCGAGTGAATCTAATTTAGAATCTTGAGCGTAGTAAGGGATTCAAAAGCGCACGAGATGTAAATAACTTTGATCTCGTGTAGTACACAAAATTTTTCACCTTAAGCAGTGAGAACATACCTAGAGGGACAGAGATAATAGAACCCAAGTATATCGAACTTGTATTAATAGACCCCGCATGTTGAAATGACATTTGACTATAAAGGTCACTTGAATGTCATTTTGTCTCACTCAGTGAGCAAAATCGCATTTTGCTCACCGAGTGAGACACACTCAGTGAGCAAAATGCGATTTTGCTCACCGAGTGAGACAAAATGACTCAGTGAGCAAAATCGCATTTTGCTCACTGTTTTTAAGAAGCAAAGTACCCTTGTTCGAGCTGCTGAGGTGAAAATGAACTTGTTTACAGATTCATTATTCGAGCGGCCGCCGCCGCGTTCGTTCAGAAAGTGGCGGTTCAGAAAGAAGTCCACTTCGGAAAGTTTCGATGTCATCGTGCACTGCGCGCACAAATTCAAAGTGAGTTGGGTTCACTTACCTACTTTATTTACATTTTACGAGAGTTTTACTAATTTGAGAGACCATACACTAGCATCTTTTAAGCGTCGGCGTCTATACTGCAAAACGTAATTCAAGACCAAATAAAAAACCGGACAAGTGCGAGTCGGACTCGCGCACTAAGGGTTCCGTAACATAATGCAAAAAACGGCAAAAAAACGGTCACCCATCCAAGTACTGACCCCGCCCGACGTTGCTTAACTTCGGTCAAAAATCACGTTTGTTGTATGGGAGCCCCACTTAAATCTTTATTTTATTCTGTTTTTAGTATTTGTTGTTATAGCGGCAACAGAAATACATCATCTGTGAAAATTTCAACTGTCTAGCTATCACGGTTCGTGAGATACAGCCTGGTGACTGACGGACGGACGGACAGTGGAGTCTTAGTAATAGGGTCCCGTTTTACCCTTTGTGTACGGAACCCTAAAAAAGTAAGAAAATGTTGCCACTTTTTACTAGCGCGTCTTGTATTTATGTAAAAATAAGTAAATAAACTTACTTTTTTTAAATCGTAGTAGTAAAATTACTAATAAATAAATTATCTTAGCGTGATTATTTATCAACAGGAATTTACTATCTTACAAACAAATGATTGCAGTGGCAACATTTTCTTACTCTTTTTGGTCTTGAATTACGTTGTGCAGTATAGTCAACTCTATGGAAAATGGCGTCGCGGCGAAGTTGCGCCAACGTTGTGTCGAGCAGCAGCCATAGAGTTGACTAGACGCCGACGCTAGGGAGACGCTAGTGTGGGGTAGCCCTTTATAGTGGCTTCCATTTGTAGTTGTAGCAATAATTTTAGTATAGTCTGTAATGTAAAAGGAAAGTTTGTCTTTTATTTGTGGCTTTCCAATACGGAAGGGTCCCTATACTTCAAGTGTAATAAGGTCCTTTTTATCTGAAATCCCAACAGAAATTCTGATAGAAAGGGCTTTATTGCACATGAAGCATAAGGACCCTTCTGTGTGGAAAGCCACATTTTACTAATACCAGGGATATTTCAGGGATCGGCTGGTGAAATCCTATTAGAGCCTGTACCGGAATACCAGGCGGACATGGGCGCGAGTAAGCAGTCCGAAGACAGGATCACGAGTGTTGCCCTCTCGCTCGCACTCAGGGACATCGACACCAGCGTACTCAATGGTAAGTGTAACGAATAATGCAGGGCACAGGTTATTCAAACTTACTTATATCTAATATTGATTTGTAATTTTGTACTAGGAGAAAAATAATTCCAAATTACATTTTTTATTTTCTATTACGGTTACACGCAAAAAAAAAGTTAAATTACAAATTTTGAAATTACTTTAGGTGCAGTAATCCAGTATTACAAGTGCTCATAAAAAAGTACATACTATATTCTTTATTCAGGCAAACACTGAGTATAAGTTTACAGCTATATAGCCAAGACACTTGTCTTATAGTGTTAATACATATGTAGTCAGTATCATAAAATTAGTACACTTGTATTACACACATTATACACTTTTCGAACTATCTCTAGAATTAAACATACATATTATGTATTACTAAGTTACATTACAGTTACAGTTACAAAAAAAATAGAGTACCATAGAGGGGAGAGTAGAGTGTTAAACGTCAAACTTCTATGAAATTATAAGGTTAAATAACACTTGCACAATCTATGCTATAGAAATCGCTGCAGAGTTGGTCTAACTTTAAGTAGATTCGGAACAATAGGCCTGATGACAAATTTTGAAAACCCTTTTAATATCGTCGGTACACTTGTATTCGTTCCGAAAAACACTATATTTCAGTTATACTGTCATTATATGTTTTATTATAGCTAGTTTAAACTTCGCGCGAAAACGCCTCGCATGCCATTTGTGACGTCATCATTTAGTTGGTGGTAGGGTGGTAGATATTGTTTACATACTTACAGTTACGAATTTCCCTTGAATCCGAATGATATTGTTAATTCAGCACCATATATTACGATTAGGGATGATAAATACATTACAAAAATTTATCACAATAACTCATTTTACACAAAAACTCTCACACGGTTGCAGTTTAAGATGAATTATTTAGATACATGCAAATTTTGAGTGAAAATCACCGAACGCCGGTTTTACTTTTTAATTTTTCATTTTTTCTAGTTACGACAGCCAACATGGCAATGATAGTTCCATTCAGCCAAATAATTAAAAATGTTTGTTGTTGAAATATCGTATTATTTAGCATTTAATTAAGTAATAACAAATAGATATCTACTTTATATCGTGTAATAATATTTTTTGGACGTAATAAATGTTTAGTGGCGAAATAACATTTTTTTTGCACCTTTCGAACTCTTTGGTGCCCACGTATAGATTTCGGTCAATGAGGTTGTCTATGTTGCTCTAAGAAATATGTTATGGATTGATGACGTCACTGTTTGGAACGTTTCTGATTGGCGTTTCAGTAAAAATGGCCGATTGGAGAATTTTGCACTTTTATTTTATTGAATATATTAATAATCCTTCAGTTTATACTGAGATTGGGATCATATTAACATATATGTTTCGTTGAAACCATTATTTCCATGATTCTTTGTTACTTGCAACAGGCCTATTGAGATACCTTTTTCTCTAAAGGGGCCCACTGATTACCAGTTCGCCGGACGATATCAGCCTGTCAGTTAAACGCAAAATTTGACAGCTCCGAACAACAGACAGGCTGATATCGTCCGGCCAACTGGTAATCTGTGGGCCCCTTCAGCTACTCGTCTCCTAACTGCTTTAAATTGTTGTTGGTAAAATGGCACTTAGACATAATAATTTGTATATTTAATTGTACAGTGAGACTAGACGCTGAATCTGGCGATATCATCACAACGGAAGAGTTTACCCGCGCTAAATTCTACTCTGAACACGGCGACCGCAGCCACCACGTGGCCGGCGTGGTACACTCGGCGCTGAGCCAGCTGCAAGGGCTCGTGCCGGGACACTACGTCATGCACCACGAGGTACACAGTTAGCCACAGTTGTACTCTGAACACGGCGACCGCAGCCACCACGTGGCCGGCGTGGTACACTCGGCGCTGAGCCAGCTGCAAGGGCTCGTGCCGGGACGCGAATTTACAAAAGCTATACTATTTCAGTCACGACTCAGATTCTAATAGGTGAGCTTTTGTTTATGCATATTACTTGACAATATCTATACCGTTTCGGTAAAAAGTAGTCACTGAAATGGATTAGCTTTTTGCATACATATTTTCAAATATTATTCACGCCAAAACCTAGTCGAGTTTAGTAAGTTCAGGGCTTCAGGCACGTTTGAATGTGATATCTAAATTTTAATAATACTTATTTACTCAAATGGTTTAGATTTTGTTGCGATATATTTAAACATTAATGCTCTCACAATACCTAGTCGAGCGGAGTCTCGGCGTCATTATTCAATATTATTCATCGAGTATTATTTGTACGACACTAAAGTTCACTGAATATTGATTTCAACAATTATTTTTTTACTAAATTACTTTTCACCTAGTATTCATGTAAATTGCCAAAAAAGTAGTTTAGGTTAGTTTGATCTGCAACCTCCAAGAAAACGAAATGTTGCTGGAAAAGTGGGTTAGGTTAGGTTAGAACTGCAACCCCCAGGAAAATGAACTGTTGCCAGAAAAGTCGTTCTATGTAAAACAAAGTCGGTTCGCTGTTTGGTCGCAGTTCACCTAACACGCTCTTCCTCGCTTCGCTCGTCGTCGCACCTATATTGACTCAGTGAACTCTGTCAAATGACTAGACGATATCGTATTAATAAATATCTAGCAAGTTGAATGATTTGACGAAAGAAATGTACTCCAAACGTTGTACACATAGTAATAATCTACTTAACAATAATTCTATAAAGTAAAACGTTGTCATGATGAAAATTTGGTGAATGTTGGTTGGTTGAAGTAAATCATCTGCGAAAAGTTGTCTGGCAAGTGAAATTCGGACAATAAAACTTCGGAGAAAAGGCAGAACACCGTAGTAAATCTTGGTCCTTAAATAAATCATCTATTTCGTTATGTACCAATGTATTATAAAATACAGTCGACTTATAATTGTATTACGATTTCACATTAAACATGTCCTAATAAGAAATCTCAACTGATATAGTTCTTAAATGAAAAAAAAATTAGGCATTTTTAAGTAATTAGCACGAACGGTAATTAATACAATACAATCGGAGTCATTACTAAAATATTATTCAAGTTTAGATCGCAACAAACTAGCATTTGTAGCAACAATATCCATATTAATTTAGCCAACAAAGTCTATACGATTTCAGTAAATTTCTGTACTGTAATGGATTAGGGTTTGGTCAAGTTTTGTCCAAACAAAAGCTAATCCAGTTCAGTTCGCATCTGGACCTTATCAGTATAGGCTTTGTAAATTCGCTGCCGGGACACTACGTCATGCACCACGAGGTACACAGTTAGCCACAGTTGTACTCTGAACACGGCGACCGCAGCCACCACGTGGCCGGCGTGGTACACTCGGCGCTGAGCCAGCTGCAAGGGCTCGTGCCGGGACACTACGTCATGCACCACGAGGTACACAGTTAGCCACAGTTGTACTCTGAACACGGCGACCGCAGCCACCACGTGGCCGGCGTGGTACACTCGGCGCTGAGCCAGCTGCAAGGGCTCGTGCCGGGACACTACGTCATGCACCACGAGGTACACAGTTAGCCACAGTTGTACTCTGAACACGGCGACCGCAGCCACCACGTGGCCGGCGTGGTACACTCGGCGCTGAGCCAGCTGCAAGGGCTCGTGCCGGGACACTACGTCATGCACCACGAGGTACACAGTTAGCCACAGTTGTACTCTGAACACGGCGACCGCAGCCACCACGTGGCCGGCGTGGTACACTCGGCGCTGAGCCAGCTGCAAGGGCTCGTGCCGGGACACTACGTCATGCACCACGAGGTACACAGTTAGCCACAGTTGTACTCTGAACACGGCGACCGCAGCCACCACGTGGCCGGCGTGGTGCACTCGGCGCTGAGCCAGTTGCAAGGGCTCGTGCCGGGACACTACGTCATGCATCACGAGGTACACAGTTAGCCACAGTTGTACTCTGAACACGGCGACCGCAGCCACCACGTGGCCGGCGTGGTACACTCTGCGCTGAGCCAGTTGCAAGGGCTCGTGCCGGGACACTACGTCATGCATCACGAGGTACACAGTTAGCCACAGTTGTACTCTGAACACGGCGACCGCAGCCACCACGTGGCCGGCGTGGTACACTCGGCGCTGAGCCAGTTGCAAGGGCTCGTGCCGGGACACTACGTCATGCACCACGAGGTACACAGTTAGCCACAGTTGTACTCTGAACACGGCGACCGCAGCCACCACGTGGCCGGCGTGGTACACTCGGCGCTGAGCCAGCTGCAAGGGCTCGTGCCGGGACACTACGTCATGCATCACGAGGTACACAGTTAGCCACAGTTGTACTCTGAACACGGCGACCGCAGCCACCACGTGGCCGGCGTGGTACACTCGGCGCTGAGCCAGCTGCAAGGGCTCGTGCCGGGACACTACGTCATGCACCACGAGGTACACAGTTAGCCACAGTTGTACTCTGAACACGGCGACCGCAGCCACCACGTGGCCGGCGTGGTGCACTCGGCGCTGAGCCAGCTGCAAGGGCTCGTGCCGGGACACTACGTCATGCACCACGAGGTACACAGTTAGCCACAGTTGTACTCTGAACACGGCGACCGCAGCCACCACGTGGCCGGCGTGGTACACTCGGCGCTGAGCCAGCTGCGAGGGCTCGTGCCGGGACACAACGTCATGCACCACGAGGTACACAGGTAGCCACAGTTGTACTCTGAACACGGCGACCGCAGCCACCACGTGGCCGGCGTGGTGCACTCGGCGCTGAGCCAGCTGCAAGGGCTCGTGCCGGGACACTACATCATGCACCACGAGGTACACAGTTAGCCACAGTTGTACTCTGAACACGGCGACCGCAGCCACCACGTGGCCGGCGTGGTGCACTCGGCGCTGAGCCAGCTGCAAGGGCTCGTGCCGGGACACTACGTCATGCACCACGAGGTACACAGTTAGCCACAGTTGTACTCTGAACACGGCGACCGCAGCCACCACGTGGCCGGCGTGGTACACTCGGCGCTGAGCCAGCTGCAAGGGCTCGTGCCGGGACAGTACGTCATGCACCACGAGGTACACAGTTAGCCACAATTGTACTCTGAACACGGCGACCGCAGCCACCACGTGGCCGGCGTGGTACACTCGGCGCTGAGCCAGCTGCAAGGGCTCGTGCCGGGACACTACGTCATGCACCACGAGGTATGGGACATAAATAGAGAGTTTAAATGACACACACACAGAACACGTATTTGTTTTTAAATTTACAATACCATCTAAACTATCACATATTTAATTACACAAACGGGTCTATCGCGATATAAAACAATGAAATTATATCGCGGTAGAGCCGTTTGTGTAATTAAATATGTGTACAAAACGCGAGAGTTTAAAGTGTTACATCTAAACTATCATCAACAAACAAAAAAAGTTATTTTTGTTACGTGTATGGTGGCGGCAGTTCCTTAACCCAACGGAGCGGCAGCTCACGTTCACGAGGGTTTATTACACATCGGCCTTAATCATTTTACGAGTTATCACCCGCGATGCTATTGGACATGGAAATCTGTTCCTAGCTCGCGGGCTATAACTAGTTAAGTGACGCATATAGGCGTAACCAAAACAACGTAAACGTAGTACAGTTATAGTGGGCCCCGCTCAAACGGTATCACCAGGCTAGGGGTCGCGGGGTTGGATAACGGCCGGCGGCGAAAAAGCTGGCCCACACTGGACACACAGCCGTCCCCAAAAAGACGTGCGATCGACCGCCCCACAAGGTGGGGCGCGACCGGATACAGCCTCCGCAGCCGGAAGGCGGAAGAGGCCACTCGCACCCCTTCAAAAGGGTGCCGAATGACAACACATCATCAGTTATAGTGCATAATTGGTTTCCATCGTACTTTCTCGGAAACGTTCGTATTTGTCATGCTACTTTAGTCAACCTCCGTACTTTTTGTATCAAGACTGACTGGAATAACAAGACACGTTCGTACGTTTCCGTGAAACTATGATGGAAAATAATTGTATGTATTTTGAAACCTTTTTTTTTAAGATATTTAAAAGGCCAGGTCAAGAGCGCCCTAAACCGGCGAGTGTGTATGAGGAATGTTATGAAAGTGAAGGAAGTGAAAGAGGTATGTCAGGATCGTAGCAAGTGGAAATCCGTGGTCTCTGCCTACCCCTCCGGGAACTAGGCGTGATTATATGTATGCATGTATATTGGGTCCTTACCTATGAAATTGGCGTTTTTGTTCATAGATATAAGTCTGATCCTAGTTTTTTTTTTTTTTACAAAAGTACATACACAATTACAATAAAACTACAGTGCACTCAATAAACAACGATTTTACATACAATTAATTGTTATTTTTTATTGTTAAGTGTTCAGAATTAAGCCTTGAAAATAGGTCTTTTCATGTGCTGTCGGTTCGAGTATTAAAATTACTTATATTTTTCTAATGGTACCAATTTTCAAGAAATGGAGATATTGAAAACATACCTTAAAGGTGTCAAAAATTACTGGAAAAATTTTGTTTGGTTTGAATTAGCCATCAAAAAATATCCGCAAAATTAATTGTATGGAAATTCGTGTTTCGTTGAAATTCTCCGAACAAAACGCCAATTTCATAGGTAATGGCCTAATATTTATAATCTTTTTTGTTTCAGCCAAATCACGGTCTCAACGCATTACTCTACGCCCCTCGCAACACGGGAAAAGAGCAACAACTAAAACTAGAGTTCGACAGCACACAACCCGCGGAGGCCGACGAGGCCAAAACTGTGAAGACCCCGCCGCAGCTGATCCCGGCCTTATTACCGTGGCATAAGTACGTATTTGACTGTTATTGCTAAGACCCATGGTATAATAATATACTCCGCCTGGTACTCCATTCCGAGATTCGCGTATGACCTAACTGACACGCACCTACGTCATCATGCTGTTTACAGGTTCTCAAACTTTGAAATGTGGGAGAATTTTAACCAACGGTGAAAATTATTTTAACGGCATTAATTTTAAGTTATTCATGTAGAAACATAGTAAAATAAAACAAATCTAATGTATTAAATTAAACTTTATTTATCTATACAAGACAAACGTTTAAAAAACTAATTCACAGTTACACATTAATTACCAAGCTTACGACGTGAAAAGTTTGGAAAACACTGCGACTGCTGACACTGAGCGAGAAGGAAATAACAATTAACACGCGTTCGACAAGGATGACGGTCAGGGCATGAAGTTATCTAGATCCGAATTGTCAAATGTCCACAGAGCTATCCTGTGTTGCCAGTAGTATAAACAGAATTACCCGAAAGTCTGAAATTTCTTTCGTGAATCGGAAGATATTGCTAACGAGTAATTAAAAAAGACGTGTTATTGTAAAATTTAAGCTAAAATACATATAAATGAAAATTATAAAATTATAAAGAAATATTTTAACTTATTAACCATAGGTATAATGTACCCATGTAACATGTTATGTTGAAATAAAGTGGCAATGTTATTGTGACGTAATCGCGTGTCACTCTGGGAATGGAAGACCATGTTTTATTAGACCATGCTAAGACCAACTTAATGCATTACTCTACGCCCCTCGCAACACGGGAAAACAGCAACAACTAAAACTAGAGTTCGACAGCACACAACCGGCGGAGGCCGACGAGGCCAAAACTGTGAAGACCCCGCCGCAGCTGATCCCGGCCTTATTACCGTGGCAAATGTATGTGTTTACTTTGAATATTAACACTAAGTCTATGGCTCTGTCTGGTCTTACTACCGTGGCATACGTACGTGTTTAATTTGAATATTATTACTATACTCTGTATCTTTAGGTACTTATATAAAAGTAAACAAATTATTTGTACATTTTCGGGTAGTTATAACATTTATTGATTAACCAACCAAATACAAAACCACCTGGATCTGTCACTGAACGACCTGACTTTAACCTACATTATTTGATCATGTAATGTTTTCATCTACCCTCAACTGACTTATGAAGCCATTTGAGGGTAGATTTTGGTTACTCTTTTTTAAATACCTAAAGATACAGACTATAGAGTTAGACCAAGAAAAGTCTGCAGAGATTTTCATAGCCCACGCAGTGCAAGTGTTATTTTAAACGTCAAACTTCTACGACGAATGACGTATAAATCACACTTGCACTTCGTGTGCTATCAAAACCGCTGCAGACTTTTCTTGGTCTAATTCTAAGTCTATGGCTCTGTCTGGTCTTACTACCGTCATAAGTACGTGTTAACTTTGAATATTATTACTAAGTCTATGACTCTGTCTGGTCTTATTACCGTGGCATACTGTGGTGTGGACGTGCCTTGCTTCGGGCGAGGCACGTCTCCACAGACCGAGCTGCTTCGCGCGGCAATATTCTCGCGAGGCGGCTCGTCGTGTGAACCCGCCTATTGCAATAGGGAATATTACGCAAAACTCTGCGTAGGGGGCGCCACTACCACTATCCTTCACAATCTGGGGGTTTACCGCGAAACAAGAAAATAGAAATTTCGTTATCTAACCTCTATCACTCTTGCATATTCGAGCGATAAAGAGGCAGTTAACTAAATTTCGTTTTCGCGTTTCTCGGTAGGCCCTTGTTAACAAACCGCCTTGATGCATCAATGTCATATTTTATTGTCTGTGAAAACTTGTCAAAAAACAGTTCCAAGGCACAGTATGCATAAGGCATAAGTTACTCTATGGTTTACTAGCTAGCTTAGTGCTGCACTCTGGCGGCAGAACATTGCAGTTTATATTTGTTGTAGGTTCCGTAAGATCCTGCCGTGCACGTTCACGCACTACCCGAACCAGCTGGCCAAGCCCAAGAAGCAGCCGCCGCGGAAGAAGACGCCTCCGCGGGCGCTCAAGGTCAGTTATACACGAGCTCATCTACATCTGGCGTGCTTCCACTTAGCTCTTGGTTCATATTCATGGTTAACCCGTGGCGCGCCCTAGTATCACGCGTGTGATACTAACTCAATTTGGGTCGTAGCCACTCAGTATCAGACGTGTTACTAGAGATCAATATGGGTCAAATCGCTTTGCATCAATTGGTTGTATGATGATTCGACGGGTAAAAAGGTTTCTTGCGGAGGCATTTCGTTAATATCGATAATAAGGTAATGTTCGGTCATATATTATATGTAAATCATTATATTCCTTGAATTGCTATGATCAAACCCAGTAAAATGGTCTAAATTTACTAGGCGTTAAAGTTATTTTTTTTAAACCTCCACTTAAGCTGTTAATACGTGATTAAAGTACTTCAATGCTGTTTATACTTGTATGGACACTAATTTTAACATTTGCACAAATAATAACATCTCATTCTGTATAAGTGTTACTTGCGTCGTTTGTCACGCTAAAGTGGAATCATGCCAGATTATGAAATAACCACATAAATATGTATTTACCCCTCCTTTACTTCTAATCAAACAAAAAAATATATCCTTAAAAAGGTATTTAAAATAAAATTCACTTGTGTGTTTACTTTTTCCACTTATTGGGGCGCGTATTTAAAACCTTTAGAATTTATTATAGAGGATTATGGCGGCACTTCCTCACAGTCCGTACAGAGTAAGCTCAATTTATACAACGTGTATTTTGAATACAACCTCAAATTGAATCCAGGAGTATGTTTCAGTACAATCAAAAAGAATAGATAGTATAGAGGGGTCCTGTCATTGTAAATTTTGTAGTCACAGTAAATTTACTGCCATCTATCGACACACGACTAAAACTCAAAATGAAAACGTATAAAGTTATCAAAAAATGTATATATATGGATAAATGATTTTATTATTTTTATATCATTTTGATCCATGTTCATTCAACTAATATCTATGTGTTAAAATTGTTAAATATGAAACGGTGTCGTCACGCCATCTAGCCGAGGATAGGCTAAAGGTGTGTGCGCCATCTATTCGAGAATGACTTTTGCTTCAATTCCGAGGCACGTTTTTTCCTTAGACTTTATTCGTCTTATACGAAGATAGATATGTCTTTGGTACAATGATAAGATTTTTTAAAATTACCCTTATAGTGCAATCACTTTTGATTTATTTCAGGGCGGCATTATATTGCGTACAGTGACTTGTGACAGTTGTGATGTCGCGTCGGTAAGTGCGACGCTTTGAATAAAAACAAAGTAATGATACATTGCATGCTCAATTATTTTTAATGGAAGAATATAAGTTACTTTATTTGGTTGTATAGAAAATACACGCTATAAATCAATTATATTTATCAGTTCATGGTTTTCAAAAGTGCCCTAATAAGGATAAAGTAAATATACCCGCTAGAGGGGCCTCGATTCGGTCTGTCTGTCCCAAAGGGAACTACGCGGGAACTCTAGTTTAAAATGGGAGTGAGTTCGGATACCCCTGGATATTGTTTAAGCGGTAATAAATAAAAAGTAATAAAAGCGGGTTTTTTTTTATTTCCAAAAATATTTTTTATGGCCATATTACCCTATAAAACGTAAAAAATTCAATAAAAACTACAGTTTAGCGCAGTGGTGGGCAAATTTTCTTCATGGGGGGCCAGAAAGTTTAGGAAATTTAAGTGGAGGGCCAGAATTGTAGCCAATTTTTGTTTTGATTTGTGATAATCGTGAGCCAATGCCATATAGCCCGTATACTAATTATTTCATAGGACCGGCGGCGGGCCGGATAAAATCCATTCGCGGGCCGCAGATGGCCCGCGGGCCGTACTTTGCCCACCACTGATTTAGCGTTATCGCCTTAAAAACTGGCAACACTGATACGTATTCCTATACCATATAGAAGAGGCACTGTCCAAGTTATTGTCTATATTTACGCTACAAGAAGCAATATTCATGAGTATCCGAACATATACAAGAAAGGGGTCACTTATGGCAACTACAATATTTTGAGGGTTTCGAAGATAGTGTCACAAAGATAAACAAATTCTAATATTTAACTTGCTTAAAACTCACAATGGGGGATCGACCCCTATGACTGAAAGATTTATTCATACAAGGTGGGCTATCGTAGCACGAACTTATTTGGCGTTAGATTATTAAGCCAAAAAAACTACATACAGCTAAATAATTTGAACAAATTTTGAAGTATTTATTTACCCAAATTTTTACTAAAATGGGATGTGTTTAATATGAACACCTTTGTAAGCAAAATAACTTGTAAAGTTTAGAAATCGTTATTAAATTAGTATCAAATTTTATACAGTAATAAATTAGGCCTAAGGCCAATGTTTAATGCATTCAATTATTTTGCTACTATGCAGTACGTTATAATCAACTAGCTATTTTTAATTATGACACAAATATTGTGGCACTATCTCGAAGTAGTCTGTTAACTTGTCTGTCAAATGTCTGGACGTAAGTGTGAAAACCCACCATAATAGCCTGCGATACGGCCGTACATATCAATAGCAGCGTCAAGGTAAACCGAAGGACCCAGGCACACCGACATGGAATATTCACATGTATGTTTGTTTGTTTTATATATTTGATAGAACGAGGAGAAACGCGGACGGCAGAAAAAGGTACCTATAGTGTCTCGCGAGTCGGGTCGCGTGATGACTCGCTAGGCGGGTCCCTAGGAGACACGCGAAATGGGATCTACGGACGTAAAGTATTCCAGCGAGGCAGTCGCACTCGTTTCTACGGGCGTTTTTTCACCGCGGGTTTAACGTGGCGATGATAAAAAGTACACGATACTACAACTTTGTGACCAATCTTAGGTTAGGTAGCTATTAAGGGAGCGCACTAAGGATGACATACTTTTGGTTGGACATGAGAATTTTCCGATGCTGAATGTTTTCACTCCAACGGCCCAAAAAAGTTCACCTGTTAACTCCACTTACATAATACATATACCCATCCTAATGATGAAATTAATTCACATAGGCCACTCACGGTTAGATGTCAATTGCTTACACAAAATATTTATTTTGTTCTTAAAAATAACTTATTGGTCAAGCAGATCTTGTCAGTAGAAAAAGGCGGCAAATTTTAAAAATGTAGGCGCGAAGGGATATCATATCATAGAAAATTTGAATTTCACGCCTTTTTCTACTGACAAGATTTGCTTGACCGTCTCTAGTTAAAATGGCAAAAATTGTCTTGTTACATATACACACATTTTGTTATTTAAAGAACCTTCAGGAATACGTAGCCTGATGGGTTATAGAGGCCCACGGTGTATAATCACATTTTCGTAAACGTAATCTACACTTAATTCTCGATTCGAAATCCATAACGACGACTAAAAATACTAATTATCATACATAACGCTAAATAGCTCTTTCTAACAAGCAGATTCTGGTATTTCAAATATTTTTAGTGCATAAGGTCGGATTTCAGGAGTTTATGTATTTCGCCTTTTTAAATAGTACCTATAAACAGTACTAAAGTTTCCTTTTATCCAGAATAGAAGGTTTTTTACCTTCTATTCTGGATAAAAGCCTTGCTCAAGTAAATGTAAATGGTATTTCCAGCCCCTATAGTTCATGAAATAATGGCTAACAAAAGTGCCAATTTTGTGTTGGCTCTACTGAAAAGTGAGTTTTTCCTCGAAGAAACCGAAGCGAGGCTTGTTCAAATGGATTTAAAACTTGAAACAGCTATTTTTTTACGGGATTTTAAACTTGAAACACCTAATTTTTTACTGCATTTTAAACTTGAAACATCCAAGTTTTTACTGGATTTTAAACTTGAAACACCTAATTTTATACTGCATTTTAAACTTGAAACACCCAAGTTTTTACTGGATTTTAAACTTGAAACACCCAATTTTTTACTGGATTTTAAACTTGAAACACCCATATTTTTACTGGATATTAAACTTGAAACACCTAATATGTTGTCACAATACGTTTTATAATACGCGCGGTGAAAAAACGCCCATACTAACGAGACGACCATGTACCCGACTGGGTACTCAAACAATTGGAAACTTGTCTGCTGCGGGCCCGGGTTCAATTCCCGGTAAGGGCAAACATCGTGACGTGCACGACTGTTTGTACCGGTGCCTTGGATGGTTTATATCTATTTATGTATTTATTTATAAAATATTTTGACAACTAAATGTGCATAATTATCAGCACACGTTTCAGAGTCAGAGTGGTATAACGGTAAATCGATTAAGTATTCATTAGATAAAAGTCTTTTAAAATAACTACAAATTCAAAAATCTATTCTAGCCTAGTCAGTAGTAAAACTACCTAAACTGCAAAACGTAATTCAAGACCAAAAAAAGTAAGACAATGTTGCCAGTGCAATAATTTGTTTGTAAAATAGTAAATTCCTTTTGATAAATAATCACGCTGAGATAATTTATTTATTAGTAATTTTACTCCTACGATTTAAAAAAAGTACTTTTATTAACTTATTTTTACATAAATACAAGACGCGCTAGTAAAAAGTGGCAACATTTTCTTACTTTTTTTGGTCTTGAATTACGTTTTGCAGTATACGATGCTAGAGATCCTGGGTTCGAATCCCGATTGAGGACATTTACTTGTGTTTATCATGAATATTTTTTCTTTAGTTATGGATGTTTTCAAAAGTATTTCTGTATGTCGTGGCCAGATTTTAATAACAAAACTTCCGTGAGACACAGACATATTAAATATATTAAAAACGGGTCACTCACGTATTTTAAGTCGAAAAACGCTCGACATGTTTCACTCCGTACCGAGGAGTGTCATCAGGAGCTTGCGTTTACGGTGACGGACCGGCGCAGACTGCATACGTGAGTGACCCGTTTTTAATATATTTAATATGTCGTGTCCAGATCTTAAAATTGATCATTTCATGATGTGGCAATCATTTCTTGAAATGATCGGTTGGCTACATGAAAAATTCAAACCTAACCTAACCATATCATTAAGTGATCAATTCTTTATGCTATTATTAGCATTTTATGAAATGATAAAATCCTATGATCTGACCATGACATAAGTACCTATATACCGGGTGTGGCCTGTAACACGAGCAAAAAATTTAAACATAGATTGTACTCCTCAAACCGTGACACTTTTGTTCAACAACTTTTAATAATTATGAAGTATTTAGACTCCCTATTTTTCATACAATATAAATATTATCTTCAATGGACGCCATCGCCATGCCATATCATTGTGATTGACGTTGCTTGTCACGCCTTAAACATAACAAAATTCGCAATACATTGCGTCTTAGAATAAACTTTGAAGTGTATTAAAAATCAAACCACAAGTTATTTTTAAAAGTCGCTGAACAAATGTTGGTCAGTATGAGGAGTACAGCCTACAGTTTAATTTTTTGCTCATGTTACAGGCCACACCCGGTATAAAGTCGTTTGGTACCCGTACCACAAGCTTTATTAACTTTACCGTGGATCTGGCTCGATTTGGTTTTGTCCCAAATTTCCCGTAATATTTAAGATTAATATACCTACTTTTACCTATTAACATTCCTACTTTTTAAAGACTAAGAAGGAGTTTCTCAATTCGTTACTTTATTTTTAATACATGTTCCCGATTTCTCGACGACGCGACGGCTGGCCCGATTTGAAACTTTCTCTTTTTGTTGAAGCTAAAGTCTAAGAAAAAAGTCGTGCCCCCGAATGTGACAGCTAAAGAACTAATGTTTTCTGATAACTGAATTGTCAAATATTTTGGCATCCAGAGTTCCAAATATAGTGCATAATTGTTTTTTTCCATCGTATTTTCTCGGAAACGTTCGTATTTGTCATGCTACACTTGCTACAGTCAACCACAGTACTTTTTGTACCGAGACTGACTGAAATAGCAAGACACGTTCGTACGTTTCCGTGAAAATACGACGGAAAATAATTATGCATAAATTTTTAGAACGAAAATGTTAGCTGGGAAGAGCGGGGTCTCCTGTAACAGGTATATTATACTTACTAGGAGACTCCATTAACTGTATTGTTAAAACGAAACCTTTACCTAAATAAATAATTTTTCTTTTTTTTTTATGTAGTCTGAAGCTACCTACATTAAGGCTGTCAAATTCGAAGCACGAATTCGACTCGGATTTTACACTTACACATTGGATACAATTTTTGTCAAAAGCATTAATAAAACTCTTGGCCCCAACTTCTCGTTTTCTATTTTCTTTTTAAGATTAAACGGGAAATATCATGTCCTTTTTAAAATTATCATGTATTATGTAATGGTATTTGTTACAGTGGCCTAAGAAGCGTGGGGGTCTCAAGAAAGCCGAGTGAAATGAAGATGAATGAAAATAAATACTAATTAACATGTTAAATAAGGCGTTTTATTTATTTGTTCAATATAATTGGAATAAATATTGTGGAATACTGTAAGTGTTGCCTAAGCGGTTTCGTCGAAATATCCGTCCAGCTGAGTCGCAATCTGAAAATAAATAAGGTGTTTAGAAGTCTTATTTATACATATTAACTTATTTTGACTATTTATTAATACCGAAAACATAATTAATAACAAAATAATAAAAAAGTGAATCCTAAATATATTTTTTATTATTAGATTCAATCGTCCATTTGTCGGAAAAATGTAAGCAAGTGAGGAAGGAAAACAAGATATTACATAAAACTTGGTGTACGGCGGTAGTATAGTCTCCTAGTAACACAGAAGTGTGTACTGTATAGTTACCTGTACGGGAGAGTACTTGACGTATTTGTCCGGATTCTTCGAGAACGGCAGGGAACCGTAGGTGTCATAAAACTTGGTTTACGGCGGTAGTCTCGTATAGCCTCTCCTAGTAACACAGAAGTATAGTTACCTGTACGGGAGAGTACTTGACGTATTTGTCCGGATTCTTCGAGAACGGCAGGGAACCGTAGGTGTCATAAAACTTGGTTTACGGCGGTAGTCTCGTATAGCCTCTCCTAGTAACACAGAAGTATAGTTACCTGTACGGGAGAGTACTTGACGTATTTGTCCGGATTCTTCGAGAACGGCAGAGAACCGTAGGTGTCATAGAACTTGGTGTACGGCGGCAGTATAGTCTCCTTATTGTCTCGCTTGAGCGCCTCCCGTAGTTCGGGGTCGGGCACGCTGTAGCTGCGCTGCGCTTTGGTGCACTCCTCCCATTCACGGTTGAAAGACTGGAATACAAAGTATTTTTACAGAAAAAGCATTACAGATGTAGTGCATAACTATTTTACATCGTATTTTCACGGAAACGTACGAACGTGTCTTGCTATTTCAGTCAGTCTCGACACAAAGAGTACCGAGGTTGACTGAAGTAGCATGACAAATAGGTACGAACGTTTCCGAGAAAATACGATGGAAAATAATTATGCACTACATCTGTAACCCCTAGTTATATGTGCACATTACATTTGTTTTGACAGGTTTTGATTTTTAGGCGGCTAGAACAAGTACCTATAGGCAAAGACATATGTAACTTCGTATAAGACGAATGAAGTCTAAGGAAAAAACGTGCCTCGGAATTCAAGCAAAAGTCATTCTCGAATAGATGGCGCACACACCTTTAGCCTATCCTCGGCTAGATGGCGTGACGACACCGTTTCATATTTAACAATTTTAACACATAGATATCAGTGAATGAACATGGATCAAAATGATATAAAAAAAATAAAATCATTTATCCATATATATATATATACATTTTTTGATAACTTTATACGTTTTTATTTTGAGTTTTAGTCGTGTGTCGATAGATGGCAGTAAATTTACAGTGACTACAAAATTTACAATGACAGGACCCCTCTATACTATCTATTCTTTTTGCTATAGGTATACATTCGCCGTCAGATTTAACGGAGCGCACAAGGTGCTCGAGTCTTGGCTTTCGGAAACTCTCGGTAAAACTCGTTGTCAAACGTGAAAGAGATAGCAATACTTACTCGTTCTATCTCGCTTCGATACTTTCAATTTAACCGGTTAATTTCGTGCCACAAAAACGGAAGGCGAACAAATTTGGCATAAATCAGTATCTCAATAGAAAAGTTCTTTAACCGGTAACCGCAAACGGAAACGAAACCCTTTTCGTTCCCGGGTGAATGAACGAAACCGGTTAGTAAAACGGTTTCCGAGCCCTGTTTCTAACACTGTCTGGGCAGCTTGTTCTAACTGCAAACGTGACAATACGACTTACCGCAAACTTGTCCTTGAGAATCTGTCGGTCGCGGTCACGCAGCTTGGCCGGCGGCGCCTCTTCCAACACCGTGTGGGCCAACAGCTTGTTCCAACTGCAAACGTAATGTATAAGAATGAGATTCAGCCGAACAAAAACGGACAAGCCCGTTTATAAGCGAGCCCTTATTTTATTAACTAGCGACCCGCCCCGGCTTCGCACGGGTTACGCAAAACCTTAACAAATTATACACCTAAAACTTCCTCAAGAATCACTCTATTGATAGGTGAAAACCGCGTGAAAATCCGTTCAGTAGTTTTTGAGTTTATCGCGAACATCGCGAACACAAACAGACTGACGCGGCGGGGGACTTTGATTTCATAACGTGTAGCGATAGCATTAGGAAACACTGCATAAAGGAAACAATACCTTTTGTTTAACAGATCAGGGGTTTGAGCTCAAGAAATCACCTCAGAAAATTCCACCTTTCTTTCCATCAATTTGTAGAGTCCATCTAAGATTCTAAGAGCCGGTACGCACTGTCGATTGGTCGCCGGCGACTCAGTCGGCGGCGACTGTGACTTACTATAGTTTGTATAGGGGTTTACGCACTTATACCCTGTATCTTTAAGTATTTAAATAAAAGTAAACAAATTCTACAACACAACATGAAAACATTACATGATCAAATAATGTAGGTTAGAGTCAGGTCGTTCAGTGACTGATCCAGGCGGTTTTGTATTTGGTTGGTTAACCAATAAATGTTATAACTACCCGAAAAAGTACAAATTGTTTGTTTACTTTTATTTAAATACCTAAAGATATAGACTATAGTCCCCGGACGCCCGGACGACTCGTAGTGGCGACGCACAAGCGACTGCTGGTCGCCGGCGACCACTAGGAACACGTGATTCAAATGGAAGCGTTCCCACTGCGAGCAACTGTCGAGCCGACCATGGTATAATAATATACTCCGCCTGGTACTCCATTCCCGTCTTTTCTAGGTCACCTAACTGACACGGGCCTACGTCATCATGCGACAGCGCTATATGATAATATGCGATAGTGCTATATATAGCGGCCATGTTGTTGTGACGTAGGCCCGTGTCACTCTGGGAATGGAAGACCATGTTTTATTAGACTATGGAGCCGACTAATCTGCATCCGTCTCTCTCTCTCGAACATTGTTGTAAAGAACACAACATGTTTTAGTGCTGCTTGTGCTCGGCTTGGTCTCCTGGCCCTAGTTGCCGGTCGCCGAGAGACAGAGTCGCCGGCGACTAGTCGACAGTGCGTTACGGCTCTAAACTAACACTACAATGACATGTTTACCATTATAGTCATAATGGCTAGAGGTAGATATCTACATAATTATACTGAATTACATATCCCCCAACATTGAATGACACTAGGGTTATTAAAAACCGGGCAAGTGCGAGTCGGACTCGCGCACGAAGGGTTCCGTACCATAATGCAAAAAAAAAAACGAAAAAAAAGCAACAAAAAAACGGTCACCCATCCAAGTACTGACCACTCCCGACGTTGCTTAACTTTGGTCAAAAATCACGTTTGTTGTATGGGAGCCCCATTTAAATCTTTATTTTATTCTGTTTTTAGTATTTGTTGTTATAGCGGCAACAGAAATACATCATCTGTGAAAATTTCAACTGTCTAGCTATCACGGTTCGTGAGATACAGCCTGGTGACAGACGGACGGACGGACGGACGGACGGACGGACAGCGAAGTCTTAGTAATAGGGTCCCGTTTTACCCTTTGGGTACGGAACCCTAAAAACTATTCAAGTGCACATTATTGACATTATATTTCGGGATCATTTCAATGTTTCCTATAAATTAGTACAATTTAAGTGATTATATTCCATTTCATAACCAGAGTTCGGACAATTTATCGCAAAAATAAATATGGTATGGATGGAACATGATAATTTTTTTTTTAACAATTTTGAACGAGTATAATCTGGAAATTTTATATAATATGAGTTTAATAAATCTTGTCCTATTTTGAGATATAAATGATTTTTGATGGTTTTGCGATGATTTGTCTGATCACTGTTCATAACTCATCAAATACGCATCATTATTTAGTCGTCATTTGCAATATCTAATAACTCAATCACATTTACTTGCCCGTTATTTTTTATATTATTTTATTCATATACGGTACACGTTACACTACACCTAAAATGTTAATATACGTGGTATTAATATTTTTAGCGCGCTTCGAACCAAGTTCATCCCAGCGTGTAAGGGTTGATATTTTAAACATTACAAAATGCAGTAAACCAGTGCTACCATACGCATCCTACACTCCTTTCAACATTACTATAGAAACATACTACAATGACCAAAAGGGAAGACGGTTACTAAGAGGCAATGTGCGAGTTTTTGAACGATTTGACGATCACGACATAAGCGCAGAGTTCCGATTGAGGAGCGCACAAATTAACAACAAATGGCTTATTAATATGAAACACCTAAAATGCCACAATTTTATGTCTAGAGTACTTTGCTACACTTTCGGGATACCTTTTTTGAAATCATGTTCTTTGAGCAAGGGATTCTATCCATTAAAGGAAGTGGATATAGATATGATTGATAAAAAGTTTTTCGCCATGGTGATAAGGAAGCGGTCAGGGATATATGTGGTTGAAGTCGAAATTCATAATGATAAGTTTGCATTTCAATGTTTTACTGTATATTACGAGCTGTGCTAAAATACAGAGTGAATAAATTATCTTGTTTTACTGTATATTACGAGCTGTGCTAAAATACAGAGTGGATAAATTATCTTGTTTTACTGTATATTACGAGTTGGGTTAAAATATAGCGTGAATAAATTATCTTGTTTTACTGTATATTACGAGCTGTGCTAAAATATAGAGTGGATAAATTATCTTGTTTTACTGTATATTACGAGTTGGGTTAAAATATAGCGTGAATAAATTATCTTGTTTTACTGTATATTACGAGCTGTGCTAAAATACAGAGTGAATAAATGATATATTTTGAAGTAAATGTATCAATACCTTTTACCTAGGTACTCCAGCACTTCAATATCTCAATAAAATTAGTGACAGCAGTGCTCAAATGTGACGTCCCACGGTCAAAGGTACCTTATGGCGGGTATGGAGTTATGCATACCCCAGTAATCTACAATAGATAAGCTATCGATAACACAAAAGATCAACCTTCTAGGTTGCGTAGTTACAGAGATATGATTTTTTGAAAATAATGTTGTGAAATGAGCAACTTTACGATAGAGAAGTTTTAAGTTTAGCCGCCTAAAAAACTATGTTCCTGCAGTAAGTTACATAGTTGACTACAAATAATAATACCTTATATATCTGAGATTTAAAAAATATTGCGACTTGTTCTGTAATGCAAATAGAAACTTTTGATATCGACTGATTTATGTGTATACTAACCAATCTCTTGAAAATAAAGTTTTATTTCATTTTCACGATTGATTGCAATGAGCTCTCAAGATTTAAATTTTATCTATTAGAAAACGACACTGACAGACAGTTTAAGCAAAAAACAATACCGATTTATAGGTGAAAATGTATTTTCTGACTTTTTCATATAAAATCACAAAATTGAATATTTTTACTTTTAATGTGACACACAATCAATTTTTCTGAGCACATATGAAAGAAATTCTGTCATTCAAATGAAATAAATCCTAAAACCCCAACTAAATACTATATTTAACCCCTTATGCCACTTTAAACTTACATAACAATAACAGTATTTGCTCCATACATTTACGAAAAGGTACCTTATGGAAATAAATCTAATAATACATCACTACAAAATATCAATCATATTACAGTTTATCTTTTATGAATAGAAAATATTAATTTACATTAAACTGCCCCAAATTTAATTAGTTCTTCGTCATAATAATCTTAAAAAAGACCAATAATTTGTATGTAATGAAAAGGTACCTTGTGATTAAGTTACATGATGAGGCATGATGATGATGATGGAACAGTTAGGATAAACTAATAATATTTTGGGGTTAACCTGGTATAAATCGTCTATTTCTTATCAATAATATATTTCGGTTGCTATTGAAGATAAGCGGCATTGAGGTTCAATGACCTCAGATATTCCATAAGGTAATGCGTCGGGTATTGGCATTTTTCAGCAAACCAATGGCTGATTTACTGCATGCGACCAAACCAAATGAAGATTATTCTAGTTAAGAAAGACTTGACGAGAGTAACTTTGGTATAATAGCAGGCTACTTGGATTTGTGATGTCGGTCTATGTACGGTTATAATATTTGCGAGGCGCTCCAACCAGAACTGAAATTATCAAATTAGTTTTGCAGAATGCTAATACAGTTCTCTACCAAACTTCTTTTCCCGTATTGACTAGTTTTTTTGGGAATTTTCAATCTTTTTTCCATAAGGTACCTTTTCTACTAAACTCTGAGACGACATTACTAGGCTTATAACTAACTTATAACAAAAATAAAAACAGGTAAACAAACGTTACGCATTAAGGTTTCAGATCACACAATAAAAAAAAATTGAGCATTTTTTCACCTCTTTACAAAACATTTCATATCTCCGAAACTAGAAACCCTCATAAGGTACCTTTTCCCGTGGAACGTCACAAATAATAAACTTTTTAGTAAATCATCCAGTATTCTAAAATGGTAAGCAAGTAACAAACACTTCCAACTTTATTGTACATATTCGCATATAAATGCTCGCTGTATTGGGTAAGGTATTGGTAGCTCAGATGGATCAGCACTGGGCTAGCGATCCAGTGGTCGTGGGTTCAAGCCCCACCCAAGACAGTGAATTTTTCCACTCTTAATTTGTTTCTTAGCTAAATTAATAAACCACAAAGTGAATTGGCAGCATTAATTTATTACCCATTGTCACATCGTAGACGCAATCTATCACTACACCTTATAAAAAAGTCACCCGTCGGTTTGTTTGTATGTATGTTCTGGATAAACTCAAAAAATACTGAACGGATTTTCATGCTGTTTTCACCTATCATTAGAGTGATTCTTGAGGAAGGTTTAGGTGTATAATTTGTTAAGGTTTTGTGTAACCCGTGCGAAGCCGGGGCGGGTCGCTAGTACATATCTAAACACAGGTACCTACCTCTGCAGGTAGTTGTTCTTGTACTCGTGTATCATGTCGCGGTAGGTAGCCTCGCAGTCTGGTTCTACCGTCATTAGGACCTCAACTAATCCACTGCGCTGCAAGCCCTACGACATACAAACATTATAAGTAGGTGTAAACATATAAGGGGGGGCAAAAATTCAAAAGTTTAGTTACTAGATCAAGTGGGGTATCATTTGAAAGAGCTTAAGTGAAGTTGCGCAAGCACTTTGCGCACGTAGAAGTGAGCGACCAATAAGCCTACTAATTTAACTTCCAACAGTAAATAAATACCTGGAGTAAGTATAGAGTGTTGTTCAGCCGAAAGATCGCTTTCAGGGCGTCAGGATACCGCTCGCTTTTATAACGCATCATTAGGTTGAGTTGCCTGAGTACTTTGCGCACTTAGCCATCATGAAATGTCATATATCGGTCAATTGAGCAACGAAATAGTCTACTGGGGACAGTTATTGACGTTAATAAGTACCTGGAGTAAGTAGAGTATGTTGTTAGGCAGAAATATCGCCTTCTGAGCGTCAGGATACCGCTCGCTTTTATAACGCATCATTAGGTTGAGTTGCCTGAGTACTTTGCGCACTTAGCCATCATGAAATGTCATATATCGGTCAATTGAGCAACGAAATAGTCTACTGGGGACAGTTATTGACGTTAATAAGTACCTGGAGTAAGTAGAGTATGTTGTTAGGCAGAAATATCGCCTTCTGAGCGTCAGGATACCGCTCGCTTTTATAACGCATCATTAGGTTGAGTTGCCTGAGTACTTTGCGCACTTAGCCATCATGAAATGTCATATATCGGTCAATTGAGCAACCAAATAGTCTACTGGGGACAGTTATTGACGTTAATAAGTACCTGGAGTAAGTAGAGTATGTTGTTAGGCAGAAATATCGCCTTCAGAGCGTCAGGATACCGCTCGCTTTTATAACGCAGTATTAGGTTGAGTTGCCTGAGTACTTTACGCATTTAGCCATCATGAAATGTCATATATCGGTCAATTGAGCAACCAAATAGTCTACTGGGGACAGTTATTGACGTTAATAAGTACCTGGAGTAAGTAGAGTATGTTGTTAGGCAGAAATATCGCCTTCAGAGCGTCAGGATACCGCTCGCTTTTATAACGCAGCATTAGGTTGAGTTGTCAAAGTACTTTGCACATATAGACGCCAAGAAACGTCATAATAGCGGAAGTTTGAGCGACCAATGAGTATTAGGTTCACTTATATCCATTTACATATGTAGTGCATAATTATATTCCATCGTATTTTAATGGAAACGTACGAACGTGTCTTGTTATTTCAGCCAGTCTCGGAACCAAAAGTACTGAGGTCGACCGAAGTAGCATGACAAATACGAACGCTTCCGAGAAAATACGATGGAAAACAATAATGCTATACATCTGTAAAATGTACCTGCAATAAGTATAGTGTGTTGTTCAGTAGAAATATAGCCTTCAGAGCGTCAGGATATTGCTCGCTCTTGTTGCGCAGCACGAGGTTGAGCTGCGCGAGCACCTTGCGCACGTAGAGGCCGAGCAACGCCGCGCCCCGGTCCGGCGCACCGGGCAATGCAGCGGCAGCACGCGCGTACGCCGGGTCCGTGGCCAGCGCCGGACCTGACGGAGACGGAGTGCTGTTAAGCCTTTCTTACAGTTGACAACTAGTCACATCTGGGTTGCCACGTATAAGAGAAAACATAATATAATATGCTAGGCTTAGGAATAAAGCAAAAATGAAAAAAAAAACACTGGTTCGGCTCGGCTGGCTCAAATGCGCTTTAATAAGGACACGTCTAACGACATCTACCGTAAGCGTAAGCTGTGATCGTAAGCGAGAATTGTTAAAACAATGTTAAACTAGTAGTTGCTATTATTAAGTCGCTTAAAAACTCGAACAGTGTAGGACATGACGGAATTTGTACCAAAGTCATTAAATATGTATCGGACATTATCGCATCGCCTTTAAGTCACATAATAAATCTTAGCATAGCATCAGGCGTCTATCCAGATAAATTAAAAATAACTATTACTAGTGGCTCTGTGAGCTGTAGACCTCGCGATAACATGGTGCTAAGAGCTTTAAATACACCGTGTTTTTTTTGATTTCCGTTAATTTCAAGGGTGCATTCCTGAGCTTAAATCAAGTAACTTTCTCAAAGACACCGATGTTCTAATTAAGTCCATTTCGGAGATAATCCATAATTTATTTTTTTACTATAAGGCCTCTACAAGCGTGTACACTTGCCTTAGGGCCGGCTTGCATATTGATTAGTGTTTAGAATGAGTTCATACATTTGCTACTAAACTTAAGTACAATCTCGGTCGATTGATGTACGAAATGACATTGATATGTCACAGATTTCAATTGTTTGGTTGAGTTAAATGTAATGCCCGTGTTACAACAACGCTATATGCTACATTTAATTACTTTTTAAACAAAAAAAAAAACAAAAAAGAAAACAAAAAAAATTTTTTTTTTGAAAATTAACTATGCCATTTAGTTCTTATAAACGTACTTAACTATACCCCGAAGTTAACGGAATTCAATAAAAACACGGTGTATAGTCAATTAAAGAAAAACAATACGAAATTTATGTGTAAAAAAATACAAAAAGTTATAATATCCCAGCATACAATTACTGGGGATCGAACCCAGACCCTCTGTGCAAACAGAAAAAGCGAACGTTTACAAACTGAGCCAAATAGTTCTTAGATGGGTTGACGAAATTTAGCTACTCCTTCTGAAATTAAAATTAGTTAAAATTAAATATCTAAATACCGCCTAAACCAGCGATAATTTTTTTCTGCATTTTTTGCTATTAACTCTGTAAACATGTTTCAAAAAGAAAAAAGTCTTATGATATCGATACGACTATTTGTTTAGGCGCCAGGTATCACGACCCCGCCATTTTTAAAAATGTCCAAAAACCGGATTGACAAAAAAATTTTATTTAGTCATAAAATTCGGTCACAAAATTTCACGAGAATCGGTTAAGAATTGCGACCTGTAGAGGAGAACATCCGGACATACGAAAGCAAAATGCCCGAGTCAAAACGTAGACCTTCGCTTCGCTTCGGTCAATTAAGCCACTGCATAAAAGAGATGATAAGACTAATATGGCGAATTATAGGCCCATCGCTCTTGTCTCCATATTCTCTAAGATTTTTGAGAAAGTCATTTACGAAACCCTATACACTTTTCTAGAGAAACATAAACTACTAGCACCTGAGCAGAAGGGATTTCGCAGGCATACGTCCATAAATATGGCAGTATATGACCTTCTGCATCCGGTTATTAATGCTATGGACAACCGGAGGCAAATATGCGCCATATTTATGGATATGAAAAAAGCATTCGACTATGTTGACCATACTATCCTTTTGAGAAAGCTTAGCTGCTATGGCATACGTGGAAATGTGTTTGACCTCATAGAGTCGTTCTTAAGTAACAGGGAACAGTACACCCAACTAACACAGCTAGACTTAAATAAAAAAATACAGGAAACTTATACATCTACAAAACGTAATACTGTATATGGAGTCCCCCAGGGCAGCGTTTTAGGGCCACTTCTATTCCTCCTTTACATTAATGATCTCCCGCGGCATATCAAATACCCGATGGTCCTTTTCGCAGACGACAGTATAGTAGTTATTGAAAGTCAGAACACCGATAGTTATGAACACGAAATTAACAATACTTTACGTAATATCATTGAGTGGCTTGAAAGTAATAACTTACTGATTAACTTAAACAAAACTAAAATTATCCATTTCAATCAACGATCACCAATTAGATCCATTAATTGCGATTATCAAGGATCTTTAATTGAAGCGGTGAATGATACTAAATTCTTAGGACTTCAAATCGACAGTAGGCTGGCATGGAGGTCTCACACCGAAGCCATTTGTAAAAAGTTAAATCAATTTACTTATGCCTTATATAAGCTTACCAAGCAGGCAAGTCTAGAGACTGTCATGACAGCATACCACGGTTTTGTGGCATCGACCTTACGCTACGGCATCATGTATTGGGGGAACTCTACCAACAGAAAAGCTGTATTTATAGCTCAAAAGAAATGTGTAAAAGCAATTCGTGGACTCAAGCGAGAAAACAGCTGTGAGCCACATTTTAAGGAACTACAAATATTAACGTTTCCATGCCTTTACATACTTGAAACTGCAGTCTTCGTCAAGTCAAACTTAACCTTATTTAGAACGGTCTCAGATGTTTTTCCTAGAAGTACCAGGTATGGTAAAAACTTATTTACAGAATGCGCAAACACCGCGCTAAAACGCAAAAGCGTATTTTGTTCAGCGAGCAAAATCAATAATAAATTGCCAGATAGAATTAAATCATTGCCAATCCAACAATTTAAGAAACAGCTGAAGAAATTACTTATTGACAAATGTTTTTATTCAATCTCAGATTTCTTAACATGCGAAACATTATCTTAGGTAATTCAAAATGAATACCTTGACATGTATAATTTAATTTTAATATTTTTAATGTATTGAAATGTTTCAATTTTATGTAAGGAATGATTTTATTGTTATTATTTAAGATTGGCAATATTATTAATTAATTAATTTTTAATTGTAATTTTTAATGTTTTTATTTTTACTATTTGTTTGTATTTGTTAGCTAAGTTATTTTATTATATAAATTATCCTAAGGACATGTTTTTGTACGCCAATAGGCAAAACATAGTGATACCAAATTTATAATTTTTGACACCACTGTAACAGTTTTACCTATGTTTTACAAATAAACACTTTGACTTCGCCCCGAACTGAGAACTCGCGGCTCGCTAAAAACTATATAGTGTAGATTCATAGACATCTATTTTATTTTCGACACGATTTAATAAAAAATGTTAAATTCAAGATGGCTGATACGCCTATTTCCTCGCGTACCCACCACAATTGACCAGACAACAATCCACCTACCCTACCAATGTATCTACACTATGGCCACTCATATTTTCTTGCAAAGGAGTTGACCAGAATCGCAAGACCCCTCACAAATAGCTTTTGGGCCCTTTAGACTATTCTAGGTCCATAACGCCGTGATCGAGCCTGCTCATAATTTAATGACTAAAATATAATGCCCTCAACTACATGTTTACCTAATATAATTTAAATTAGAATACATTTACTTAAGTTATTGCGTATCAAACTATCCTCTGATAAAGTCTATTTCAATAGAACTTGCTAACTATGTAAACAAACCGCCATATTGAAATTGTCTCTGAATGATGAATTTACTAGTGATGGGCAAGACTCCTACTTACTACTTTACTAATGTCAAACCATATCGAATAATAAAATGCCAAAAGTAAAAAACAAGTAGTTACTTATTTTTAATTTGTTTAATCACGATCAGAAGACAAATTAGTACTTAAGCATGATGTATTGATGTATTTTATAACCGCGGTGGTAGGTACAGAGCGTGGGTTGGGTAGTGTGTAGAGGGTTTATATCACAAACTTTAGTCACAACACTACCCATCATAGACAATTGTAGAATTTAAAAGAAACAAAACCGTCATTCCATCAGGTCCTAATAACCTAACTTATGAACCCATTTTAAACTTTTAATTAAATATCCAAGATACAGTTATATATTTATGTATTTTACGGAACGGACCGTTTCATTAGTGTATATGTGTATGGTTTCAATGGTGTTTGATGAGGTGGTGTGAAAATTCAAAGAGAAACAGTGATAAAACAAAGTTACTTTGTTTGTTTACATAGTTAGCAAGTTCTATTGAAATAGACTTTAGATCAGCTTAAAAACATCAAAATGCCGGGACGTGCCCCTAGCCAGCCGAATGTTTCATGTCGAATGTAAGAACTTCACTTCGCTTCGCTCGCTCGTTCGACTAATAGGTACCGCAGTACCGCTTCTCTATACAAACGTAACGAAATCTCGTGTCTCAATAGTCTTCATTCCAAGCGGACACACGTTCCATTTCGGAGGTGGCGCCATCTCTCGACAGATTGGTGTACAACAAGCATCACCTATGGTCTGCAGATGTCGCGCCAGCGTGTGGCAGTGCGCGAGCGCGGCGACGGCGAGCTGGTGCACCGTGCCGTCCACGGCGCCCGCGAACGTGTCGCTGCGGAGACCCGACACCCACTCTTCTAGTGACTTGAGGCACTGAGGGACAACAAAAAAACTGTCAGTCTAAGGCCCACTTGCACCATTCCACTAACCCGGAGTTAAGCAGTAAACCTAGTGTCAAATTGTACTGGTTACCATAGTAACTCCAGGTTTAACCGGTTAACCCCGGGTTAGTGGGATGGTGCAAGTGGCCCTAAGAAATGTACCCGTAAATTGGAAGAGAGTTGTAATGGCAAACGCTTTGCTGTTACAAATTCAGTGACTCGGTGCAGAGTTAGCTTAGATGGGTTGCGGTTCGTGTCGTCACGAAAATTTGCATTATCACTCATAGCGCTGTTTAGGAATTTTACTACATTTAACAGCGCCATCTAGCTCGTAATTTGGAAACTAAATAAGGACTTTATAGTTTATTAAACTCATTATCCCAAAATAATTTTACAGGTCGTTAGACCATTTGGCAATGGGGTTGGGTTGGCCGGTGCAAGTTTTTAGCAGATGGCGCCATCATAGCTTGCCCTAAAATTGACAAATTTTTGTTTTTTTAATACCCTGGATGCCAGCCCTTTAAGCCAAATCTCATAGAAAAAGGGGCAAGCTATGATGGCGCCATCTATGCAAACCTCTGACAGTTGCCAACCCCATTGAATAAGGGTACCATTAAGCTTCAACATGCAACACATGGCGCAAACATCCACACATACATCTTCTTCTACGACATAAATGCGTCCGTTATGCGTGTTATTTGGGATTTGACGTTAACATCATTATATTGTGATGGCACGTGGGTCGTCGTGAGCGGAGGTCGGAGAATCTTGAGGGAGTTGGAGCCAAATAACGTGTGTTTCTTATGAAGTATATTGGAAAAGTGAAATGAGTACATCAAAATTCGCTAACCGAGTAATTATTGATTACAGCGCCACCTATGGACTGCCTATGGAATTACGTACCATTAACCCATTCAGGGCCAGCGACTCAGCATATGGGTCATGCTGAAACAGTTCCGCAGGGCCAGTGACTCACATGTGAGTCTTGAATAAATTGTGATTTAAACTTAAACGAAACGTAATTTGATGTAATAACGTAAGTATCATATAAGCTAACAACCATTTCTATAAGGTATATTAGGTAAAAAAATTATAAACACGTATTTTTTAATGAAAACAGGGTCTAGAATATTCAAGTTTGGTTTACTATCTGTGCAATATAGTAAATATACTGAAATTCTAGATTCATATGCGATGCAAGCAAACAGAAAAATCCATATTTAAAAAATACTTAAAATATATATATTTCAGAAGTTATTGACATGGCTCAAGGTATGGGTCACCGTGGCCTGGCGCTACTTGTAAAAACTACTAATGTTTCCGTAGCAGGCTAAAATAAACTTTATTGGCTGGTTTTAAAGCTTATTTCATGTTGAAGCTGTTTGATATTGTACCATTTTACAACCGATTACTGTTTGGATGATGGTAAGCCACATTTTGTAGGAACCAAACCGTAGTATAATAATATTTTGTTTTGTATGGGGGGGTAAGGCAACTAGGATTTTCTCCCACTGTACTTTTATGTCATAATATTTGGTGATCGTTGTATTGTATGTTAGGCAATTACCAACTAACAATGATGTTAAGGTTCATTTTTTTTCGTTTTTAATATACGAGTAAAACAAGGCGGTTGAAACAGTCATCACTAACTAATACGAGTATGTATTGTATTACAAATAGTTTTTGACAAATATTTACAAGTTCTTTAAAATATCGTGGTTTCTACGGCAGATTAGAAAGTCCTTCCTTCTTCCTTCTTCCTCGCGTTATCCCGGCATTTTGCCACGGCTCATGGGAGCCTGGGGTCCGCTTAACAACTAATCCCAAGAATTGACGAAGGCACTAGTTTTTACGAAAGCGACTGCCATCTGACCTTTCAACCCAGAGGGGAAGCTAAGCCTTATTGGGATTAGTCCGGTTTCCTCACGATGTTTTCCTTCACCGAAAAGCAACTGGTAAATATCAATGACATTTCGTACATAAGTTCCGAAAAACTCATTGGTACGAGCCGGGGTTTGAACCCGCGACCTCCGGATTGAAAGTCGCACGCTCTTACCGCTAGGCCACCAGCGCTTCTTCGCAGATTAGAAAGTAAGCACTATAATACATTTTAAGTTCTCTATTGTTACTAATATAATGGCATTTACCAAAACAAAGATAAATGACCGACCAGGTGTAAGCTTATCGGACACACTTGGACAATAAACAAGGAATGCATCCGAGCAGCAGCGGCGCGGCGGTATTATCTTTCATGTGGTATTTGTCAGAAGAGTTCAAGAAGTGATTCATCCCATCCCCCCTATTAGAGATGTATTTTGGAGTAACATGGGAAATATTATTTAGTCACGATTTATTCGTGGGCGACTTTATACTCCTGTGCTGTTTAGTGATTTCGTATTTTGTGACCATGAGTATGGATTACCGGAATTTGAACCCGCCTAACCAAACTGCAATAATTAGTTTTTTTTATAGGCACAGAAAAACGGTGGTTAGTAAAAATATTGCATAATGCTGTTCAACTGGCCGGCTTCATAAGCGGCGATTTATTTACCGTGCGCGCCAGGCTCGAGACCCATAAGCTGAGTCATACGTTTTAGCTAAAAACGGTTTGTATGGTGGCCCGGCGTATTGTGTACGCTCAGCGGTTCGTGGCCATGAATGGGTTAATGGATGCATGTAATATTGATTATCGATAAGCCATAAAAAGGGTCAGATAGATGGCGCTGTTAACTTCGTTCGCTAGTCATATATATTGTTTCGGTCGGTACAGCGATTATTTAGTAACAATGTAAGGGGCTGTCCATAAATTACGTCATCGATTTTTGGCGATTTTTGACCCCCCCCCCCCCCCCCCCCCCTATAATCATCCAAAAATCATGCTTCAAATGACCCCATTTCCTCCTACTTCATGCTACCGTCATCCGATGTCCAGACCCCCCCCCCCTAATTTGAAATGACGTAATTTATGAATAGCCCCTAACTCACGTGCATGTGACAGTTGTTGACGATGCTGGTGTAGACGGTGGGCTCGGCAGGCGCGAGCGCGCGCGCCACGTCGGGCTGCAGGCGCTGCAGGCGCGCGAGCAGCGCCCAGCACGCGGACGCGCCGCACGGTACAGCAGTATAACTCACGTGCATGTGACAGTTGTTGACGATGCTGGTGTAGACGGCGGGCTCGGCAGGCGCGAGCGCGCGCGCCACGTCGGGCTGCAGGCGCTGCAGGCGCGCGAGCAGCGCCCAGCACGCGGACGCGCCGCACGGTACAGCAGTATAACTCACGTGCATGTGACAGTTGTTGACGATGCTGGTGTAGACGGCGGGCTCGGCAGGCGCGAGCGCGCGCGCCACGTCGGGCTGCAGGCGCTGCAGGCGCGCGAGCAGCGCCCAGCACGCGGACGCGCCGCACGGTACAGCAGTATAACTCACGTGCATGTGACAGTTGTTGACGATGCTGGTGTAGACGGTGGGCTCGGCAGGCGCGAGCGCGCGCGCCACGTCGGGCTGCAGGCGCTGCAGGCGCGCGAGCAGCGCCCAGCACGCGGACGCGCCGCACGGTACAGCAGTATAACTCACGTGCATGTGACAGTTGTTGACGATGCTGGTGTAGACGGTGGGCTCGGCAGGCGCGAGCGCGCGCGCCACGTCGGGCTGCAGGCGCTGCAGGCGCGCGAGCAGCGCCCAGCACGCGGACGCGCCGCACGGTACAGCAGTATAACTCACGTGCATGTGACAGTTGTTGACGATGCTGGTGTAGACGGTGGGCTCGGCAGGCGCGAGCGCGCGCGCCACGTCGGGCTGCAGGCGCTGCAGGCGCGCGAGCAGCGCCCAGCACGCGGACGCGCCGCACGGTACAGCAGTATAACTCACGTGCATGTGACAGTTGTTGACGATGCTGGTGTAGACGGTGGGCTCGGCAGGCGCGAGCGCGCGCGCCACGTCGGGCTGCAGGCGCTGCAGGCGCGCGAGCAGCGCCCAGCACGCGGACGCGCCGCACGGTACAGCAGTATAACTCACGTGCATGTGACAGTTGTTGACGATGCTGGTGTAGACGGTGGGCTCGGCAGGCGCGAGCGCGCGCGCCACGTCGGGCTGCAGGCGCTGCAGGCGCGCGAGCAGCGCCCAGCACGCGGACGCGCCGCACGGTACAGCAGTATAACTCACGTGCATGTGACAGTTGTTGACGATGCTGGTGTAGACGGTGGGCTCGGCAGGCGCGAGCGCGCGCGCCACGTCGGGCTGCAGGCGCTGCAGGCGCGCGAGCAGCGCCCAGCACGCGGACGCGCCGCACGGTACAGCAGTATAACTCACGTGCATGTGACAGTTGTTGACGATGCTGGTGTAGACGGTGGGCTCGGCAGGCGCGAGCGCGCGCGCCACGTCGGGCTGCAGGCGCTGCAGGCGCGCGAGCAGCGCCCAGCACGCGGACGCGCCGCACGGTACAGCAGTATAACTCACGTGCATGTGACAGTTGTTGACGATGCTGGTGTAGACGGTGGGCTCGGCAGGCGCGAGCGCGCGCGCCACGTCGGGCTGCAGGCGCTGCAGGCGCGCGAGCAGCGCCCAGCACGCGGACGCGCCGCACGGTACAGCAGTATAACTCACGTGCATGTGACAGTTGTTGACGATGCTGGTGTAGACGGTGGGCTCGGCAGGCGCGAGCGCGCGCGCCACGTCGGGCTGCAGGCGCTGCAGGCGCGCGAGCAGCGCCCAGCACGCGGACGCGCCGCACGGTACAGCAGTATAACTCACGTGCATGTGACAGTTGTTGACGATGCTGGTGTAGACGGTGGGCTCGGCAGGCGCGAGCGCGCGCGCCACGTCGGGCTGCAGGCGCTGCAGGCGCGCGAGCAGCGCCCAGCACGCGGACGCGCCGCACGGTACAGCAGTATAACTCACGTGCATGTGACAGTTGTTGACGATGCTGGTGTAGACGGTGGGCTCGGCAGGCGCGAGCGCGCGCGCCACGTCGGGCTGCAGGCGCTGCAGGCGCGCGAGCAGCGCCCAGCACGCGGACGCGCCGCACGGTACAGCAGTATAACTCACGTGCATGTGACAGTTGTTGACGATGCTGGTGTAGACGGTGGGCTCGGCAGGCGCGAGCGCGCGCGCCACGTCGGGCTGCAGGCGCTGCAGGCGCGCGAGCAGCGCCCAGCACGCGGACGCGCCGCACGGTACAGCAGTATAACTCACGTGCATGTGACAGTTGTTGACGATGCTGGTGTAGACGGTGGGCTCGGCAGGCGAGAGCGCGCGCGCCACGTCGGGCTGCAGGCGCTGCAGGCGCGCGAGCAGCGCCCAGCACGCGGACGCGCCGCATGAGCTGCGTGCGCATGCGCGTCGGCTACGCTGGCAGGCGCGCTAAAAGAAATACAGTAAAAAACTATTCCTTAAAATTATTTCTTTTTTTTTTCATATAAAATTTGCGGCCAAGACTCAGTAGTTTATACTGTAAAAAAGTTAGCGGCAAAAATCAAAACCCTATGCTCTGATTTTACTAACATAACACCTTTTTAGGATTAGAAAAAGGCTACGCGATCTTGACGTGTCTTTCAATTGAAAACGCTTTTTAAAAATCAGTAACTATTACTTATGAAATGTAAGTAATCGTATATGATTCATAAATTTTTTTTTTTTTGTTTTATTGAGAAATGTTACATGATACAATGATAAATGTTACATATTTGACGTAACTTATTTTTCAAAAGAGTTTTTCAATAAAAAGACACGTCAAGGTTGTTTACGTTTTTTCTAATGCCAAAAAACGAACTACTTAGGAATATTTTTTTAAATTAAATATAGATTATATTATATAAATTATAGCTAACACTAGTTTGTATTGTACAGTGAGCTACGAAAATGGAGGAATTATTAATGAATTCATTGATAAAGTCGCCATGCACTTTTGCGGCTGATGGTACCTCAACATCCTGATGCAACGTGGCGAAACAATCGTGTAGAATCTGTGCGAGTAATGGTGGCAAACGAGGCAATGGCACAAGTCCCAGGAGAGTACGCTGTTCATGCCGCGCGAGCTTAGCCAGGGCAGCCGCCACGGAGCCCGCTAACATCGCTTCCCATTCCTCTAGAGCTTCGTAAGACTCTTCAGTGTCTGAAATTACGTGGTAGTCGTTTTTGAGGTTTTCAACATTTCTTTAATGCTATGTCGGTGACAAAGAAGGAAATTTACCCTATACTAAATATTTTGCAAAGAATTATTTATTGTAATATTGTAAAATGATGTCTCCGAATCTAACAGTTCAAGTACATAGCATTGTACGGCGCCATATGATATCACTGATCATGATATCACGATGGTAGGTGTCTCTCCTAAAATACATAAACAAACCAAACTTGCCCGCTCTAGGGTTGCTATCGATTTCCAATCAGTGAGATCAGAACTGATAGCCGTCGACTGGAGCCCTGTCCTGCAAAGCTGCAGCCTTCCCGAAGCCATAGAATTGTTTTCCACTAAAGTCTCTACTGCGGTATCTAATAATTCAAAAGTCTTAAGATTAAGCTGGTCTAAACATGTCCTTCAGCCTTGGATGACCCCCGGGTTGCTTAAATGTTCCAAGCTCAGAGATAAGCTTCAAATGGATTCGCGTGGAGACCCTACTAATATGTCCAAAAAGATAATCTACACTCGCTATAGGAACTTCTACAGAACCCTTCTTAGGAAACTTAAGTCTGATCATGATCGTAATGAACTAGCACAAAATATAAATGTCCCTAAAAAGTTGTGGAACTCCATAAGGCGTATTACACACAACACTCCCCCTTCCAAATCAGCTGATAATTTACTTCACTCTAAACCTTCCCCTTTAGAGTCCCTTGATGGATGTGACATCCATTTTTCAACTGTCGGTTCAAAACTTGCAGAGGCAATATTGCTAAAACTAAATGACACTCAGAATAACTTAGCTGCAAATGTAATTACTGCCAATTTTAATAATGCCTCAGGTTCCTTTAGTGTCGAACCGACAGATCCGACCGAAGTCGTAGCTCTTATTAACAGGCTTGACCCGAACAGTGCCCCTGGTCATGACGGAGTGAATAATACTCTCTTGAGAGCTATCGGCGATATCATATCTCTCCCACTGTCGGCTATATTTAATCTCAGTTTCTCTTTGGGTTCATTTCCTCAGGAATGGAAAACTGCCGTCGTAATCCCTATACATAAAGGCGGGCCTACTGATACGCCAAATAACTATCGCCCCATATCCCTTCTCGGGGCTTACTCCAAATTACTTGAACGCCTTATGAACAAGCGACTCGTTCAGTTTCTGGAGAAGAACCACCTCCTGTCAGAACATCAATTTGGCTTTCGCCGAGGCAAGTCTACGGAGGACGCTGTTAAACTACTGACAGATACCGTCACTTCTCACCTAGACGAAGGTAGAGGTTGCATCGGCGTCTTCCTCGACTTGGCGAAAGCCTTTGACACTGTGTCGATTCCTATTCTGCTCCGTAAACTTGAGGGCTTTGGCATTCGTGGAATACCCCTAAATTGGTTCTCTAGCTACTTGACGGACAGAAGCCAACGTGTCAAAATAGCAAACTTAACCAGTTCCTCCAAACCTGTGTCTTTTGGCGTACCGCAAGGTAGCATTCTCGGCCCTATGCTCTTCACTGCGTATGTTAACGATATTCTCACTCTGGAACTGAAGAACAGCGAAGTCTTGTGCTACGCTGACGATACAGCCATTTTGTTCTATGGCGACTCTTGGCAGGACGCGCAAGATGCGGCTGTTTTAGGGTTACAACGTCTGTCAAAGTGGTTAAATCTAAACCTTCTTACTCTCAACACTGATAAATCTAAATTCATAGCCTTTCACAAAACAGCGGCATCCAGCCCACCATCCTTCCTGTCACATTTGAAAGTCCACTGCCACACTTGCATAGTCCCGCCGAACCCTCAATCTTCCGCCTGTTCCTGTAACTGCATAAAAAGAACCAACACACTCAAATATTTAGGCGTAATTATTGATGAAAACCTTAATTTTAAAAACCATGTCTCGACGACCACTGGTAGAGTTCGTAAACTCATCTACACTTTTAAACTTTTACGTGAATCTGCTTCTGGTCAGATACTTAAAGCTGTTTACTTAGCCCTCTGTCAATCTATTTTAAACTATTGTATACTTGCCTGGGGAGGCTCTGGTAAATCGTTCATGATAATTTTGGAGCGCGCACAAAGAGCGGTTCTAAAGGTCTGTTTGGGGCGTCCCCGTCGTTATCCAACAGCTGAACTCTTCAAAGAAGCCCAAGTCCTGAGTGTTCGCAAATTGTTTTTGCTACGTGCTATCTTATATACTCATATTATGGCCAGTCGTCTGCCGGATCATCACTCGCTCACTTCAAGTAGAATTTACAGTATCCCTAAACCTCGTGTTCTCACTTCCTTTGCGCAGCGCTTCTCGGCATTTCTCTTCCCGCACATTTACAATAAAGTAGTTAAAACTTGTGACATTAGGCACTGTAACGTATATGAGGCAAAGAATCGTATACTAAACCTGCTAAAGTCTTGGAACTACGAGGAATCAGAAGAAATTCTGAATCCTTCCCAATTGACTCCTTACTCCACGTACTCATAGGATTACCTCTTCATTCCTCTTCGAGTTCAGTTTCAGTTTTTCATAACGCTCGAACACACTTAAATCTAACAAACTTTTACATTCATTACATTCTTAGATTTTCATTCACACACTTCCCACTCCCTTCTCACAACAAGCTTACAAACACACTAGTTCACATCCTCTTTCTTTCCTAATTCCTATTCTTATGTTTAATATAATTATAATTTTTTATCACTGGTAACTCGTGATGATCATGACCCCCGCGATACAGGCCATGCCTAGTGCGGGGTTCACTGTAACGTGCTTGTTAAACTTTTACTGTCAATAAAAATATTGTTATTGTTATATTTTTTGTTGCAGCCTAATAGGGAATATTACTCTCAGCAGAAACTCTGCGTAGGGGGCGCCACTACCAGAATCCATCACAATCTGAGGGTCTACCGCAGAACAGCAAAATCAAAATTTCGTTTATAACCTCTTTATCCCTCTTGCATATTGGAGCGATAAAGAGGCAGATAACTTAATTTAAACTTTTTTAGCTGTGAAACTCGGAGGCCCTATTATTTTTAAGGAGCCCACTGATTAAGTCCGCCGGACGGTATCGGCCTGTCAGTTGTTCGGAACTGTCAAAATTTTGTTCTAACTGACAGGCCGATACCGTCCGGTGGACTGTTAATCAGTGGGCCCCTTTAGACTACACATTTTATAATCAATCAATCTTTGCTATGGCATTACACGACCGAAAATTAAGATATAACACTTCTCTAGACAACATCTCTTCATCAAAAACACAAACTCCCTTATTCATAAATGCGCTACAAACCTCAATTAGCTAATAATCGTTTGTCTTTATTTGTCACTTTGACTTATGTATTAGTAAGAAAGGGATAAAACATAATTTAACTAAATCAGGCCCGTAAAGTTTTATGTATATGGGGGTAAGAATTAACGCCTAAAACCGATTAAAAAGTACTTTTATAACTAAGGGGCTGTCCATAAATTACGTCATCTATTTTTGACGATTTTTGACCCTTCCCCTCCCCTAAAATCATCCAAAAATCATGCTTCGAATGACCCCGTTATTATGAATAGCCCCTAACACGGGACATAATCGCGTAAAACTTACGGTACGTCACGTTCGAAACGTCAAGCCATAAATAAATGTAAGTTTTACGCGATTAAGTCCCGTGTGAGTAAAAATCTTGTTAGTTTAAATCGATTAAAAAGTATCATGAAAACACTCACAAGCCTCGCTGACGGAGCGCCGGGGTCCTAACGCAAGCCCGGTAGAATTCTCGAGGGTCTGAGAAGCCTTCTGGATTATTTTGTTCGCTCGCTTCTCTATACTGTAATACAAAATAAGTTAGGTTACATACAGTCAAGTGTAAAAATATGGGTGGACAAAGCATACTCAAAAATATTCACTATGGGGCTGTCCATAAATTACGTCATCGTTTTTAGACGATTTTACCCCCCCCCCCTAAAATCATCCAAAAATCATGCTTCGAATGACCCCGTTTCCTCCTACGACATGCTACCGTCATCCGATGTCCAGACCCCCCCCCCCTTAATTTGAAATGACGTAATTTATGAATAGCCCCTATGGTCAAAGACATATGTAACTTCGTATAAGATGAATAAAGTCTAAGGAAAAAACGTGCCTCGGAAATCAAGAAAAAGTCATTCTCGAATAGATGGCGCACACACCTTTGGCCTATGCTCGGCTAGATGGCGTGACGACACCGTTTCATATTTAACAATTTTAACACATAGATATTAGGGAATGAACATGGGTCAAAACGATATAAAAATAATAAAATCATTTATCCATATATATACATTTTTTTGATAATTTTATACGTTTTCATTTTGAGTTTTAGTCGTGTGTCGATAGATGGCAGTAAATTTACTGTGACTACAAAATTTACTATGACAGGAGCCCTCTATACTATCTATTCTCTTTGCTATGGTATAAGCTAAGCTATAAGATTAAGGGGTATCGTCTTGGGTCGTCCCATTCGTTTATCGTCAAGTTCTTAAATTAGTCCTATTCTGCTTTCGTCACGCATTCTACATTGAAAGCCACCGACGATTGTGACGAATGTAGAATGGGTGACGAAAGCAGAATAGGACTAATTTAAGAACTTGACGAAAAACGAATGGGACGACCCAAGACGATACCGATTAAGGAATACTAACACTTTTTGTATCTTGCTTGTTTTTTTAGTAGTGCTGTCAGAACGATGCAGTAGGTTTTTAGCTCTCTGGAACAAACACATATAGGGTAAATCGACAAATACTGGCCACTGTTCAGTAACTGGCCACCCTGCAATAACTATAGCCACCTTATACTAAAATGAATTCTGTTTATAGGTGCATAGAATTCGTTCTTACTTTAGGATGGCCAGTTATTAACCGGTGGCCAGTAATGAATTAAATAAAGGGATCACAAAAAACGTTATTGCGTAGATATTTTTGAAAATTAACAATAACTAAGGTAGTGGAGCCATCTAGTGAATAAATGAGTAAGTAACTTATCCCACAATGACTAAAGATAACGATTACGCCATCTAGCGACAAAACCGTCACTTACCATGATAGGATCGTGTGGCACCGAACGCGCTTTCAAGTGATCTTTAAACGCGTTCAACGCCTGTCTCGCGGCCGGAGCCCTGGCAGTGAGCAGCGCCTGCACGGGCGGGCGGCCGGCGGCGCTGAGCCACGCCGCGGCCGCGCGGAGCGTGTCCGCGGCCTGCGCCTGCGCGGCGCCGCACGAGCTCGGCCCCGACCCGGACACGCTCACGCTGTCTACGCTCGAGTCTGGTCATAACAAACACATTTTACAACAACGAAATAAGGGTCTCCAGTACTCCATTCTCTAGACTCCTTAACGACTTACGGATCAAAAAAAGACCAAATCATAGAGGACCTCTTGACTCACCGGTTACCTTGATTATTCTAAAAAAATATTGAAACCAACTTGTTTTGACAAGTTCTACGCAAGGTATGGCAACTTGTCAAAAAACTATGCAAAGCCGAACTCTATTTCATGATTTATGTGTAAAAATATGAGTGCACTCATCATACTCAAAAATATAACCCATAGCTCGTCAGCGAATTATGAACTACGGGACATACTCGTATTTTTGAGTAAGTTATATGCACCCATATTTTTACACTTGACTGTACCACTGTCTATAAATCGTTGTTTTAAAGTACCTTCTTCCAAAGCGATCATGTCCATCAGGGTGGTCGGTGACAGCGGCCGCGTGTGCCGGTTCAGCAGCTCTTCAAAAGCGGTCTCCAGTTTCAATACACCTGTATTGTACAGCTGATTCTACGGGAAACAAGTTTCACAAGTTTTAAAACTGGTTTACTTTTGCAGTATACCTGCCAAGAATCTAATACAATTATTACACAATGCTAATGATAACTCTAGCCTCCTAATACATTTCAAATATATTCAATTGGAATAGAGTTACCGCAAAATATATGGAGCTTTACAGCGCCATCCCATCTCGTTTACTGGTCAAATTCGAAGCACGAAATAGTCTTAGATTTTACGCATCTTATTCAATCAATGTACCTACCTTTTTCATTGGTAAATTTCGGATACTTCATTTGTTTGGGTGGGTTTTAAAGCTATTTTTTTGCTGTTAACTCCATGACAATACTTACAATGTTTTCTAGTTCGACACTCTGCGGGTTATTCTTGTTGAAATAATTCTGAGCTTCCGCCAACTTATCTAATGCCTGAAATTGAAAAGCAATATTAGCATAAAAAATGAAAGAGATTGAATTACCTGAATCCATCTATATTTTATTAGAAAACCACGGGTGACTGCCATCTGACCTTCAAACCCAGATAGGAATAAGATTTCATTGGAATAAACGTTCCTTTATGTTTTTGTACATCGAAAAGCGATTGGTAAACATCACAAAATATACTTCATACTGACTGTCGTTTAGAATACTGAATGAAGGAAGGAGTAAGGCTCGGAAACCGGTTAAATTTCTAAACAGTTATCGTGTACAGTCAACGGTAAAAATATGGGTGTACAAATCATCTCATAAATATGTCCCATAACTCTTATGTCAGTGAATAAAGAACTATGGGACATATTTTTGAATAAGTTGTCTACACCCATATTTTTACCGTTGACTGTACTCGACGCAAGACCTTCTAATTTCAGTTACGCTCGTAAAACTGATGTTTTTAAACCGGTTTCTAGGAGAACATTTTCATAAAGTTCTTGTCAGATTAACCAGATTAGAACAATAAAAACCGGTTTCTTCCTATGTCTTTATTTACGCGGCACACCACCAGGGCGGCCCGGCGGTTAAGTCGCCGGTTTATTAAAGTTACAATAGTTGTAGTCAGGGTTGGGCAAAATACTGGCTTCCACGTATTTCAAATACAAATTACAAAATACATTTTTAAAAGTATTTGAAATACCAAATACAAATTACTTTGGTGACGGGTATTTGAAATACAAAATACAAATTACAGTGTTTAAAATAATGTATTTCAAATACAAAATACAAAATACCTTTCAATTTTTTTGTTTAATTATTTAGTTTTTTTAACGAATATCCTTTCCTAAAAACTTATAGGGTCATTGCGCTAGTTTTCGTCCACTTGACGAAATTTGAATATAAACCTACATTGCTGCACAAATTTGGACTGATTTCAATCCTTAATGTCGAAACAATATATATATCTGTCTACATATCAAAATTATGGACCAGACCAGGACTGGTCCATAAATTCAAAGTCGCTCAGCGAGCTATGGAAAGGGCTATGCTCGGAGTCTCTCTGAGGGATTGTATTCGAAATGAAGTTATCCGTCAGAGAACTAAAGTCGTCACATAGCCCACCGGATTAGCAAGCTGAAGTGGCAGTGGGCCGGTCATATTAGCCGTAGAACCGATAACCGTTGGGGTAGACGAGTTCTCGAGTGGAGACCGCGCATCGGCAAACGTAGCGTAGGACGCCCTCAGACTAGATGGAGCGATGACCTTCGCAAGGCGGCTGGCAAGAGCTGGTTCAGACTTCAGAGTTGCCGCAAATCGTGCTCAATGGCGTGCAATAGGAGAGGCCTATGTCCAGCAGTGGACGAGAGTAGCCTGATGATGATGATGATGATGATATCAAAATTATATTTCGCAAGTAGTAAATTAAAAATGAAATATATTATTTGCTAATCCGTCAAGTAGTCTAAAACTAGAGCATGGACGGAAACTACTGCAATGACCCTATACCCTGGCTGTTGACGAAAAGTTCCGCGCAGAATAGCTCGCGCATTGTATTTGCCCTCGTACAAGTCGTACATTATATTTAAATAAACGTTCCATTTTAGGATTATAGAATTTAATAAAATGTATTTTGTAGAAATGTATTTTGATGCTTGAAGTATTTGAAATACAAAATACAAAATACATGTGAGTGCAGTATTTGAAATACCAAATACAAAATACTTTTCCAGGTAGTATTTGAAATACAAATACAAAATACAAAAATGTATTTCAAATACGTATTTCAAATACATGTAATTGAAATACTGCCCAACCCTGGTTGTAGTACTTAAAATGTTCGCGTTCTTATAAAAGTTCGGAGGAAAACCGAAATAAACCGGTATTTTATAAACCGGTTCCGAGCCTTGGGAAGGTGTAACATTATGTAAAACACAATGTCACACCTTTATATAATTATAACAAGGCCAGTGGTAGACTAATTGAAATACCTCTAAGTAAATGTTGAGCGTGTCAGTGCTGGATGTATGCGGACCAGCCTGTACAAGGTCTGCCAGTTCTCGGGACACCATGTAGTAGTTGATCACATGGTCCAAGGCTTTCACTGTGCGTTCCATGTCTGCAACGATGAGGTGGATTAAGGGACCTCCCAACTATAGTCCAGTACTGCAACTATGGTCCACAAGTTCAATAATTAATTAAGTATCAATACTAATGCTTGTTTTACTTAAGTATGTATGAGTGTTTATTTCTATTTGTCATTAAAGTCACAAGATATTAGAGTTAAATTTGGACCTTAGTTGGGAGCTTTTGGACTATAGTTGGGAGGTTTTACAGCTTTGGAAGAGTTCAGGAAAAATATAAAATGGGGTATGAAAGTTTCAGCTTTATCACACAGAAATAAGCAGTGGCGGATTTGCAAAATTGATAGGCCCCAGGCCCTATAGTAACTACTAGCCGCCCCTTTCTCAGCACCCATCATATAGACTGCCGCCCTAGGCCCAGGCCTACTGTGCCTTAGGGCAAATCTGCCACTGGAAATAAGAGTGTTTCTATTATTGGAAACACGATTTAATTAATAATAAAAGTGTGCTAACTACTAACCAGTTAGTGAAACTTGAAAATGATTTCTTGCTATGAAATTAGCAGTGTAACAAACAAAGGTGACATAACAATAAAATCCTCCCTGATTTTAATATAATTGTAAGGTTTTATCTTATTTTTAGGGTTCCGTACCTCAAAGGGAAAAAACGGAACCCTTATAGGATCACTCGTGCGTCTAACTAAACAAATGAATGTTGGGGCCACTTTTGGGGGGTAAATGGGGTAAACATTTTGACAATAGGTACTTAAAACATGTAATGTGTCAGTCTCAAGAAAGTTTGTGATGACATACTGTGGTGTATCTGCTGCAGGCGCGCCGTGTCACCATACAGCGGCAACACCGCAGTCTCCAGCTGCTGCAGACGCTGCTCGCAAGCTCCCAGCACGTTGCACACGTCCCCGGCCAATGCCGAGCTGCGGCTAGCTGCCGCCTTCAGCTCCGCCATGTTGCTCATCTCCTGAAGATGTTCATATTGTAATATGTACAAATTATCATTTCATATTCCTGTAACTTGCCTCTGCCCGCGACTTATCAACGTAGATGTCATTAAATGTATTTACACCTTTATTTAAAAATAAAACGTTTCTTAGTGCAGTTCTAAAATTTTGACGTATAAATGTTTTAAATTACAACCTTCCTTCAACGGTTTAGGCTATGCGTTGCCTGTCAGTATCTAAGTAACGGAACTGTTTCATATAATTATAAAGATAGAAGTGCTGTATATAAATATGTTTTTTATACGCCCACTTTGCACTCGTAAACAATTTCAAGATAAAATAAACTCTACAATTGTGCAGTGCAGTTCGTTGGAGATAGTTAGAGCAAAGTATTTAAAATGTAAGAGAGTAATTAAAGTAGAAAATCAAGTGGGGAAATGTAAGTGAAAACAAACCTTCTTGAGTTTCATTTCAATCTCGAATTTCTTTTCTATCGCGTACATGATTAGGAATTACGAGCTATTATATTGTGTGTAGCACCATATACAACTGTAAGCTTAAACTTAGTATGTTATTGGCTCTATGAACTAGTTGATAACAAATAAAAATGATTATTTTATAATTATACAAAATATTTTCACTTTTGTGACTGACTTTTCCCTAGTTTTGACATTCAGTTGACACTGACAGTGATAGTTAACAAACTTTCCAAACATCGCACGACTTTTTGAGCTATTAATAAAATAAAATAAAATTATTAACATCGATCTAAAAACTATACAACTTATAAAATAAAGTATGCATTATTCATGATATTTTCATCAGGACATAATTTACTTTCAATACTTATTTCTGCTATTTTGATATTTAATATGTAGCATAACGTGGCTGGGTGGGTGGCTTATTCATCTGCAGTCATTGCCACTGTCATTAAAAAAAAACAAGATAGTGATGTGTAGACCACTAACATTTTATGAATTTACACGATTTGTACATTAATCGATATAAAAATATTTTTGATTGTATTCATTTTTATAACACGTGCTATCGCTAAAACAATATCTTTAATACAAAATCAATATCTTTAATATAATCTCAATAACTCATCTCGAAACAGAATATGTAATAGTAATAAGTACAGAATTCTCACTATCTATTGTTTAAACAAAACAATTTTTAACAGATTTGTTTTCGTTAACATGTTTTTAAAAATCTGCCCGAACGAAGACGGGATACCTTAATATGACACAGCAGAAAATTGCAATTAAATATGGACTACTCTAAGCTATAGATGGTCAAGCAAATCTTGTCAGTAGAAAAAGGCGCGAAATTCAAATTTTCTATGAGATAGAGAGAGATATCCCTTCGCGCCTACATTTTTCAAATTTGCCGCCTTTTTCTAGTGACAAGATCTGCTTGACCAAGTATAATTATTTATACGGTTTAACTCACGTAATATACTATCCTGTGGAATCTACCAATCAACCAATGTGTCATAGTGATGAATTAATGATGCTTAACAAAGCAATGGCTTAAAATTTCCAATTTTGTCAATCAGATTTCTCAATTAATTTTCTAGCAGTAGTAAGGCTTAGCACAGACCGGGACCCGTGAGAAAGACTATCCGTCTTTTTCAAATTGTATTAATTAGAGAGGGACGGGTAGTCCACATCTCGGGACTGACACTGTCGTGGCGCTCCTGTGCTAAGCATTGACGTATAAAATCTCAGGACTGGCCTTACGGGCAATAAGAATAGGGCCAGTACAGCGATGTGACACCGCTACAACGCGATTGGTTGATGAGTTCGCATCACGCACGCATTGGTCGCAACTAGCTGCGTTAGGCTGCGCGATTGGCTCGAATTGGTGAGTCACACCGCTGAACTGGTACCATTTTAGTGCCCGTAAGGCCAGTCCATAGATATAATACGTCAATGGTGCTAAGACCATTTTCAATTATTTATTGTTAAAATTTTCAGTACCTTTTCAGTACTTTCAGTAACTGATATCGATTTTTAACCGACTTCAAAAAAAAAAGGAGGTTCTCAGTTTGACCCGTATGTATGTATGTATGTAAGTATGTCTGTATGTATGTATGTATGTATATTTGTTCGCGATTATCTCGCGTTTGGATGAACCGATTTTGATGCGGTTTTCAGAAAAGTGTTTGTCATGCCGGCTACATACGTAACGATAAATCGTTGCGATAAAACTGTGCAGTCCGACTGTGCAGATAAATCGAACCGTGTGTATGACAAATCGTTACGATAAATCGTTGATCGGTGGCAGTTGCAAATTATATCAGAAAAATCGTTGTCGAAGCGAACTGCACAGTTTTATCGTTGCGTGTGGATGGCGACCGTTCATTTCGGCAGTACTTCACGTCGCTCGCTTGTGTGCGCACGTGGGTTACCTATTATTCAAGTAAGTACATTAATGAAAAAAATAAACTTTAGAATTTGGAAAGTAAAGAAAGTGAATTAAACTAACATTTATTATGTGTAATCAAATATATATACTGTTACTGTCTATCCTTCGGGGCCCCCTGAGGAACGGGGCCCTGTGTGCACGGGCCCCGTGTGCCCTTATGGTCAAGACGGTACTGCATTTAGTGCCAGTGACCCGATAGTAGGGTTCTCTGTTCGTAGTCGCTGTTTTTACAAGCTTTTATTTAGTTTCACCTGACTGTTGTCTGTCTGTTTGTCGGTCTGTAATCAAATCTAGCAAGTTAAATTTGATCCACTTCCCGGTTTCCGATTGAGCTGATTTTTTTTTGTATTTGCATTGTATTTGTAATTTGCATGTATAAATCGGATGACAATCCAATATTATGGCACCATTGAGCTGATCTGAGGATGGAGACAGGAGGTGGCCATAGGAACTCTGTGATAAAACAATGCAACCTAATAGTGTTAGGGGTTTTTATAATTGTCTTGATGAGTATTAGTTGTCTGTTGTAAGAAAAGTACAGTCAGCAATAAAAGCTTGTACCAAAAATGAAATTTTTGGCAAAAACTTATTTATGTACTTACGGGATTTTTCATGTTTTCCTACGCTCATACTATAATTTTATTTAATCGTATGGCTTTACCTACATTATACATCTGTATAATAGAGAAATCATAAATCTAACTCCAAAGCAGTGCCATTGTGGATGACATGTTGTTTCTGATGAGCTTTGCGGAGAACTGACGATCGGCTCCGATATCGGAGGCGTGTGGAGGCACTAGGAACGTTCGATTTATCGCACAGTCGGACTGCACAGTTTTATCGCAACGATTTATCGTTACGTATGTAGCCGGCATTACATTCTGGAGAAGGTTTTAGTATACACAGATCTGAGCTGATGCTGAACCCTGGATGTACCTAGTGGAACTCAGGTTTGGTGCAACATAGGCCCACGCTGTTTTGGTCATCAGACGCGTCTTGATGAGCACTTGGAAGATCAGTACCCAAGATAGAGCTGATGCTGAACCCTGGCTGTACCTAGTGGAACTCAGGTTTGGTGCAATATAGGCCCACGCTGTTTTGGTCATCCGACGCGTCTTGATGAGCACTTGGAAAAGCAGTACCTAAGATAGAGCTGATGCTGAACCCTGGCTGTACCTAGTGGAACTCAGGTTTGGTGCAACATAGGCCCACGCTGTTTTGGTCATCCGACGCATCTTGATGAGCACTTGGAAAAGCAGTACCCAAGATAGAGCTGATCAGCTGATGCTGAACCCTGGCTGTACTTAGTGGAACTCAGGTTTGGTGCAACATAGGCACACGCTGTTTTGGTCATCCGACGCGCGTTGAAGAAGACTTGGGAGAGCAGTACCCAAGATAGAGCTGATGCTGAACCCTGTATGTACCTAGTGGAACTCAGGTTTGGTGCAACACGGGCCCACGCTGTTTTGGTCATCAGACGCATCTTGATGAGCACTTGGAAGAGCAGTACCCAAGATAGAGCTGATGCTGAACCCTGGCTGTACCTAGTGGAACTCAGGTTTGGTGCAACATAGGCCCACGCTGTTTTAGTCATCCGACACGCCTTGATGAGCACTTGGGAGAGTAGTACCCAAGATAGAGCTGATGCTGAACCCAGGCTGTACCTAGTGGAACTCAGGTTTGGTGCAACATAGGCCCACGCTATTTTGATCATCCGTCACATCTTGATGAGAACCTAGGAGAGCAGTACCCAAGATAGAGCTGATGCTGAACCCTGGTTGCACCTAGTGGAACTCAGGTTTGGTGCAACATATATACACTCTGTTTTTAGTCATCCGACACGCTTGATGAGCACTTGGGAGAGCAGTACCCAAGATAGAGCTGATGCTGAACCCTGGCTGTACCTAGTGGAATTCAGGTTTGGTGCAATATAGGCACACTTTGTTTTGGTTAACCGACTTGTTGTCGTGTGCCTATGTTGCAGAGTTCCACTAGGTGGGTCAATCAACTTTTTTCTAACCGCCCTTAAAAAAAGAAGGTTCTCAGTTTGATCCGTATGTTTGTATGTATGTATGTTTGTTCGTGATTATCTCGCGTTTAACTGAACCGATTTTGATGCGGTTTTCAGAAAAGTGTTACATTCTGGAAAAGGTTTTAGTGTACAGTACATGGATGGTTTGAAAAACTAATTGGACCCGGTAGGTGGCGATGCTATCGGTATACCTACCAACAAATTTAAGTTGATGAAACCGATTTGGATAAAATAGTGGGAGTGGGAGTGGGAGTCGGAATCGGACTGGGGCTGGAAGTGGGAGTGGGAGCAATATGCATACAAATCGTTTAGCACCGAAACGTCATATCATGTTTTGTCGCGATTATCATCGAGTTAGACCATCACCAACATTAGTAGGTAATTACTAGCCCAAAATGGAAAAGATAGCAAACTAGTATTTTAGCCCAAAACCTAGAATAAATGGAGTACTTACCTATCACTAAAAAGTAATAAATAAAATAAAATAAACAAAAAAAATTAAAAATAAATCAAAAGAAAACTAAAACAAAATAACTTAATACTAAATCACACTAAAACTAAATGGAGAGCCTAACAAACTAGTATTTTAGCCCAAAACCAAAAATAAATGAAGTACCTATCACTAAAAAGTAAAAAATAAAAAAATAAATAAAAAAAGATTTTTTTTTTTAAATAAACAAAAAGAAAACCAAAATAAAATAACTTAATATAATTTCTTTTAAAAAAAACGGAACCGCTTCCAAAAAACCAACCCACTGAAAAGCACAAAATAATTTTTATATGGCACCCCTATAAGTGTCCAGTCCCTATCCTGTCGTAAAGCAAATTTCTGCCAAAAAGTAATTAATACCTAATAATAAGAAAATTAATAATCATCCGGGTAATTACTTAGTTTTTAAAGGCGGTGCCAAACCTACAAAAACATTATTTGCTGCCAATCAGAAAAAAATACGAGTATGTAGTATTAGGTCATTACCTATGAAATTGGCGTTTTGTTCGGAGAATTTCAACGAAACACGAATTTCCATACAATTAATTTTGCGGATATTTTTTTGATGGCTAATTCAAACCAAACAAAATTTTTCCAGTAATTTTTGACACCTTTAAGGTATGTTTTCAATATCTCCATTTCTTGAAAATTGGTACCATTAGAAAAATATAAGTAATTTTAATACTCGAACCGACAGCACATGAAAAGACCTATTTTCAAGGCTTAATTCTGAACACTTAACAATAAAAAATAACAATTAATTGTATGTAAAATCGTTGTTTATTGAGTGCACTGTAGTTTTATTGTAATTGTGTATGTACTTTTGTAAAAAAAAAAAAACTAGGATCAGACTTATATCTATGAACAAAAACGCCAATTTCATAGGTAAGGACCCAATATATACCTAGAAGAACTAAATTAATGAGTAAACTAAGTATGTCTTTATAATGCAAGTAAGTGCAGATGCAGAGTTCTTCGTTGTCTAAAATATCGGTTCTCTAAAATTTTGGTGTGTCACCGACTTCAAAAAGTAAGTCATTACCCGGATGATTATTAATTTTCTTATTATTAGGTATTAATTACTTTTTGGCAGAAATTTGCTTTACGACGGGATAGGGACTGGACACGTATAGGGGTGCCATATAAAAATTATTTTGTGATTTTCAGTGGGTTGGTTTTTTGAAGGCGGTTCCCTTTTTTTTAAAAAGAAATTATTTGACTTTTAATTCATGCCAAATATCTATTACTTATTAAAATAATATATATTAAATGTAACGATCGATAGTTGAAGACAATCGATAACGATCAACTAAACTGTCATGTCGTCGCATCACTAATTCTGGTGACGTGCGTGAAACTTCTCGATACGTGGCTGGTTGACGTCTAGTGTTTCGCTACGTTCTCTCACTCAAGCTTGCATTTACCTCAGGAATTGGGTGCTTCAACGCAGTTTTCTAACTAGAATTCTGTTAAATCTAATTACTCAATAAGTAAGTTTCTATTTAAAAGTGATATTATCTCAGTGACCGTTCTCCTAAGTGTAAACATTTTCTAAATTGGTGTACTAATTTTCAGAAAATGGATCAGATCGCTAAATTCGTGGAGCCTGGCAAGCAGTTCGCTAAGGATTCTCTCAGACTGGTCAGGAGATGCACGAAGCCCGACAGGAAAGGTACGTGTCATGATATTCATGTTATTTTCTGCCATAGAAGGTAGATTGGAAAGTAAGACATGTAACTGTAAAATGCAACACAACACACAACGGCTGTGGAATAGACTACGCTGCCAATTTCGAAAGAAAGCGCGTTAAAGTCAAAGATGGGCAAAGATTATTCACAAACAAGTATAAATTTGGCATTTTTCCATAATAATTGTAAATAATACTTAGTCAAAATTAGTATTTATATAGGTAGTATTCATTAATTGTACATGTATTTGTCAATGTAACTAGGTACAGTCGCCATCAGATATATCGGAGCGTCCGAGGTGCTCAAAAATATCTGAACACGCACTCTAACGCCTTGACAATAGAGGCCTGTTCAGATATTTGTGAGCGCCTTATCCGCCCCGATATATCTGATGGCGACTGTACGAGAGAAGTATGTATGAGAGTTATTTATTTCGCATATTTTTTGGCATAAAACTTACAAGAATAATAGGTACCTAGCTATAGTTTGTGTAATATCTTGATCCAATTTCATGATTGTTTGTATAGCTAGCCATACACGTACGGATTTACCCGCCGGATCTGCCTGAAAGATGTATCTGACGGGCACATCCCGAACGTTGGTTTTTAGCACGGACAAATCTGTGTCTATTTCTCGCCACACATTGACGGATGTGCCCGTCAGACACATCTTTCAGGCAGATCCAGCAGGCAAATCCGTATGTGTATGGCTAGCTTATTACTTAGTGTTATTGCGCATTCTCCCATGATTCAGCCACACAATTATGGAACTATAATAGTTCTATATCTCTTATTGCCAATACCAAAGACTTAGTAATTTAAAGAATTGCAAAGATGTTAAGTTGGGCAATAGATTGTAACCGTAAATATAATGTGTAAAGTTAAAGTCAATTTTGGTCTCATAATGTGCTGTAACTAAGGGTACAGCCCAATATCAACTTACATGCATTACGACAAGGTTCACAATGCTGCGCCACACATGATAGCCGTGGCGTTCAAAGGTTTAATGCTTGAACACAGAGGGCCTACCGCAAACCACGCTCGACGTGTTGCTTCCCTGTCACATTTAAGTATGAATTTACAAGTACAACAGAGAGGCAAACGTCAAACGTGGTTCACGGTAGGCCATCAGACTCTGTTGTTGTGTTGCAGCCAATAAAAATTCCTTGTATTGATGGTAATTTCTATTAACATTTCTGTTATGTATAGACAATGAGGGTAGGTTTTGACATTTGTGTACAAAGTGGGGTACTTGTGAAAAGGCAGTCTGTCAATGCGAACCTGGACCCCTAAACGAGTTATATTAATTTCATATTTTCTCTTTCCAGAATTCCAAAAGATTGCCATCGCGACAGCCATCGGTTTCTGCATCATGGGTTTCATCGGTTTCTTCGTGAAGCTCATACATATCCCCATCAACAACATTATTGTTGGATCATAAACTCCTAGTTTTAGTTTAGACGTAATTCTCATTCGGAGGTGGACGGGACTTACTCCAGGTGTAAAAGTGAGGCCAAGGGAGAGCTGCAGCATTATATACAATGTTTGGTATGCCCCTCCTCCCCTCCGCTAGGCTTTCAGCGAAATGAACTTGCCCCACGGTTTATCTCAGTGATGTTGTGAACGCGCTCTCAATGTGTCCGTTTTCGTAACGCTCGCTTACTACTAAATGAGCGCTTTTCGCGAGCGGTGTGCGCCAAATGTGGATGCACCTTAAAAATCATGTTTATTGTCGTGTTTTACACCATAAAATACAAATTATTTGAAATCATAAACATTACATAATCATCTACATTAAACTAAATTGGTAAATTTTTAATTATAAATGAATGTCAATTAGACTAAGTTCTGTCCACCTCCACTCTTACATTAAGGCCCGGACACTAAGTTAAAGCATCCCATTATTTTCATTTTATATTTTAAATTGAATGAATAAATTATTCAACTTCTTATAATGGCTTTCACTTATATGAGTTCACTTAAAGAAGTCTTGTATTGTATATGTATGTATGTACCTATAAGTCATAGGAGTTATCTCTTTAACAGATTGTAGTAGGATTGTAAGGTCTAGGAAAGAATTGTATAGGGACCGTGCGCGTTGGAGGGTCTGCCATCTTGTGGCTTGAATCGGAAACATATGTGCACATGTACATTGTCAATGCAAGTGCTACCATCTACCGTTCTCGTTGGTACGTTTCCTTGTGCATAGTAGGTTCTGCCATACATCGGAAGCATAAACTATCTGACGGCTCCTATAGTGCCTCCTATAGTTCACGCACGCCCCGTCTCGAATAAGTGACGCGCTGTACGTGATTCATTTTCACCACGTCGTGCGTTGGCGTCGCTTTTTATCTCAGCCCCCACCACCAACTTCGCACATCACTACACCTTATAAAACAAAGTCCCCCGTCGCGTCTGTCTGTTTGTGTGTATACAATACAATACAATACAAATACTCTTTATTGCACACCTCAATAAAAGAAGACAATACAGAAGAAAACAGAAATACAAGCAGAGGTAAACAACAGGCGGTCTTATCGCTAAAAAGCGATCTCTTCCAGACAACCTTTGGTTAGCGGAAATTAATAAATGTACATATGTCAGTAGGTGTTGCAAATGCAATGAAAGAAACCTATCACTAAATACATCGAGAACAGACAAATTACCATGCAAATAAAAATACATATACATACTTTATATACATACATAAATAAAATATATATGTATATATGTATGTTCGCGATAAACTCAAAAACTACTGAACGGATTTTCACGTGGTTTTCATATATCAATAGAGTGATTCTTGAGGAAGGTTTAGGTGTATAATTTGTTAAGGTTTTGTGTAACCCGTGCGGAGCCGGGGCGGGTCGCTAGTAGCCAATAAAACTTCGTACAAAAGTAGGAAATTGGATTGGACAAGCAAACTGTCATTTTAACGGGATATTACTAATGGAAAGGTTTTAATGAATGGGCATATTGAAAACAAAACAACTTTATTATATTAAATAAAAACAATACATTTAACAATCTAAATTAAACGAGTCCAATTCAGATTATTGAGATAATATTATAAAATGTATTTTAAACCTGTATAAAATAGGACTTTGTACCTACATCAATTTAACAAGTACAACAACCAAATAAGTCACAAAAAATAAAAATAACTATGTTGTTATTAATTGAATCGTTTTGAATGTCGCAAAACGACATAAAAGTAATCAGATAAATAAAATTACTTACACAATATAATATTTACTGATCCAATCAAAACGTAGATTAGAACAGACAACTCATTGTCTGCAGTGTTACTTTTGCCACAGGGACTTTTGTAACTTGGGTAACTGAAAAAAACATTCTGGTAATGAAAGCCAGAAACAAGTAAGGTTCAATAATTGTGAAATAATTTTTCTAAGATATTGTCTGATGTGTTACCCAAGTAAATATTGTTGGTTCCAATTAACACATTCACTGCCAGCGACCCGCTATAGGCGGGTTCTCGATTCGTAGGCGCTTTTCGCTACACACGGTTTTCTCGTATATCGGTTACGCTCGTAGCTCGCGCTGGCACTGAATGTGTTAACACATTCACTGCCAAGAACATGTGTGTTTGATTTGTGCTGGAAACGGGGCGCCCGGCACCGAAAGTGTTAAGTTACTCTACTTATATTGAAACACAACAAACTTGTCAATAGAAAAATGCGCAAAATTCAAATTTTCTATGGGAGGACAAACCTTTGCGCCTACATTTTTTTAACCCTTTACCAGGCTGACATTTCAAAAATGATAATCGAATGTCAGTCTCTCATCGAAAATAGAACACATTTTTGAAGTGCCGTATGTGGACTATGTGGGAACCGTTGCCGTGTGGGTTCCCTTAGCCTAGTACCTAAAGCACAGAATAACTAATAGTACTACCGTACAGAAAATTCACTCCTTCACAAAATTCAGGTATAAAACGTAAAGGGTTAAATTTGCCACCCTTTTCTACTGACAAAGTCGTTGTGCCAGAGAACAGTTATCTTATACATTACAAAAACTTTATTATTGTGATTTTTTAATAACGTGTATGTAGAACCCAGGTACGGGTACTTCGGACAGAGGTTTGAAGTCGGCGTATAAGCTGTGCGTGTTGCCGGGGCCGAACGCGCCCTTCAGTATTTGCGTGAACTTTTCTAGTTTGTGCGGGTAGTAGCAGAGGCGGAAGTCGCTGAAAATAAAACGGAAATTTTAATTAGTGACAAACGTTGGTGACCTTTTTTGGCAATAGGGGTTTATTTGCGTTGGAACTATTAGCCTTCTTGTAAAATAAAAAAGAAGCTATTTCCCACAGTGGGACGAACATTGGCTGATGATGATGATAGCATAGTCAAATATACCTACCTAATACACACAGAAAGACAAAAGTAATATTCTCTTCGATTTATAACCAGTGATCGGACAAATCATCGCAAAACCATCAAAAATCATTTATATCTCAAAATAGGACAAGATTTAGGTATTAAACTCATATTATGTACACAGTATCTTTATAAAATTTCCAGATTATACTCAAAAACTGCAGTTCAAACGTGTTAAAAAAATTGTATCATGTTCCATACCATATTTATTTTTGCGATAAATTGTCCGAACTCTGTTTATAACTGTATCCCAAATGTAACGAGCCTATTTCCTGGTTGTGACTTAAATAGGTCGTATATCACGCGATACCAGTCCCATCAGATCGATTATGTATGCGTATGGATGCGTACTTTTTGGCTGTACCAAAAATGCGCACAATTAGGTAAGTATTTAGCCAAAGATTTAAATATTATTAATATTCATACATCAAAACCTAAATCTATGTAATCCAGCGAATTGCAAGCTTGGAGCTTACCTTCGGTCCTCTCCGCCTTGGGAGCCCCCAATGCAGTAGTCCAGGGTGACTAGCTGCGGCTTGCCCCCCACCACCAGCACTGACGTTTTGATGTCTACTGGGTACTTGCACTGAAAAGCATGAATTTGACCGTTAGGGACAAAGATTTTATGTGTTCATTCGTATACGTAAATTATGTAAGTATACCTACTGAGAGCCGATAATAGTTAATACTTTATTCATTACAACTTATCACGGTTTTATATTAGTTTAGATCAAGGGTTTATAAGGTTAAAGACGTGTACTCGAAACGATGCGATTAATTGACAGTAGTGTCAGTAGTTAGGAGTCTAAACTTTAAGCCTAGAAGGAATATAATTCCCACAATGATTTTGAACTTTATTTCTAAGTGATAGGGTTCAATTTAACGAGATTTCTGACACTCTTATGCCCGTTAAGGGCTCCCTAAAAAGTAAATAAATTTTGCTAGTAGTTTCTATTTAGATTGATCACTATTTCAAGTTTGCACATGGCTCATTGTGACGTAAGAATAAAACACTAAATAAGAAGCTCTGACTCAGAAATTATCGATATGTTATGTCACAGGGTGATTATATTTTTTAACAGTGCCCCACATAAGGCACTTGTCCCACAGCCGACGATGAGCGATAAGCGAGTAGAACGATAAACTAGAAACGAATGGGCGAGCGGCGGGAAGCGAGTGTTAGCTCCAATAGTTTTGTCGCTCGGCTATAGGCGAGTGTTCGAGTGCGACGGGCTATTACTCGCGTCACTCGCTCGGGCGGTGCAGCGTAGCGGAACACGCAGACTGATTGGTCTCGCAACTTGAGATCTAACTACGAAGCGAGCATCGCCGAGCGAGTACCGCTGAGCTAGTTTTATCTTATCGCGGCGACAAACTAGTAGAGCGAGTGTTCTCGCCGGCAGTGTGAACAGCCAGCGATGAACTATTAATATATGTGTCGCTTTTACTAACACAGGATCCTAATCTTTTGTTCGTTTCTTGGGCGAGAAAATCGCCGATAGTTAATCGCTTACTCGCTCTTGGTGGGACAAGTGCCTAAAAAAGGTGCATTAACCTACTTACATTATAATAAATAGAATGTCCCGGCGTGGCCCCGCTATCGATCATAGCGTCATAATTCCTATGGTCAATGAACAGCAGTCCCCCCGGCTTGAGACACTTCGCGAAGTTCTCTAACGCTCGCTTCTGGACGCGCTGGTCGCCGTATTCGTCCAGTAAGTGGGCGAACGAGTTGCCGAGACAGATGACGGCGTCGAATGAGGCCCCGGGGAGGAAGGCCTGCACGTCTGAGTGGAGAGTCTCCCAGTTGGCTTCTTCGATTACTGGAAATATAAAGTAGTTAGATTGAGAACTAGCCGGGCATTTTCACTTAACTGTGCACCTTTAACGGCCGGTTAGCAATCGTTACAAAACTGACGGTATGTCAAATCCCATACATTTTGTCAGGAATGTAACGGTTAGACGTTACTGAAACACGACTTAAGTCGCGCTTTAAAGTACCTACAAGTTAAATGAAAATGCCCAGCCAGCACCACGCTACGGAACATATGTTGTCGGTAACGCAGGAGACCAAGTTAGTAAACCAATATGATATTTCAGGTCTTGCCAGTGGGTCAAATTTTACAGTAACAAAATGTACTTAGGATTTGTAAAAAATATATATATTTACAAAATAATTCAGGGGACAAAAAATGAGTGGAGTTCGAAAATTGATTGGCCTACGTCACATTTCAATTTGTAACATTCGGTATTATACTACATATATCTAACCTACATAACCAACCTACATAGTCTACCTACTCTACAATTCTACAGTGAATATAGAGTTCAATTACAATCACATGGGTGCGGCCATAGGGTAAAAGTGGGATAAATGTCTCAGTTTTAGCGATTTGTGCAGGCGCTAGGTCTATTATTTTTATTTTTATGTAAGTTTTTTCGATGAAAACTTAGCTTTACTAAACCATGACTAAAATTTGTTTAGGTATTTATTTTATTCATATTTTATAAATAAATAAAACAAAAAGGTTATTCAGGTATCAACCCATTACCTACATTACAATAATAGACTAAAATTAAAACTAAAAACGCTAAAACGCTGACACTAGTAAGCGCCACTTGCACCATCCCCCCAACCCGTGGTTAATCGGTTAACTCCGTTAAACCGGTTAATAACCCCGAGATAGTGTGATGGTTCAAGTGGCGCTAAAGGGTTAGGGTTAAACAAAGTATATACATACTCCACTTATCGAACCTGGGGTCCTTTCTCTTCTCCCAGCGCGCCTTGAGCGCGTGCTTCAACATCTTGTCGGAGGCGTCCACGGAGACCACCTCGAAGCCCTCGTTCACGAGCATCATTGAGTCAATCCTGAAACCATAAATCATATATTGCGAACCATGGTACGTACAGGGCCGTCCTAAACTATGCTGGGGCCCATGGGCACATACAAATTTGGGGCCCTTTTCGAAAGTAAACAAAAGAGAATTAAACTAACATGTTTCTACTATGATCTTCTATTTATTATGGGTAATCATATATAGGTACTGTTACTGTCTGTCCTTCGGGGCCCCCTGAGGATGGGGGCCTGTGCACGCGCGGGCCCCGTGTGCCCTTATGGTAAAGACCGACGGCACTGGGTACGTCAGGTAGTTGTTAAATTTAAATTATAGGAACACATGGCACCCTAAAGAGAGTATTGCAAAATATTCTTAAATCTAGTCAGAACTAAAGTTTATAAACCAACACAAGTTTACAACTAGTGGCTCTGTGAGCTGTAGACCTCGCGAGCATATAAAACAATACGAAAAGTGTAAAAAAAATACAAAAAGTTATATCCCAGCATATGGCTACGCCATGATGGTTCTTACTTAAGGTGACGAAATTTAGCTACTCATTCTCAAGTAAAAACTAAATATCTTATTACCTCCAATACCAGCAAAAAAAAAATTCTGAATTTTTGGCCATTTAATCTGTAAACATGTCTCAAAAAGAATACACTCTTATGATACCGATACGACTATTTGTTTAAGCGCGAGCTGTCACAACTTTTCCATTTAAAAAAAATTCCAAAAACCGGCTCGACAATTTTTTTTTATCGAATCATAGAATTCGGTTACAAAATTTCACGAGAATCGGTTAAGAATTGCGACCCGTAGAGGAGAACATCCGGACATACAAAAGCAAAACGCCCGAGTCAAAACGTAGACCTTCGCTTCGCTTCGGTCAATAACTCTACATTGTCAGACCAAGCTAAGCTGGCAGCGATTTTGATAGCCCAGACTGTGAAGTGTTATTTTAAATGACAAACTTCTATGAAATGATGATGTTTAAATAACACTTGCACACTCTGGGCTATGAAAATCTGGGCTAAAAAAATGTTGGCAGCAACATATCTTGGTGTGACTCTACCTATATGCTTTTAAATCCATTTCTTAGTAGGTACCTATTGTTTTACCTCTACAGAGTGGCCTGAAATACGTTGATATTTTTAGGGTTCCGTACCTCAAAAGGAAAAAACGGAACCCTTATAGGACCACTCGTGCGTCTGTCTGTCTGTCTGTCTGTCCGTCTGTCACAGCCCATTTTCTCCAAAGTACTGGACCAATTAAGTTGAAACACACATATGTAAATTCGTGACCCAAAGACGAACATCTTACGTAAACAAATGAATTTTAAACGTGGAGGCCACTTTTGGGGGGTAAATGAGAAAATTGAAAAATAATGTTTTTTAAACTATATCGTGCTACATATCAAATGAAAGAGCTCAGTTTCAATATCACAAATATTTTTTTTTGTAATTTTAAAATAAATAGTTTAGAAGGTATTTAAGAAAATAGCCAAAAAATGACCATGACCCCCGGCCCTTTATCTCCAAAACTACTGGGGCAAAATTTTTGAAAAAAATATACAAAATAGTTATTTACCTATAGATGACAGGAAAAAGGAAAACCTATTAGAAATATGCCGTCAAGCGTGAGTCGGGCTAATTACTTAGTTTTTGGTCCGACCCCTACGGGTTTTTTAAAGGCAATGTACTCGCGTTTCACATATAAAAATACATAGTTCAAAATTGTGTAATGTATGGAATCCTTGGAACGCGAGTCCGACTCGCACTTGGCCGGTTTTTTTACAACGGTATATACCTATTGTTGATAATTTGAACAAACTTTTCCGTTTGTGTAAAGTCATACATTGTGTATACTCCATATTAAATTTTTGAAGATTTCTTTTAGTTGAATGATGTATTTATTTGCGCGTCCAGCACATGACTGAGTACATCATGCAACTACTTACCACAAAAAGGCATACTGTCTGATGTATTTAATTATTTTAAAGCCATGGTTTTGATGAGTGACTCAGGAGACAACCATGGTAACCTGCATGCGCCTACACTATACGCTCTAACGACTTTAATTTAACAGACCGTACCTATACGCTCATTTGTCATCGCGATAAACAGACGTGAAATCTATAATATAATTTACGTCATCTTTTCTATAAAATATGGGGTATTATCTATGAACTGAACTATTGTCGATGGCGCTTACGCCGCACACCGTTGCGCGGCATTGTATTTATATCGTAGCATCGTTAATAATGGCGTAAGCGCCATCGACAATAAGGTCCCTTTGGGGTCATCCATTAATTACATCACACTTTTAGGGGGAGGGAGGGGGTCAAGAAAATGTGACATATTGTGACATGGGGGAGGGGGACACACAAACTTTGTGACGTCACTTTAACTTCATCACTAACCGAAAATTTATTTAAATTATTTTATTCGCTGTACATTTAAATAACAAGTTTTTAAAACGATAATCGTTTTTATTCGTTTAATTTTCTTTCCTAAGCAGTTTTGGGTTATAAAATTACTAATATTTATAAAAATATTTTGATAAAATATTAATAATACGTAGGTACTTACTTAATTCGATTTGGCGATTTCGTAGAAAAAATGTGACGTCACACTAGGGGGGAGGGGTTTGCCAAATGTAACCAAGTGTGACAAGGAGGGGGGGAGGTGTCAAAAAACCTAGAAATTCGTGTGACGTAATTAATGGATGACCCCTTTTCATAGATAACGTCACATATACGAAAAGCAATCATGTACTTATGTTATGATGAATAATCCTTGACCTATTGATGTGATCCGAGGGTTATTATGTATTTACATCATATTAATTAATAATATTATTTGTGAAGTTTTATCTCTTGTTATTAACATTTTGGATCGACCGTCTATCTTATTGCCATGCTGACGCTTGTTATCTAGGAATAGCTCTACCCACGAACTTGGATGCAAATAAATATCTCTGTATTTTACCTAGGTAGGTACCTACCTAATTCTCTATATTTCACTATATACATTAATAGGTATATACCTTAACATGCAGCCTTCTGATCTATGGACTGATCGGAAATAGTGTGTTAGATATGATTATTAATAAAACATTCAAAAAATAATCGACTCAGCGAAGACTTGACCGTCCATCAATATACCTTACAAAGGCTGTGGCGACCTCAGGCGGCTAGTATGTGATAGGTAGAGGGCGAGGCGCGCCCTGAATTTCGGGCTTCGCCTGATCTTTTGGCAAGTACCTACATCGAAAGTGACGTCCTCAGAAAGTGACCTACATCGAAAATTACGTAAAGAAAAAAAAATCGAAAATTAAGTCCTCAAAAAGTGACCTACCTCGAGACTTGTTTAAGATTGATTGTGACCATATGTATGCTCAAAAATCTACTCCGCCTAAAAGGGTTTGAAATATACTCATACCTAAAAGTCAACCTCTCAGTCATCACTCATCAGAGGGCCTACCGCGAACCACGTTCGACGTGTTGCCTCCCTGTCACACTTACGTACCAATTTACAAGTGTAACAGAGAGGCAACACGTCGAACGTTGTTCGGGGTAGGCCGTCTGATCAGTAATCGGACTTACCCAGTGCCGCATGCGGCGTCCAATATTTTCTTGCATCCTTTGGCTCGCAGCAGCCCTATCAAGAAGTCCTTATAGTTTTGGGTCCTCTGGTTGCTGTCCCCCACGAACTTCTTCCAGACCCTGGCCGCCTTGCCGTCGGCGTACTGATCCATCACACCCTCGGAGGGGATTCCCTCCGAGCGGGGGTGGAATACCTTGTCGGCCATTGTTGATCCCTGAAAGAGACAATTTTTTTAAAGAGGTTGTTGCCGAATTTTTTGCATAGTGGGTGGCGCGGGCGGGGTATAATGATGTGCCGTACAAATACTACCAAAATTGTGAAACCACATTTAACAATTTTAAAAACTTCTCATATTTTCGAGAACTTTTCAAACTTTTTTTAAACTTTACGTAACTTACAGTGGTGGGGTAAGGTGTGAAAAAACGGGCTGTCAATCATTATGAAATGAGGAGCCTTTTCAACAGGGCTTATTTCTATATCAACACCATACAAAAAAAGCCCTTATCAAAATACACTCCTCAAATACTTTCGCGCGCAATGTACCTAAATATTAAACTGCTAAATATTATAGTCGTCATAACTCATAATTTCTAACGAAACTATGCTCGTCTCTATGGGTTTAAAATACAATGTTTATACCTATTGCTATCTCTTCCGGCTCTATTCTGATAATATAAATATGCCTACGAATAAGTAGGTATAGGTAGGTACCTAATTTTGCTCTTACTTATCAGCTCAATCAGTTTGCTATTCAAGTTTCATTCCAACATTTCCGCAAGTCACTTTTGTTTTAGTTAACTATTAAATAAAATTTTATAACATTACGACTGGTACAAGTCCCAAACTAACTTATTAAATTTTAACTCACCAGAGACCACCAAAACCTCTCAAACAATCAGTTTATCTCATTACACTTAAATTTTCACTAAACCAATGTTGGTTAAACAATTTTGGTTTAAGTTAAATAAAAATATATATTTCTAAAATTCACTCGCCACGCGAAATTTTTTAACACTTACCGTATGAATCGTATGATGCAATATCAGTCAACTGACGCCGTCACCTCGGGACTGCCGCGGCCACAATGAGATGCCTGTGCTCGGTTCAAAGTTGTTTTTCTTGCGTGCTGCATAGACGCGTTTCCCGTGGCTTTGCTTATAAAAAATAATCTGTAAGGAGATTACGCATAGATTTTAGTATTTAAAAAAAATATAGGTCCCGTCTAATTATTTGACACCTAAAAAGGTACAAGTAGAAAGATTTTCATTTTTTTAATAAATTAATCTCTTTTAAAAATACCTATCGATCGTATTGACTTGGTTTTGAACCACCTTACGAACAAAATTTTTACACATCGAACAGACAAACAATACTCGTAGTAAGTATTAGCTAAACATACGAGTAGATGACTTGCAAGTTGAGTTTTTATCATCACAAGTTTCCTCACTTCATCAGTTTGCAACGTTTGCAATCAATCAGTATGAGTTGTTTACTTAAAGTGACGTAGGCAAGTTCCTCTAAAGGCCCTCCAAAAATGGTTACATGACTCTACTCTACCTTACAGAACCTAGTATAAATTTCATTCGATAGCGTGACGTGATGTACACGTTTGCGTTGTCATTTTGGATGGGGTTTTTAAGTTCCCAAAACGTCTCGATTGGCGCGCTGTTCAAAATCCCATACAAAAATAGACCTAACCCAAACGTGTACGTCACGTCACCCTATCGAATGAAATTTACAGAGTTCTTTACATAAAGTGACGTAGGCAAGTTTATATAAAGTAAGGCCCTCCAAAAATGGTTACCTTAGAGATGTGCAAGTTAGGGAAACTTTATAAAAAGTTGACGGAAATTTCAGAAAAAAATCACGGGAAATAAAACTGTGTGAAGTTTCCGAAATTTTTCTAAATGGGAATTTCGCAGGTTTTGAAACTTCCCGACGGAACATCAGTAGGTAGGTACCTACCTGTACCTACTCGGAGTAGGTGGAGTAGGCTACTCCAGCTATATTCAGGAGCCTATGAGATAGTAAGCAAAATTTAAGATGGGTAGGTATTTTAAATCAAGAGTTATGGTTCTAAATCGAAAACATTACTTTACACAAATCCGTGGAGCCAGTGAAACGGTGAAGTATGAAGAATAATTAAATGAAGTTTAGTTAGTCTATCTATGTTATTATTATTATCTATGATTAATTTTTATCACTTGAGTACAGGGCTATAACCGCGAAAATCGAAGTTCGTCAATTGCGGGCATTTTTCTCCGCCACTCTAATTACGGTTTAATGAGAGTAAAAGAGAAAGATCCCCGCAATTTGCGAATTTCGGTTTTCGCGGTAGGCCCCCTGACGCCATCAAATATATCGGAGCGGCCGAGCCGTGGTCAGATATTTGTATGGCGACCGTACCCATCTAAATCATATGCCACAAACTCGAATGGTAGTGGCATATTCCTTCGATCGCCATAGTCGGCCATAGCACATAGGTTAGAAAATAGAATGAACCTTAACACATTGTAATAAAGTCCACTATTGTGTTTTGTAAAAAAAGACGTAGACGTGACGTTCTAGTTTCGCCGCGTCTACGCGTTGATGAAGACTCACGGCAAAGAGTAAAAATGCAAAATGTGAATACCCATTTAGCGTTGAAGGTATTTTCCTGTATCATAATGAGCACCTACTTGTAATGCCGTATACAGTGTGTTGTTAGCAGTTATACGTGTAATCAACTTTCAGTTAATATCCAGTACAACTGAGCCGTGACAACAGTTTTCTTGGCTATCGCTACGCACTGTATCACGTCTAATCAAATGAAACGAACAATCTTATATTTGCCACCAAGCTACACCCTAATTCTTCGTAATAGAGTTCACTTTCCAACTGTTTTTGCTGTAGGTAACTTTTCCCGATTGTTGTTGGAACGTGCGATTCTCTATGAACTGCTGATAATATATGCTAAATGAGATAAAAAACCGGTAGCAGCCGGTTTTATTTTATAAGTTATGCCCATGTAGGCTTATTTAGTTTTGCTTAATTGAACAATACGGAAATTGGGTGCAAACAAGAATGAAAATAATACTATAGGATTTTCTTAAAAGCTGGAGCTTCGCCTCCAGAGTTAAAAAGATTAAAGTCTGGGCGAATCAACTTTAAAACCGTAACAGACTACCGCACCAAGGTCGCGGTGCGGTAGTCTGTTAGGGCTATTAGACGGACACGAATGTCCACATTTAATTGTCTGTTTCATACATTTTGCCTGATCAGATGTTAATGTTTTCAACGGGGGAGCCAATTTTTTTTAGCGATTTCCAGGTTGGTCTCAATGCTACTGTATATGGTGAAATAAAACGAGTAGTTTCGATAATGACGATATTAATATCACAAATACAAAAATACAGTCAAATTATTTTTACATACATTATATATGACAACTTAGACAACGCACAATTACTTATATTACGACTGCATATACAGAATAGCCTGTACTCGTAAAAAAAATCAGTGCAGTCAGAGTAACGGCAAAACATTTTTTAGCGCCACTTGCACCATCCCACTGACCCGGGGTTAAGCGGTTAAACCGTTAACGCAGTGTCAAATTGTACTGTTAACCATGGTAACTCCAGGTTTAACCGGTTAACCCCGGGTTAGTGAATGGTGCAAGTGGCCCTTAGAAGACTATTTGTATCTTTATCTACATAAATATCATAAACCCTCTAGGATACGTTCTTTCGAGCGCTCGATTTCGTCACTCGAAAGTTTGTGGAAAACGGCGAATTGATAATTTTGAAATACGAGCGATAGATATTGGGAATCGAGTGGTATTGGCCACTTGGTTTCAATTCTATTAGTAGAATTTAAATGCCTAGTAGGGGAGATATTTTGCATAAAATGGAAATTGTATGACCCTACTTCGCGTATGGGTCAACATTAAACTAAATAGGTTGTAAAATAATGGCTTAATACACTTTCGATTTTTTTCAATTTTAAAATATTCAAAACTTTATACTTTTGATTTGATACGTTAAAAAAACTCGCTTTGTTAACTACTGAAGTCACAATGTAAAGGTTTTCTTTGAATTATTTATAGATACATATAGTTATTTTAAACTACGATGCAAAGTGATCTAAAATAAAAGTGGAATGATTTAATGATATCAAATTCAATCAGATTGACAAGTTCATGATTAAATTAGTAATAAGTTTCAATTAATTGAAACTGTTTTAGTTTTTTTTTAACTATTTTGCGTCTTTGATACAAAATTATACATTTAATTCTTAGTTTTAAAAGCCATGTATTCTGTTGTACTTGGGTACTCAGTTTGTCAATCTTAAAAAAACCGGACAAGTGCGAGTCGGACTCGCCCACCGAGGGTTCCGTACTTTTTAGTATTTGTTGTTATAGCGGCAACAGAAATACATCATCTGTGAAAATTTCAACTGTCTAGCTATCACGGTTCGTGAGATACAGCCTGGTGATTGACGGACGGACGGACGGACAGCGGAGTCTTAGTAATAGGGTCCCGTTTTACCCTTTGGGTACGGAACCCTAAAAAGAGCAATTTTATTACATATTACATTTTATTCCTTCGAGTCCCAGGACCGACCTTAACCATTCGTAGACTAAAGATCGGTTTTCCTAGGATAGCGGTGCCGTCATATAGCGGCCGTCTCCATACTAAATAATACGGCTAAATATGGAAGTCGTAGTATTTGTATGGAGACGCCTGCTATAGGAAACCAGAGCATTATGTAAAATTTTGGCTGTTCAAAAGCAAAACAGTAACATAATATTGACGTGATGCTTGTTGAATGTAGGGATGCATTAATGACTTGATCAGTGTTAAAGCAAAGGTCAAAGGTTTTGTGGATTCAAAGTCAGAATTTAAAATGATCTATATATCTTCGTATTTTAGTTACAAAATACGTCCATTCTTAGGTCTTTATCACGCTGGCGATGAGCGCGCAGCCAGTTCTTTATACGCAGCGAAATAGTTGTGCGCTCGCGGTGGACTCGTTGCGCGCTCGCCTGCAAACCGCCGTGATAAGGCCCTTACATGGCGACCTTGCCAGCTTTTTAAATCTTAAGTGCTTACAGTTCAAAAATGACAATCGAATGTCAGTCTTACATTCCAGAACACATATAACTTATTGATTATTAAATACTAGCTTCTGCCCGTGACTTCGTCTACGTGGTATGATGATGATTGATAAAAACTATCCTATGTCCTTCCTCGGGCCTCCAACTATCTCCGTACCAAACTTGTTCCGAGTTACTTTCGCTTTCAAATTAATAATTAGTAAGGATTTGTTTGAGTGCTTTTTCAAGGGATTTACCACATGGTAAATCCCTTGATAAGGGTTGAATCGTTCTGTAAATATACATATTTGTAAAATAGATTTTCATCTACATCCCAGCGACGTCGCCCGCATCGATGCCCAACATAGCCAAGTCATCCAATTCTTCTTTCTTCTTTGCCACGCTTCCGTTTTCTTCTTTCGGCTTCTCTGCTGGCTTCCGACTCTGTTGATTCTGTTGAGGTTGTGTCTGATTCTGCGGCTTATTTTGATTCTGGTTATGCTGGTTGATAGGTTTATTATTATGCTGTTTATTCATAGGTCTCTTATTCTGCTGTCTTGGTTTCGGGCTGGGTACTAGGGGAACATGAGTGTCATATAGCTGCGGTCTAGGAGGAAAAAGATTAGGGTTGAGGGGTGGGGGGTTCATGTCGAAGCCCATCATCATGCCTGGGGGCATTTGCGGGGGCATGAGGCCTAGTGGGGGGAAGGGGGGCATGACGCCGCCGAGGGGGCCGAAGGGCATGGCGGCGGCGAAGAGTTCCTGTTGCGCTTGGAGGGCGTCCGCTTGTTTCTTCACTTCGGAGGGGAAGATGATGTCCAGAGCATCTTGGAAGTCCTTGGAGAGGTTGCTTGGAGTAGGGGGCGGTGGTGTTCTGTAACAATCATGTAAGGTAAGACCGGTATACTGTCAAGAAGGGAGTGTTTTTGCAAATTAGTGGGGAAAGTAAATGCCGTGAATACAACTTTTGTCTCAGGTGATGCCGCATGGCACAATTGTTAATGTTCCAATGCTACCCAAGAGAACTCTTGCCTACTCGCTAAAAAAGTGGCAAAGACGGCTTCATCCTTCGAGCAACACCGGCTTCCGACACATCGGAAGGGAGGGGCCCAAGCGATATCTCACCGTACAAATCTTTCTGCCATTTTTCGCGGGGGGAAAGGTGCACACAGTCGCACTTCTCACACACTTACATACAAAATCCAATCTGTAATGACGACACAAATACATAGAAAATGACACACGTCAAAGACAAATCTTGCAAACCTCGATCTCTTTTTGTGTACGGACGAGTGACAATTGTCACAACACGCACACTAACACATTTTCGTTGAAGTATGTTATTGTATTCTGAGAGACGAGAAGTCGGATTTGTCGCTCGACCGATCCGCAATTTGTACTAAGCGAGCAAAATCGATAAATCCAACTATTACATGAGACTAAAATATAATAATTGTGTTTGAATGTAATTAAACGTATGATATGTAAAAAAAATATTACATGTGAAATGTAACACTTTCTTTTTGTAAATTTGATGTCCCCGACCTCTTTTTATAACAATAAACCGAGCAAACAGGCATTTTTGTGCAGCAGTGTTCACGCGCGCGTCTGGACTCGGTCTAGTGAAAAATCCAAGTGCAACTAGTTTTATTACCCGCGCTAGATTAGATTGACGCGCTAATCTTGTACCTCGGCAGAGGGGAAATTGTGCGAATGCCGCCTCCCTTCCGTGTTGCTCGAAGGCTTCATCCGTCTATTTGTAGCTATAAGGTCAAGTTTGGCGTTATTTTTCAAAATATATTTGTTTTGTTCGGTTTATTTAGTCGTAGGTAATTATTATTTGGAGCATGTATTCTCAAGCCGATGCTGTCAGAATAATGGAGTAGTTAAAATATTAATTTCAAATGATATATAAAATTTTGTAGGAAATTTAGTGTAGTGTATTTAGTGTACCTATGATTTTAGTTATGATATGTAATTGCGGTAAGTCGTGGCAGGGGCGGCATCATAGCCGATGGCCTTAGACTCCGACCGATAATTTTGAATCGATTTAACAGTGACAGTCACAATAATTACAGACAAGTGTCATGTTCGACGTAGCATTTGCCATGCGATTTTAATTTATATACGTATTACAAACTTGGTTATTTTTCGTTTTTTTTTTCTATCGGTCATTTTTAATTATGTATTTGTAAAAAAGGGATAAAACGTAAATTAATTAATTGAGGTTTGTAAAGTTTTATGAATAAGAGGGTAAGAGAGAATCCACATCAGTGTCTCCCTTCACGGCTGCCCGCTTGACGCAAACGTTGGTGTAATTGCGTTGCGACACCATTTTTTATAGCGTTAACTAGACGCCGCGCTCGGTCTCGGGTTCGCGCAGGTTATCTTCCCCTTAAACGAACTAAAGATATGATATGACTCACGGCAGCAGCGCGGCAGGCTGCGGCGGCGGCGGCGCGGGCTGGGGCTGGGGGGCGGCGGGCGGCGGCGGGAGGGGGAGGGGGAGCGGCTGCGGGAGGAAGGCCACGGGCGCGCCCAGCGACGTGGGCAGCGCCACGGCGGGCGGACCGATCTCCTGCTGGATCTGCGCGCGGGCTATCTTCTCTTTAAACTCCAACACCTGCAACCATATACACGCATCAGATGATTTGCGGGGCTAGCGCATGATTGGCGCGACAGTCTCTCGCCCGCGAGATCCCCGTCCCTTCATTTATACAGTTAGAAAAAGACCCGTAGTCTATCTCGCGAGAGAGATACTATCGCGCCCCTCCTGTGCTAGCCGTAAGCCTTTTGTGCTAGACGAGCTTCGGTTAAAATTATCAAGTGCCCCATACTCCAGATTCGGGGTCATCCATTAATTACATCACACGTTTAGGGGGAGGGAGGGGGTCAACAAAATGTGACATGTGACAACATGTCAATGTGGGGGAGTCATAAACTTTGTAACGTCACTTTAACTTCATCAGTAACGGAAAATGTATTTAAATTATTTTATACGCTAATTATCATTTAAATAACAAGGTTTTGAAACGATAATCGTTTTTATTCGTTTAATTTTATTTTCACCTCAGCAGCTCGAACAAGGGTACTTTGCTTCTTAAAAACAGTGAGCAAAATGCGATTTTGCTCACTGAGTCATTTTGTCTCACTCAGTGACCAAAATCTTGCTCACTGAGTGAGACAAAATGACATTCAAGTGACCTTTATAGTCAAATGTCATTTCAACATGCGGGGTCTAATACAAGTTCGATACTTGGGTTCTATTACCTCTGTCCCTCTAGGTATGTTCTCACTGATTAGGGTGAAAAATTTTGTGTACTACACGAGATCAAAGTTATTTACATCTCGTGCGCTTTTGAATCCCTTACTACGCTCAAGATTCTAAATTAGATTCACTCGCTACGCTCGTGAATCTATTATAGAATCTTTCGCTTGCACGGGACTCAAAATAAGCACTCGAAGAAATATCAAACTTTGATCTCTTGTTGTACAAATAACTATTCTTAATCAGTTTTCGGATATAAACTTACTAATATTTCTTTTGACAAAAATATTTAGATTAAATATTAAATAAATATTTGCCGATTTCGTTTAAGAAATGTGACGTCACACCAGGGGGGAGGGGTTTGCCAAATGTGACCAAGTGTGACAAGGAGGGGGGGAGGGGTAAAAAAACCTAGAAATTCGTGTGACGTAATTAATGGATGACCCCTTCTTATTTTACTTAACTTGTAATATTTACATGTGACAAACCAATTTTGTATTTAAAAAATCTTAATCTTAATCGTATTTGTGTAAAAAATGTCCTATAATATTTATTTATTTATTAATCTTTAAATTCGTGTGATGTAATAATTGGATGACCCCTAACAATGAAGATTGGCCATAACAACACTGTAATAAAACAAACTCATCAATATTATGCGAGACGTGGGTGACGTCATCTCCAAGCTTAAATGGAGTTGGGCGGGACATGTTGCTAGGCAGAGTGATGGCAGGTGGACCAAAATGTTGACGGATTGGTGGCCGCTTTCGGATGAAAGAAGCGCCTGGCGTCCATTAGCTCGTTGGGTGGATGACATTTGGAAAATGGCGGGGCACTTTTGGATGAGACTAGCCCAGGACCGGGATACGTGGCGTACACGAAGAGAAACCTATGCTCAGCAGTGGGCGACTGAAGGCTAGAATGATGATTAAATTTTATAGAACAGCACAGTTTTAAAACTGCTGACTTGAAATACTATACCTTCTTTTGTATTTCTGCGTCCATCTCGTCTCTTCTCTTCTTGGTAGCTTCCTCTTCTTCCTTCTTTTTTACCTCTTCTTTCTTCTGTTCCTCAGTTTTGGTAGTTTTGCTCAAGTTTTTGTACACGGGCATTTTACCTGACAATTAATAATCGTAATTTAAGGCAATTTCTAGTTATTTCACACTCTCTGCATGTATTCAATTACTTGAAAATAGAAATGTGAAGTATTTTGTTTACTTTAATAAGGCACTTTTTTAGTTTTTTGTGGTCGTATCCAATATTGGATAGAGCAACGTGGAAATGATTTAGGGTCGCTTGCACCAAACTATTCGTATCGTTAATGAGTTCGCTAAATATTTATGTATGGAAAGTTTCATAGTAAAGCGCCGGGGCGCGCCGGCTGACGTTGATCAGTCTGTCAAATGTGGTTGGTGCAACTGGCCCTTAGGGGTCATCCATTAATTACGTCACACGTTTAGGGGGAGGGTGGGTTCAAGAAAATGTGACATGTTGTGACATGGGGGAGGGGGGAGTCACAAACATTGTGACGTCACTTTAACTTCATCAGTAACCGAAAAATAATTTATATTTTTTTATTCGCTGTACAGTTAAATAATGAGTTATTGGAAGTAATTTTCGTTCCTAATTGGTTTTGTGTTATAAAATTACTAATATTTCTTTTACCAAAAATATTTTTTCATTAAAAAAAATAATGCCGAGTTACTATTACCGATTTCGTTTAAAACAAAATTGCCTAAAATGTGACGTCACACCAGGTGGGGAGGGATTTGCAAAATGGGACCAAGTGTGACAAGGAGGAGGGGGGAGAGGTCAAAAAACCTAGAAATTCGTGTGACGTAATTAATGGATGATCCCTTAGGATCGGTTGTACCAAACTGTTTGTCATCGTTAAAGAGTCCACTACATTTTATTGTATGGAAAGTTTCATAGTAAACCGTCGCGGTGCGCCGGGTAGGGTTGAAAATTCTCAAAAAAATCAAATCATTTTTTTTCCAGGACCTTTTGAAATTTTCGTTTCTTTCCGTATTTTTCAGTTTTTTTTGGAAAAAATGTTTTTTTTTTTTTTAAATTAACGACACCGTCAAAGTCAATAGAAATTTTCACAAACGATCGCCGGCCAGCATTTAGATAACAAAACACATCACTAAGAAGGCGTAGTTACCTAAACTATGGATTAAATATAAATGGAAAAATTCGCAAGTTCTTTTCAAAGTGCGTTTTTTTCATTTATTTTAGATTTTTATGTTTCTTTCGGAAAAATATATATAAACTAAGTGACATTGTTTTCTTCCGAATAAAACTTAAAAAACATGGCTTTTAGAAAAAAACGGGAATTTTTCCGGGTTTTCTCAACCCTAGCGCCGGGTAACGTTGATCAGTCTGTCGAGTGCGGATGGTGCAACTGGCCCTTAACACGTTCACGGACGCTCAGTCACACCAGTTGGACACCTACATTTTGTATGGAAATATTGGGACTGTTATAGCATTCCTGTCACTACAAATATATCTTTTAGGTTTGTATATGACGCGTAATGCTATGCAAGGCGAATGCTATGCAATCCGCGTCAATATGAAGTATATTTTTTATACGCTATGTGACAACAAATGCTCTACAATTCGGATGCATAAGCATGTCTGTCACATGACGTAGTCAAAATGGGATCTTATATGACATCGCATGTTATAGCATTCATACATCGTGTTCGATGGACTTGATGGCTGAGACTTCTGACTTCCTAAAGGCGCGATTTTTGCTCTAAAGACTCATTCACCTCTTCAAACATTTTTCTACTTCTGTTTTGTTCTCTCTTTGCTTATCATTGTAATATATGAGTCCATCTCATACATGCCCCATCCCAAGCACGTTCGCTATTCATTCCACCTAAAATTATGTGATACTACCTACACATTATACACAGAATGAAACCACAAATGCGTGTCATAAGGTGCTTACCTTGTGAGAGGTGATCATCGAGCGCCAACAGGCTATAATTCACAGTTATATGACCAAAACTATGACTAGTAACGTAATTATTTGAATAATAGGTTTAGGTATACACATTCATGCCTCACTTTTTCACATTAACCGTTATCAAAATTTGACTGTAGTGTAATTAACAGCAAGTAAATAAGTTAGTTTATTAAAACACAATGAAACACTTAAAGAAATTGTAAGAAAAACATTAATTACGATTTTATAAAAATCCGTCAAAATCGCTACCGCGCACGAAATTCACACAAATTACATGTGTCCACTCCCAGACGCACATGCCGGGCTACTAAGGGAGCTGCCATACAAAGACGAATGCTATAGCATATCCGTCACAGAAAGGGGGGGGGGGCAATTTGGAGACGTCACAGGATAATTTTTGACTTCGATAATATGACAGTAGGCATTATTTGACTCTGGTGACTGGTAGAGGAAAAGTTGGTGAATAATATTATACTGTGGTTAAGCGGATTCATAAGCATTTCAACGCAGAAATTTAAAACGAATAACGGATGCTATAGCATACGCGTCACCAGGAGTGCAAAAACGGATGCTATGAAATCCGCGTCCGCGAACGTGTTAATAGGTTAAAATGTGTGTCGTGGCGCTCACCGATGAAGGGCATCTTCCTGATCTCCGGCTTCCGGGCGCCGCCCGGGCTGCGGCCGCGGGACCCGGAGCGGCGCTCGCGGCCCCGGGACTCCCCGCGCTCGCGGCCCCGGGACTCCCCGCGCTCCCGGGACGAACGCGAGCGGGACCCGCGCCGCTCCGCCTCCCTGCGAGAGAAACACTATACTTTATGACTCGGTCACGACATTGCGCGACCGGCGGCGGCAACTATAGGTGGGAACGAAAGGTCCGATCGCTTCGCTCGATCGTCTCGCTCCAACCTATGATTACCGACGCCGGCGTAATGTCGGGGCCGAGCCGTCACACTTATCGATACGGAGGCGATTTAGTGACAGATGTTCAAACGTGTTCTATATTCTGAGTACGAGTAAATTTAAAAATAACACCAATGACGACAACTCGACATTAAACCGTTTCAAATCCTAATGAATTTATAGATGATTTTCAAAACCTCTACAAAATGTACACTCGACGTCATACGCCATTTTTCGTTTTATTATTTGAACAATATTCGAGTAGAATCTAATTATGACCATATTCTTTATTTATTACTTTTATGCCTTTACTGACAATGTGACACTCAAACAATTAATACAATAAGGGCCACTTGCACCATACCACTAACCCGTGGTTAACCGGTTAAACCTGGAGTTACCATGGTTACCAATACAATTTGACACTTGGTTAACGGTTTAACCGGTTAACCCAGGGTTAGTGGGACGGTGCAAGTGGCCCTAAGATAGATAAGGAGTCCCTTGTGTCCCGGACGGCCGCATCCCGGTTCCGTGTCATCCGGTTCTTCAGTGAGTCCAGAACCTGGCGGTTGCTCTCGTTAAATCTGTTAATAAATCTGAACTAACTTCTTTCTAGAAGCGCCTCTGTCCCGACTGTCTCTGGGGTCCCTAGGGTCCCTGGAGTCCCTTGTGTCCCGGTCGGCCACATCCCGGTTCCTGGTCATTCGGCTCTTCAGTGAGTCCAGAAGCTGGCGGTTGCTCTCGTTAAATCTGATAATAAAACTGAACTAACCTCTTTCTAGAAGCGCCTCTGTCCCGACTATTCTCTGGAGTCCCTAGGATCCCTGGAGTCTCTTGTGTCCCGGACGGCCGCGTCCCGATTCCTACTGACCAGGCTCTTCAGTGAATCCAGAACCTGGCGGTTGCTCTCGTTAAATCTGATCATAAAACTGAACTAACCTCTTTCTAGAAGCGCCTCGGCCCCTACTGCCTCTGGGGTCCCTGGAGTCCCTTGTGTCCCGGACGGGCGCGTCCCGGTTCCTGGTCATCCGGCTCTTCAGTGAGTCCAGAAGCTGGCGGTTGCTCTCGTTAAATCTGATAATAAAACTGAACTAACCTCTTTATCGAAGCACCTCTGTCCCTGCTGTCTCTGGGGTCCCTGGAGTCCCTTGTGTCCCGGACGGCCACATCCCGGTTCCTGGTCATCCGGCTCTTCAGTGAGTCCAGAAGCTGGCGGTTGCTCTCGTTAAATCTGATAATAAAACTGAACTAACCTCTTTCTAGAAGCGCCTCTGTCCCTACTGTCTCTGGTGTCCCTGGAGTCCCTTGTGTCCCGGACGGGCGCGTCCCGGTTCCTGGTCATCCGGCTCTTTAGTGAGTCCAGAAGCTGGCGGTCACTCTCGTTCAAACGGGCTTCAGCATTCGCAAGCCACTCTTTAAATACAAGTAAATCAAGTTATTGTTCGTCAACTACATATACATATTGTTCCAATTTACACCATCATGAAATTCATGAATAGCTTACTTTTTTTCTTCTTCTTAGCCACAGTGTCGCTCTCGGAGCTGCTTGAGGAGCTGGACGAGCTGCTGCTGGAGCTCTTCCCCTTCTTCTTCTTGCTCTTCTTCTTCTTTTCCTTCTTCTTCTTCTTTTGCTTCTCTTCTTTGATTTCGGGCGGCGGTTGCGGGCTGTCCTTACGTTTTGTGTGGAAACCGTCTGTGTAATGAAAAAGTATTTTTGTCAATAATTACATTTTTGATACAAGCTTCTATCGCTGCCTGTACGAGTTCCTTATGGTCATCTCCTATGTCCATCATCAGATCAGCTTGATGGTACCATAATGTTGCATTGTAAGATCGGTATCTTACATGTAAGTACGTGAAGTTTTAGCTGAATCGAATAATGGGAAGTGGATCTAATTTAACTGTCAAGATTTGAACCGAACAAACATACATACATACAAGCATTGCAAGTTAAATAAAAGCTTGTAATTATATGTTGGTGATTGCTTGTATAAAATTTCTCAAATTTTATTCTAGTAGGGAAATAATTCAAAATTGTTCTACAATGATTCTATTACATAATAAGACTATATTTAGACTAAGATAGACTTTATGACAATTGCGATAAGGTTGGAAATCGAATGGACTGACACATTCATCGGACTGGACCATCACTAAACCTCTTTGTGGGTCATGTCCGCCTGGTAGTTTACTAATTTACTATTTTTCCTCAATGACTACTAAAGTACAGATAACACGCGAGGTTCGGTAGGGGGTAGGGGGTAGGGGGGGGGGGGGGGGTCACGATAAAATCACGATAGATCACGTTGGCACGTTGGTATTTTTCTACAGTTCAGAAAAAAAACGTACCACATGAGTAGATACTTTTTCTCGGTTTCGTTAAACATAAATCTTCACTTTGCACTTCAAAATAGCGAGTCTATTTAACGAAAATATAAAAATAAACAAGATTTTCTATATACAATACTATTTATCTTAAAATGAGGTCGAATGAAAACATTTCAAAAAAATACACGTGAGGTTGTGTGGGGGATGGGGGGTAGCCAAAAACCTCACCAAATATCACCAAGGGGGAGGGAGGTCAAAAAGTAGCCGAAAACACCTCGCGTGATTTGTGCACAACCCCTTGGTGTTGTTAGTGTTATTACCTTTGTTGAATGTGATGGTGTGCGCGGCGTATCTGCTCGCTGCGGCTGCGGCTTGCTGGGCGGCCTTCGCGGGGTCTTCCTTCACCTTGGAGCCGCGCGCCTTTTCGAACGCCTTCTGACGGTCCGACATCCAGTCGGTCTCCCAGTGCGGGTTCTGTTCTACGAAGTTCTGCAAAACAATCGTACTTATAGTTCGTTTTTTAGCATTAGAAAGAAGGTAAGCGATCTTGACATGTCTTTTTATTAAAAATCACCGTTGAACATAAGTCACAGCAAATATGTTAGAATAAATCATATACGATCTTTTACATTCTTTTGCTTTCAAAAGTAATATGAACTATTTTATTAAAGCGTTTTTCAATATTTTTTTAAATAAAAAGACACTTCAAGATTGTTTAATGCAAAAAAACGAACTATAATAACGGCGTTCTAGCCTAGTCGGTAGCAACCCTGCGGTAGCGACTGATTCCGGGTTCGAATCCTGGTAAGAGCATTTATTTGTGTGTTTATCACAGAGTTGTATTCATTCTAGCCTTTTATTGAATGATATTAATGGCATTTAGCCTTTTGAACGCCAAGAACACCTAAAGGCGTCGTAACTAGTCGTACCCACAGCGCCATGGACAACTAAGTGTTATGGGGCTGTCCATAAATTACGTCATCGATTTATGACGATTTTTGACCCCCCCTCCCCCCTAAAATCATCAAAAAATCATGCTTCGAATGACTCCATTTCCTCCTACGTCATGCTACCATCATCCGATGTCTAGATCCCCCCCCCCCCCCCCTAATTTGAAATGACGTAATTTATGAATAGCCCCCATGGCGTACGCTGTCAAAGTTACCTTCACACTTTCAAGTACGGTTTACTTGAAAGTACAGTTCCTTGGCGTGTATGTGACATTTTTGTTCATGATGATAGGGTTCAAAGGGTTTTTTTAAACATGTCGTGAACTTTATTATTTACAAAACGTAAATAAGTGAACATGTTGTAATACGTAACTTACGGTATAGTTCTTGGAATGCACGATAGACTTGAGATGCGCAGAAGCGCAGTGCAGGTCGCCGATGAACTGGTCGCACAGCTTGCAGTACCACGCCGTCGACGGCACGAAGAATTGTAAGCCTTTAAACAAACAACATAAGGTTCATAATGGCGTACATATTTTATGGCATGAATATTTTTTTTTATTTCCGATTATGTAATTATAAAATTTCGGTCGCATTACCAAATTATACAACCGAAATTAAAATGTAAGCGAAGTTCCCGCAAATATAGCTAGTCTTTGTGATAGCAACGTCAAAAAGACATATTAACTCACATTTATAGACGGGTCTAACGCGAATTTTATTCAATTACCTTTATTTACCGACGTGGTTTGCCAGACTATAGTTTATAAAGTAATGTGTACCTCTGATAGGTGTCCGCTTGGTGGGCGCCGATGGGAAGCTGGGAAACCCCTCGTTGGCCGTCGTCACGCTGTGCCACGGGGCTTCCATGTGCGCTGCCGCCATTCTGCAAACAATCATTATTACCATAATTTTAAGTCGATGCAACCCTTGTAGAATCAACCCAAGATCCACAGACTTTGTAGAGACCGTGTGGAAGTTCTAAAACACGCACACAGACATACATGTTAGATGCGGCCTACCTGAACCACTGTGGTGCAATCCACATGTGTTTAGATAAATAAAATAAATATGTAGTTGGTTAATAAGTTTGTGTGTGTACCTACTAACATTAGTTGTAAGATTAAAATGTGTCACTAACGAAATTGATCCTTTGTTGGTCTTGAATAAATTTAATTTAATTCAAAACTCTTACATATTATAAGTTCAGTTGGAATTTAGTTTATTTGAGCACTTAGAAATACCTGCATAAACAAATAAATCTGCACCAACATGACGGAGGTATTCTGCTTTTTTCCAGTTTATCCCTAATAAAATAAGATTATAAATGCGAACGTATTAAAATCTGACTTTTCTATTACGGAATCACCGTCTTCTACTTAGGCGAAATGACGGGCAAAAGTTAGTTATGTATATATTATACATAGGTATGTATATATTAACGCAAAAATAGATCTAATCTTTTTTTTCTCAAGTTTTGTCTTCCTGTTCCCCTTGCTGATTTAAGCAAGGTTTTCCTAATATCAAATTATCTATGCCTTAGTCTAGACTAAAATAAGTCGACAACCTACTTCTGATGAGCCGGCGAGTGTAGATGGTTCAAGTAATCCTTGGCCGTAGGTGGGAACTCATTGCAAACACGACACCAATGCATCTCCGGGTCGTAGTACACATAGTTGAACTTGTTCGTTGGTCTGTGGGTAGATGGGGGATGGGGACAACTTACTTCTGATGAGCCGGCGAGTGTAGATGGTTCAAGTAATCCTTGGCCGTAGGTGGGAACTCATTGCAAACACGACACCAATGCATCTCCGGGTCGTAGTACACATAGTTGAACTTGTTCGTTGGTCTGTGGGTAGATGGGGGATGGGGACAACTTACTTCTGATGAGCCGGCGAGTGTAGATGGTTCAAGTAATCCTTGGCCGTAGGTGGGAACTCATTGCAAACACGACACCAATGCATCTCCGGGTCATAGTACACATAGTTGAACTTGTTCGTTGGTCTGTGGGTAGATGGGGGATGGGGACAACTTACTTCTGATGAGCCGGCGAGTGTAGATGGTTCAAGTAATCCTTGGCCGTAGGTGGGAACTCATTGCACACGCGACACCAATGCATCTCCGGGTCGTAGTACACATAGTTGAACTTGTTCGTTGGTCTGTGGGTAGATGGGGGATGGGGACAACTTACTTCTGATGAGCCGGCGAGTGTAGATGGTTCAAGTAATCCTTGGCCGTAGGTGGGAACTCATTGCAAACACGACACCAATGCATCTCCGGGTCGTAGTACACATAGTTGAACTTGTTCGTTGGTCTGTGGGTAGATGGGGGATGGGGACAACTTACTTCTGATGAGCCGGCGAGTGTAGATGGTTCAAGTAATCCTTGGCCGTAGGTGGGAACTCATTGCAAACACGACACCAATGCATCTCCGGGTCGTAGTACACATAGTTGAACTTGTTCGTTGGTCTGTGGGTAGATGGGGGATGGGGCCAACTTACTTCTGATGAGCCGGCGAGTGTAGATGGTTCAAGTAATCCTTGGCCGTAGGTGGGAACTCATTGCAAACACGACACCAATGCATCTCCGGGTCGTAGTACACATAGTTGAACTTGTTCGTTGGTCTGTGGGTAGATGGGGGATGGGGACAACTTACTTCTGATGAGCCGGCGAGTGTAGATGGTTCAAGTAATCCTTGGCCGTAGGTGGGAACTCATTGCAAACACGACACCAATGCATCTCCGGGTCGTAGTACACATAGTTGAACTTGTTCGTTGGTCTGTGGGTAGATGGGGGATGGGGACAACTTACTTCTGATGAGCCGGCGAGTGTAGATGGTTCAAGTAATCCTTGGCCGTAGGTGGGAACTCATTGCAAACACGACACCAATGCATCTCCGGGTCGTAGTACACATAGTTGAACTTGTTCGTTGGTCTGTGGGTAGATGGGGGATGGGGACAACTTACTTCTGATGAGCCGGCGAGTGTAGATGGTTCAAGTAATCCTTGGCCGTAGGTGGGAACTCGTTGCACACGCGACACCAATGCATCTCCGGGTCGTAGTACACATAGTTGAATTTCTTGTTCGTTGGCGACCTGTGGGCAGATGGGGGGTTAGCATAGGTCAAGTGATGTTATATCTGAAACATATTAAAATTGGCCATCGAATGGTAATTTTAGTATCTAGGATATAAAAACAAAAGAAATATGCTGCGAAATTAGCAATTTCAATAGATAGCGCTTTCAGTCATATATGGTTGTCTGAGCCTTTAAATTGGAAAGGGTAGCATGGGGCTTGTATTAACGAAATGGACTAAGGACACAAAGACAGCACTTAGTACTTTTAGACCTCTAGCGAAATCTGTAACTACATAATGTTTTCAACATTTGGATGATGTAAAATTGCTATTTTCACAGTACGTACCGTAATAAATATTGTCTTAAATTAGCTTAACTAGCAAGCACCAAACAGCAGTATTAAGAAAATCGATAGGAACAATCTAGTCGCAATGTCGCTAGTTTTTTTTAAATATTTCAGTGTCCAAAGGGATAGTGACGTCAGAAAAAATAGGAACTATTTCATCAAACAAATCCAAACCCCGACGGGCCCGAAACATGTCGCCAATAGCGACTAAAAATTCAAGTGAGTGAAACCGTTGTCGTATCAACAATTTAAAATATGCCTCACAAAAGTTTAATATCGAAAAAATCTTTCTTCGAATTAAAGAAACGGTTATGAATATATACCGGCTTATTTGAACGATCATTGACGCTTGTAAATGAATGTGAGGCGATAAAAGTCCTACATATAGGGTATAAAAAGCAGAACTAAATCGTCCCAGGAAATCATTAATTAGCGCACTACCTAAATATAACAAAATCAGTCGATTAGCGCGCGATTTTGAGTTTCCGTGTCCAGTGAGTCCTGAACACACATTATTCCGACCCGGTTGCTAGTAAAAAAAATAATCTTCCTGAAGAAAAGCAAAATTATATAAGCAGTTAGGTGACAACTTTTTGGTTATTTCACTTGAAGTATTTAAGCTCCCATGTAGGTTTTATTACAAAAACAAATAATTATGGTCTGCTTGTTATTTTTTTCCTTTTACCGCCTTTGATGTGTTTAAAACACTTTTCTTTTGATGTGGCAATCCGTAGGTATACATTTTTTTCCTAAATATTACATTACCGTGTCTGTGTTTAATTTTGATTAAACATGAATAAGATAACCACTGTAAAACGCAAAAACAAGGTAAAGAAAACAAAGCAATTTTGCACATTATTATTTATTTCAGTTTAATTGCAATTTTTGTCCATCAATTCACGTGAAGATTCACATCAGTCACTATGAAAAAATATCTTAATTTAAGTTACACAATAATACACATAAAATACATAATATATAATACTAAACGATTTATGTTATTATAATATTCTGCACACAGCAATGTAATAAAAGCTACAATATTTCTTATAAATAACCAAACAAATCATACCAAAATCCTCAAGTTACATGTCCATTCCTTGTGCTATCTTCAAGTCAATCTTCTTCAAACTTCAAACTGTGAAAGCAATCGAAGTATCCCGAAAGCCTCTCTCATTCCTGCTTTGGGATATATTTCATCTAATTTACAAATAATCTTAAGTCTTGTTTAACTAAAATTTAAAGGCATTAGATATCAAAGCATGTTCAGAAATATCTCTCACCGTTAAAGTTTGGTGTGTATATTTCTAATCAAGCTTTACGTGCAAAATTAATAAATAAGAGAAATTTCAGCTCAACAAGACAAATAGAAACATGTAACATATGGCACACCTGGATTTCCTTTTATTCTTGAGGTCGGGGCTGGAGTCCCCGGAGTCCAGGGCCGCCTCAGCTTCCTCTCCGATGATGCCGTTCAGCATGTCCACCACATTGTTGATGGTCTTCAGCTTGTTCTGAATCTCCAACTAGACAAATGCAAGCATAAATGCAACGGATTCCCAGTTGTGTACGTAAGGCAAGCAAAGCTACACAACTAAGAGTCACAGTAAAATGTTAAAAAATATTATATATATATGTTCACTTAAATATTCTGTTCAAACCTGTAGTTTGGTATTCTCCTTTAAAAACCGTTTAGTGTCCGGCGAGGGCGATCGTTTCGGGTCGCCGCGGAGTTCGTTGCGCTGGTCTTTAAGCGTTTCGAGTTCCTTTTTCAATATTCCCGCCTTTTTCATGTATTCCTCGCGCTGCTTGGACAGTGCTGCCTTCTGGTGGCGCATTTCCGACTCAATCGCCGCTGCGTGAGAAAGAGCACTGTAAGCTGATTGGTTAGTTTGAAAAAGTGTGACGTCACGTAACTTGTAAGTCACGCGATTGGCTAAATGCAAGTGAGTTTTTTTTATATAGCGAATACATTCAAATTGACAGATTACATGTTATGTGAGGTCACATTCAAAATAGCAAAATATAAAGATACTTATGTACAATTCGTAATGGTGGAAAAAAAGCATCATTTCTGACTGATTTTTGCAAGAGATACCGCCAAAGGCTCTAATCAAATAATAAGCGATAATATCAGAACCTGTATTAGACTTATTTGTTTTAAGCAGTCAAAGAATCACCAAAATCAACATGACGATGAAATCAAGATGTTGTTGACAGTCCTAAATATATTTTCCTGAAAACATTTATCACCACATAAAACACACATTCTTATCAATGTAAATATTATGAAATAATATTAGTCACATTCGAAAATTTGATATAAATAAAATAGTACCTAAATAAATATTATAATTATATTGATTCCCTGTGATGGTCAGCTTCTTTCTTCAAGTTCAGAACTATGTTTCTTTTCTTTATTTTTCTTCTATTGTCATCATCATCATAGCTCTGCCAGCTCATTGATAAGTTCAACTATTTTGTGATATAGATATTCTGGTAATTTTGTTAATTTCAAATATGCATTTTACAATATAAAAGGGAATTAGGTCATAAGAATGATGATTTGTTAGAAAATACCCAGCATGCAATAGATTAGATTTGAACATCTCGCCCTCGCGCTCGCATGATGATTCAATATCAACAATAATAGTCATGCAATATAATGGTTCCATTGCCAATATAGACTTCAATAACCAACATAACAACAATAAACTTTGTACAGATAAAACCATTTGTTATGAGTGTATAAAACCAGTATAAAATGGCATAGCAATTTAATCTTTTGGTCAATATTATATTATATATGGGCCTTACTGTATAGTATAAGTAAAATTATCAGTCATTTTTCATTGAATCAATGGTATTAGAAAATAGATTTGAATTTGTTTCATTTTACAACCGACCGACCAAAACAAAATCAACTCTGCTCCAATAATGATTTAAATTTCATTGGAGGTTGGATTCAGACTAGTTAAGAGTTAGACCAAAAAAAGTCTGCAGCGATTTTGATAGCCCATGTTACCACATTATTTTAAACGTCAAACTTCTATGAATAACACTTGCACTGTGTGGGCTATCTAAATCGCTGCAAACTTTTCTTATACTCTATGTTAAATATACTAGCTCAGATGGGTCTAACTACACATGGTTGACTGATATTTCCTTTTCCTCTTAACACTAAATATAGTATTTTTATGTACTGTATAAGACTATCCAAAAATCCTTGAAAAATTACCTAAATTGAGCATAAACATACCTGGGGACTTAAAGCACAATCTTACCATAACTTCAAAAAACACTTATTTTTATGCCATGCATTTATTTTTGCATCAAACATCACTGAATATACATTATATGGAATTTTTGTGGTTTGGTTGGAAAATAACTTAAATCCACTACTAAGAAATATACATGGTGGCTAAAAATAAGTGCATTCCCGTTGCCAGGGAGGTTTTGGGATTATATCGAGCAACTTTTACTATGGGACCAACACCGAAATGGCGAAAAAAAATGTACCCTCCCATAGAAAATAGACCAGCCAAAATGTATGAAACAGCCAAATTTTTCTTCGCGTTTTCGGAGTTTGCCCATAGTATAAGTTGCTCAGTATAATCCCAAAACCTTCCTGGCAACGGCAATGTAGTTATTTTTAGCCACCCTGTATAAGAGAATGGGCAAAAAGGATAGAGTCAGATCAAGCTAACTGTGCAAGGCATTTACAATGACAAAGTCTGGCAACGTCACCATAAATGTAAAAAATCTATGAAAATAGGATGTTTATAAACACTTTCCCCCTTTGTTCTATTCAAGTCAGTGCACAGTTAGCTTAGACAGACTTTAAGATGTGCCTTTCCCCAATCTCATAGGTATAAGTAGTAGAGTTCCTCAAGATTTATGTATAATATCATTTCATATTTCTCCAGTGTCTCTTTAGTGAAGGAGGAACGTCATGAGGAAACCACAGAGTAACCCCAACCTAAATGATTAGGTTGCAATACAGACCTTATGCTCCATAACTAAACAAAAGCAAAAAAGCTTGAACAATGCTTCGTAGAAGAAAACCAGCTCATTTCAATTTACTAACTGCTGGTGGCTACTGGAGGTAAAATTTATATTTCAGGTCTCGTTTTGCTTTGGATATGTATTCTTTTTTATCAATTTAGTAAGCTTTTTGTAATTGTGTATATTTAAAAAAATATGGGTCACTATAACATATTAATTCTACTTTAGACATTTGTTCTAAAATTAACTTTCAAATGGTACAAAGCCATTTGAAGAAAAACAACAAATTTTAAAGAAATATGCCTCTTGGGAGCATAACAGGAAAGTGAGTGAGTGTTGAGCTGCAAAAATATCTATACTCTGTTTCATTAATAAAAAATTTGTGTCAAGATATTTTTTGTTGCCGTAACTTAATATATTCTAATGTAAAAGCTGAAAAAAGAAATGCATCATACCTTCTTTCTTGATCTGATCTTCAACATTAAATTGTGGAAGTGCTGTTGGTGGCGGCGGCAGTGACAGCTGGTTCCAGTTGCCAATCTCCGGTGGGTGCGGGGTCGGAGGCACCGCCGCAACGGGAGGGAAGTCATCGTAGATGCCGGAGTAGGAAGGTGGCGGGTAGTTGCTGAATGAAGGATTTGACTGGAACAAGTGATTCACTTTAAATTTCAGTCTTAATTCATAGCAACACAGGATTGCAAAGAGAGGTGTAAGTTCTTAAAGTATACCTACTTTTTAGGTAGTACTTTAGGGGGTAGGGAGTACTTTTTAGGGTTCCGTACCCAAAGGGTAAAACGGGACCCTATTACTAAGACTTCGCTGTCCGTCCGTCCGTCTGTCACCAGGCTGTATCTCACGAACCGTGATAGCTAGACAGTTGAAATTTTCACAGATGATGTATTTCTGTTGCCGCTATAACAACAAATACTAAAAACAGAATAAAATAAAGATTTAAATGGGGCTCCCATACAACAAACGTGATTTTTGACCAAAGTTAAGCAACGTCGGGAGTGGTCAGTACTTGGATGGGTGACCGGTTTTTTTTTTGCTTTTTTTTTCGTTTTTTTTTATTATTTAATTGATTTATTTACATCGATACAGCTTGAATAAAGAATAACGTTCGTAAGCGACATCAGTAGGAAAGTAGTCGATTCAGCAACTATAGGCCTTTTGGATTAGAAAGGAAACGTTCCAAATAAACGACCGTTTTTTAGGGTTCCGTACCCAAAGGGTAAAACGGGACCCTATTACTAAGACTTCGCTGTCCGTCCGTCCGTCCGTCCGTCCGTCCGTCCGTCCGTCCGTCTGTCTGTCACCAGGCTGTATCTCACGAACCGTGATAGCTAGACAGTTGAAATTTTCACAGATGATGTATTTCTGTTGCCGCTATAACAACAAATACTAAAAACAGAATAAAATAAAGATTTAAGTAGGGCTCCCAAACAAGGGGCCGGTATATGAGGTTTTCGATTTAGATCTCACTTTGTAACCATAATTCGTTCAATAAATGTTTAATAATTGCATTAAATTACACGTAAATTTGTTCACGAAGAAACCGAGTACCGACTCTTCATGCCATTATATTTTTAATTTGCTGTTATTCTCTACAATTACAGTCGAATTTAAGTATTATGTTCCTTCAAAACTCGCTTAAAATGAAAAAAGTTTAAAGACTCATCTTTAGTTATGTTATGTATACCTATGTATCAAATGTTTTATAAATTACCTATAAAAAGCAATGTTTTATTTCGATTAGGTCTACATTTTGTGCATATTGCATATCTGAAGTATTTTCGTACTAAACTTGAAACTTTCGTTGAAACTAAATAAAATAGTTATTCCAAATGTACAGTCGCCTGCAATTTATGTTACACAACGAAGGCCGCAAAAATATCTGACACGATCTCATTTGTAGAACCATAAGACCATGTCACATATTTTTGCGGCCTTCGAAGAGTAGGTACCGTCATTATCACCAACTTTGCCCGCTTTTTTTTTAAAAACGAATTTCTCAAAAAACTTCACATCTAATGACTTTTTTTGCTCAGCACGTCCATTGTGATCAAACGCATCAGTTTATTTGAAAAAAAAAATATTTTTTATCGTGTTTTTACCCATTTTTTTGCGTTTTAGAGGGCGGGCATAACAATATCCAGGGTTTTTGCCAACATTGCCCACGTCAATTTGGTATTCAAATACAGCTCGTATGATGATGATGTCTAAGGATCGCTTAAAGGTTTTGGGCAATCCTACCATTCCCTGTTAATAACTTAGCACATAAGTGTAAAAACTTTTAAATAAATTTGCTGGGCAATGTTGCCTACCCGTTTTTGCCCATTTCCAAATAAGGCTCGCCTAAGCATTTTACAAAGGCTAGGGTTGTCACTTTTGAGAAAATCTGTTACAATAGTTTAATAATATGTTTTTTGTTGTGTTTTTCATTCGTTAACGGGATAAAACACCTAAATAAAGGATAATAAGACAAATAAATACAGTATATATTTATAAACTTATTTTAGTGTACAAACATAACCTTCTTTTACTTGCGAAGTTGGGTAAACTAGATGAAAGTGACAACCCTAATCCGTTTTTGGTGGTGGGCAATGTTGGTATGGATGCCAAATTACCGGATTACTTTGCCCACCGCTAAAACTTTTGTGTATTTAGGCCTTTTTAGTTTAAATCTCAATAGACATAATCTATGCTTCATGTGTTATAACTCAAACCCGGAAATATTTGTCAAAGGGTTCTCAATTTTTTCTACTTGCATTCATTATTTATAAATTTTTTGCCCGCCGAAATATTCCCTATATTAGGCAACTCGCTCAAACTCAAAATTCCCAAGTCAAGTTATGCACAAGTTTGGTATATAGTTTTGTCAGAAATATAACCTATTTTCTACTAAAAATAGCAGGGTGGCCATAACTATTATATTTTTTTCTACATTAACGAATTTGTTTAAAATTGTCGTTTTGGGCAAAGTTTCCCTGGAGGCAAAGTTGGCGCTAATGACGTAACATATTATTGCAGGTGACTGTAGATAAATGTTTCGGTGATTTTGAGATTATTTTCCAGGTTAGTTTACTAACAATCAAGTTATGCAGATACCGATTTCGTGAACGTATAAGTAGTTTAGTACTGCTATTGTTTAGCGATACCGATTATTTTTGAAGGTAAAACTGTACCGGTTGAAATATAAAGATATTAAAATTACAGCAGGGACAACCATTTTTTATAGGTGTACCTAAACCATCATTGGCCGAGCGTTAGCAAAGGTTTCCGTTTCAGCTTGGGCAAAAATGCTTTTGTATGTTCTCCTTTGCAGATCACATTTCTCAACTGATTCTCGTGAAAATTTGTAAGCAGGTTCGATAGAACTATTCTGTTTCGCTTTATCCGCCAAAATGGAATTGCCACCCTGCTGAAACTTTATTTATTTAAATTCCTATTGAATGGATTTTGCATCTGACTTAATGACATCTTGTTTTATTCGCTTTAATTGTACAAAACGCGTATCTCGACAAAGCAATATTAGGTAATAAAACAGTCAACAATCAAATGAATTAAATAGGTACGTCACGTGTGACATGAACAGACAAGGAAAGCAAGATTAAATGCATTGTTTCTCTTTCATCTTTCAATGGAACGCTTTTACCCTCAAAGGAGGCTAGTGGTCAATACTAAACTAAAAGTCCCATCTTAAAAAAACGTGATGGGTCACTGACCTGTCCCAGTAAAGTGAGGTAGTGTGCGTGAAGTGCGCTTGTGTGTGAAATTGGGTAAATTGACAGAATCTGAAATTTTACCCACCGCTACCGTCGCCTTAAGCAACGTCGGGCGCGGTCAGTACTTGGATGGGTGACCGTTTTTATAGATAATGGTACGGAACCCTTCGTTTGCGAGTCCGACTCGCACTTGGCCAGTTTATTTTTTATTTTTATTAGGGAGTTCTACTGGGCAATTTTTGCAAGAAATAACAATAAGTCTGATATGGAAATAGATTCAACTGTACAAGTCAGGGTTTTTTAAAGAGGGGTCCTCAGCATGTTTATCAGGGGTCTGCAGTACGTCAGTTACCTACTGTAAGCATACTTATTAGGAAATCTTGTAGTAAACTAGACAAGACCTAAGTGTAATGAAACTTAAAATAAAAGTAAATTTTAAAACATAAATAAGGGTTTTTATTATTTTCTTAAAACATTTTTTTACGAAGATCTTTTAACTTTACCAAACTACCAACTAGCAGCATGCTATTCAAGAAAAAATAAGAGACGTGGTGGCGCCTGTATTCTCGTAAAATCAGGTATTCAATACAAAGTAATACCAGGCATTGAAAAACTGTCATTAGAAGAAAACTTCGAATGCTGTGCCATTGAATTACTCCAACATAAAACTATAATTGTTTGTGTATACAGAATCCCAAGTAGAAACAATTTTAATACTTTCTATGAAAAACTAGACATAATACTGCGTAAAATATAAAATAATTTGGACAAGAATATAATAATCTGTGGTGATTTCAATATTGATATATTAAATAGAAATAATGTAACACTGGAATTTGAATCCTTTCTATATAGCTACAATTTAAAATTAGAAATCAGACAACCAACGAGATTAATCAGTAACACATGTATAGATAATTTTGCCCATAATCTTAAACGAGGACATAAAAGCTATGTACTTGACCTTGGACTCTCTGATCATACAGCTCAAGTGCTCAAAATACCTATTAAAAAATCGTGTACATTAACATATTGGAGAGTTCAAAAATATGATTACTCAAGGGAAAACATAAAAAAGTTTAGAAATTACTTATCGTGTTTGTCTTTTTCTGATATCTACAATACGTGTGATCCAAATATAGCATACGAGTCATTCTTAGAAACCTTTCGTTTACTATACAGTCTTTGCTTTCCTAAGAAAATAATAACTATTCAAACGAATAAAAAAATTAAGTGGATTTCTCGTGGCATTAAAGTGTGTAGCAAAAAACAGAGAGCTTTACTGTGGCAATACAGATATTCACCCTCTGAAAATAATAAAATACGCTTAAAAAACTACACGCGCCAATATCGAAAAATTATTAGGTTAACTCAAAAAGCTCAAAATAATTACAAAATAAATGCGTCTAATAATAAAGCAAGGACTACATGGCAAATCATAAACAACAGTAAAATTAATTTACCAAAAGAAAGCATTACAAAAATTAAGCAAGACAGTAAAATTGTAACAGATCCTTCAGAAATAGCTAATGCACTCAATGATTACTTTATACACAGGCCTAACAGCTCTACACAAAATGAACAAGCACAAACAAAAATAGATTTAAACCCTCAATCCATGTTTATGACTCCAACATCAGCACAGGAAGTTAGATTAATCATACGATCATTAAAAAACACAAAGAGCGTTGGTTATGACAACATTAATACAAACGTCATAAAATGTGTTAGTGATATACTTGACAAACATTTAAGTTACATTATTAACTTATCAATTAGTGCTGGCATTTATCCGAATAGTCTAAAAAAGACCGTTATTAAACCATTATATAAAAAAGGCGATAAAGAAAATCCACAAAATTATAGACCAATAGCCCTTATCCCGATATTTGCAAAAATATTTGAAAAAATAATATATCAAAAATTATATGACTTCTTTGATAAATTCAACATTCTATGCAAGGAACAGAAAGGTTTCAGAAAGAATATCACTATAAACATGGCAATATATGACCTATTAAAAATTGTAATAGAAAATGTAGATAAGCGAACACCTGTTTGTGCAGTGTTTACTGACATGACCAAAGCGTTCGATTATGTTGATCACAAGTTATTGCTCTACAAATTAAATAGATATGGAATAAGAAGTAATGTCTTAGATCTCATAGAATCTTATCTCAAAAATCGCCCTCAATATACGGAAATATCTAGAATATGTAAAAATAGTAAATTCGAAAAAATATATGTTTCTGAAGAATTAAATATGCAATATGGCGTCCCTCAAGGCAGCGTACTTGGCCCCCTCCTTTTCTTAGTGTACATAAATGACTTCCCGAGTAAAGTTCATCATCCAATGATCATGTTTGCTGATGATAGTACCTCAATTGTAAGTTTTAACGAGAATGTTAACTATGAACAAGATATAAATTCAGTTTTAAATGAAATGATAAGATGGCTCAATAACAATAATTTAATTATTAATTTAAACAAAACCAATATCATGCACTTTCACCAACGAAAAACGGTTCTTAATATAAATATTAAATATGATAATAATACAATAGAGAGAGTAGCTATAACAAAATTTTTAGGGCTTATGATTGATGATCAACTCACATGGAAAAACCATATAGAATATATATGTAAAAAAATAAACAAATCAGCATTTGCACTACAAAAACTTGCAAAAGTAGTCGATAATAATGCACTAATAACTGCATATCATGGCCTTGTAGCCTCTATATTACGATATGGTGTTATTTTTTGGGGGAACTCAGTCAATAGAGAAGCTGTTTTCAAAGCCCAAAAAAGATGCGTACGGGCCATTTGTGGAATCAATATGAGGGATAGCTGTGTTCCATTCTTTAGATCTTTTAAAATCCTAACGTTTCCAGCACTATACATATATGAACTAGCAAATTTTATAAAAAACAATTCACACCTATTCAAATTGATATCTCAACAACGCAAGCTTCCTCTACGTGTACAATATCTTAACAACATCTGCAATAATCAACACAACACAGCTTTCTTAGGTAAGAGTATACTAGGTATGGCTCCAAAAATTTTCAATAAAATCCCAAACTATATAAAGTGCCTGAAACCTGACCAGTTTAAAATACAACTAAAAACATACTTAATTAACAAATGCTATTACTCAGTAAGTGAATTTCTTGCAGACACCTGAAACAATTATAACTTGTCTATTTTAGTAAACAACCTGTATAATAGTAGTTTAAGTTATTTAGTTTTTGATTGTAATTGTGTGATTTCAGAAATTTTATTATTTTATTTGGAAGTTAAACAATATAATATTCTATTCTCAATGTTTATTGCCGTAATATTACTAATAGACATAGCTATTGTTTAAATGTAATAATTTATGGTAAACATACTCGTAATGAGTCACCATTATTTTTAAGTTTAATATTTGTACGCCAATAGGCAAAACACAGAGCTCTATTTATTATTTTATATATAAGACCTTAACTGTACCTGTGTTCCACAAATAAATTTTTACTTTACTTTACTTTACTTACTTTACTTTACTTTAAATGTTTTCATCAAGTGAATCCTTTCTTTTCTATTTATGTGTTTTAAAATTTTGTCTAATAACTGTGTTGTTAAAACAAGAAGAATGCATGTTTTGCATTCTTGTTTATAAGACAAGTGTAAGTATTCCTTTGGTAAACAATGAATTCCTTACCTCCGATTGTTGGAAGGACGGCGGCGGGGGCGCAAAGCCAGAGTCTGGGAACTGATTCGGCTCCCACAATTCACTCGGTTCAGGCAGCTTGGAGATCTCACTCAAAATGTTCTCATCTAGGTCCTTGTCGGGTTTCATCCTTGGGGAGCGGCTACGCCGCTTCTCATCCCTCAGAGGGCTGCGGCTTCGCTTCGGAATTGGATGCCGGTATTCACGATCACGATTTCGTTCTCGGGGATCACGATCCCGGTCTCTATCCCAATCCCGGTTGTAATAACCCTTCCTAGGGTCTCGAGACTCTCGAGGATCACGCGACATGTTTCACAAATAAAAGCACGCACTAAATACTACAGTTAATTATAGCTCTCTCTACACTAGGTACTAATATTAACACTTAAGTTATGAGTTCATTTTCCTTCACGTAAAATAAAGTTGCTTTTATTGAGTTTTAACAAAAGTCAAAGTAGCCTATAAATGCGTCGCGAACGTCGCGAACCGACGCCATTTATATTTGTAATATTTATACACGGACCTAGAGAGTAAACCGGACAGTGTACATTAGCCAAAAAGTGTGTCCACATGAGAAGTCAAGGTGGGCCGTTGCATCTCTTTCTAATTAGGGTGACCATAAGTCATATGTATGTGGGATATTAGGATAACATTGAATAAATAGTTTGGCCAGGATCTTTTCTTATTCGTGCATATAGTTATATTAGTTATAAAATATCATACTGTCTTTTCGCTGTACTAGTATTATGGCCTAAAAAGGGATGGATATAGTTTTTTTTTCTCCTCTGTACAACGCTTCACACAACCTTAGGTACTTAATTTAGTTGTTCTAAAAACTGTCATTAATAGGCGTAGATGCTGGACCACGAACATGGTCGATCCTCAGGAAGGTGGTCCGCCGTAACGTCTGTCAAGAATACAGGTATGAGTGAGAGAGATAGAGAGACAAATATGCTGACAGAACCAGAGGGTCTACCGCGAACCGCGTTCGACGTGTCGCCCCTCTGTCACACTTACGTACGAAAGCGCTACAAAGAGGCAATACGTCGAAAGCGGCTCGGGGTAGGCTCTCAGGACACCCCCACTATCCTGAGAGCTTTTTACAGTCTTTGCCACGTTAGGTCCCAGGCCCTTCATAGCAAGCACTAGCCGCCCCTTTCTCAGCACCCATCATATAGACTGCCGCTTAAAATATCTGGCCACCCTAGGCCCGGGCCTACTCGGCCTTAGGGCAAATCCGCCACTGCCACAGGGTCGCGTGGGACCGCTACGCCCGTTTGCCATAGTTTTTAACTAGGACGACGCTTGTCACTGGAGCATAGACACCGAAGTTTGCATCGTTTGACGAGCATCTTTCTCTGTCTCTGTAATTACTCCTTTATAGGAGTAAAAGAGAAAGATGCCCGCAATTTGCGAACCTCGGTGTTCACGGTGGTAGGCCATCTGTGCGAAAAGAGAAGAGTCGTGAAATGTAAAAAAACTAGTGATGTGCCGTTCCCAGTACATTTTCCAAAGAGGGTAAATTCTCAGTAACGTTTCTGGTATCGTCCCAAAAGTCAGTAAATTACCATAAAGTTCTATTTTTCTTTTATTATCAAATGTGTTTTTTATTATTATAACAATGTATAAATGTGTCTGTAATGTTTAAGGACTTTGGATTTCAATTTTGGCAATTATTTATCCTGTATTAGCTCTCATTTCACCAATTTAAACATGCCGAAATAAATACATACCTATTCATATAAACTTACTTTTAAGTACGTAATAAGAATTGTGTAACACTGATTCTCATCGTGCCGACATCATGGTCACCCTAATGAGTTTGACAATGTTGACTTGTATTTTTATCGCAAAATGTAATAATTGTGGCTTCCTTGTGAAACACTATTCCACAATTAGAAATTCTTTCACTCCTACAACCTTTAACGCAACATTTATTCACCATTTTTAAGAAATTTTTCATTCAAGTGTTTTGATAACATGTCATCACACGTTAGGGATACCATTTAATATTCAAAGTTACTACAATGTCTACCATATCAAAATTAATGTTTTTTTTTGTTGTGCACATGCTTGGTTAAATCAGTTAATAATATTGACATCATAATTATTTACAAATTTCTTAAAAGACAGAACCTTACTCTAAATATAGCACTTAAATAATATAAGAAGGTATTTCATTTCAGTAGTATATTGATATAAATACTACCACAATGGTATATTTTTAACATTGGCAACATGTGCGAGTGAGACACCGCGACCCACCTTTGCTATCTCAAGTGGACCGTTTTCTCTAGTCTGGTAAGAACGTCTTTCTGACTCGGTGATAAGGTTAAATTTAGTATGGCAAAAAAAGTGACAGTTCACTCCATCTTATAACTTCATGATCTCAAGTGGACCGTTTTCTCTAGTCTGGTAAGAACGTCTTTCTGACTCGGTGATAAGGTTAAATTTAGTATGGCAAAAAAAGTGACAGTTCACTCCATCTTATAACTTCATGGTATCCACCAATTCGGACCGGTAAAAGTCACTTGTCAAAATTCCACATAACCATAGACAAAAATAATTTGTTTTAAAGGCCGTAACACACTATCGCACCGCACCAAGGTCATTGTGCGACGCACCCATAAGTAAGAGCGAAAAAGCGATATCTCTTTCTCGCTCTTACTTATGGGATGGGATAGTGTGTTACAGCCTTAAAGGTCTCAACAAAAGCCCAAAGCCCACTACACACTCGTGCGCGAATCGCGACGCGAAGGCGCGAACGCAAGTGTAGAGTCGATTTTCAGATCTACGAACTCTACTCCACACTCGCGTTCGCGGCTTCGCGCACGAGTGTGGAGCGGGAACAGAGTGGACACCTTGCATTCAAGTTTCCCAAATTCCGGTAATCTTATCAGGAAACCGTGTCTGAGGCCGGCCTAATAGAGTCTGGCTAAAGCCCCCCATCTATAACTATCTATTCTTTTTGGAATAATGTTTGATGAATGAAATGAAGAACGTTGGATATTGAAGTCCTAGACTAGTCAATTATAAAGATTGTTAATCTCTATTTATAAAAGTCACATTCACATAGGTTCATCGTGGTTATTTATAGATGGCGCCAATTAATTTAAGCATAGAAGTATAAATACAACGCCATCTAGTAACATATGTGACACTTAATACATACATTGATTTTTTTTTAATAAAATTTGCCTTTTCGGCGAAATGTAATGTGAAAAGTTGTACGAGAGAAGACTTGCAGCGCTTCGAGCAACACGGAAGGGAGGCGGCATTCGCACTATTTCCCCTCTGCCGAGGTACAAGATTAGCGCGTCAATCTAATCTAGCGCGGGTAATAAAACTAGTTGCACTTGGATTTTTCACTAGACCGAGTCCAGACGCGCGCGTGAACACTGCTGCACAAAAATGCCTGTTTGCTCGGTTTTTTGTTATAAAAAGAGGTCGGGGACATCAAATTTACAAAAAGAAAGTGTTACATTTCACATGTAATATTTTTTTACATATCATACGTTTAATTACATTCAAACACAATTATTATATTTTAGTCTCATGTAATTGTTGGATTTATCGATTTTGCTCGCTCAGTACAAATTGCGGATCGGTCGAGCGACAAATCCGACTTCTCATCTCTCAGAATACAATAACATACTTCAACGAAAATGTGTTAGTGTGCGTGTTGTGACACTTGTCACTCGTCCGTACACAAAAAGAGATCGAGGTTTGCAAGATTTGTCTTTGACGTGTGTCATTTTCTATGTATTTGTGTCGACATTACAGATTGGATTTTGTATGTAAGTGTGTGAGAAGTGCGACTGTGTGCACCTTTCCCCCCGCGAAAAATGGCAGAACGCATAGTCTAATAAAACATGGTCTTCCATTCCCAGAGTGACACGGGGCTACGTCACAACAACATGGCCGCTATATATAGCGCTATCGCATATTATCATATAGCGCTGTCGCATGATGACGTAAGCCCGTGTCAGTTAGGTGACCTAGAAAAGACGGGAATGGAGTACCAGGCGGAGTATATTATTATACCATGGCAGAACGATTTGTACGGTGAGATATCGCTTGGGCCCCTCCCTTTCGATGTGTCGGAAGCCGGTGTTGCTCGAAGTTGCAGCGTCTCTAGCTCTCTAGGTACATTCAATCGAGAACCGACAACATTTTCATAACAGAGGGGCTACCGCGAAAACCGAAATTCGCAAATTGCGGGGATCTTACTCTTTTACTCCAATGAAGGCGTAATTAGAGTGACAGAGAAAAATGCCCACAATTGACGATTTTCGGTATTGGCGGTAGCCCTACTGAGCTTAAGATCGGTTTTCCTAGGATAGCGGTATTAACGGTGCCGTCATATAGCGGCCGTCTCCATACTAAATAATACGGCTAAATATGGATGTCGTAGTATCTGTATGGAGACGGCCGCTATACCGGGTGTGGCCTGTAACACGAGCAAATAATAAAAACATAGATTGTACTCCTCAGACGGTGACACTTTTGTTCAACAACTTTTAAAAATTATGAATTATTTAGACTCCCTATTTTTCATACAAAATAAATATTATCTTCAATGGACGCCATCGCCACGCCATATCATTGTGATTGACGTTGCTTGTTACGCCTTAAACATAACAAAATTCGCAATACATTGCGTCTTAGAATAAACTTTAAAGTGTATTAAAAATCAAACCACAACTTATTTTTAAAAGTCGCTGAACAAATGTTGGTCAGTATGAGGAGTACAGCCTACAGTTTAATTTTTTGCTCTTATTACAGGCCACACCCGGTATGACGGCAGAGCTATCCTAGGAAACCAGAGCATTAAGATGTCACTACGCAACACTTAAATGTAATGTAATTAATTTAAAATGCTTTCTGCATTGAATAAAGCTTTAGGAAAGGGTTAGCATGAGAAGAGAAGCATGTAGGTAATACAATTTTGTGCTGTCTGATTTAGGTAACCTAACCCTTTAAGTGCCACTATAATGCGCCATTGAAAACCTTGGGTTAGTGACCATGCACGTCAGTGACTTCTTTGATGGTCAAAGGGTTAAGGAAACCAAATAGCTCCTTGAAAACCATTAGTGTCGTTGTAGTTACATAGTTAAAAATTGGAAGCCTACTTACATACGTGGCGGACCTGTGCCGTCTCGCCCTTGACCGAATCTATTTAATTTTGAGAATGTTGCTGCCAAAGATGCGAATGTTGGCTGACATTACCTAGTACCCCTAATAGTACCGTGTGCATGTGTCAGGTGCCCGCCGTGACGGGGCTCCCCGCGTTCGTGCCGCGCGCCGCGCTCACCGTCCCCAGAATCTTCCTGCATCTTGCCTACTCAGATATCCCAGGTTTCCCAGACAATGATTAGATCATTATATACTTTAGCTGTTGATATAGAGTATCTAGGTAGTTACAGATGCGTTGAACTTTAGACTCGCGTCTCATTTGATTGGTCAAGAATTTCAAGAAAAGTAGGTAAATTTTACTTGGGTAGGTATAGGTACCTACGGTAGATATGGGTAGGTACGTACTTACGTAGTTATTGTAGATATGACCAACTCGGCAGTAAGAATGCCTAATATGCGTGGTCCGAATCTACTCTAGTGGGTTCGGCTGGCCGACATGTGTTTAGCATAACATAATGAAAAGTAAAATCAAAAGCATACCAATTGTGTACGTACTGAAGTTAAGGCAGGGACACACTTATCCCACGTACGCAACGTTATGCAATGCATTATGACATCTGATCCCTGAAATTTGTATGCTTAGAAACATACTTGTCATGCGTTGCGTTGCGTATGACAAACAAGTATGTTTCTAAGCGTACAAATTTCAGGGTTCAGATGTCATAATGCATTGCATACGTTGCGTACGTGGGATAAGTGTGTCCCTAGCTTTATATTTCTTGGTGATTTCTTGCTGCCCGAGCCAGGTAGGTAGGTACTAGTACCTGGTACATCACCCAGTCGCAAAATTGCACGGCGACATTATGAGTGAATTCATTCAATAATGTGTCCATGCAATTTTACAGCTCGATGTACCGACCTACTATAATATATGATTATGGTAGATCTTTAGCTTTGGTAGGTTGGTTAATTTTATGATTTAGCAGCAGATTCCATTACTGTAGTTAGGTACTTTGTCTGTACAGAGACATCTGAGGACTCATAGTGGCGAGCGGCCATTCAAATGCGGGCAGTGTAGCGCCGCATTTGCCGATAGCAGTACTTTACAAAAGCACAAGAGAACACACACTGGAGATAAACCGTTCAAATGTGGACAGTGTAATGCCGCCTTTGCCGTAAGCAGTACTTTACAAAAGCACAAGAGAACACACACTGGAGATAAACCGTTCAAATGTGGACAGTATAATGCCGCCTTTGCCGTAAGCATTACTTTACAAAAGCACAAGAGAACACACACTGGAGATAAACCGTTCAAATGTGGACAGTGTAATGCCGCCTTTGCCGTAAGCAGTACTTTACAAAAGCACAAGAGAACACACACTGGAGATAAACCGTTCAAATGTGGACAGTGTAATGCCGCCTTTGCCGCAAGCAGTAATTTACAAATTCACAAGAGAACACACACTGGAGATAAACCGTTTAAGTGTGGACAGTGTAATGCCGCCTTTACCCGAAGCGGTCATTTACAAAGTCACAAGAGAACACACACTGGTCAGAAACCCTTCGAGTGCAATATCTGTGACTACAAGGCAACTACGTCAGGTAACCTAAAGGATCATCTAATGCGCAGGCACTCTGGTCGAAAGCCGTACGGCCGCGACTTGTGCACTTACAGGGGTGCTACTAGAAGTAATTTAACACAGCATATGAAAACCCACCGTAAGCCGGCTTAGTTTTGTGGTATAATTTGGTCTAATCCAAAGACATTATTTTCTAGCTACCATTTTTTATATATATGATTGGATTTTTTTTTTAGAGAAGATTAGCTAGCGTAACGCGGCTATCACGCCGGTGCGGGTCAGTATGAGGAGTACAGCCTACAGTTTAATTTTTTGCTCTTATTACAGGCCACACCCGGTATGACGGCAGAGCTATCCTAGGAAACCAGAGCATTAAGATGTCACTACGCAACACTTAAATGTAATGTAATTAATTTAAAATGCTTTCTGCATTGAATAAAGCTTTAGGAAAGGGTTAGCATGAGAAGAGAAGCATGTAGGTAATACAATTTTGTGCTGTCTGATTTAGGTAACCTAACCCTTTAAGTGCCACTATAATGCGCCATTGAAAACCTTGGGATTTTTTTTTTAGAGAAGATTAGCTAGCGTAACGCGGCTATCACGCCGGTGCGGGTTCCGCAGTGCGAGTGGGACACGGCTATGGCCATGCATTGCGTTTTTCTCACTCACAGATTGGCGGAGCGAGCGGAAACCGTATCGGTGTGATAACCGCTTAATAATGTGGCAAATGCTAGAGTTCGACCAAGAAAAGTCTGTAACGATTTTGATAGCACACGCAGTGCAAGTGTTATTTTAAACGTCATTGCTATAAAAATCGTTGCAGACTTATCTTGGTCTAACTCTACTAGCGTTGCCTCGCTGTGTTTATTTAGTTATTTTGTTTTAGTAGATATCCCTGTTACTGTATTATTATATTCCTTCTAGTCTATCTTTTATTTATGCCATATACATGATGATGGGTTTCTTTCGGCTATTTGCCAGTGCGTTGCTAAGAGCGAGAGCAATTATAGAGACATGTACACTGCTAATCTTTACAATAATCCACGTTCCTGACCGCCTGCCACGGGAACCGGACGGGTTAATATCATAGATATTAAAGTAGACTGCTCTCTGGCTTCCAAAAAACGTGCCAAACACAAAGATTTATTTTTCCTGAATGGCAAGAAAGGACAAGCGGCCTTACCGCGACAAATGAAAATCGAAATTTCTTTATCCGCCTCTCTGTCACTCTTGGATATTCGAGGTCTTCCTCGAGCCTCTCGCTTAGCACGTTTTTCTCCTTCCTCCTTAGCAGGCGAAATTAAACTTTAACCTAATAGAAATAGGGTACATTTTATTTCTAAACTTCTTTGTCACTATTTCTTCCTTGTGTATAAAAATTCTTGGTAAAATAAAATGAAAATGAAACAATTTGGTTTTGTTGTTCATTTATTGTCTTCATAAAACTTGTGGTAAATACTAAAATATTCAGAATATTATTCGACTAGACATTCTAAATGATTTTACATCTAAATATTTTTTTTGTAGGAACTTGTACCTCTTACTTAGTAATAATCAAAGAGAATAAAGTGTATAGAGGCGGATTGTCAAAGTAAATTATGTAGCCACTGTAAATTTACTGCCATCTTTCGACAGAAGATTAACACTGTTAGAACGCCATTTGACTTTGATCCTTATTCTTTCACTGATATGTGTTAACTTGTTAAATATTAATATTAACGCCATCTACACGAGCGTAGGGTATATCATAAATTTAGACGAATTAAGAGTTAATATTAATGGCATTTAAAAATAACCTATCATTAGTTATCTACATACATAAAAAAGAGGACGCTTTTAAGAATAGATTTTTAGAAGCCTCACTGATAATAATTTTGACAAAGATTTAAGGGGCCCACTGATTAACAGTCCGCCGGACGGTATCGGCCTGTCAGTTGTTCGGAACTGTCAAAATTTTGTTCTAACTGACAGGCCGATACCGTCCGGCGGACTGTTAATCAGTGGGCCCCTTTAAAATGATGACTAAAATTTATGATTTTTTAGGGTTCCGTACCTCAAAAAGAAGAAACGGAACCCTTGTAGGATCACTTTGCGTTTGTCTGTCTGTCAAGACCCTTTCTCTCGGGAACGAGTGGAGGTAGGTATCGAGTTGAAATTTAAATCCATATAGGTACTCAGGACTACGGTCCCTTGAAGCTGTGAAAAACTCAAGCTTCTAAGTTACTCGTAATGTAAAAAAAAGCTACGGCCGTTTATGCCGCAAGAAACGTAGGTATACTGGGTCAAGCAGATCTTGTCAGTAGAAAAGGGCGGCGAATTTGAAAAATGTAGGCGCGAAAGGATATCGTCCCATAGAAAATTTGAAATTCGCGCCTTTTTCTACTGGCAAGATTTGCTTGACCATCTATATATTTCGACACTCCAAATTGATAGGATAATTCCCTTTGTCGTCTAGAACTATGGAATTTAGCAAGTAATATCGTCTTACGCTACAAATATAGAAAAAAATAAGAAAACTGTAAATTTGTAAAAAATAAAAATATAGTTAAATTTGTTCGGAACCCTCGGTGAGCGAGTCCGACTCGCACCTACTCGCACCTGGCCGGTTTTTTGTAAAGGTACTGCTACGGCCGGCCCCCTAAACGGTGTATCGTAACAAACTAGAAAAATCATAAAAAGACGCTATGTACCTTTATACTATCTTTTTTAGGGTTCCGTACCCAAAGGGTAAAAACGGGACCCTATTACTAAGACTCCGCTGTCCGTCCGTCCGTCCGTCCGTCTGTCACCAGGCCCCAATTTCACCACGGTGACAGGTGCGACAATTGTAAAATCACTGTTGCTGACGTCACAGGCATCCATGGGCTACGGTTACCACTTACCATCGGGCGGGCCGTATTCCTGTTTGCCACCATCATTGTATTATTTAAAAAAACTTTATTATATCGGAAAAAGACAGATATTTCTTTTGCGAAGTTTCTGACAATTGTCAAGATTTAGAAGAATTGTAGGTAATTCTTGACAGGTAATGAGTTATATGTCGGAATTTCGTGACAATTGTAGTGTTTCTTGTGACAATTGTCATAAACTTAGCAAGAGAAATAACTGTTTTTTTCCGATATAATAAAGCTTTTTTTAATAAAACAATGATGGTGGCAAACAGGAATACGGCCCGCCCGATGGTAAGCGGTAACCGTAGCCCATGGATGCCTGTGACGTCAGCAACAGTGTAGTTTTACAATTGTCGCACCTGTCACCGTGGTGAAATTGGAGCCTGGCTGTATCTCGTGATCTGTGATAGCTAGACAGCTGAAATTTTCACAGATGATGTATTTCTGTTGCCGCTATAACAACAAATACTAAAAACAGAATAAAATAAAGATTTAAGTGGGGCTCCCATACAACAAACGTGATTTTTGACCGAAGTTAAGCAACGTCGGGCGGGGTCAGTACTTGGATGGGTGACCGTTTTTATAGATAATGGTACGGAACCCTTCGTGTGCGAGTCCGACTCGCACTTAGCTAGGTATAAATGGAATAAAAAAATCCGGCCGAGACCCGAACGCGAAACACGCAAATCAAAATCTTGTTATCTATCTCTCTATCACTCGATACGTAAGAGCGATACAGAGGCAGAATACGAAATTTAGATTTTCGGATTTCGCGGGCTTTCGAACTTACGAATATTTCTTGTTGATATGTTTATATCTTGCTCGAGCGGTACGCACGGACGTGTGATGTCAATATGAAATCTAAAGTTCGAATCAGCCGCTTGGCACTTGCCAGTACTACCTGTTCTTGACCTAACAAAAACTAAAAATCAAACATATTCTGATACGTATTCTTGTGCGTGAGGAGAGTGCGGGGAGGTGCGTCGAGCGAGTCGAGGGACTCCTGCGACCAGCGGCGCAGGCGCACGTCGTGCACCACGAGCGGGAAGGGGCGCCGGCACGGCGGCGGCGGCCGGGGGTTCAAAGCGTCCGCCGACATGCGCCGGTCGCGGTAGCCCGGGTATAACCTGAAAGGTGAAAGGCGAATATGTAAAGCACGCTAATCGCGTAGAATTTTGTACATTGACCCTCCTCATCCCTATCTCTATCGCACGCCTGTAATTAGGTATATTGCTGTTCCGCCCATGTGGAGCAGGCGGTCAATGCCACCGTGTGAGCGGGAAGCCAATAAAATTTATTATGCGCGTGCGGTAGAGATAGTAAATACCTACTGGGTTAATATATGACATTCTTCGTATTTAGCGTCCATACTTTAGCGAATAACTTGTATATAATTTTAATTTTTAACAAGCAGAAACGTCTGCGAACGATGTTATTAAGCTTAGAATAAATTTAAAAGTGGAAAAATTACTGTCTTGGGTCTGACTTGAACTCACGGCCTCTGGATTGATACTCCAGCGATCTGCCATCTGAGCCACCAAGACCTCACCATGACCTGGCTATGGATGAGGTCTTGGTGGCTCAGATGGTAGATCGCTGGACATAGCCAGCAAATCTTTCCACCATATTATAGGTCAAGGGGACCATAGCGACATCTACCGCAAGAGTGTTACACTTCTTAAACGGCTACCGGAGTTCCAAGTCATATTGGAAATTCACCAGTTACGATGTGCTACCCATACTAATTTTAATTTTTAACAAGCAGAAACGTCTGCGAACGATGATATTAAGCTTAGAATAAATTTAAAAGTGGAAAAAAACGCTCTTGCGGTAGATGTCGCTATGGTCCCCTTGACCTATAATATGGTGGAAAGATTTGCTGGCTATGGATGAGGTCTTGGTGGCTCAGATGGCAGAGCGCTGGAGTATCAATCCAGAGGCCGTGAGTTCAAGTCTCACCCAAGACAGTAATTTTTCCACTTTTAAATTTATTCTAAGCTTAACTTGTATATAGATGAACACCGTTGTCTTTGGACCACACATATTTTATTTTGGTTAGCCTGGAAAAAGGGTACACGATGAAAGAATACCAACGGATCGATCCACCATCAGAGCGGCAGCTGACATGTCGCTAAACGACTTGAAGAGTGGGAAGCCTGGGCAGACTTTAGTCATCAACCCATAAAGTTGCGAGAACTCGCGCTTCTAATATGGACTGGGACCTCGAAAATGTAGAAATGGGTCAAACAGATCACTGTGTTATGTCTTTCCTGTAGACATACACAAAAGTTAGAAAAATGTGCTGTTCGCTATAACACGCTAGTTTTCTCTCCTGTGGGCAATAGTTAACAGCTTGTGGGCATGTAAGCAATGATTTTATCATAGTTCTCTAAATAAAAGGAGGACCTTTTCACGTGGATAAGGGTTAAACAAGAAAATTAACCTTTATAGTCCTTAACTCTTGTGTATGTCTACAGGAAAGACATAACACAGTGATCTGTTTGACCCAAATAGAAGCCTCGTTTAGCTTCTTGTACAAGTTTATATTAGCATTATTGAAAATATTTTGACGCAATTCGATGCAACTATCAATATCCAGGGAGAAAAATAAGGACTAAGTTTGTATCGTATTAATCTGACGTGGAACAGGTCTCTCGTGCGTGTACGTTAGCGTGGCAGGGGCACCTGTGTTCACCTGTGCCTGGCGTCGCACGCGCAGAGCGCGGAGCCGGCGGCGGCGGCGGCCTGGCGGCGCTCGTGGCGCGCGCACACGGGCCCGGCGAGCGGCGCCGCCGCGTGCGCGCCCGGCGCCGCCCCGCTCGCGCTGTTGCGCCGCGACGACCGTGACAGCGACGCGTACGTCGGGGCGTTGATTCGGTCCACCTGAACCATACATTTACTATTGAGATTATGCCTTTCAAAAACACCTTTATATGTACACAGCTTTATCTTTGATTAATAAGTTATCTATGGCTAGCTGTCAATATATACTCTGTCATTCCGATCTGTGCTCTCACCGTGAAGCCATCTTTAATTAAGTAATTTTGTGTTGTCCTCTTATATCCTAAGTTATCTAAATAATCAGCAGTATATTTTCTTTTATTATCTGACGGAAGATTATGTGTGCTTTATATATGAAATATAAAGCTGCATCAATTTGGAGGACACGACTTTCATTTCTCCGCCCTCAACGCATCCCTGGGTGGATTTCAGCACAAAAAATTTCACCATACAAAAAATTATTTTTTTTCAATGTTTAATTTAACACGATTCTAGCTGGGTAAAGTAATGGGAGGTTGTATATTGAGGATATGTATGGTATTTATACAATCACTTGTGGCTTATATTTGAAGTTATCGCTTTCGGAAAATAAAAACGCAAGATGGTGATGACAACCATGGTATGGTAATGACTCTTTTATAGACGGTAATGACACTGCATGTACGGTAATGACGATTTGGGAACTAATTTACATATGTATTAAAAACGTATTAAAAAAACAAAAACTTTTTTTAATTGTAAGACTTTAGAACTTTAATAAACATTACAAATAACATGTTTTTGAACATAAGACTAGCTACATAAATTATTTTTAGAAAATTATAAAAAATACATTTTATTCATATAAATAAATATATAACAAGTATTTTTATTGTATAATTTTAAATAATTTATGTTCCGAAATAGGCAATTTATGTATTCATTTATTTTTTTGGGTCTTTTCAATGTTAAATCATATTAACAATATTGTACTCTTATTATCAGTTTAAACCCGCATCTTATTTTATCTACTGCATAACTTGGTATTTATGTCATATTATAAAATTACTGGCTTACCAATGAGCTTAATTTTTATGATATATTACTTTTTTTGATAGTTTGATTCATTGCACAAGTTTGTATTTTTGTTGTTTTATTAATTAACTTTAAAAATAGCTATAATGATTTAAATCCATATATATGTTGTTTAATAGCTAAACATTAATATATAATCAGTGTTTTATAAGTTGCAAGACCCCTACTTGTAATGCATGTCATAAGTTACAAAATGTTAGGTATTGGGTCCGGTGACTACCCAATGGTATAATTATTAATTGCTGTAATTATATACATCAATGAATATAATATTATCAAAAAACATAAGGCCATTACGATAGTGAGCCAGTACCGTAGCCTATGGTCGCTTAAAACTTAATATATGTTGCTTGTTTAAATACTTTGTTTTAACACGACTAACATGCAATTACAGACTCTAAGTTGCACGGTTTACATTATTAGATTATAAAAAAAAAACATTTGTATGTTCTAAGTTCTAAATGACCTAAATTTTGCCTACTTCAGTCAAAATGTGAAATAAAAACTAAGCATCCTCTAGTGTGAAAAAAATAGTTATATCTTCTTCTACATTTATTCTACATTTATAAGGTAGACATTATATAGTGTTAGAAGACATAGAGAACGTTTTTCAAACATACAGCTTAATTTCATAATGAATTATAGCAAAATAACTAGAAAAGTTTCTGAGAACCGTCATTACCATACACATGAAATCATCACCGGTCGTCATTTTTTCCCGGTGATGACGGGTATGGTGTTGACGATTTGAGAGTTTCTTGTTTTTATTTCTAGAATACGAATAATAGTAGTTAATGTCTATGCTACACAATAAACTTCATGTAGTTTGCCATTCATTTCAGTAATTATTTCTAATATATAATTTGTAACTTTTTTAAACCAAAGCATAACGGTGATGATGCTCTGTTGTGACAAACTACGTTTTACAAATTTGTTCGTAATATTTCTCACGATTCAGTGATGTGACTTTATAGTGAAATCATTTTTGGCATTCTATACTAAAGTGAAAAATAGGGCAAGGACCTTTGGCGGTATTTCGTTGTTCATACACCGAGATAAGCTCACATTGACATTACCATGACGGTGTTGACGAATATTCGTGACAAAATTTTAAATATTTTTAAATGTACTTTCTCGGTGAAGGAATTATTGTGTGACGTTTAGCGTCGCATGAAGTAGGTAGATTGCAAAATGAGACGAAAGAAAACTAACCAGAGTAAATTTTACGAAATATAATTTAAAAAAAATAAAAAAACTAAAGGAAAGACAAGGTCGTGGATCTTTTCTGAGCTGGCAATTAACAGTGGTGAAACGAGTCCTTGATAGGGGTCACTTCCCTGCACTACGTCGCAGAACGTCGAACTTGGAGGTGGCCGTCTTCAAAAAAAAGGGTTCCGGATCCAGCACGGGAACCTTCCGGAACGAAGCGGAGCATGCGAATTCAGGTTGGTAGGTTCCGACTCCAACCCCAGACTTGGTCCCTGGAATTCCGGTAAAAATGGCCATTTCAAGAAAAGTCCAATTTTGTACAAGTGACTGCGACCTCCGGATTTTAGGCCAAATTAATGCGCTAATGAGAAAGTAGGCTGGTGTAGTGAACCCCAAAGAATTAAAAGGTGATCAATGATGTGGCAGTCACAAGTAGAATCATCATTTTAAATTTAAAACAAAGAAGAAAGTGAAGTTAAATTTACTAAATGTACTTCTACAACTAAAAGCTTTATTAATGCATGTCAACTACAATTTGGCATGTCATTTTATACATTTAAATTAGAATTAAGCCTAACTTTGATTATAATCTACAAGATTTTTATAAAGTGGGTAGACTCATATTTCCAGAAGGTTCGAGAAGCTTGTTATTTCCAGCGTTATTTTTATAGGAAAATTACAGTTAATAAGCAGATAGTGATAGCCAAATGTACCCAGAAAGAACTAAATGAAAATGTGATGGCAAGAAGAAAATGATTCCTTAATTTACTACTATGAAAGTTACCTTTCTCTTAAAACTACAAAATATTCAAAACACTCACCCTATTTGGGGAAATACTGGAACTTAACACATTTAATATTAGAATAAATTTTACACCATATTAAAAATTTGTCACATCATGACTGTAAAATTGTATCTTTGAATTTAGTCGATTTGACCTCTCGCTGTCAAAGCCGTGGTAGCAATGTCTCGGACGCGTATGTGTCTCATTAGCTGGCCGGTTCACATCGCTTATCGCGAGCCGGGTGACGTAGTCCTTTGTATTCGCATCTAGTTTTACCTAATAGCAAATGCAGTCGTCAATTCTGTTTGTTCGTAGATTTGTTTTGTATATATTAGTTTTCAAGGTTTTTGTGTATATTTTTTTTGGTAATAAGTATGAAATGTGTATTATAGTAGTTTATAGTTATATTTAGGTTTAAGTTTATTTCTTATTTTGTAGAATTTTAATTGGAAATAACGGTAAACCGTTACATACCCCTCTTTTTAGGTTAGGGTTTTTGCTAGGAAAACCCGCTATTTCTGTTGTCTACTCAATAGATACACTAGTCATCATTCAGGCTTCAATCTCAACATACACCTCCTCTTCATACATGCATCACACAGCCAAATAAGCAATAAACATTTCTATATATGTTTTTGCGTCCTAGCAGATTGAGTATTATACTTACGATTGTATAATTACTCTCATGTATTTATTAATGGTTCTTGAATATATTAATCACTAACCTCAGTGGTCTAGATCATACTACAGGCTGTTTAGAAGACCTGATAGCCTACTGATAGGCCTGAAATTCACAAACCGGTAGAGGTTTACAAAGTATAAATAATCTAATCTAACAGTTAGTGTATTTAGAGTATGTGCCAGCGCTTATACGTCAGTTTCATGAGGCTAGTGAATAAATTTAGACAGTTAATGTAGAAATCGTACATAGGGGACTACTTAATCATATTAAACTTTGTAGTTGGTGATCTTAAAATCTTTAACATGCCAGTTACCTATATTCCTCCCTTGCATGTCTTCTAGTTCGTATACTAAATTAGACTTTTTAGCAACGATCTTACATGGACAATACTTCGGTGCAAGTTTCTTCGCAAACATGTTGTTTTTGTCGCTAAGGTAGAACGTTTTTTTCCAAATAGTATCGCCAACTTTAAAATCATGATCTTTACGGCGTAGGTTATAGTGTTCGCTATTCCTAGTATGGGCTTGCACTAGAGAAGATTGAACCTTATCAAAAAATTTCCGCAAATGACCTAGATTCTCTGCATATTCATCTCTAGGAGTAAATATTATGTCGTCATCTAGTTCTGGGTCAATATAGTGTAAACCGCTAGTGACCAATTCCCGTCCATGAACGAGAAACGCGGGGGTGTATTTTGTTACCTCATTACTGGATGTGTTCATAGCGAATTGAATTTTAGGTAGATTGCAGTCCCAGAACCTATGGTCGTTTTCAATGTAGGATGATACTGCTGTAATAATCACTTTGTTGTATCGTTCTACTGTGTTCACTTGCGGAGTATATTTAGGCGTAAATCTTACGTTAGGGACATTGTAGTCATTAAACAATTTCTTTAACACGTTACTTGTGAACTGCTTTCCATTGTCCATAAGAACAGTACTAGGCACGCCGTGAACTAGGAAAACTTGTTCCTCGATTAACTTAGCTATTATCTCGGAGGTTGCGCGACGAATGGGAAATAATAAACAGTACTTCGAGAAACAGCATGTCACAACAAATATAAAAGTGTTCTGTTTTCTCGATGGGGGTAGGGGACCTATGAGATCCATGCTTAACATTTGAAAAGGGCGTGAGCAGTCTTTAGGACGGCCCATAATGCCTAGAGTAGCATGAGTAGCATGCTTGTGAGCACAGCAAATATCACAATTAGAAACAAATTTAACTACATCGCGATGCATGTCCTGCCAGAAGTAGTTTAAAGAAAGCCGTTTATGTGTTTTATATATGCCAAAGTGGCCAGCGGTAGGTTCTGAATGATTTTTACTAATAATGTCGAGTCTAAATTCGAGGGGAATGACTTCTTTCCACTCGAACTCTCGAGTTAAAGGATTTAGACTTTTTTTAAACCTAAATAGTCTGCCGTTAGTTACTTTGTAATTTAAAAATGAAGTAGGAGTGTTTTGGCAACCGTTGTAAATATTTAGATACCACGAGTCGCTTGTAGAATAAAACATGTCAGGACTAGTTGGGATCTCATCAATCTCGGCAATAGCAACAGAACGGGAGAGACTGTCTGGTACTACATTTTCTGAGCCACGACGATGCTTGATCTCAAAGTTGAATGAGGACATACGAACTCCCCAACGGGCTAAACGACCCGTGGGATTATTTAGATTTAGAAACCACTTAAGTGACGAGTGATCAATATACACGACGAACTTTTTGCCGTTCTCCAAGTAGCACCTCCAGTGTTCAATCGCTGTAAGTACTGCAAGTGCCTCTCGTTCTGTTGCGCTGTAGTTACGCTCTTGGTTAGAGAGAGACTTACTCATGTACGCTATAACCTTCTCTTGATTGTCTATGACCTGTGTCAGGACCGCACCCACGCCGTAATCGCTCGCATCTGTATGCACTTGGAACGGCTGCGTATAATCCGGGCACGACAATATAGGAGAAGATACTAAGGCTTCCTTTAGCGTACGGAAGGCGACTTCAGCATCGGTAGACCAGTTAAAAGGGGGTGAGTTTTTAGCTTGTGAAGTAAGTTTATTTAGAGGTGCAGCTATAGAACTGAAATTTGGAATAAAACGGCGATACCATGATGCCGTTCCAATAAACCGACGAACTTCCTTGCGATTAGTAGGAGTTGGATAGTTAATGATTGCCTCAATCTTTTCTGGGTTCGGTTGTAGTCCATTTCCATCTACTACATATCCTAAATAACTCAGTCTATTTCTGAAGAATTGACACTTTTGGTAACCAATGGTTAAGTTTGCCATTTTAAGTTTCTCTAGAACTCTAACTAATAGGGAGATATGTTCTTCAAAGGTCGATGAGACAATGATAATGTCGTCGATGTAGACAAAGACTTTATGCTCAAAATCAGGCCCATAGAACAACATATCAACCAGTCGTTGTTGCGTCGCTGGAGCATTGGTTAAGCCAAAGGGCATAGAAACAAACTGAAAGGTACCACGCGAAGGAATATAAAACGCCGTTTTACACCGGTCTTCTTCCTTAATAGGAATTTGCCAAAAACTCTTTGACAAGTCTAAACTAGAGAGATATTTAGCGTCACGCAGATTGTCGAGTATCTCAGAAATGTATGGAATACTGTAAGCATCCTTGATGGTAACTGCATTCAATTTACGGCTATCTAAGCAGAATCTCATTTCGCCATTTTTTTTAGGTGTCAACAAAACAGGGGACGACCAAGGGCTCTCGCAAGGTTCTACCACGTTTTCACGCAACATTTCATCAAGCTGAGTGTTTAGTATTCTTTGTTTTTCAGGAGACATTCTGTAGTATCTTTGTCGAACAGGAACAGCATTACCGGTATCTATATTGTGAGCAATTAGAGAAGTGCGGCCTAGACCACGTTCTTCATATGAAATGTTACGAAACTGCGCAGTGATATGATCAGCCGTAACTTTTTGCTCAGGCGAAAGATGATCATAGTCACATAAGTGTGTAGGTTGAGGGTCTAGTGATAGAGAGGCTAATTTATCAACATCCCTAGGTAAAATTACGGAATCTAGTTTTTTAGGAAACAATTCGAAAATTCTCCAGAAGTCCATGCCTAATATCAAGGAGTTTTCGACTTCTGGTACGACGTAGGCCTTCAAGATGTGGGTTTGATCTAAGAACGAGACAGGCAGATTGATCATACCAATATTGTTTAGTCTATGCCTGCCAGCTGCGAATAAATTTATCGTATCCGTACTGTTGAGCTTGAAACCCGCATCCAAGAAAACTTTATGATAGTTATTACCTAGAATTGTATAACCACTACCCGTATCTAACAAACCATGGATAGTTTTACCATTAATCTGAACTGAGACATACGGTCTGTTATGTATATTATCTGAATCGTGGATTGCAGTGACTGAATAGCAAGTGAAAAATTTAGATATGAAGTTGAGCCAAGATTTCCACTCTGAATCACTAAAGTTTTCACTAGATTTTTTAGAAAGATTATGTACACTACAATCCACTGAATTTAGTTTTTTGCATCTTTAGGATTACAGGATTTACAATCAGGATAGCGTACACCTTTATTACCACATTTAAAACAGATAGGGAAGTGTGGCTGTTTGCATTCTTTCAAAGAGTGTGTATCAGTGCGACACCTAGGACAGTACTTACGCGAGTTACTAGCAGTGTTGACATTTTTTGTACTGTTTGCTGTCGCTTGTACAGCATTAGTAGTAGTAGCCTTTTCCTCTGTAGTTTTAGATTTGTTGTAGTTGTAAGAGCTCGAGTAGTTAGGATATTTGTTTTGATTATAGTAGTTTTTCTGTTTTTCATTTGAATTTGTATTTTGGTAGTTTTTATTTGTGTAGTAGATATTATTTTTATGATATTTAGTGTAGGCAAATTCTGGGGCTAGAGTCTCAGAAGTCACCCTAGGCGGTTCATGAAACAAGGATAAGCGTGACTGAATGTCCTCATAGTTTGTGCAAAGGGTTTTTAATGTCTTTAGGTCCTTGATCTCAGGTGAAGCGGCTAGGGTGCTGGCATAACATGGCCGGATGTTATGTAAGATAATTTCGAGTTTTTCTTCCTCAGACAACGGTTTAACCAATCGCGAAAACATGCCATGCATAATAGACAAGTAAATAGAAATGTTTTCTTGTTCCCCTTGCGTACGATATTTTATTTCATTAGTCAGGCGATAGTCGTAATTCTTTGGACTAAAGTCTTTTTTTAATAGGACGACGACATCGTCCCAGCTTTGAAAACTTTCTTTATTGCAACGGAACCAATGTAATGCGTCATCAGTGAAAATCTCGTAGGCAAACTTCAATACACGATCCTTTGATATATTCCTAACCTCTACGAATTCTTCAACTCTTTGAATGAAAGAAAAAACGCAGGCTTTTCCAGAGTACTTTAGTTTTGCCAAGTCAGAAGTCAGGTTACGATCACAGTGGAGTACCGCCGTAGCTTCAGGTTCCAAAACTGAGACTGCATTTGCATTTGAGGTTGATGCCGGCCTCAACGTCGTAATTTCTTTGTATTGGTTGTTAAAGGTAGTGCAATAATTTTTGTGCTGGTCAACTAACGTGGCACTAACGTTTGAGATACGCCTTAATCTGTGATATATGTGGTGTAGTAGATTTTCGGTACGCAAGAACAGGGTCTTATCAAATTTAGATTTGAGGGATGCTAGCATCGTTTGGGATTTTGTTAGACTGTCTTTAACAGCATCAAGGTCAACCGCAGGCTCTAAATGTGATTCCAAAATGTCCTCAGGAGGTATGGCCAATTTTACTATCTGGCTTCGGAGGTCCTGCACCGAACCAGTTGAACCACCTCTAAGGATCACCTCATATACAAGCTCAGCTTTTTGTAGTGACAAATATTTAATTGGGTACGACATGTTTAAATCTTAACGTAAAAAGTGTGTGTTTTGATTACAATTGATTAAAAAGCAGTTAGGTTTAGTTGCTAAGTAAGTGGAATGTGAGATACGATAGAATTTTAAAATTATTTTATATCGGAATAAGTGAAGTGTAGTGTTTTTTTTTTTTTTTTTTTTTAAACAAGAATTTTGCTATAACTATATGAAGTGAGAAACTGACAACCACGTACCAAACAACTGCTCAAATCAGACTTAAAAACTAGATGAATTACAAGTGCTAATATTAGAAAGCCACCAACACCAATGAAAACCAAGAGGAGAAAAAGGCCAAGGACTTGCTTCAATAATGCACAGCTCAGAAATAACCAGTATGGGCGCCAATGTGACGTTTAGCGTCGCATGAAGTAGGTAGATTGCAAAATGAGACGAAAGAAAACTAACCAGAGTAAATTTTACGAAATATAATTTAAAAAAAATAAAAAAACTAAAGGAAAGACAAGGTCGTGGATCTTTTCTGAGCTGGCAATTAACAGTGGTGAAACGAGTCCTTGATAGGGGTCACTTCCCTGCACTACGTCGCAGAACGTCGAACTTGGAGGTGGCCGTCTTCAAAAAAAAGGGTTCCGGATCCAGCACGGGAACCTTCCGGAACGAAGCGGAGCATGCGAATTCAGGTTGGTAGGTTCCGACTCCAACCCCAGACTTGGTCCCTGGAATTCCGGTAAAAATGGCCATTTCAAGAAAAGTCCAATTTTGTACAAGTGACTGCGACGTCCGGATTTTAGGCCAAATTAATGCGCTAATGAGAAAGTAGGCTGGTGTAGTGAACCCCAAAGAATTAAAAGGTGATCAATGATGTGGCAGTCACAAGTAGAATCATCATTTTAAATTTAAAACAAAGAAGAAAGTGAAGTTAAATTTACTAAATGTACTTCTACAACTAAAAGCTTTATTAATGCATGTCAACTACAATTTGGCATGTCATTTTATACATTTAAATTAGAATTAAGCCTAACTTTGATTATAATCTACAAGATTTTTATAAAGTGGGTAGACTCATATTTCCAGAAGGTTCGAGAAGCTTGTTATTTCCAGCGTTATTTTTATAGGAAAATTACAGTTAATAAGCAGATAGTGATAGCCAAATGTACCCAGAAAGAACTAAATGAAAATGTGATGGCAAGAAGAAAATGATTCCTTAATTTACTACTATGAAAGTTACCTTTCTCTTAAAACTACAAAATATTCAAAACACTCACCCTATTTGGGGAAATACTGGTACTTAACACATTTAATATTAGAATAAATTTTACACCATATTAAAAATTTGTCACATCATGACTGTAAAATTGTATCTTTGAATTTAGTCGATTTGACCTCTCGCTGTCAAAGCCGTGGTAGCAATGTCTCGGACGCGTATGTGTCTCATTAGCTGGCCGGTTCACATCGCTTATCGCGAGCCGGGTGACGTAGTCCTTTGTATTCGCATCTAGTTTTACCTAATAGCAAATGCAGTCGTCAATTCTGTTTGTTCGTAGATTTATTTTGTATATATTAGTTTTCAAGGTTTTTGTGTATATTTTTTTTGGTAATAAGTATGAAATGTGTATTATAGTAGTTTATAGTTATATTTAGGTTTAAGTTTATTTCTTATTTTGTAGAATTTTAATTGGAAATAACGGTAAACCGTTACAATTGCATATTTTTTCATGTGTTAAACAACAACATGGAAAAGATATAAGTAAAAGAAAAATCGCAATCGTACGATAGGTATGCTATAATTTTCACTGCAAACAAAAAGGTTCAGATTTTTCCGGTCGACGGTGATGATTTTAGACACTTAAAACATTTTATATAAAAAAAACTATTAAGTTATTGGAGATGGTAATTGAAGGAACATGAAGATAATAGTTCTTAAAAACATATAAAAAAGTTGCATCTCGCACAACCTACTAGTTTTTTTTATAAAGACCGAACCATAAGTTTTCGCTGGATTTTGAAATCCACCCCCCTGCCTAAGATTGGCAAGAACCTCGGAATCCTCTAGCACCCAGAGTGCAATATTTACAAAAGCCGTTTACATGCTAACTTCTCTTAGCGACCTACGATCCTAATACTAGTACAAATAACCTTCAATTAAATTTTTTGTTTGCTTTCGTTCAATTTTAAAACAGAAAAAATTCAATGCCATTTTGTAATAAGACAAGACATTTTGTATCATAGATTAAAATTGGACTGCCAAATTTAAAGAGCAACCCCACACTAGCGTCTCCCGAACGTCATCTAGTCAGCTCGCCGCAACGTTAACGCAACTGCGCAGCGACACTATTTTCAATGGCGCTGACTACACGCCGACGCTCAAAAGACTCCACTGTAGGGGGCTCTAAGGGCTCTCAAATCAGCGTCAGTGTCTAGTCAACTCTATGGCTGCTACTAGATGTTGACGCTACGGCTCAGCGACGCCATTTTCTATAGGTAGCGCTGTCTATAGTCTGTATCTTTAGGTATTTAAATAAAAGTAAACAAAATCTACCCTCAAATGGCTCCTTAAGCCAGTTGAGGGTAGATGAAAACATTACATGATCAAATAATGTAGGTTGAAGTCAGGTCGTTCAGTGACTGACCCAGGCGGTTTTGTATTTGGTCGGTTAACCAATAAATGTTATAACTACCCAAAAATGTACAACTTATTTGTTTACTTTTATTTAAATACCTAAAGATACGACTATAGACATGGGGACGCTCAAAAGACTCTACTATGGGCCCTATGAGGGGCTTTGATAGTTTCTGTAAAACAAGTCACCTCAAAAGTCCCCGCCTTCCCGCGGCGCCTCTTCGTGGCACCCGTATCCGTGGCCTTCTTGCGCCGTGTCGGCGCCGCCGCTGGCGTCGCCGCTCCGAACAGCCCGCGCTCCTCCGCCACTTGGATCATGAACTTGGCGTCTAGCCGGGTGATCTCCTGTGTGACTGATGATTTATGTAAAACCCCTTCCACGTGACCAATTAAATCTAACACTTGTCTAATTTTAATTTCTTGTAGGCTGGAATGCAATTTTAATGCACCGACACAACAATGTCTATTATACCTATACATTATCTCACTACCTACCTTCCTCTGAATGAGTCCGAGGTAGCATCCGTCTCTGTCTAAAATATAGTTTATGTCTAAACCGTTCCCAAGGTTCGGCAGCGTCTGGATTTCGAACAAATCGCAGTTTGGCACCTGAAACCAAAACAATAGAAAATTAACAGTAATTAAGCATGATAACAAAGAATAAGTAATAGTACTACCGTACAGAAAGGAAACTTCCTGCAAAACCGAAGTTTGACAGCGATTCAGGGACGAATCATGCTGTCCCTTTCTAATGTATGGCAGAATCTCTTCCGGCCATTTAGGGTTGTCAAAATTCAAGTCATTATCTTATCTGTGGTCGAGCACGCAAAGGGGCGTCAAGTTGTGCGGACCCTAATTGCTCGGAATAATGCTGAGTCGAACGGAGCTGAGAATGTCCGAAAGGATCAGTTTCCCCACCCTGGTGATTTGCAAATTGTCCTGGTTCAGAGAGCCCACCTTTCCCCTGCTTACAGCAGTCTAGGTACGCTAAAGATATATTTAGACAGGCCGGAGTTAAATTCGATTTTCGGTCATACGGTGTCACAATACTCAAAATCACCAGAACTCTATTATCAATACCAGAAAGTGCAGGTTCTCTAACCTGATCTGATCTTCAGAAACTTAAAAAAAAAAGACATTCAATATTAAAACAACGTACATAAACATCCGGATTGTCATCGTTGGGGTCCCGCGGTACGTTCGTTACGGGTGTTTCCGGGACGGGCCGGACCTTGCTGGTTGTACCCGGACGCGTGTCCGGCTCGGACCGGTCCGTTTGCTTTCTGAGAACGCTGACGGTAGCCGGTCTGGAACTGAACATACATTTATATAATTCATCATTATGTTGCTCTGGAAAGAGTGTTTAAGATTATTTATCTGTGCCAAATTCTAGGTGCAATCCGTACTTAGGGACAAATGGCGCGTTGTTAGAAAAGCGGTATGCGATCCTTCCTGTAATAGGGATAGGTAAGTGAACTTGTGATTTAATGTAAACTTCCTATTTTTTTTGCTACACCTTCTTCAGGGTCCATGTACATATATGTATTAAATACCTTTAAATAAATAAAGATCTCTATCTCTACATACTTAGAGCCTATCGTTAGCCATGCACTGTGTACACTTTTATAATATACCTGTTAGTACAAGCAGTCGCCGGTCGAGACTTGCTGGCCACAGAGTAATCTCTGTCAGTGGGCACTACCGCGTTATCCAGCGAAGAGGACGATGTTGTGCTCGCTACCTCGGTGATGTCTTTCTTGGGACTCTGTAGGAATAAATAATACACATACTCATAAATAGGTTAAGTGAATAGACACTCAGGTAAGGTAACAATATGCTTAGTTTTTTTCGCCGTGCTCTATTAACCTATATTCGATCCCACCAAAAACATTTTCATGTAAAATGTTGCCAAGACGAGACCATATCGCTCGCACTGTAAAATTATCAGATCTCATGTAGAGCCAATCTTCTTACTCTAAACGCCGTAACTCTACAAGCCCTAACTTTTCAAACTCTACATAAAAATGTGTGGTTTCGTTACTAGAAGAACTATACCGGGTGTGGCCTGTAAATTACAGGCCACACCAATACGAGCAAATAATTAAACTGTATTAGGCTGCACTCCTGATACTGACCAACATTTGTTCAGCGACTTTTAAAAATATAACTTGTTTTTGATTTTTAATAGATACACTTTAAAGTCTATTCTAAGACTCAATATGTATTATATAAATTTGTTATGTTTAAGACGTGACAAGCAACGCGACGTCAATCACAATGATATGGCGTCCATATAGAAGATATTTTTTTCAAGGTGTAGAGTTTGTGACGTTAGGGCATATATAATGGCTCTACATGAGATCTAATACCTTTTTGACTTGATACAGTGCCCTCATATGGTCTTGTCTTGTGTTTTGGGTGGGGTCGAATATTATTCCTCGATTGCTTCCCTTGTTACCTGAGCTTGCTTCTCGGCCTCGAAAGCCAACAATTCAATACTTACAGAAATGTGATGGTCTTTATGTTTCTTCTTGAGCAGCACGTGTCTCTCGCGGGCGAGGCGGTTGGCCTCGGCGACGGCCCGTGTGACTTGAGCTTGGTTTTCGGCCTCGAGAGCTGAGTGGGTCTCGTACAGAATCAACTGGATCTGGAAATGTCATGAAACATTCATGTAGAAAGAATTTAAGGGTTGTCTTATGTAAACTGACTTCCAAAATAAATACGTAGGTCTCTCTCAACTACAAATGACTTCATATAAAAAGTTTTAACACAATAATTTGACATTAATGAGGACATTACCACACTTAGTCATTGAAAATTCCATACAGAGTTAGCTTGGTCTGATTCTAATTACCTGAGGCTTTGATAACAGTGTCTTGAGGGTCTTCTTCTGCTCCTCAAGTATAAATTGAACTCGTTCTCTACCTTTAGCGTCTATTTCAGATTCTGTAAGAATCTGCGGATATGAAAATAATAATATTAATCGAGTGTCTACCGTAAACTTGCTCGACATTGACTATATCATACCAAATGTCTACTTGAAAAAAGATTCACTATTAAAAGCTGGTACAGGTACTCATTGAGCAACTGCCGAATGAATTTAATGCAAATTGCAATGCAAATGATAATTATTTTATAGCAACCAGGTACGTTTTGAGAAGGAACTGAAAGCTATTCTAATGAGCATAAAATGACATTCTGTACGCCTATTATGTATCGAGGGGCATCGAGTAAGGTGGACACCATACAAAACAATACTGATACTGTTGCGGCGCTCCTGTGTTAGCCTCCTGGCCACGCAGACTGAAGCACTATTATATTAATATAATATTAATATTATATAGTATATAGGTACCTCCAGCATAGCCAAGTCGCCTCCTCTTCCACACACAAGATCAATAGGATCCGTGACAGCAGAGTAAGAATTAGGCGGTGTGGCCAGCACAGCTACCACGCCATCGAGGGCGCTGGTCACAACTGGAGTATCGCAGTACACCTCATCACTGATGACGCAGACTGGAGCGCTGGATTGAGGGGCTTCGGAGGCCTCGATGCCTAGGTCTCTGAGGGCGCCGACGTAACTGGATACCCTTGAGGAAAGGGCATTATCAATATTTTCTAAATATGTAGGTACGTATATAACATCCAACTGAAAAAGTAAATCAGACATAAGTTAGCGGACAAAGACAGCGGTTCGTCGCATGGTACCTAAGGATAGCAGAAAAAAGTGCGAGTGGAATTACTTCACCAAGTTGGTATAATTTTATTTTTAACCCTGTATTCGACTAGGTACAAAATATTAGACAAACGTACCTCCTTTTATGTATATTAAGGAGTCATAAACTCACTGCTTTCCCTATTTTGTGTAAATTAAGGGCAGTAAAAACAAAGAAGTTTTACTGAAAGACAATTTATGTCTGGCCTAGCAAAACATGGCAGCCATAAAAGGGCCCTTATAGCAACAAACTTGTAGGTATACATCCAGCCCCAAACACGGCGAGCTTTCCGAACTGGCCAACACGGCTCACAATACCCCAGTTGAGCAGCTATAAGTACGTCGAGCAACGGGGGGAGGATGCGTGGGTCTGAGCGACCACGCCGCGGAGGCGACTTGAGTCTGGCCAGACGATAGTTGTAGACTGAAAGGGCATAGCTACAAACTTGTCTCCAGCCCCGAACACGACGAGTTTGCCAAGCTGTGGGGTAGCGGGCGCGGCGGGTGCACTGGCCTTCAGCACCGCCCCTAGCTCCCGCAGCTGAGCCGCTAAATACGCCGAGCTACGTGGGGAGGATGCGTGGGTCTGGGCGACTACGCCGCGGAGGCTGTTCGCGCGCAGCGCTCGGCAGAGTGTTGAGGCGCCTTCGCAGAATTCACGCTCCTGGAGACAGAATACTTTAGTAACTAAGTAGGGACACTTTGGCCCATGATCGTTTGAGACGGAGGCATGCATTGGAAGCAAACTATTAAGATCTAGGGTGAACGAAACTCAGCTGTCAGCTGTTAGCAAACATAGATTTAAATAAATAGGGTAGTGGAATAAGAAAACATGCAATCACCTGCAACACGATGATTCCATCTTTGACCAGATCCAGCTGTCCGATGGTTTTATCAGCTGGAGGGCGCAGTGTGATAAACCTGGTAAATAAACAGTACTCTATGGTAAGAAAGATCATTATCCTTCACTTGCCCCTTTCGATTCAGCAAGAAAAATTGTTAGAAAAGCTACCAAACCTTGGGCAGACGCGATCGAATCTGTACTCTCCTGCGCATAGCTGTCGTGATCCACTGTACGAGTAGCCCAGCTCGTGGAGTTTCATCACAAGATTCGCTACTTTCCTGAAACCAATACGATAGACTGAAATAGATGTCATATACCGGGTGTGGCCTGTAACATGAGCAAATAATTAACACATAGATTGTACTCCTCAAACGGTGACAGTTTTGTTCAACAACTTTTAAAAATTATGAAGTATTTAGATTCCCTATTTTTCATACAAAATAAATATTATCTTCAATGGACGCCATCGCCACGCCATATCATTGTGATTGACGTTGCTTGTCACGCCTTAAACATAACAAAATTTGTATTGCGTCTTAGAATAAACTTTAAAGTGTATTAAAAATCAAACCCCAAGTTATTTTTAAAAGTCGCTGAACAAATGTTGGTCAGTATGAGGAGTACAGCATACTGTTTAATTTTTTGCTCATATTACAGGCCACACCCGGTATTAAGAAAGTGACTATTAAGCTCTATCCAGTGAAGGCTGGATCCGAACTGCGGTCTTTAGCTATCGCGGCTAGCTCCCTGAACCCCTAGGCTATCTCGCCACGGTGGAATCTGTCCCAAATTCTCGACTAAAAGCTATCTTAGAAAGACTAGGCGTCTTTACTTATTTAAATAATAGAAATTGAAACTGGTTTTAATTTAACTGGTTGGACAGAATAGGATACGCCCCAGATGCTATCCAAATGAAGCATTCCATGAGCGGCACAAACGCATATAATTTATATTTGATAATCTTCTAATTATTGTTGTACGTACGTGGCTTTAAAAGTATTGACCCATCCAGTGACAGATTCTTTATTCACGCAAGTCGCCAAAGGTTCGTCCCTCAGGTGTGGTGGCAGAAGATCTCTTAATCTGAAACAATAGAACAGTGGTGGGCAAAGTACGGCCCGCGGGCCAGCTCCGGCCCGCGAATGGATTTTATCCGGCCCGCCGCCGGTCCTATGAAATAATTAGTATATGGGCTATATGGCATTGGCCCACGATTATCACAAATCAAAATAAATTTTGGCTACAATTCTGGCCCTCCACTTAAATTTCCTAAACTTTCTGGCCCCCCATGAAGAAAGTTTGCCCATCACTGCAATAGAACCTCCATTATCCGAACTATAGTTGCGTCGAATAATGGCCCCTATAACAGTCCAATTTTATATGTAGCTGTCACGTAAAATATTAAATATGTAGCCATTTTATGGAGGTTAAACGCATTCATTAATTTAGAAATGTAACAATTAATATTATCTTTGGTTACCTCGAGAGTTACTCATGAAATAAAACTATTGAAACGGAATATCGCGTATATTGAATTCGTATAAAATCTCGTGCTAAACGGGTGACTGAGGAAAAACTACACTGCGCGTGATGTAGTATGAATTCAATATACGCGATATAATCCTTTTAACTTCATGTGTAACAATTAAATTATTAAAATACGATATTAAACATAATATTTCTTCAACTATTTTAACTAACCGCGCGTTCGGCCTCGCCTCTGGGCCTCGCGCCCCAGCACCGACGGGTCAGCTCCACGAAAAACAGCCAGACTGTTGTCCAGTCTAAGAAAGTTAAATTTAAGAATTTATTAGAATAAAGAGTTGAACTTACGAGAAAGCCCTATTCTTAATCCGTATCCTGGCTATAGCGGCAGCGAAGTGCACTCGTTGCTCCCACACAGTATTCTCAATGTCCTGGTACGGTGAGCCCGCCTCTTTCAAAAGCCTCACCGCGCGTTCGGCCTCGCCTCTGGGCCTCGCGCCCCAGCGCCGACGGGTCAGCTCCATGAGAAATAGCCAGACTGTGTGATGATTGTCGCCGTACTGTATAATATTTGTTTATTTAGTTTGATTAGGTAATAAAAAACTTATAAAACGATAAAGGTACACGTTACCTTCTATTTAATAAACAATTGAATAAGACATCTTTCAAATACCTAAACTAAGTAAATAAATAGGTAAGTACCTTTTATTTCTTAAGTTTATAATTTAAACATAAACAAGTTTTTGAATTTCCAAACCAAATACTAATGCAACCAATAAACCATCCGATACTTGGATGTAAGCCAGTTCCAAAAACTTATTGGAAAACCGACCAAGTGTGAGTCGGGCACGCGCACGCAGGGTTCCGTACCATTACGCAAAAAACGGCAAATAAATCACGTTTGTTGCCCCACTTAAATATTTATTTCATTTTGTTTTAAGTATTTGTTGTTATAGCGGCAACAGAAATACATCATCTGTGAAAATTTCAACTGTCAAACAGTCGACAGACAAACGGACAGTGGAGTCTTAGTAATAGGGTCCCGTTTTTTATCCTTTGGAGAACCCTAAAAATTAAGCAGCCGCAAAAGTGAATTTACTTTCACAAATAGCCCAGTTTAAAAGTAGGGCGCCTCCCATAATATTTTCACTCGAATCAGGCGATAAATCTAAACATTAATCGGGGCCACTTTACCTGCCTTTAACATAAATAGCTTGTCATAAATATAGAGTCATTTTCGTGAGCGTCCTTATAGAAAAGAAACGGTTCCCGGACATGCGAGCTAATGCGAGTTAGATGGGACGAATTTTATTGTAACCTTTTGCTCAGAGACTAGTATTAAATGAAGATAGGTAGTCATAGTCAGTATATAAATGTGCGTATACTGTAGGTACATATATGTAAAGTTGCCCAAAGTTTCCAAAAAAGTTCCAGGAAATTCAAGGAAAATTCTCAGAAGATATAGCAAACTTTCATTTAGGAAAACTCGGAAATTTTTCATGTGAAAAATTCGCTAAGTATTTTGGAGACATTTCGACGGCACAACAGTACCTAAATGTTCGGTTTTGATCATGGTGATCGGACTTGAGTGTTCCAACTTCCATCGTAACGTCCAAACAATTTTCTATTCTGCTTTTTAACCCCATTGATATACTGCACTAAAACAATATAAGTATAATATACTGCGTATATTGGCTACATTTTTACCTGAGTCCCAAAAAGGAAGAACGGTTATCATATAAAAACAAAAAAACCGTCCTCACGTTATTACGTTTTGTTGTTAGAATGGCGTCAAATAAATAAGCTATCAAATCAAGTCTTATACTATGCTTTGATTGTTAACAGTTGTTGTTGTTTGTTGTTGTTGTTGTCGTTGTTGTTATTGTTGTTGTGTTTATTGTATGTGTATGTGTTGATTAGTTAGGTATTTAACTGTTAAATAGCGATAATTTTAAGCGGAGATTAACAAATATTGGATTGAGAATTCACTAAAGTACTTTCTTTTCACCCCACACGTGTGGCGCCATCTTTAACAATATCGAGGCATGCATGTTGTATGTATATTGCCTGTCTTCATGAGCAACTTTGTCTCTGATCCAGATAAACTGACGTTATTACGTTTGATAACGACGTTTAAATGCAACCTTGATAACGCTAACTCGCGCAAGTTCAATGTGAAATGTATTTGTTGTGTATATACAGGGCGTCCCACGGCTATGCCACATGGAGGGAATGTATTTTTAATTCAAAATTAATCAATTTAATTTATCAAATGCTCAAATTGAGTCCCATTCTGTTGAATACAAAGTCGCACTCTTTTGATTATTTCGCTAAATTTCACATCAAATGTTAAAATTCATGGTCTTCCTTATATTTCCGACACTATGTTATTTAGCAAAAAATAATCCTTATGAAGCCTTTCGATCGGTATGATAAAGCTACAGGGTAATTTTTTTTCTCGTGTAGCGTGTTCAATTCCCGGTTCAACCATGTAATTATTTAAAAATCTATATGCAGTTTAAATTGTTTTTTTTAAATTTAAATAATGTCTTCTTGTAAAATGTTCCATCTACAATATTCAGGCTACTTTCCCTCCATGTGGCATAGCCGTGGGACGCCCTTTAGAAATACAAAAGGGTCTTGGTACCTACCTACTCTTTACCTATTGCACACCTCAATACAGAAAACAATACAATTAATACAAAAACTTATAAAACAATGCAATGAATACAGTAACCCAAGTAGAGGTAAACAATAGGCGGGCTTATAGTTAAAAAGCGTCTTTTAGACAACCTTTAGGTAGCTGAAATTTAATAAATGTATGTCATGGCAGAGTTAGGTGTTCCTGTAAAATAATATTACCTGTGGGAAGTCGCCGAAAAAGTCGATGTCTTCTATAGCTTGTTCTAATATGGACTTATCTGTAACAACCATGATAAGTATTAATCATTATAAACTGCAATAGATGACATTAAATAAAACCGGATAAGTGCGAGTCGTATAGATTTAACTTATATATATTTTTTATTTTTTACAGATTTATAGTTTTTTTCCCTGTACTTGCAGTGTTAGAGCGTGTTCACATTGTCCGATCCGATATCGGATGTCGGAAGGAAGTAAAATGTAAGATATATGTGTTTCTAATAATAATATTTCTGATTTCTCTTGCATTAAATAAATCATTATTAACAACAGCTGTCAGATATTTGTTAGTGCGTATATGTAGGCATATAATGCTTGTTGTAGTGTACGTGACAGCTAAAGACGGCGCCCGCCGGCGCGCCCCCGCGGCCTGAGGGGCTACCGCGAAAACCGAAATTCGCAAATTGCGGGGATCTTACTCTTTTACTCCAATGAAGGTGTAATTAGAGTGACAGAGAAAAATGCCCGCAATTGACGATTTTCGGTATTGGCGGTAGCCCTACTGACTACGCGGATATAGGATCCTACATCCGATATCGGATCGGATAATGTGAAAACGCTCTTATAGGTACGATATTACTTGCGAAATTTCATAGTAGTCAACGGGAAATAAAATCAAGTTCATGACAAATCTCTAGGTATCACATGACACGGCATTGAGGAGTGTTTTTTTCCGAAACAGCTTATTTTTGTACGGTTTCATAGAGAAATACGCCCTTTTGAAAAGAACTCGCCTCATATGCAATACGAGTAAAAATCGGTTTTCTTTCATCGATAACATTATTTATAAGCCTTCGTTTCTCGAACCATGCAACATCTGGCCTTGGTTTTTATTGACAATACTATATAGAAAAGTAAAAGACACGAATGGCAAATAAAAATAGCTTTTTACGTTTGTAATAAAAATGTCTAATAGAGACTTGGAGCGCAGGAATAAAGATGAACATCTTGTACAGAACAGGGAATTGTATCTATTCACCAAATTTTATCGATATCTGATGAAAAAAACGACGATAAAATATAAATCGTTCCATTTTCGTACTGCAAGACTGCATGGTAGGTACAAAATATATATTTTTTTTTACAATAATAATGTGATATTTATTTGATGGATAAACAAGAATAATCATAATAATACAGAATGTACCTACATTTTTGGACACGCCTATTGTCAAGGTGCTAGAGTTTGGTTAAGATATGGTTCAGATATTTGTGAGCACCTTCGCCGCTCCGATATACCTGATGGCGAATTCTGAACATTTTGTACCTACCAGTCTTGCAGTATAGGTCAGGCAACGAATGCTCAAAAAAGTTGTTGAGGCAAATGCTAGGAATATAATTTTTGACTCCGTAACTTTGTTTGGACTAGTTAGGAGGTGAACATATTTCGGTTTTTCACTTATATCTTGGAAACTTTGCGTCTTAACGACATGACTACTTATACAAACCGAAAGCTGATTAAATTTGCTACAAGTTTAATTAAGTCACGTTTTTCGATATTTTGAATAGTTTTTAAGATATCCGCCCTTGAAAGTTTATTTAGGGCTCTCAATTTTATCTTGATTGATATTCTACATCAGTGAAGCTGAAAAATTTGGCTGTTTCATACATTTTAGAGGGTAACTTTTTTTTTCTCGATTTCGGGATTGCACCATAGTAAAAGCTCAGTATAATCCCAAAACCTCCGTGGCAACGAGAATGCACTTATTTTTTGGCGACCGTGTAGGTATAGCGGCATACAGCGCTAAAGGTAGGTATATAATATCATATCATAGGCGTAATCCGACGCTACTTTGAAACTTAGTTCCCCAAGCCAGTTTATTGCAGTTATAATACAAATGGGTTCCTCCGCGATGAGCTGATAAAAGTTAAATAACATTCTGAGTCTGAAACGTCGTCTACATCTATATACACCAATGCCTATACAATACAGGATGGAACATTTCTAGAGACTGAGCCGAAAGGATAGTGTTATCTAAATTCTAAGTGATCTACAATGGAACATTTCAAGAGACATTGACACATGTCAGGTCATTCATAGGATCTATTTCCTAGGGTTGAAACATACAGGCTTTTGCACTAATGTGTAACAAATTGTATCTCAAAAACGGTTAGAAATATTAACGTGATTGATAAGTGTAAAATAAAGTATGTAGCCTAAACAATTCCCCGTTTGCATAAAAGTCCCTCGTTCTGTTCCACCCGATATGTAACTCCGTATACTGACGGAAAGTGTTGTCTAAACTGATTGAAAATTCATACACCTTAATACAATGACATAAGGTCTACCCACGACCAGTTAAGAGGGGGTGTAAAGTAATTATAATAAAAGGAAACAAAAAGATATAGTGCTAGGCGTGGCTCACTCCGCGATTTCGTCGCTTTGCAACAGGTAGCTAGAAGTATATCCGTTCCACACCAATTTTGGTGGCTAGCCATTAGCCGCGCGTGGCGCTGTCGCCACCTAGCGGCCATATCTGTCCTGATCGTAACAGACGCGTTTTGATAGAGAGTGAGTCTTCTGTACAGTACTATTATTTATTCTGTGATAGCGCGCAAAACTTGGGACGGGAGATATGGATATTTTATTTCAATTACTCTGAAATGCAGGGTAACGATATACATGAAAATAAATGAAATTTAGACATGTTTTCGTGGTTTTTTTTCTATAGAGTCTTTTAACTTTTAAGGTTTTGGTTGGAGTCTAGTTTTCGTGTGATTTTATCATGTCATTCTATATTAAAACGTGTAAAAATAGTATAAAAACTTCGACATTGCGTTAGCCCCCTCTTAAATAAGTGTTGCTGTTAATACACAGTTGCGAAGGTTGGCGTGACGTTATTTACCGCCAGGTGCCAACTTTACCGCGATGACACTTTGATATTCGAAAAACAATCTTTCTAACTTTCGTGCAAAATGGCTAGAAAAAGAAATGTTAGCTCATTTCTTTTATTAAGTGTCTAGGGGCATTCAAGAACTTCCAAACGGGATATATGTACATAATTTGCCTGATTCCAAAATACTTAGTAAAATAAATATATAATTAGTAGTAAAAATTAATAACGATGTGTAAATTAATAAGAGTTTTCTTTTTATCTGACTGATCGAATTCTCTCTTGATCTTGAATTTTACCTATCCAAGTTGAAAAACCACGCTGAATAGAGTTAGACCAAGATAAGTCTGCAATGATTTTCATAGCACACGCAGTGCAAGTGTTATTTAAAAATGTCAAACCTCTATGAAACTATGACGCATAGCATAAATAACACTTGCACTGCGTGTGCTCTCAAATTCGTTGCAGACTTATCTTGGTCTAACTCTAATTGTGTCAAGGGTATTGTGTGTGCGTTTTTATAGCACTCGCTTTATTTCCAAATAACGACTCTAAACGTGCCTTTTATTGTTCGGTAAGTAATAATATTTTAACTGATAAACTCATGAATCGAGGCCCGTTTTCCACAATGGATGTAAAGCAGGCCACTGACGAGCCTTCCAAATGGATGCCGTTACAATGGATTCATCCAAATGGACGGCATCCTAATATTAAACATTGTACGTTTTTGACATCCACGGACCGATTTTGGATTGCAGCCACGCTATTTGGACTGTTGGAAGGCTCGTCAGTGGCCACCTTAAGAAATATGGGGCACTGTCAAGGTAAAAATAATGCTGATGAAAATATGTTTTGCATCGATTTCTTGAACAACGTATATCATAATATAGTGAATTGGTACAAGTTAAAACCTAACAAGATTATTTTTGGCCCGGAGATAGTGGCGCTTCTAGTTCTAACAGCTTCTATATGGCAATTAAGTGTACGTACGTCACGTAAATAAACTGTCAGTCGCTTTTCGGTGAAGGATAACATCGTGAGGAAACCGGACTAATCCCAACAAGGCCTAGTTTCCCCTCTGGGTTGTAAGGTCAGATAGCAGTCACTTTCGTAAAAACTAGTGCCTACGCCAATCCTCGACATTTGTTGCCAAGCGGACCCAAGGCTCCTATGAGCCGTGGCAAAATCCTGGGATAACGCGAGGAAGATGATGAGTCAAATAAATAGGGAATATTAGGCAAAGCTCTGCGTAGGTGGCACCTTTGTGGCACATACAGTAAACAAACCACATTGACACATGACACGTCACGTCAATCACATGGCCTACCGCGAAACAGGAAAATCGAAATTTCGTTATCTAATCTCTCTATCAGATCACTCTTGCATATTCGAGCGATAAAGAGGCAAATAACTAAATTTCGATTTTCACGTTTACCGGTAGACCCTTTGTTAACAAACCGCCTTGATGCATCAATGTCATATTTTATTGTCTGTGAATGAAAACTTGTCAAAAAACAGTTTAAGGCACAGTATGTATAAGTTAGTCTATGAATTTACTGAGTCGGTAGTGCTGCACTCTGGCGGCAGAACATAGCAGTAATATCCCCTATTGTCAGCATCAGATAACAACCTTCCCAGCTGTTACCAGTAGTAACAACAACAACCTAGTGGTCTTCTTCTTGGTCGCATCCATCATGACTGATGATCGTGGTTGGTGGGTTTTGTTCGGGCACGAACACACTCTCGCCATCGATTCCGGTCCATCGCTTTCCTCACCACGTCATAGAATTTCTGAGATGGTTCCTCGCCTTTGAGTTGATCAGTCCATCGTGCTGGTGAACGGCCCCGTGACCTTTTGCCATCAGTATTACCAACAACGATTAACCTTTCCAAACTTTCGTCTCCCCTTCTCATTATATGGCCAAAGTAACTTAGGAAGCGTTGTTCACAGATTGTGGACAATCGCACTTTCACGTCGAGTTCCAACAGTATGGAGTGATTCGTGCGCTTAGCTGTCCATGGTATTCTCAGCATACGCCTCCAACACCACATCTCAAACCTAGTGGTAACGTAACGTAAAGTTATACTTACACCGAAACACGTCGTAGATGAGAGAGTAGACGCATCGCATTTGCTGTTCATCAGCGAAGTCTACCTTCTTCGGGGGCTTCGAGAGCAGGTGGGCTGCTTTCAGAACCTGTCGGACGGAAACGATCACGAATTATATTATATTGAAATAAAACTATGTATACGAATACGGGTAGCCGGACTGAGTCGGGGGCGTGAGGCACAGGTCAGGAGCGGATGGCGACGTCTCACGAAGGCCCTCTGTTCCAATGGGGTACCATTGGATGACAACACACACACACACACAAACAAACGAATACGAGTGGTATTCAGACTATCCGTACTATAATGATTATAAATCCGAAAGTAACTCAGTTACCTGATTTCAATGATAGATAGTACGAGGCCAGGAAATGACAGGATAGTTTTCACCTGACCTGAGCAATGTCCCAGGCGTATCCAGGGGGTGACCGCACGGCAACTGGCGGGGGTGCGTTGGGGTTTTTAATGGACACCACGAGTCGCCATGGGGCCCACTCTTCGACTAAGTCTTCGGGGGGCTTCCGGGTTTTTTCCGCTTCATTTCTGTAAAAAATAGCAGGTTATTAATGGCAAATACCAACCGAATGTAGAAGTGTTTAGGTATATTTAAAAGGAAAAAAAACCAGCCAAGTGCGAGTCGGACTTCCGTACGGAAGGGTTCCGTACCATTACGCAAAAAAAGGCAAAAACATCACGTAGGATATGGAGGTATGCACATCCCAGTAATCTACAATAAATAACTTATCAAGTTATCAATTACTCAAAAAATCAACCTCCTAAGTTGTGTAGTTACGGAGATATTATTATATGAAAATAATGTTGTATATTTTTGAGACTTTCATTTGACGTATTTCCTTATACCGTTCCTATCATTATCATTGAAGACATACCCGCATGTCAATCTTTATGTTTTTACTTCGAAACGTCCCAAAAGTTATACTAAATATAAAATAATAAACTTACTCGACTGAAATCAAATTTTCACCAGGTAAATCTTCCTCCATTTATTATTTATTTTTTGTTAGCCATGCTTAATAAAACTGCACAAGCAATCCACAAACAATATGCGATTATTACCTAATCAAGATGTTTCCATTTTAGTAAGTAAATGGTATTAAAATAGTAGCCGTTTCTTAAAGAGAAAAAAGCGCGGATAGAAAATATTGAGTGTGAAGTTTTTTTATATATTTTGATTGAAAAATGTTATTTGAAGTTTTGTGACATTTTACTTTCTGACAGTTAAATTGTCCATATTACGTTTCCAGCCAGATTTAAAAATGTCAGGTAGAAAAAAAAGTTAGACCAAGAAAAGTCTGCAGAGATTTGACAGCACACGTTTTAACCCTTCACCGCCTACGGAGCGATATATGGAGGATATGATATTCAACCCTATTGACAGCTATTAAAGTTCAAATTTAACCATATATTTTTTATTACATGCATTAAGGGGTTAAGGTCTTGAAAATGATGTGTGCACATTTATTTTTAACACATTCACTGCCAGAAACCCGGTAAGCGGGTTTTCTGTTCGTAGGCGCTTTTCGCTACAAAGCGTAGAACCTCGCCTACGCTAGTAGCGCGTAGCGCGCGCTGGCAGTGAATACTGGAAGCCTACCGCGAAATCGAATGAAGGCGTAATTAAGAGTGACAGAGAAAGATGCCCGCAATTTGCTAATTTCGGTTTTCGCGGTAGCCCCCCTGTACGGAATCAGTTGAGCGTTTCTTTTATTTTTTGCCATTTTTATATATTGGCACTTTTTTGCCACTTTTGTGTTATTTCTAGTCAGGGATTCAGGAGTTAGCTTTGCTTAGACGGACTAGAGCTTATTTTAAGTTCGTGAATTGCTAGAAACCTTAGAAAATAGGTTAATCGTAGTACCGATAATAGCATTGAGATGCAACATGCAAACTACCTATTTCCGACGCCTCACACGTAATAGCTTACCTAAGTACTTCATGTGTCGCCATCAGATATATCGGAGCGGGCAAGGTGCTCACAAATATATGAACAAAGCCTCTATTATCAAGGCGTTAAAGTGCATGCTTAGATATTTTTGAGCACCTCTGCCGCTCCGATATGTCTGATGGCGTCTAAACACTATCTGAGTGCGAAGAATCGAGTCATGTTTTTATGAACTCTATTGCGTTGGTAATAAAGATTGTTTTCAGCGTGGAATGTTGTGTGAATAATCTGAAATCAATTCGGTATTGTAATATATAGCGAGTAATTTAATTCAATGGGTGTTTGTCACATCATATCATCAATTTTGTAAGCTATTATATCTACATCAAAGAGAATTTAGATTCAAATGTATAAAACAGTCAACATTTTTTTCACGATTTCGGTGTTGGTCCCATAGTAAAAGTTGCTCAATATAATCCCAAAACCTCCCTGGCAACGGGAATGCAGTTAGTTTTTAGCCACCGTGTAATAAAAGATTTAAAAAATAGCTTGCAACATATACAGGGTGATCAATCCAAATGGGTCAGTAATGTCAGTATGGAGAAGTCAGAAACTATGAGAGATAGCGAAATCTGTTCTTAGGAACCATGGCGTCGATTTAAGATTTAATAATAATGGCATTAATTTTTTTTAAATCTGTTATACATAACCGGTAATCGAACCTGGTCGAAGTCTCTGTAAACAATTATAGGTATAAATTCTGCAAGTTTTTTCGTTGTTATCGTTGAAAGTTATTAAGTGTTCCATTTTCAAATTTATAATTGGCACGCCCGCTGAACAAATGCGTTCTAAGTTTAAATAATATCGATGCAGATATTAGATATGCCTAGTGGTCTATCCAGATAAATGATTCATAATGATGACCGATTCATATTAATTAATGACAACATTTTGGCATTTCAGTCTAATGTTGACACAAGATTTCATAGCAAAATTTGGTCCTTATACTTTCAGGATCAATTATACAAACAAACCCTAGTAGCATTTTCGTTGGGGCCTACGGTGCCAACGGTAGGGAAAACGTTGGGATGAGGTTCGTTCCGTAGCCAACATTAATTTTGTATTGGCCCACCATCGCATTTACCAACATTCGCTGTGGCACAGATGCCCAACAATGGGCCTTTGTATATTTTGGTACCGTTGGCTAAACAACGATAATATTCGTTGGCCCAATGATGACATATATCGCATTTACCAACATTGGCAGTGGCAGTGATGCCCAACAATGGGCCTTTGTGTATTTTGGTAACGTTGGCTAATCGACGATATCATCCGATGGCCCAATGACGACAAATATCGCATTTACCAACATTGGCTGTAGCATTGATGCCCAACAATGGGCCTTTGTGTATTTTGGTAACGTTGGCTAATCAACGATATCATCCGATGGCCCAATGATGAAAAAATCGCATTTACCCACATTGGCTGTGGCACTGATACCCAACAATGGGCCTTTGTTTATTTTGGTAACGTTGGCTAATCGACGATATCATCCGATGGCCCAATGACGACAAATATCGCATTTACCAACATTGGCTGTAGCATTGATGCCCAACAATGGGCCTTTGTGTATTTTGGTAACGTTGGCTAATCAACGATATCATCCGATGGCCCAATGATGAAAAAATCGCATTTACCAACATTGGCTGTGGCACTGATGCCCAACAATGGGCCTTTGTTTATTTTGGTAACGTTGGCTAATCAACGATATCATCCGATGGCCCAATGACGACAAATATCACATTTACCAACATTGGCTGTAGCATTGATGCCCAACAACGGGCCTTTGTTTATTGTGGTAACGTTGGCTAATCAACGATATCATCCGATGGCCCAATGACGACAAATATCGCATTTACCAACATTGACTGTAGCATTGATGCCCAACAATGGGCCTTTGTGTATTTTGGTAACGTTGGCTAATCAACGATATCATCCGATGGCCCAATGATGACAAATATCGCATTTACCAACATTGACTGTGGCACTGATACCCAACAATGGGCCTTTGTTTATTTTGGTAACGTTGGCTAATCAACGATATCATACGATGGCCCAATGACGACAAATATCGCATTTACCAACATTGGCTGTAGCATTGAGGCCCAACAATGGGCCTTTGTGTATTTTGCTACCGTTCGCTAAACAACGATAACATTCGTTGGCCCAATGGTGACGAATACCGCATTTACCAACATTGGCTGTGGCACGGATGCCCAACAATGGGCCTTTGTGTATTTTGGTAACGTTGGCTAGTCAAAGATATCATCCGATGGCCCAATGATGACAAATATCGTATTTACCAACATTGGCTGTGGCACTGACGCCTAACAATGGGCCTTTGTGTATTTTGGTACCGGTGGCTAAACAACGATAACATTCGTTGGCTCAGTGAGCACAAATATCGCATTTACCAACATTGGCTGTGGTACTGATGCCCAACAATACCAGTTGAGTTTGCTTGTGGCGTCACTAGATGGCGTTACTGTCTCCAAACATCGAAGTTATAGTTATTTTCTCGATTATTCCGGATATAATCATAATATTTTTTTACAGTAACTTATAAATCTAATAGCTATAACTATAAAATTTATACATAAATTTAAAAAAATGTATTTTACCAACATTTTCTCAATTTAAATCTCAAAAAACATAAATCTCGCTTACGAAGTTTCGAAGTGCGGTTAGTATATATACAAATTAGAGTGTATAGTAAGTGTACTTGCTTCGGCAGTACATATACTAAAATTGGAACGATACAGAGAAGATTAACAACAACTGCTGCCTAGCCTAGGGCCTTCATGTGGAAACAACCAATGCCTACCGTAGTGTAATTGTAATATTTATCAGCAAAGGCCCAACGTCGTATTACACAACCACTTACTTAACGTAGGGTAACTGTAGGACTCGTAAACAAAAGCCCATTACATAATTAGACTGTAGGCACACTATAAATTACACAACTATTTACCTACGGTAGTATTGTAAGAATCCTACACAAGGCCCAACGTTAAAGTTACAATGTTGGCCCTTTGTGGGACAAGCTGTGTTGAGCCTTCAACCTGGTGCACGACTACCTACCGACCTACCTGACTTGCCGTTGGGTAATTGTTGAGTTTGCAAACAGAAACACAACGAAAAAATTGCCCTTTTTTATTTTTTTGCAGTTGGCCCTACAGCAAGCCATACGGCCAAATGTAACAATTAACCAACCATCAAACAAATGTGTATAGGCCCAACCACGGCCCAACCAAAACCACCACCGTTGAATAATTGTATGATTTATTTAAATAGGCCCAACGAAAAAATTACTCTAATGGCCCTCTGTTGGGAATCTTCGGGAGGGCCCTCCAGCAAATCGTACGGCCAAATGTAACAATTAACCAACCATCAAACAAATGTGTATAGGCCCAACCACGGCCCAACCAAAACCACCACCGTTGAATAATTGTATGATTTATTTAAATAGGCCCAACGAAAAAATTACTCTTATGGCCCTCTGTTGGGAATCTTCGGGAGGGCCTTTGTCGAGGGCCCTCCAGCAAATCGTACGGCCAAATATAACGGTTGCCCAACTAATACGTAAACAAAGGCCCAACAAAATCCCTACAAGAAAATGCTATTAGGGAATACTACACGCGATTACATAAAGAATATTGACCAGGTTCGATTCCCGGTTATGTATGAGAGTTAAAAAAAAGTTTGAGTGCCATTATTATTAAATCTAAAATCTCACGCCATGGTTCCTAAGAACAGATTTCGCTATCTCTCATAGTTTCTGACTTCTCCATTCTGACCCATTTGGATTGATCATCCTGTATATATATCTTTATGAAATAAACAGTGTGCGCGATAGTACAAATATACGTATGTAGGTAATAAAATAATCTAGATTTCAACCAAGATAAGTCTGCAGCGATTTTAATAGCCCAGACTGTGCAATCCTTATTTAAAAATTCAAACTTCTATGAAATCATGACTTATAAATAACACTTGCACTGTATGTGCTGTCAAAATCGTTGCAGAGTTATCTAGGTCTAACTAAAGTCTCTCTATGGTTGGCACATAATACATAGAGTTAGACCAAGAAAAGTCTGCAGCGAGTTTGATAGCCCACGCAGTGCAAGTGTTATTTATACGTCATAATTTCATAGAAGTTTGACGTTTAAAATAACATTTGCACTGCGTGGGGCTATCAAAAACGCTGCAGACTTTTCTCGGTCTGACTCTATGTACTTGTACCTATATTATTATCATGTACCTATTTTATTTTTGTATCAATATTAAGCTTACCTTCCCCGCCGTAGGGTTTGGCGGAGATGTTCGGTAAGACCTTTAGCGGGTCAGGGCCACACATGTCGGCACACATTGTTATGTAGGGGAAGTCGGCAAATTACCTCGTTTGTAGGCATTATCTGATCAGGGTTTTGATTGTTATGGGGTTTCAGTATTTTCCAAAGTTTAGTTTTTTTGGGAGGCATGCAAACGAAAACTTACAATTTTTTTAATGACATGAGAGGGAAATGGGAATACGAATTGTCTGGTGGTAAGCGATTACCGGCACCCTTGGACACCCGCAACACTAGAGTCAGACCAAAAAAAGTCTGCAGTGGATTTGATAGCTCACGCAGTGCACGTGTTATTTTAAACGTCAAAATTCAATGACATTATGCCGTATACGTTCGTATACGTCCGTCCGTCCGTGACGCTATCAAATCCGCTGCAGACTTTCCTTGGTCCCACTCTAGAGGGGCACCTAGTGCGTTGCCGGCCGTTTGTGCAAAGCTTCTGTTAAAAATAAATAGATTTTGTTCATATGTTTTACTTTTTTAGGATTCCGCACCCAAAGAGTAAATCGGGACCCTATTACAAAAGGGGCCCACTGATTAACAGTCCGCCGGACGGTATCGGCCTGTCAGTTAGAACAAAATTTTGACAGTACCGAACAACTGACAGGCCGATATCGTCCGGCGGACTGTTAATCAGTGGGCCCCTTTAGACTCGTCTGTCTGTATGGCACCAGGCTGTATCTCATGAACCGTGATAGCTAGGCAGTTGAAATTTTGTGTATTTTTAATGTATTTTTGTTGCCGCTATAACAACAAATACTAAAAACAATAAAATAATAATTTAATTGGGGCTCCCATATAACAACTGTGATTTTATTTGCCGTTTTTGCGTAACCCTTACCAACGGAACCCTTTGTGCGCGAGTCCGACTCGAACTCGGCCGGTTTTTTAACACGTTTAAAAATTGGAAACCTGCCCTATATGCACAGAAATGTAAAACCCTCACAATACGGTCTCCAACTCTAGACCCTTCTGCATTGCCACCAGCAGGAAGTACTGCTGCAGCCGCCACTCCTTGTCGCTCGGCAGCACGAGCCTCTCCGCTTCACTGGTGTCTCCATCCTGCCTCGCTGCCTCCTCCTCAAGCAGCAATTCCGCCAGGAGACGGGGGTATACTTGGAAGATGTCTCCTTCGCCGAGCTCGTTGAGGGCGACCCAGAGAGTGTTTGGATCGTATTTGCCTGGCATTGTGACATGATCACGTTCCTTTCAGGTGTTAGGATGGGAGCGATGTCAAAACATTTCCTTTTATTTTATTTATAATTCCTGATTCTTTTTGTAATGTAATTTGTCTGTTTTGCGTACATGATAAAAAGTCTATTTTTTTATCCATTAGTATGAATATTACCTATACGCGATTAGTTTTAAGTGGGCGGAAAATCGATGGTCTCCTTTTAACATATTTCTAAAAGTAAAATTTAAATGTTGTATACCATGTTTTTAAATGTTTTTAGGGACAAAAGTATGTCCCTAAGTACGAGTATTGCCGCTTTCGGAAACAGTTAAAAATAAAAAATAAAAATAATTTTTGGTTACTTCCCTAAATGTGTTTTCACGCATATTCTTTTGACGGTGAAATACTGTACTTACCTACTTATTGCGTTTTATGTAATAATATTTGCTTTTAAATCAATTTTTATATAAAATGTAATGAATCGAATGGTATCCTTATTCTTTCATTTTGGTAATTATAAATTTATACTTATATTTGAAACTTTGAATTCTTGTATTTTTTATCATTTCCATAAGTAGGCATATCTTTATTGTGATAAATTTACTATAACTAGATTTTGTAATTCAAGTCAATATGTGTCACCGTCCCAAGTACATAATATATGTATACTCAAAAAATTATAAAATGTAAGTTAGGGTAACTATTTTTCTTATTTATCAAAATTCCTGGCACTAAGTAGAAATACTCCACCTATTCTATTTTTTTAAATAAATTTCTACACGTTTTATACAAACACTTTATAATAAAACGCGATTTCTTGAAACAAGTTTCTTCATAAAATCGCTCATATTTCCTAGCAAATTGCCGTTCGCACGTAAACCACTGGGGCTCTTTATCACATAACTATGCTGAAAATCGGCAAAGTTTTTACGCGTTGAAGTTACGCGGTTGACTCGCGGGTGGGAACTGACTCGGTTAAAGCGAATTTGGCATTCGCAGGGCTATTGGTGAACCGTTAACAACTTGTTGCTTTTCGAGCTGTGGTTAAAAAATAAAACTACGTGATGCGGAGGTATTTTCTTGGAATGATTGGCAAACTCTTCGGTTGAGTATTGCGCCAATTATGTGAATGTTTTTAGTGTGATGGGCCCCGCGGGCGTTTAGTGTGGGAGACCAGGGATGTAACGGATGTGGTTTTATCGGAACCGAAAACGGAAACAGATGTTTTCAATTTAGTTTAACGGAACCGAAAACGGAACCGAAAACGGAAACGGAACCGTAAACGGAAACGGAACCGAAAACGGAACCGGAACCAGAATCGGAGCCTGACTTTTTAACGATGTAGTCGTTTTCCCCTTTCTAGAATAAACCTTCAGACAAAGTTTACACTTAGCCGTGTCCCCACTTACTTCATCAAAATAGTTCCAAATCGAACTTGATTTCGGCTTCATTGTGCGTTTTTTTACACACTAACATTCACCACACACACTACACACAGTCAGTAGTCAGTACACAACAGAACACATACGATTTTAATTTTAATAACACGAATAAAACAAAGTATACAAACAAACAACAAATTAGCGTAGCACGTGGCAAGCGGGGCGATGAGCGAATGACTGGTATGAACCTGTTTGTTTTTGATGTACGCCGCCGCCGCACGAAGCATTGACATCCGTTATAACTTCCGTTTCAAACATAACGGAACCGGAACAGAAACGGATGTGTAATACCAAACGGATGTTCCGCCTTAACGGAAACGGAACCGGAGCTCCGTAACATCCCTGTGGGAGACCGCGTGAAGCGCGCTTTGATTTTAAGGCTTTGCCTGAATTTTAAGCGTGCATTCGCGCCCTCTGAATCGCCCGACCTTTCTAGTGTGATGGGTGCTGCAGTACCTACAGCTGCAGCGTCCGGTACGAGAGAGCTCGCGAAGTAGCCCTATACATAGATAGTCCTGTATTGGTCCTGTAGCGCTGGCTATATTTTGAGCCCTGACTTAAAGTAATATTAAAGTCAATTATTTTTTCGCTTACGAATACTGTTTTAAGATGTTAATTAAGCTCACATTTTGTTTTGTGTCACAGATATTATTTGCTTCTTAAGTAATTTAATAATTTGTGGTAATTATTTTTATTTTGAATTATTTTGGAGAAAAGAATATTCGAGAGAAAACATGTAACTGTGTCGCATTTAGGATAGTTTTTTTAATGTGAAAACATAGTTTGTGTCAATTACGTCCATTGCAATCGGATACTATGTCATACTATTCAAAATGACTCGAAAAATAATTAAAGTTAAAAAAAATTGCTGACGTGGCATTTAATCGTGTCAATATGTACATTACATGTTTTTGTGTCTTATTAAGGCATAGCTTCATAAGATTTGTGATAATTTTGTTCTAACAGGCTATTACCATAACAAAAGAATATTAAAGTTACTAGAGTTCACATCTTATTAATATAAAAGGCGGGATTAATAAGAAATATGAATTTGTGTCAGTTTCATCCATTGCATAAACAGATAATACAAAAATAATGTTTGCGTTCATACGACGCTAGCGGGGCGGGCTCGGCGAGCACGGCGCGACCTTGGCGTGGCGGCGGCGGGTAAGGGCAAAGAGTAGTATTAATATATATGAGGGTAAGGGCCTCTCTCTAAAAACCACACGTTGCGTACGCAACGCATGTTTACTTCGCCTGCGCGCCAAATTACCGCAACTTATGCAAAGTTATACTACTACAAAGAGAACTTATAGATATTGTACAATGTCAACATTTACCAAAAGAACTGTAAGTAAGTACATCTTATTGCGAGAATTAAGGTCTGTTTATATCTATACACATTGAGAATGTGAAATTCCTCTTTGACGTTCGTTACGTAATGTTGATTAACAAATATGCGACAGATCCATCCTGAGGGCCTACCGCGAACATCGCAATTCGCAAATTGCGGACATCTTTCTCTGTCACTTTTATTACGTCTAATTGGAGTAAAAGAGAAAGAGTCCGCAATTTGCAAACTTCAGTGTTCACGGTCACGCATCATATATTTGTGACAGTGACAGGGAAAAGGTACCACTTTAGTAAAATTTGGTTATTAATACCGTGACTTGACTAATAAATTTTAATATAAACATATAAATTTTTTTTCTTTATAAATAGCATAAACCAGTCTTTCCATACTTAACATAAATTATGCACATTATTTTTTTAATGTTTTTTTTTGCTCTTATAATTTTTTTATAATAGGTATTATTAATTGTGTAATTAATAATACCTATTTTAAAAAAATGCTACGTACAAAAAAATTGAGGTTATTTAATGCCTGTTTATTCTGATGTTTTGAATTTATTTACCTTAAATGATAATTACCAACACGTATGATAGTTCAAGCTTCTTGGATAATAATTACCTTTGGGTTCAATTGGCGTAAAGGACATTTTGGCGAAAATGAGTTATATCCACTACCGTAGGCTCAAAGGGCTTAACTGACAAAACGCGATTTTTCAGGAGAGCCAAAAAACAGTGTAGGCGTAAACTTAATAACATGAATTTTTTGTGGCAGATACATGATGTTTATAAGAAAAAAAATATTAAAAATAAAAGCGGTGGATGAATTTGACACACATTTGTTTGAATAACATATTATAATATCCCTTGAAGTACAACACTTCACTTACCGACTATAATTGTATTTTAGGCATTTTAGGTTCACTATTAGGTATTTATTAAATGTCATTATACCCGTGGATGAAAATGACACAAAATGCGTGTGTACGTCGGAAGCCACTTTGCTTTTACAGGGAAACAAAGAATTTCATCTAGAATATTTTTTTTACCGAATGCTGTTTAAAAAAAGAAATACCTAAATTTCTACGCTACGATAGCACGATGTAGAACATTCCAAATTCGAAAATCATCTGGCTGTTTTCGAATGGTACCTACTTCGTAATTAATTTTTTAAGAGATAAAAAGACGAAAAATCAACTTCATTTGTTAATTAAACGTCTCAGGTCACTTTTAGCTTAAGCTAAAGGGAAGAAAGAAATAGTAGATTGTTAAACAAGGGATGAAATGATGCCTTTCACCTGAGTTAAACACTCTACTTTTCATTTCCAATACATACGCGGAAAGTAAAATGCATGTGTTTTAAAAAAAAACATGACTAAGTACAAAGGTCTAGCAGGCTAAGCGAACAAGAAGTGCCCCCAACGACGATTTGGTCGTTCTTTCAGGTGGTGTACTGGCAGGTCCTAAGAACACTCTATGCTTAATATCAGTCCTCGATCTTCTTTTGTTTTCGAGTTATTCAGGATAATGTATAATAATTAGCGTATCATTGAAAGTGTCATATTTCATATTTTGTAAACTGTTCAAGTTAGATTAACCAAACAAAATTATATTTGACAACAATAAAATAGACTACAAAATTAATATGTTTAACCTGCATCATGTCCTTATACTTACTTCATTATAAAATAAAAATAAAACATTTTATATTCTTCTAATTTTTTTTATACTTTTCGCGGAGGTACACCTACAAAAAAAATATGCATGAGTAGCCACTAATACCCACTACATACACATATAAAAATATTTGCATAAATCTTCGTGCGTCATGTCAAAAAAAACATTATCGAACAAGGTCTCGGAAACGGCTCAAACGATTTGAGTTTTTTATGTTTTCCGAGCAAAGCTCGTTTTCCCAGATATTAGGTTTATCGAACGAGCGAGCAAAGCGAAGCGAAGTTCTTACATTCGAGTTTCGACTTTGAACACGCGGCTGGCTAGCGGCACGTCCCGACATTTCGATGTTTTTAAGCTGAACTGTCAGAAGATAGTTTGATACTCAATAACTTAAGTAAATTTGTTGTAATTTAAATGAAATTGGGTAGACGTGTAGTCGAGGCCATAATATTTTAGTCATTAAATTATGAGCAGGCCCGATCAGGGGGTTATTGAGCTAGAAGAGCTTAGAAGGCCAAAAAGCTGTTTGTGAGAGGTCTTGCTATTCTGGACATTTTTTTGCAAGAAACATGGTCGAGTTTAGAATCAAATGAAAGTGCTCGACTTACACTTTTATAATATCGTTTTTAAATTTACCATTTTGAAATAATTAGCAAGATAAAAAAAAAATAGAATAAACATAATATATGTATTTGACATTTGACAGGAAATATTTCGGCTTAGCACAGATACAGTTTATTTTAATCTCTCTGGTGGTGACTTAAATCCAGGGGAGGGACAGCCGTATACGAAGCCCTTTATTCGAAAAAATAGCGCCATCTATATTACTTAACGCTAAACTTGTAAATGGCGCTTCAAAATTGATGCAAAAAAGCAAATCTTGTCAGTAGAAAAAGGCGCGAAACTCAAATTTTGTATGAGACCATATCCCTTCGCGCCTAGATTTTTTCTACTGACAAGATCTGCTTGGCCAACTATATTATACATACTACTCTTTGCTTAAATCTATCAGTTAAGGGGTCCACAGACCTTGCAATAAATCCACGCGATCTTTGATCCATTGCCGCCTATAGAGCGACCTACATACTAACTTATCTTCACACTGCACTGGTACTTTATTTATATATGCTAGTAACTACTTGTTCGATAATGTTTTTTTTTGACATGACACACGAAGATTTATGCAAATATTTTTATATGTGTATGTAGTGGGTGTTAGTGGCTACTCATCAAAGAATCTACTCATGCATATTTTTTTGTAGGTGTACCTCCCCGAAAAGTATAAAAAAATGAGAAGAAAAATAAAATGTTTTTTTTATTTTTATAATGAAGTATATATAAGGACATGATGCAGGTTAAATATATCCATTTTGTAGTCTATTTTACTGTTGTCAAATATAATTTTGTTTGGTTAATCTAACTTGAACAGTTTACAAAATATGACACTTTCAATGATACACTGATTATTTTACATTATCCAGAATAACTCGAAAACAAAAGAAGATCGAGGACTGATATTAAGCATAGAGTGTTCTTAGGACCTGCCAGTACACCACCTGAAAGAACGACCAAATCGTCTTTGGGGGCACTTCTTGTTCGCTTAGCCTGCTAGACCCTTTTTTGAGGGTACTTTCAATTAACAATTTAGACAAAAGGATCGTTATTTATGGAATGGGGAGTCAAATATCAGAATGGAAATTGTATAACAAATCCATTTATAATTTTATACCCAAATTTCAATTGCTTATCGTAAAAAAATTAGTAAAATCGTACTTAGAACCTAAAATGCTCTAGTGCAGAAACGTATCATTTTCTGCACACCTTTTAGAACAACATTGACCCTCTTTCAGAGCCTGAGAAATGAAAAAACCTTTTCTTTATTTGACATTATTACGTAACCTGTATTCTTTGTCCGTACCTAACCAACTACCTAAAATGTACGACTAGAATTAGCTTACTTCATCTGCAGCGGTTGTAGGCAGCTAATTTGTTAACGAGGTCGGCAATTCTAACTTCGATTTATTACCTACTATTGTAGTGAAGTAAATGGTTAAACCTAAAATCTTACGGCTAACTCCAACTGTTATATTTCTTTGGAGCTACACAGCAAAACATTGTCCCTACATTATACCTATTACTCTTTGTTACCTACTCAATACTTTTTTGTACCAAACTTATTTCAAAATGTTTAAACTTATTTTTAGTCAAAAACATAGGCATCAACGTCAATCTGTCAACCTTCAATACAATATGTCAAAATAACATCAACAAATAAATGTCACTTCATCCAATAAATAAATAACATCATGCTAACAAAAATACATGCTTTTGCTAAACTAAAATGATATTAATTACATTGTCATTTATGACGGGCGTGCCCGAATCAAAACTCCTGCCGCTACCTTGGCAAGAGTAGGTACCTACATCATTTTCTTGCTAATAATCTAAATCCATGTTGATACCTATTCCCTACCTCTGACTAGCAAAGGCCCGAGGTGTCATTTCTCAAATATAATAATTTCCAAACACCTAAAATGAGCATGAGCACACAGTCGAGCCACAGTAAGGACAGTTATGCTCAACGCAGAGAGTTGTTTAAGAACATATGGGATACAGCGGTGAAATTGGATGAAAAGGATAAGGAACCTGAACATCCTAATGTGGCCAAACCTAAGGTGATTAAGTAAGTCCCGCCACAATCATGTACCTTAGTCTAAGCATGTACATGTACCTATCTTACTAGTTAGTGGCTCTGTGAGCTGTAGACACCGCGAGACCAAACCCTATACTCTGTACCTTTTGGTACTTCAATAAATGTAAACAAATAATTTGTACATTTTCGGGTAGTTATAACATTTATTGATTAACCAACCAAATACAAAACCACCTGAATCTGTCACTAAACGACCTGACTTTAACCTACATTAATTGATAATGTAATGTTTTCATCTACCCTCAACTGGCTTAAGAAGCCATTTGAGGGTAGATTTTGTTGACTCTTTTTTAAATGCCTAAGATACAGACTATAGTGTTGTTAGGAACGCGTTTATTTTGAGTCTAAATTTGGGGAACTCGACTCGTTTATAAACACGAGACTGGGCGGTAAAACTATAGAATAGATCCGCACGAATGTAAGAATTTAGGCAGATATAGCAGATGGGGTTTATATTCCATCCCTCCACACAACCCTACCCACAAAAGCATGTGGCTCTATAGCCAACACAACTGGGCTAAAAATTACTAAAAAACCTTCCAAGCCACGAGTCGAGTACAGTATTTTTTAAGCGCAATAACTCAAATAAAAACAATTTTGTAGCTTTTATCAAATACTAGTATCAAATACTAGTTTTAGGGTATGCCAATAACAGTAACATGTCGGGTAGATCTATAAATTCTATAATAAACTCAGTTAGTGCGCAGTTTGCGTTTTACTTTCCATTGGCGCAGTCAGTAGGATCCGTAAAAAGTAAGCATTATTTTATGGTATCTCTATCGCATGAATGTAATGCATTAATATATTTCTTTTTCCCTCACCTCAAGTATCTGCTTTACTAAGTAGAAACGGACTCCCCATTGTTTATTTTATTTGTCAGAACCTTAAGGCTGAGTAACGAGGGCATAAACATAGCCAAGACTAAGAGACAACGCATCAAGAACCTGAGGATCGTCTGCAACCGGCTGCTGGACATTTGCAACAAGCAGGAGTCAGAGGAAAGCTTGTATGATCGGGTCAGCATTTTCAATAACATCCTCCCACCCCATCCCTATACTCTCTATCTTTAGGTATTTAAATAAAAGTAAACAAACAATTTATACATTTTCGGGTAGTTATAACATTTATTGGTTAACCAACCAAATACAAAACCGCCTGGATCTGTCACTAAACGACCTGATTTTAACCTACATTATTTGATCGTGTAATGTTTTCATCTACCTTTAACTGGCTTAACGAGCCATTTGAGGGTAGATTTTGTTTACTTTTATTTAAATACCTAAAGATACAGGGTATAAGTGGCAATGCGCCTTTAGTTCGTATTATAGT